>NC_090265.1:1219337321-1219964894 GCF_040414725.1 Anabrus simplex | reverse complement strand
TTGGTTTAATTCCAGAACTCCCACGAGACAGCCATTTGTAAATACGGTTTATCGTAAGAAACGTTTGCAATTTGCAAACGAATTTATAACGAAGGATCCGGACTTCTGGGATAACGTCCTCTGGTCAGATGAAAGTAAATTTAACATTATGGGACTGACGAGCGGATATACAGTGAGGGGCAGAAGTATTCATGCAGATGGGTTTATATGGAAAAACATTTTATCAGAATTAATTATACAACAGAACTAATTAAGTAATGAACACTTGTTTATTATCATCTCGACGTAAACATATACATACAGAAAATCAACACAAAATGACAATTACTAAATAAAAAATACAACTCATTGGAATATAATTTTTACGTAGGACATAAGTATTCATACAAGAACAAAAAGTATGTTGTTTCTCTAAGTAACACCTCCACCAAATCGTGTCTTAATACTTGGTATGCATTCCTTTATTATGGATGACTTCTGTAAGCCCTTTTGGCATGGAATATATTTATTTCCTTTTTTTTTTTCGGATCCAATTGTGTTCCATTCCTGCACCAACAGTTCCTTTAACCTTTGTTTGCTGGTAATGTCATGCATGCTTCCTTACTCCTGTCCCCAGCTCGTCCGACAAATGCTCGATTTGATTGAGGCCTGGGGACTGAGCTGGGGTTTTCAGGGTGTGAGGTGTATGATAGAGCAGCCAGAGACGGACAATTTCCGCAGTATCTTTGGGATCATTATCTTGCTGGAAATAGAAATTGTC
Organism: Anabrus simplex; assembly: GCF_040414725.1. Lineage (NCBI taxonomy): Eukaryota > Metazoa > Arthropoda > Insecta > Orthoptera > Tettigoniidae > Anabrus > Anabrus simplex. The sequence continues at coordinate 1,219,964,134 of NC_090265.1, read as the reverse complement.
TCCAATGCCCTGTTTGTCGGCACTCTTCTGCAAATTTTCCTTCAGTATGTTCAGGTAACCAAATCTGTCCATAATTCCAGAGTTCTCCTACACCTGAAGCTGCCACAGAGCCCCATACCATTGCTCCAAATCCTCCAGCTTCACAGTAGCCTAGATAATTTTGATGACCAGCTCCTGACCAACACTCGTCCATCATTATGAAATATATTAAATTTACTTTTGTCACTAATAATACTCGGTCCCAAAATCCATTATCTTTTCCTACTTACTCACTGGCAAAACTGCAATCTGGCTAATTGATTTTACTAATGTAGGTTTTCTTCCTGGACACACTAACTTTATACTCCGCGCGATGAAGGATTATTCTGATGGTTCTACTTATGGCTTGTTTACCAAAATATGCTTCTATATGGGCTTTTATTTCCATCGCACTTACCTTCGGATTCTTCATGACAGTTTTCACTACCATCCTCCTTTCTCGAGTCGTCAGGTTGCATGATCGGCCTGATCCTTCACTGTTTACAATGGTACTGTTTGCTTTAAATCGCCGTATGATACTTAAGACTGCATCTGCGATTTCAGAATATGATTTATTTTGATTATGAAGCCGTACCATAATCTCTCTCTCAGCAACCATAGTTTCCTTGGTCTTGTGAATTATTCGGATAACAATACCAGCTTGTACTCTGTACCAGTGCTGTGCCCTGCTCATCGACGTCTTGTTAACAACTGCTGGGCGCTGAATAGGGAGGGGGATATATCCACTGCCTGTACAGCTGAAGTACAAACCAGGTGTATGAATACTTATGTCACTGGCTCAATCCAGACCAATTACGTATTTCGTTATTATTTACAAACTTTTGCCTTTTATTCACGTTGTGTCGTTTACGATGTTTAGTGATGAAGCATCTTTATGTATGTTTTAGTGGTCTGGACTGAGTAGATAAGACAATTAGTAATTTCGTGCCGATATCAGGCTGTATGAATACTTATGTCCCCTACTGTATGTTTGGATAAATAAAAACCAATACGGATTGAGACCCTTAGAACATGACTGGTAGTGTGAAACATCCGGCTGGTGGGATGTATGGCAAGTAATGGTGTTAGAATCTCGTATTTACAGATGGCAAGTTGGGGTCAGAAGGCCAGCGCCTCAACTGTCTGAAGCACTCAGTCCGGCAATGGGAAAATTTCAGCTCAGGCATATCAAAAAAAGTATGCCCATTTGATGTCCAAAATACTTTCCGCAGTTACTGCAGAAAAGGGACACAACATTGAATTGCTTGTAAATCTAATGTTGTTCCAATAAGTTTGTCAAGTAGAAATTCTGTACGCTAGTTTTCTTTGTAAACATACATGTAATAACGATTAAGGTCTAGGCCTATGTTATAACAGGAACTGGTAGTAGGCTTAAAGTCGTCAGCTTGTTATTTACGACTTTATACTAACATATCCTGCCGATATCGATCTGTTCCAACACGTATGTCCGTGACTATATAAATAAAGCGTTCTTTATGGCACACTTGATATGCTATCTGGTAATTCTTTTTCGTCACAATAGTACAGAAATCACGGAAAACAAAGCAGAAAATAGATTACTGCAATTTATGCACAAAGATGAGGCGAAATGGAACAACAATTATAACACCACTTTAATTTCAGTATATTCTTAATGTAGATATATCCTTAATTCAGCATAACTGCAGTTAATTAATATGTGATTTCGCTTACGTTCTTACGTACCGTACTCTAATTTGTTCAGTGAGGTGTAGCCTACTTTGGATAATCTTATTGGAGCAGTTACGAGAAGCAATGACGTCACTAATCCTCCTCTTACTGGCCTTGGAATCAGCACTGTACGCGGAATAAGCCCAGTTTTACAGCCAGATGTCTTTCCTGACACCAACACTACGTGGAGGGAGGTATTCACTATTGTGTGTTTCTATGGTGATTGGTAATGTGACAGTCGTATATAAATGAAGATGTGTATCAAGACGAACATAGCAATCCATCCCCCGAGGTATCAACCATACGCAGCTAAAATCCCCGGGCCGACCAGGAATCGAACTCGAGGCCCTCTAAACCACAGACCACTATCGAGCCGGACAACATCACTGGTAAAAGCATGTTGAGTTATTAGGCCCTGTAATTTTTCACTTCACACAACCATTGTTCTTAGCTCATGTATTATGTTTCGTTTCGTAATTTCTCCTCAGCAAGTGACCCCAAGGTGGTCTTCAAATATCGACTGCTTTTGCAACCGTAGCTATTTCCTTTCAACCCAAAGATGTTTCAAATGCTCCCGCGAGCGTTTGTTCACTCTTAGTTGTCGGTAATAACAATCTTCTTCAACAACTTTTTCCACACATGTGGTGTCGCGGGTGCGAACTGCGGCGCACATGTGAATTTGCCCTTGTTTTACGGCCGGATGCCCTTCCTGATGCCAACCCTATATGTGTTTCGTGTTTCTGTGGTGGTTGTTAGTGTAGTGCGTTGTCTACTGGTGAGGAGACCGACTCGTTGGCTGGGATTTTAACCTAAATTGGTTAATTCCAATTGCACGGGGCTGGGTATGTGTGTTGTCTTCATCATCATTCCATCCTCATCACGACGCGCAGGTCGCCTACGGGAGTCAAATAGAAAGACCTGCACCTGGCGAGCCGAACCCATTCTGGGATATCCCGGCACTGAAAGCCATACGACATTTCATTTCATTTTACTAGTGAGGAAAGTGTTGGGACAAACACAAACACCTCGTCCCCGGGTCAGAATAATTAATCAGACGCGATTAAAAACCTCGACCCGGGACGCTCTGAACCGAAGGCCTCATCGTTGATCATTGGGCCAATGGGTCGGACAGTTGTCGACACTAACAATAGCCGATATAAAGAAGCAAATTGTACTTTACAAAAGTCCATATACAGCCTGTATAGAGTAGACCACTGCACAGTATATTGCTAGTGGTTTAACGTCGCACTAACACATAGAAGGTTTTTGCTGACGCAACGATAGGAAAGGGCTAGGGCTGGGAAGATAGTGGCCGTGGATTTCATTACGGTACAGCCCCAGCATTTGCCTGGAGTGAAAATGGAAGATCACGGAAAGCCATTTTTCAGGGTTGCCGACGGTCAGTTGATATTTATTGCAGCCACCCGCAATATTGCAATGGCCATGAATATACTGTCCAACTGGAAAACGAAATTTTGCAACAGCATTGTACATTAATAACAGCATTTTATAACTATGACAAAATAATTGATACAAACTTTCCCGGTACTAAAACAAGAGAATGAAGCCACAGCCGCGGGCGAATTCAAGTTCTATTCGAATGAATTCAGATTGACTTCAAGGACTTCTTGCAATAGTCTGCTCGGTAACAGCCAAGAACGACGCTCTAATGAAGAAGTCAGTCTTCCTAGGAAGTTGTTAATGTATCTCTAACTCGATTAATTCCATCACGAACTGAACTGAGTATAATTTTTATATTGACAAAATTATTCTGAACATACTTGTAGTTATTTCAAATGTATACGTTCTAAATAAATCATTCTATAACGTTTACTCTAATTACAGAGTAATCATTGGAAAATAGGGCAAGGGTGCAATACACGCATATCGCTGTCAACTGTATGAACTACTGAATACTGGAAGTGCGTTGGCGCGGTGGTTTAACCACCGCAACCATAGAGAAGGATTTGTCACTTTACTGCGCTGATGATCGCATGAAAAAAAACCTCTTCCCACATATTCTCTTCTCCGCTCATCGTAATTACAGATTCACATTAAAATATCTATAAATATTTCCCCGACGTTATGCAATTATTTCGCCTATTCCAAAAAATGTTGACCCGTACTATTGATGATATGCGTAATCCAGTATCTCAGGGTGGAAATCACAGTAAACAAAAGTCAACATCAGAAATGAGAAAAATACACATTCTCAACAAATTTCATTAAACCAATGCCAGTTTTCAGTATGAGAAATTAAATCTCTTTCGAGGGTTTCTGGAGAAATGTTGCTAAGTAGCAAATAGATTATTGAAATGGAGAACATGAAAGAGGGTGTAGGCCTATATCAAAATACCTTTCGTGTAAAGATGACGGCTGACCTCCTCCCTCACCTAGGGGCTAAACACTGTTAGGTAGGTGGTAATATTTTTAAATTCCGCCTCCTATAGTTAACGGCAATACCAGGAAGTTATGTAAATACTGTTTAATATACGTAGGTTTCCGATGCACTGAGGAGTAGGAAGCAGCTCAGTGGAGATTTCTTGCACAAGTAGGACATTTTTCAGCGTTATATCACTGGTCATTGCTATCGATGGCGATGTCACACGCTGTTGCTACGTTCGTTAGAACCCAGGAAAGTTAAATCTCGATGACCATCAACCCTAAGAAAGCAGGTTTGTTTGAAGCGCCAGATCTCATATGAGCCATATGACTAGGTACATTCACCTGATCTCCCTTCTTTCACGTGAACAGTATCTGTTAGTGTGATCTCTGTCATTTTTTTTTTACACTGTGGATGGTCTCTTGGTAATCCTTTCCGTTCACAATGAGAACAATAAGGCGTCGAAACGTATGTGATGACATATCTAAGATTCGTCTTACCATTTACAATGTCAACAAAACGCTAACGTCTAAACAGAACAATGGCAGAGTGTGAAAACAAATAAAAGTGTATGCTTCGGCTGTATGACGAATGATGAAGTGGCAGTGCAATTTAAGTTCATATAAACTGTATTAGTCTTTGTGTTCACTGTACTGTGGTATATTTAAAATGCAGGAAATATATATGTAGACGATGGCGGCTTCATCTGGTGAACTAGAGGACTGATGCTTATAACTATTCCCCTTTTTGTCACGCATAAAATCAAGTATTTTAAACAAATAATAACATGGTAACCTAAAGAGTTTTCATTCTCATAATGTGGATATATATAATGAAAATCACCAATAGATTTAATTTCATTAGCTATTTCTTTCTATATATTTTGTTTCAACAAATGGTATGTATATAATTTAGATACATTTTGTCATAGAGACAGACGATTTTGAAACGAAACGATCAGTTCCTCACGAAACGACTATGATAGTACGTTTTCGGGTTTGTTCCGGCGCAGTTCTATAAAGTGACAGTTGTTGGTTTAAAAAAAAAATTCTTATCGAATTTCATCAACGCGAACAAGAAAACTCTCAAGTTTGCTTCTTACATTTACGATCACATTTTTGCTTACGTATTTCGTTGTGAATGCTTTCATTAAATAGCATGGGGGCAATGTTTCATCCGATTATTGTGCTTAATGCTCATTGTCAATGGGCTTTTATAACTGCTATTCTTCCTGTATCGTGACTTCTTCTCGTCTAGCAGGACGATAGTCGTAGGATAAGGTAGTGGCTCCCAATGTGCGCGCCGTGTCTGCCTGGGGTGCACCAAACTTTGGCATGGGCGACGCACCGATATTATCGTGTGCTCACTCAGTGATTAGAAAATACGTTTACTATTTTTAGTACATAAACGAATTTCTATGGGAGTGTGTTGACTTTGCTGCTATTTATCGTACATTTCCTATCAAGGAGCCCAGTAAATTAACATTAATAAAGATATGATGAATCCACGCGCAAGCTTTTCCACACATGGTGTAGTGCTTTCGGTCTGTCACATTCTAGCGCCAAATTAACGTCCCTGACTTCAGCGAAACATTCAGGAAGTAACTTCATTTCTCTATCTAAAGTAATAGAACACTCCCATTCCCTAGTTCCGGATCACCTGAAAATGGCGAGAGAGTACTTATTCATTTATAGCAATCAATTTTTTCTGATACATGCAAATGATTTTCCTTATTACAAATATTTTGTCAATTACAGTATTAGGCCTTGGAAAGGTGATCTGAATGACAGGAAGCATGAACAACAAATGGCAAATAAGTTAATACGGTATGGAAAGGACAGCTGATTCAGAAAGTAATGGAACCAACTAGAGAATATTCTGGTCCTACATTAAATATTATACTTAAATGTAATAGTGTTTATGCAAATTTTACAAATTTATCACCTTAACAAAACTGTCGTGGGTGCATACAGTGTTATACATTCTAGGACAAACATGTGTCCTACACGTTCACTGGTTAAATTAGTGCTTATTTATTTCCTATTATTTTTCTTTTGTCACTTTTTAAAATACAGAAATATGTTACTATTCTTCACGATGCAATCCACTCTTTATTTTATGATTTTACAATTGTATGAAATTATTTCCTCTTGTTCTATTCTTGGTTTATATTCAGTCTCCCTATCCAAAAATAAATAGCCTATACCCGACTTATACGACTGTAATCATTCCACGAGGGCACCCACGGTAGAGTCTATGATTAACAGGGAAAGGGAGCCATGGGCGTCAACAGTTTGGGAGTCACTGGCTAAAGAATAGCTTCTCGTCCCATTGCAGTTAATCGCTATCGATTATTATTATTATTATTATTATTATTATTATTATTATTATTACAATCTGCTTTTCAACAATTCAATCACTGGTTGTTATCACTTCGTATTCGATAGTACCGAGCGAGTTGGCCGTGCGTTTAGGGTCGAAACAATATTGGAAATAAGGCAAACTTATCCAATGTTACTTCCATTTTCTTGACTCTGAGTGAGGACTATCAAAAGAGGGCAGCACACTGAGGTTTTGAAAAACATAATCCAAGTGCTTAAATCTAAAGATGTGACTAGCAGAGCGTTCCCATATTATTCTTGTGAAGCTTTGGAAGACACTGATGTGTCAACATACCTTACGGTTGGTGTTTAAGGGAGCCGTCTTAAACTACGTTCTTTGGACCATTCCAACGACACGTAAGGAAGCTGTAGTTTTTCTCCACGCCAATTTTTTTTTCAAGAGGAACAAAAACTACTTTCGTTTCGGTTTCAAAACACAGATAAAAACTTCAGTATAAACCACGACTGACACACTAACAACGTGCCGATTCAGGCAATGAATTACTATACGAACTTGTCGAATCTAACTTGATGTAATATGATGTCTATTTTTATTACTGTACATCAACTTTTACGAACAACGAAACATATGAATGCGATAGTAGACGGGCTTCATTTACTGTCACTCGAGGCATTTTTAGGGACAACGTTCATTATAAACACATACCGCGCCGACTTGAATTCAGGCGGTGAATGACTGCTCACTCATATGCGCGACATATTCTCATTTCCATGTTCATACAAATCAGTACAACAGACAGAAACGATTGCCTGGAACAAACGACTGTTGCTACCAATTGCTGATTCATTGTGAAGGATTTCCCGCCAATAAGTGTTTTTCTGGTTCTTTCAACAGGAGGAATTTGAAAGGCTTTCACCGTATATCTTACTAATATAAGAAGGATGTCTGTCCGTGAATTCGTTCCTTCTTGTCGTAATTTAAGAAGACTAATAGCATACAAGATACAGAAACACCCATTTTTGAAAGTTTCGTCAGTCTGTCATTCGGTTTGGAATGAACAAGCGAGAAAACTGCTAACCCATTTTTCATTAAACTTGTAAACATTACAGGCATCCAGAATTTCGCATGGACTTGGCTTTATCTCAATCTGTTCACTAAAGTAAAGGAAACTTTACAATTGTAACCACATACCTGCCATTCTGCCTTACTTAAAGCTCTGGCAATACCGGGCTTTCAAGGACGACAGCTAATAGCGGGCATCTATTCAGTAGGAGCTGAGAAATAATTTTAACCTCGAGAATACCGCCTCTCAGAAAGAGAAAAGCGAACAATGAATCAGCTATTTCCCTTGCGCGATACCGATACCACGCCCAGGTCCATTGTTTGTTACTAGCTAAGAATATCGGTTGTGCTTAGAACTTCCGCCAGTACTAGAGCTTTGTCCTGGCCGTGGTGTTATACCCTATGTCCACTTTAAACGGGTTTTCTATAAGCTGTTAGTTTCTCTACACCTCTATTCTCTTCTTTCCAAAAATATTCAACTTTTATCCAGAAATAAACAGAAACAAAGCTGTTCTAACATGATCAAAAATATATTGAACCCATTTTGATACAGTTTCCAGTTTTCATCAGTTCCATAACTGACCATAAAACCCATTTACAAGCCTGCGAAATCGCCGATAAAAACTAGTATTACATAAAACTTATCACAAGCAATTACATTTTATATGTGGACGTATTTCAAGTACCAACTTATAAACTTACAGTTCTCATACCGTTCTTCGTCAGATCTTTTACAATACTGGCTTACAGGAAGTAACTTTTCTTATTTCCTTCGGCGGGGATGGATGAGCAATGGCAATAACGGCCTTGGGCCCCCAAACATTGCAACATACAATTTAGAATAACCTTTGCGAATGAAGCTCGTTACGTAAGGTGGGAGAGCGATGTTGGCCTTGCGCACGCGCGAACACTGCGTATGTTCCTCCACGAACTGCTTCATCAAAGGTGACCGCTACAATGATTCCGAGAGCTAATTCTAAGACGTCTCTTACCATTTCCTACTTTAGAACATTTTTATAGCCTAAATTGGTCTCGAACTTCACCAAATGATGATGACTGATGTCCGGATGCGGTCAAAAGGGACGTATTTTTTTTTCCTGTGGTTTAATGTCGCACCAACTCAGACACGTTTTTTTCACGACGATGGGATAGTAAAGGGCTAGGATTGGGAAGGAAGCTACCGTCGTTAATGGAGTTCGAAGCCACCATCTCCAGAATGGAAGCTAACAGCTACACGGCCCGAACTGAGCAGCCAATTTACTCGGTCGAAGATGAGGATGACTGTACGAGAGAATAAGAACAGAAAGGAATGTAGTAGTAGTAGTAGTAGTAATAATAGTAGCAGTAGTAGTAGTAGTAGTAGTAGTAGTAGTAGTAGTAGTAGTTGTTGTTGTTGTTGTTGCCAAATCGTTTTCGACTCAAGCGATGTATTTGTGCACACACTGTGTGGAACATACCTGACTGACTGACTGACTGACTGACTGAAGTAGTATGTGTTTGACTAAACATTTGGGTCTCAGAGGAGCGAAAAGGTGATGCAAGATTTTTTTCTTTTTTTGCTAGTTGCTTTACGTCGCACCGACACAGATAGGTCTTATGGCGACGATGGGGCAGGAATGGGCTAGGAGTGGGAAGGAAGCGGCCGTGGCCTTAATTAAGGTACAGGCTGGTGTGAAAATGGGAAACCACGGAAAACCATCTTCAGGGCTGCCGACAGTGGAGTTCGAACCTACTGTCTCCCGAATACTGGATACTGGCCGCACTAAAGTGACTGCAGCTATCGAGCTCGGTGATGCAAGATTTAACATAAAATTCTATTCCATAGCATCTGCCTGGAAGGAATGGTGGATAAGCGACTGGAACGGACAATCAGTGTGGCCCACGGTGACTATAGTCCCGCTGTGAAGAGTCACGTAAAATTAAGTCACGCACGTCTACAATTGAAACATTCAACTCAGGCATCTTAACACGTAGGTCTAAGAAAGTAGATGAAAACTTGTTAAGATATCATTTTCGAGAATTAATTTACTACAATAAAAGGACACTTTGCGTATGAAACAAGACCAGCAAACCACAACCATAATCTACAGGTATTCGTGAGTAGAAATGAGATCGTTAAACAAGTGCAATCAAAACTCTTTAAACACATTCAAAATCCACTTTCATTATAAAAGCAATAATTTACCAGTCAGAAACTAACTGGAGGAATTTCTAAGGTCGGCGAACTTCATTAATGAACATTATTTGCGCAATTTCTCATCGGAAATGAAGTGTGGAGAAAGCAGTAAACTATGCCGATGATCTTATCTGAGTGTGGTATTTAATTAAAGCTGAGATAAAGCTTCGAAACATTTAGAATCAATTACCATCAGTGTTTCATCAATGAATAAGTACCGAGGTTACGGATAGTGGAAGCCTTTTAACTTCCACCCCTCCCAGGGCCTTCATTGACAACACGGAGATGACTTCGCTTTTTTGTTTCATTAATGGAAACTAACGGAATTTCGTATATTGAAACTACATTTTAAGTGGTATGCAAGTTTACCGCTAAGGGTGTGAAAATGCACGCCCTGCAAAGACACATACAATAGCAAAACAAATTAACTCACTGAAAAATAAAATAATGTCCTGGAAGTACAAAATTTAGTCCGTCTACAGTAAAACGAACTCACGCGCTTATAAAATTTAAAAATATCCTCGACATTTAATTACTAGGCCTACTTACGATTATTTTCATCAATAACGTACCCCAAATGGCAGACAATGGGACAGCTTTTATTTGACTAAGTAAACCTATCAATTAAAAAATCGCTATTTTTTAAGAAACAATATACCAAGCTCAACGAAAATTTGGATGATCAGCTTATGATCATCATGTTAAGAATCCAATATTTAATAATAATAATAATAATAATAATAATAATAATAATAATAATAATAATAATAATAATAATAATAATAATTGTCTTACGTTCCACTAACGATACTTACGGTTTTTCGAAGACGCTGAGGCCTCTAGATCGATATCCCACGGGAGTTACTTTACGTGCCGGTAAGTCCACCAACACGAGATTGACGAATTTGAGAACCTTTAAATACCACCGGACTGAGCCAGATCGAACCCGCCAACTTGGGTTCAGAAAGCCATCGCTATGTCGTCTGACCAACTCAGCATGGAAAATCAGTTTTTACTTTCGTTCAGCAGAGTTGAATATTATGGAGAATTGAGTTGGCTGTGCTCACGTAGAACACAATTGGGAATTCGAAAAGCCAAAATGCATTCACGGTATTATTCCAAATGTTTGTTGAGGTGTGTTATCTGCCGAAGAAGCATATGGAAGAGCTGATTTTAGACTTGTTAATTTCAAAACGACACAATAAAAGTAGAATGCAGAGTATTTTATATAAAAGAAGAGTCGTATAGTTCCAAAACCCGCGAACTCCCCAAAAATGGCGTATCAAGTTCACTGCACCAGCGTATTCTGTATCACAATGCCATTATGATCCATGAGTGACAATGTTCCAAAACGAGTCCATTCCTGTTGGAATTGAGGGATGAAATTGGAGATCATTTCCAAAAGCTGTCTTTTTTTTTTGTGTGTGTGATAATTGTGGACGATATTTAAAGTACAAGGGAAGGGGCAGAAAGAACGTTACAAATATGGATGAATGGGCCAAGAACAAGGAAAAACTGAAAGGTAAGACATGTTGATGATTTGCTAATGCCTAAAATTCAAAGCACTCTTGCACTGATATTAATTAACATAAATTAAACGCTGAACATTAATGTTATTAATTTGATAACGCTTATAGTTCTATTATTAGTACTATTTTGTTTCATTTTGGGTATTCTGCAAGTGGTTCCCCAGGTAAACCAGTCTGTGGACGTAATACTAAAGGCTTCGAGAGCAGCCAGTTAACAACTAGATACATAATCATTTCCACGCAGTATTCTACAATAGTTACAACAAGATCATGTATGTATGTATGTTTAGTCTTCAGCCCGAAGGCTGGTTGGATCCTCAACAGCTCCGCCATCAGCTGTCATAAATGGCCTAGGCATCGCTGAAGAGGCGTACTAGGGAAATGAGGGGTGAGGTAGTTTCCCGTTGCTTTCCTCACCGAGCCAGAAGTTGCTATTACATATCAATCTGCCAAGCCCACTGAAATGCATGCACCAACTGACCCTATGAGCAACATTTTCACACCATTCATAGCAGGGACTGGCTGCATAAGGAATGGCATTACTAGCATCACTCATACCTCAGTCACTTTCATCTTGTCAAAGCCAAGGATAAAGCTGAGACAGATCAATAAAAGTAACAATATTGCTCTAGCCCATACCAGAAGACATAGTGCACTGTAAACACTACGTCCTGCCAGCAAAGGCAGAACAAGATCATATAATACTGATATACACTAATAGCAGCCTTTGGAAAATAACTAATGGAATTTCGAAAGAAACCAATTCTCTAAACTTAAAAAAAAAGGCCACTATGAAACCAGGAGAACCATTCAGAATACCTGTTTGACAAAAGATTTTTCTGTCAGTCCTCAATCTAAAAAGTACCAGAGTTTAGAATGTTTGTAGGAAACATGTAATGGGACATTTACTGAAGGAACATAGGGGTTGTGATGCAAGCTCCAAGGAATATTATGCAAAACATCAGGCTATTTCTTTGTTCATGGACATCATAAAACCCATCGAATCTCATTATTGCAGAGGTATATCTCAGAAAAAGTATTTATCTAGTGATCTGTAGATTAATAAACTTTGGAGCATGTTCAATAGTGGATGTCAAGATGTCAAACTACGTAAGAAAACACATATCTTCCGTAATACCATACATAGGCAATATAATACTGGATTTGGTACCGCTGCACCTAAAACAGATGCGTGTTTGAGATGCCTGCAGTTAAATAGGAATGTGATTACTGCATTTCTTTCTTTTAAGTATTGAATAGGTTGAACCTCCTTTTCAATTATTTAATTTTTAACATGCCTGCAGTTGTCAGAAAAATGAGAAATTGTCCAAATATCCAGGATAAAAATGATCTTACGGTAGCAAACCGCGTTCATTCGAAGCGGGCTAAAGCATTCTATGGTTTATTAAAAGGGAAACAAAATGATGTTTTACCGAGTAAGTTGGACATGCGGCTAGGGGCGCGAAGATGTGAGTTTGCATTCGGGAGATAGCGGGTTCGAATTCGAATGTCTGCGGTCCTGAAGAGGGTTTTGCGTGATTACCAATTTTCATACCGGGCAAATGCCGGGGCTGTACCTTAAATAAGGAAACGGCCATTTCCTTCCAACTCCTAGCCCTTTCCTATCTCATCGTCGCCATAAGACCTGTCTGTACCGATCAAGTGGCCACGCGGTTTGAGTCACGTACCTACCAGCTTCCATTCTGGAGATTGTGGGTTTGAGCCCGACTGTCGGCAATCCTGAAGATGGATTTCTGTGGTTTCCCCATTGTACCTTAATAACAAAATAAATAACAAAATAAAAACTCTGTAATGGCTTCAATGGTTTTTAGATGGCTTCTGTGTAACGCTCCAGAACAGGTAAAATGTGTTTAGCTTATATTCCCAGTGAGAGGCCATTGCTTTATTCTTCCAGACAGGGCATTCGCCCGAATTGAAAAGGAAATGAAAAGAAAAGATATTTTCGTTTGGCCAAACAGATGTGTGGAATTATTTTGTAATCATGGGACTGTGGTACGTCTGGGATCTGAGATGGAAAAGCTGTGCTTTAGATACTCTCCTTCTCCCTGGAAAGTGGCTTTCAAATGTCACTCCTCTAAAAGGATTATTATAACATGGGAGTAAAAACCATCCTCTAAATATCACTGCCAGATGAGAACAGTACGTTCGCATACACACTTGTGTTTCAAAACCAATTAACAAAAAGGGGAAATCGGTCCGAACTATGAACCCTGTGGTGCTTCCAGAAGTGCTGTCATGAACTCCCTGAAGTTGAGGGACTAGATAGACACCTGAATAACCACTTTGGCGATTCCTGGATAGAAAATGACACACACGAAGTCGCATAAGAATAAAATTATTGTATTTCACGGATAAATTGTGATCTTAAAATTTAGATTAGTAACCGTTTTGTATTTTCATTCTAGTGTGATTTTTCATATTGTTGCTTTCATTTTTATATGACTTTTGATAAATAAGTTCGGTCAACAAATTACATTGTAGTCAGTTCCAAAATCTCTCTGTTCTGCAGTTATTATTTCCAAAACCTGCCTTTTCCGTCACTGATTTCTAAATGCTGCCTTCTTTATATTAAAATTTTTGCAATTTTTTAACAGAGCATGCAGGAACCCAAATTTATGTTTTAAAGGTTTATGGAGAGTAATACTACCACAAAGTCTCTCATAGTGCCATATTCTTATCAGCATAATTAATGGGCATAGCACCAAGGCCGATATCTAACTAGCGTTAATCTGTCGGGATACTTACGGCTACTGGATCCACATTCCCATACTCTTATAAGCATAATGATTGTGAACAGCATCAAAGTGTTGCTTTCCCTATTTACAAGGCCGGTAAATAGAAGGAATTTATTCGTCATACACATTTAATACATGAACACCGACTCGTTGACTGAATGGTCAGCGTACTGACCTTCGGTTCAGAGGGTCCCGGGTTCGATTCCCGGCCGGGTCGGGGATTTTAACCTGTATTGCTTAATTCCAATGGCTCGGGGGCTGGGTGGTTGTGCTGTCTCCAACATCCCTGCAACTCACACACCACACATAACACTATCCTCCACCACAATAACACGCAGTTACCTACGCATGGCAGATGCCGCCCACCCTCATCGGAGGGTCTGCCTTACAAGGGCTGCTCTCGGCTAGAAATAGCCACACGAAATTATTATTAATACATGAACAGGAGTTTTATTCTGTGTTATCGTAGTTTATTACCTCAAGTCTGTTTTAATCTTCTTATCTTTGTTAGATCATCCCTTCTTTAATAATTTCCATATGATCTTGTGACATATTTTGAAGTCTGTACAATATAATTTGTTATATTGTTATATAAGGCGAGGGACTTCAGAAAATATGGAACCGTTGTAATCTTTAGATCGAGCAACGCCAGGTACGACAACAAGTGTTTAATATTCCTGAAAGCACAAATTTGTTGTCCATTACACAATTAATAAGGTCATACAGTTGCAACTATTACAAATAAATGATTGCTAATATGTACTCTTGGAATGGCAGGCAGAGCAACTAATACTGTACGGAACACACTGTACAGAGTTTCATACGTTAAAAAAAAAACAATTTGCTTTACGTTGCACCGACACAGATAGGTCTTATGGTGACGATGGAATAGGAAAGATCTAGGAGTGGGAAGGAAGCGGCATTGGCCTTAATTAAGGTACAACCTCAGCAGCATTTGCCTGGTGTGAAAACCATCTTCAGGGCTGCCGACAGTGGGGTTTGAACCCACTATCTCCCGGATGCAAGCTCACAGCTGCGCGCCCCTAACCGCACGGCCAACTCGCCCGGTTTCATGTGTAGGCCTATTAAGAGAAAGTTTGAAGTGGGATATATTCAATCAAATCCCCCATATTATTCTCAATGAATAATTCTAGGACTAAGGCTGTTATTAAACAAAGTTAATTTCGAATATAATTTACGTATTTCCGATTTTGTCTGTAGTCGCCGACAACAGTGGCAACTTGAACTCTACGCCACTGAAGTACCGTAACGAATTCTCAGAAACACTAAGGTAAGCAATTCATTTCATCCAAGGACGATCTACATGTTGTCAAGTATCGTCTAGCGCAATTGCTACTACCTTGTTACAAAACGTTCTTTAGCATATATGAAAACATACATCTTCAACTAGGAGAGTTAATTTTAACTCGTGTAGCTAAGCGAAATGCTATAGTACGCATGATCTAGTCAGCGAGTAAAATTTATGTCAAAAAGTGAGAAAAATAGGAGCTGCTACCAGCAGTTTCAAAGAACAGACTGGAAAACTGATGAATTTTCGCTTGGCTGTTGATCAGTGAACCATTTTTGTTTAAAACACTTCTATTGCGAACGATACTGGTCTAAACAACATGACATGTAAATCACAATGATATGCAGATCCTATATCGAAGCACTTATCTGAGCGAGTTAAATTATTACAACTGCATTTCCAGTGTTTCCTTTTTGTTTACTCAATATGTCTAGAAAGTCAAGAATAAAAGCCGAGAGGATTCGTGGCGTAGACCACGAGTCATCTCGCAGTCTGCAAACCTTTCGGGCTGAGCAGCGGTAGTTTGGTGCGCAAAGCTCCGTCAGGGCCATAGCGCCATAGAGGTTATTTTTGTTTGCTATTTGAACGTAAATTCATATTTAATTTGATTTTATTGTGTATGCCAACCATCCTAAATTTAAAATGCTGGAATGTGCACTCAGTACGGAATGGAGATGTCGTTACCCAGCAATACTTATTAACAGCTGTACAGCAACATGTTGCTGGATATAACTTAACACCCTGCATCATTATATATCACATTGTAACACGCAGAACCAATCTTGCACTGATTATAGTAGTAAGTAGAGTGACCTTGAAACGACCAACTGGAAGGCCACGTTATGCCTTCAGTACCCCAGACTGCTAATGTACATTGCTGTAATATCGATATAATCTGGACAGATATACAAGTGATTCAATACAATGCCAAGAGGGGATCGATGTCCGGAAATGCATGGTTTGGGTGATGTGAGGCCTCAAAATCTGACACCACTCCGGATATGGTGATGAGAGTGCGTTTTAAGTTTTCTGAAGAAACCTTCACCGACACATCAAGAGATCACATCGTGCATTAAATTACCAATGGGGCTCGAAGTGTCGACCTCTAATTAATTGTATTACAGAGTCTACATCGGTGGTGCAGAGATGTGGACAAAGTAGTTTTTGTTTGGGTTCCTATGAAGGGTATGGTACAGTGAAGTCCACAACATGTTGGAAGATCTTTACTTGAAAGGCTTTTCTCATCGTTTACGGATGTTTCAAGGCGACTGTCAGTCAATAACGCTGTCACACCCACCTGACCAAGTGAGGTGAGGTGCAGACAGATCTGATCTCGCAAGGTCTTGAGTGGCATTGTTCAGTTCGTCCGGCCTTCAGTTAGCAAGGCCGAACACTAGCTCCTAGACGAGCCGTAGACCACTCGAGCGGAACTTGGCTAGCATTGCTTCAACCTCGACCACGAGTAAAATTGCATCCTTTCATAGACCACGGTCTACCTAGCGCTAGCCACATGAAGGCTATCGAAACGATGAGCTCTAAAGCCACTACTTCTTCAACTGTACGTTCCACAGTTTAAGTTTATTTTCGAAGAGCAGAGGATATCATCGTTATAATTATTGAGTGAAATTTGTTTAATAACCTGTGATTGTCGTGGTGTCTGAACTGAGGTGTGCTCAGGATTGAAAAATATACCCCAAGTTAGATATTCTAATATAAACTGCCGGATGCTGCGCACAAAAACCTTAACATGAATAAAGGAAAGCTGAGCCCAAGGTAGAAGGGAAAGTGATAACAGCCAAATGATAGCTTCACTAGTATCACTTTTCAGTTAAAAGCATTCTACTCAGTATATCCAGTGACGGGAGATTATCTACCCCCATAAACACATTAAAAGAAACCATTAAATAAATAAATAAATAAATAAATAAATAAATAAATAAATAAATAAATAAATAAATAAATAAATAAATAAATAAATAATTTATAAATAAATAAATAAATAAATAAATAAGAAACTGAATATTCAACACAAAATTTAGAAGAAACGAAGAAAAAAGAAAGAGGAATACCAAATTTAGTCCGAAACGGAATTTTTTTTTTTTTGTTCGTTTTATCCCGTCATGAAAATCTCTTTCCGATCGTAGAAGTCGTGGGAGAGTTTCGGTAACAACAAGGAAAGGCCAGGTCAAACGGCAGGGAAACCTTTCTGGACAGTAATAAAAAATCTTGGAGGGAAAAAGGCAATGAATAGTGTTTTGGGTTAATGAGGTGAATTCATAAGAGATACCTACAAATAACAGGGATTCATTCGACAAGTGAAAGGAATATTTTGAAAATCTTATCAATGTAAAAAGAAGTTTTCTTATGACGTAAATAACAACCAAGTTCATGGTGAGAATGGTAAATCAACTCCATTGTCATAAAGCAGTAGGACCAGACTGCATCAGACCTGAAGTGGTGAAATAATGGGAAGGCAGGAATGAAATGGCTTCAGAGAGTAATACGGTTAGCATGGAATGTTAGTAAAGTGCCTTCTAATTGGAAGAAAGCAGTAATTGTACCTATATACGGTATAAGCAAGGGAACCGAAAAGATTGTAAGAACTATCGAAGTATTTCATTGATCATTATTCAAGGTAAAGAATTCACTGGCATCTTGGAAGGGAGGGTACGAGCACTGGCTGCGAGTAAGATGGATGAAAACCAGTGTGGTTTTAGACCACAGAGGGGCGTCAGGATCAAATTTTCAGTATGTACCTGGTAATTGAAAAATGCTACGAGAGGAACAGACAGTCTATGTTTATGTTTCGTACAGCTTTAGAAGGCATATGCCAGAGTACCAAGGGCAAAGACGTTCGCCGTACTAGGGACTATGTTAACTGCACATTATTAACACAAATCAATGGCATTTGTTTTGACAACTGGGCTGCGGCAAAACTTGATAGTAGAATGAGTTCTTGGTTCACGGAACTTGGGTTTGACAAGTCTTTCACCTTTGTTTTTCATTGTCTACATGCATCATCTACTGCCAAGGTATAAAGTGGCAGGGAGGGATTCAGTTATGTGGAAATGTAGTAAGCAGATTGGCCTCTGCCAATGACGGTCTTAATGACGGATTGTGCAGAAAGCCTGCGGACTGATATCTTGGAACTTAAAAATAGGTGCAATGAGTACGATATGAAAATGAATCTATCCAATACTAAAGCGATATCAGCAGGGAAGAAACGTAAAAGAAAAAAAAAACAAGAAAAAAACTGACCGTCACGTTGGGATTACAAAGCTGGAACAGGTAGATAATTTCGCGTATTTTGGATGTGTATACTCCTAGGATGGTAGTATATTAGGTGAGATTGAATCGAGGTCCAGCAAAACTAATACAGTGAGCTCACATCTGCTATCAACAGTATTCTGTAAGAAAGAAGTCAGCTCCTGGACGAAACTATCTTTACACCGGTCTGTTTTCAGACCAATTCTGTTTTACGGGTGCGAAAGCTGGGTGGACTCAGGATATCTTATTCATAAGTTAGAAGTAAGAGACATGAAAGTACCGAGAATGATCGCTGCTATGAACAAGTGGGAGCAATGGCAGGGAGGGTACTCAGAATGAGGAGATGAAGGCTAAGTTAGGAATGAACTCGATTGATGAAGCTATACGCACAAACCGGCTTCGGTGGTGGCCTCATGTGAGGCGAATGGAAGAGAATAGGTTACCTAGGAGAATAAGGGACTCGGTCATAAAGGGTAAGACCAGTAGAGGGAGACCGAGACGACAATGGTTAGACCCAGTTTCTAATTATTTAAAGATAAGAGGTATAGAACTAAACGGAATCACAGAACTAGTTACAAACAGATGACTGTGGCGGCATTTAACAAATTCAAAGAGGCTTGCAGACTGAACGCTGAAAGGCATACCGGTTTATAAGGACAATGTATGTATGTATGTATGTATGTATGTACGTACGATCGTAATCTGTCCTTGGCATCGGCGTCACGTGGTCCAACTGAGGCTATATATATATATATATTTGCAATTTGCTTTACATCGCATCGACACAAATAGGTCTTAGCCTATGGCGAAGACGGGAGAGGAAAGGGCTAGGAGAGGGAAGGAAGCGGCCGTGGCCTTAATTAAGGAACAACCCCAGCATTTGGCTGGTATGAAAATGGGAAACCACGCAAAACCATCTTCAGGGCTGCCGACAGTGGGGTTCGAACCCACTATCTCCCGGATGCAAGCTAACAGCTGCGCGCCCCTAACCGCACGGCCAACTCGCTCGGTAAGTGAGGCTATATCTTCCCGGATGTTGGTTTCCACAGACAGCCTGGGACGTCTTTTGCCCTCCACCTGCGTCAGCCGTCTCATTGCATCAGGTGATCATTCTTCTCTCTTCTCTCAACATGGCCCCAGCAACATAGCCTTCGTTCTCCGACCTTGTCGACGATGTTGGCTGACTGCATTTTAGCGCAGACACCTTCATTATATCTGTCGGGAAGTGTGATGCGTTATGACAACTGATATATGCAAAACAAAAGAGGATTCATTCAGATTCTGATTTCGAACTCACTGCAAACTGAAGAGAGGGGAGATAAATAGTTGTTTGAAACTTGTAATCCGGACTTTTCAGTTCTGTTCTACCACAAGAGTCTTGCTCCATTTTCCTCTTCCCTTATAACACCTCGCAGCAGTCACGTGAAATGTACAGGAAATTAATACAGGAAAACGCATTTGGAAGGACCACCAAAGATCAAAATAATGTTTCATTAAATAGGAGACATCATATACATTTGTTGAAATAAACGTTCGAAATAAAGAACTGCATTACTTCGACTTCTAGTTCTCACGCGAAATAGAAATTTAGTTCTTGAAGATTTTGTATTCCACAAACGACTGAATAACAAGCGCTGTAACTTAGAGCGCCTGTTCACTAACATGATATGGTAAGTGGTGGTGGTGGTGGTTGTTTACGTTCTAAGAGGAAGTGCAAGTAGACAAACATCCTCTATAGGCTATAACACTAATCAGAGAGAAAATGTGGAAGGGATCCGACACTCAGAAAAATGAAGCTATCGGCCAAAGAAAGACAAGGGCCACGATGGGCGGGAAAAGTAAAGACTTCCCTACTTCCCTAGGCCTTCATACACAATACCGCCGGGGTCAGAAAAGAACAAGAGATGACCAAGTGAGATCGGATAGCATAGATGAGCAGCCTGGCACAAGCAAGCGGAAGTAATGCCAGGACTCAGCTCAGAGCCCCGTGGTCACCAACCTACGCTCCCAATTTAAGAGCCCCTGGGGCCCCTTTTAGTCCCATCTTACGACAGGGGATGCCGTGGGTGTGAATCTACTGCCGCCACCAAAAGGGGGTCAGAATATGGTAAGCCTGATAATTATTATTATTATTATTATTATTATTATTATTATTATTATTATTATTATTATTATAATCCCGCCTGGTGGCCATGATCGTTAAGGCGCTGAAGTCTAAACGGTCTGACACCGAGGTTAGCCGGTTCAAGTCCCGTTGGTCGAAAAAAATGTCACCACCAGAATGTTGGCCGGCAGGGTAGGGGAGGTGGTGGTATACAATTTCTAATCACTAGATTGCGTGCCAGAAGCCTGGATTAAATTCCAAACCACTCCAACCGTCTGAGCCACTCAACCCGGCCTGATAATTTTAAGCATGTATATAATATTCATGTGCCTCCTCTGTGGTGTAGTGGTTAGTGTGATTAGCTGCCAGCCCCGGAGACCCGGGTTCGATTCCCGGCTCTGTCACGAAATTTGGAAAGCGTTACGAGGGCTAGAACGGGGTCCACTCAGCCTCGGGAGGTCAAATTAGTAGAGGTGGGTTCGATTCCCACCTCAGCCATCCTGGAAGTGGTTTTCCGTGGTTTCCCACTACTACTACTACAGGCAAATGCCGGGACGGTACCTAACTTAAGGCCACGGCCGCATCCTTCCCTCTTCCTTGTCTATCCCTTCTAATCTTCCCATCCTCCCCACAAGGCCCCTGCTCAGCATAGCAGGTGAGGCCGTCCGGGCGAGGTACTGGTCATTCTCCCCAGGTGTATCCCTCGACCTAATGTCTCACGCTCCAGGATACTGCCCTTGAAGCGGTAGGGGGTGGGATCCCTGGTTGAGTCCGAGGGAAAAATCCAACCCTGGAGGGTAAACAGATTAAGGAGAAGAAGAAGAAGATATAATATTCATGTACACAATCAATATCACACAACTTGAAGAGACTGTAGGGTAGAAGAGATTAAAGACCTTCATGGTCTCGTATATTAGGCAATCAAGACCACGGCGTATTCGAAAATAACACAATGTAATTAACTTATGAACAACAGCACTCTGAAGGATTTCCACAACTGACTCTCCATGTGTATCAAGTACAATGCTATACAACCCTCTACCGCGAAGAGCCTCTGCAAATGCCATAGATTCCATAACATCGAATGAATGCTTGTCATACCACCATCATCCGACTTTTGGCTGAATGCTCAGCGTACTGGCCTTCGGTTCAGAGGGTTCCGGGTTCGATTCCCGGCCAGGTCGGGGAGTTTAACCTTCGTTGGTTAATTCCAATGGCTCGGGGGCTGGGTGTTTGTGCTGTCTCCAACATTGCTGCAACTCACACACCACACGTAACACTATCCTCCACCACAATAACACGCAGTTACCTACACATGGCAGATGCCGGTCCACCCTCATCGGTCTGCCTTACAAGGGCTAGAAATAGCCACACGAAATTATTAAATTATTACACCACCGTCCAACAGCAACCGCAATAATTTCGTGTTAATTATGCTGTCTCGCAAAAGGAAGGCCATCAAAGGATCAATACTTATTAAAAGGAAAAAAGAAAAAATGCAATGGACTTTCATAATATGCAAATTATCAAGTCTTCATATTGAAAAAAGGTTTATCAACTATTTTCATAACGTATCACAGCACACTAGAACGCAAAATTTATGAAAAATGTACCTCATTGCAGTCCGAGATGATTC
The DNA here is from genome assembly GCF_040414725.1 of Anabrus simplex. NCBI lineage: Eukaryota > Metazoa > Arthropoda > Insecta > Orthoptera > Tettigoniidae > Anabrus > Anabrus simplex. The sequence continues at coordinate 1,219,941,841 of NC_090265.1, read as the reverse complement.
TCCAAACGGTACGAAATAACTGTAATGCAGTAATACGTAGTATTTTTATACCATCATTACCACTACAAAATCAGCAGATCGTGTGTCAAACTTCAATTCGGGACCCTGCTAAAGCAATGTCTTAATAAAGTGAAATCAATGCCCCGAACCGAGCAAGCTGGCCGTGCAGTTAGGGTCGCGTAGCTGTGAGCTTCAATTCGGGAGATGGTGAGTTCGAATTCCACCGTCGACAGCCTTGAAGAGGATTTTTCATGGTTTCGTCCAACACGAGGCAAATGCTGGGATTGTACCTTAATTAAGGCCACTGCCACGCTACCTTCCCAATTCTAGCCCTCTCCCAACCTTCTGTCGCCGAAAATCGTCGATGTATTAGTGGGACTACGTTTCACTGGTTACCTAAATCTATTTGTGTTTGCCCATGGGAAAGTAAACACCTACTGCTATGTATTCTTAGGACGAAAATATTCTTATACCAATCTCAAACTGAAAATAAAAGAATCAATATTATTACATAAATGCTGGTAACGCAGAATGGGAGTGTTTCTTTTACTCTCTGTATAGTAAATCTCAAAGTAAATACGTCGATAAAAACCGAGTTTAACTGAAAAGGTTTTGGAGAAGACGAGGGTTATTCTTCATCTTCATTTGTTCTGACAACACAGTCCCGTGTAATTTTCTGAGTGTTCAGCTAGTTGAAGTGTGGCTTTCCGTTCAGTGGTCCCTCATCCTGACAGAAAAAATCAGTTCCAATTATTTTTTAAAAGTATTACAATACCTAAATTGTAAAAACAGTAAATAAAGACCGAGTCGTAGAAAAGTAATATATTCTTTGTTAATGGCAAAGTAATATAAATATTGCAAATGTTTTAATGAGTAGCCTAGATTATATAGGAACAAAGAGAAACACTAAAGAGCTTACATCAATGAACCAGTTTATTTATATCAGGCTAAAGTTTGCTCAGTATTAAGCCTTAGGTTGGCCTTCGTATGTAGTCACTCTGAACTCAAGTTTCGAAAACCGTTGTTATAAGTATGTCTTCGAAAAGGGCAGTAAAAACCTGACTACTCCGGCGGCGAGCTCATGATAATCACATTGTGCTTAATCCAAAAGTCAGAAAGATATTTAGAGAAGACATCAATACGATATCACATGAAAGTTCAATGATCTGTTCTTTTTCTCGATCTGTAAACACTGCTGGCAAAGCGCCTCTATCGGAAAACACATCCCTGATCCAGTCTAGAGAGTCAATACTTTCAGACAAGTAAGCAGTGAAGTATTTAACCAGATTGTGATAGTGGTTTCTTTTGTCTGCTACCACGTCAGGATCAGACTGGAGCTTACCCAGGACAAATTAGAATCATTTGTTTTGATCATTTCCTAAGGCCATCATACTATCATCTTGCTACATGCGATATCCATCCTGCTTGACGGCACTTAATGATCGGTGTCTTCATACCTAACAATTCGGATTTCTGATGTAGCAAAATTGTTCTCTGTTGAAAGTAGGACATTAATTATATAGCATTGTATGTTATTATTGTCGCCAACGTTTTGCTTGTCCACACTTATTCATTCCACAAACAAGTCATAAAACAATAAACTGTGTTTTACTTATGGCCAATTTGTCCTTCCTCTAGGTGTTCTGAAACCTTTCATCACATGTAACTGAAACTTTGCATGGAACTTATAAATTTCTTCTTGTCCACCGAGCTCATTTCGATATCTAGGGTGCCGATTGGGAAGAATACCTAGAGAGTATCGAACTTGGAAGATGTTTCAATAGGAGGTACCCATTGGAAAAGGTTGGAAAGCCCTGGTCTACGAAAACAGAGGTTGGTATATTTAACTTAGGGCGTTCTCTTGATAATAACCGTCAGCGCTGCGAAACATAACACAACACAAGGTGAACAAGCTCATATAACTCATTATTAAACTGTTAAAATATAGCAAGCAAATTCTTGTTACAATTTCTAGCACCGGTTCTAACTGAACATATTAGTCAACGTTAGATACGTAGATCATTGAGGCACTAATTAGCATGTTAGTTAACCTAATCGAGAAAACATAATGAGGATAGACACGCTACAAGGACATTACCACATCGAATAGTGATAAGAGAATATTCATCCCAAAGACTAATTATTTAAAGGGGCCGATGACCTTAGACGTTAGGGCCCTTTAAACAACAAGCAACATCATCATCAACAATTATTTAAAGGTTTTAATTACCCTGCAATAATATGGGCCTTTAAGGGATATCTTAATTATTTTCGATTTAAGAACTTGAATTAAAGGTTCACATTCTTTTCGCTGGAGTCAGCTATGCAATACTGTGCACAAGAAGCAATACCCCTGTCAGTCTACGACGACGCAAAGAGGAAATCCTATTCTCCAAACACAGATGACTCCGATGCATGAGCGTGAGTGGAAGGAATACTGCACAGGTGTAACCATCCTTTGTAATTAAGGTTGCATCAGGATGGACATTCACTTGTAAAACTAGGTCAACTTCTCATGTAATAACATATTGCAATATGAAATGAGGGCATATGACGCAGTTGGTGGCGAGTTGTCCAAAGGATGGAGACGTTACCAAGGCTTGAGCAGATCCCTTGATGTAATTTTTTTTTTTTTTTTTTTTTTTTTACATCGTTATGCCCTACTCAGGAGCACGGTCGAACTTTCTTAGCTGATGTGTTGGCCGTCTTTTCCTCCCAAAATCTCTTCATCCTCTCGCTGAGCTGCTTCCTTCGTTCTTCTGTCCAAGTTATAGTAGCTCGGGTGTTGGGTTTGTCTTCAAAGTGGTGATTGTCGATTTTGGTTCTGAATTTACATCTGTCCTGTATAATGTCTTCTGAGATGTTAATTTCCTGGAGATCTGTTTCAATTTCACGAAGCCAGCTGTTCTTGGTTTTTAATGAAAGGGCCAGGTTGAGAATTCTTTTAGTTAGCCTGTTAGTGTTCATTCTGATAATGTGTCCATAAACTTTCAATCGTCTTTTCCGAAAAGTGTGAATTTTTTTTCAGAATGACAATATATCTCCTGGGATGATTTTTTCCCTATATTCCATCTATACAAACTGGGCCAAAAATTTTCGTAAAATTTTCATTTCTTGTTTCTCAATGTCTTTGGTTAAAGATCCGCCACCAATGATTAAGGTTTCTGAGGCATATAACGCTTCAGGTTTGATCACTGTATTATAGTGCCTAAGTTTTGCATTTCAAGATATTGATTTTTTATTATACCTGTTCCAAGTGATCCTGTGTGCTTTCTGTAATTTGGAAATTCTTTCTTTATTTGCTTCGCGGTTTAAACCAGAGGGCTAAATAATTTCTCCCAAATATTTAAATTGGTTCACTTGAACAATTTTGCCGAATTTAGTTATCACAGGTTGTCCATCTAAGTAACGTGAGGCTCCTTCCATGTACTGAGTTTTCTCATACGAAATTTGAAGTCCCGTTTTGATGGCAATTTCATGTAGTTTTTCAATGGAATGAATTGCTTCATGCCTACTATTGGAAAGGATTTATGTCATCAGCAAAGGCCAGACATTGCACGTGAATTCTGTCTTTACGTAGTCTTCCAAGGGTTACTAATTTGGTTTCCTTTTCCCAGGTCCTGATTACTCTCTCAAGTACCAAGTTAAACAGTAACGGCGATAAACCAGCCTCTTGACGGACCCCGGTGTTAAAAGGAAAAGGCTCAGATATTTCGCCTAGGAATTTAACTTTTGAAGCAGTGCCAGTTAATGTTTGTTTGATTCATTCTCTTGTTTTCTTATCCACTTGAAATTCTTCTAGAGTATTGAAAAGTGTTTGACGGTCTATAGAGTCATATGCGTTTCTGAAATCTACAAAAGAATGACTGTTTGTCTGGTTTTGCGCATTTGGAGGATAGTTTTGCGATCAAGGATTTGTTCTGTACAAGATCTTCCTTTTCGGAAACCTGCCTAGTATTCACCTATTAGATGGTCTGTTTGTTTCTCAAGTCTAGTGAGCAGGGCTTTGGAAAAATTTTTGTAAGCAACTGGTATCAAGCTAATTCCTCTATAATTATTGATGTTCGTTTTATCCCCTTTCTTGTGTAGTGGATGGATTAGCGCATATTTCCAATCTTCCGGGATTTCTTCAGTAATCCAGATGTTCTCAAGAATTGCGTGGATTTTCCGGGTACGCTGTCACCTCCTATCTTCAGCATTTCGGCAATTATACCATCTTCCCCCGGGGCTTTGTTATTTTTGAGTCCATGGATTATTTCTTTGACTTCTTCCGGTGTTGGGGGTTCTGAATCTTGATTAGATAAGGGTTTTTCAAAGGTGAATTTTTCTTTAGGGGATTCACAGTTTAAAACATCCTGGAAATAAACTGCTAGAAGTTTGCGGTTCTCTTGATTATTCGTTTCCAATGTCCCATCTGGGCGTTTGAAGCAAAGACCAGGTGCCTGATAATTTGATAATTCTTCTCTGAACGTTTTGTAGAAGTTTCGTGTATTTTTTATTTTTTTTTGTAAAATCTTGTTCAATTTCTGCCAATCTGTAGTGTTCGTATTTGCGTTTTACAGACCTGATAATCTTTTTTATGTTTGTTTCTGTATTTTGGTGAATTCCTGCCAGGTTTGTTCAGTTTTATGAGAATTCCAATTCTGCCAGGCTTTCGTTCTAAAGTTTATGGCCTTGTCGCAGGATTCATTCCATCAACTATGTTTGCGTTTCCTGGGTGGTGTGCCAACATTTCGAGAAGCCTTCAAAAGTATGTCTGAGTTCTAACCAGTTCGAAGGATTGTGCGTGGGAATACTTTCAAGGAAAGTAGTAGTGTTCTGTTTAAGAAATTCCGGATCGACATGCAGGTTTTTTGTTATTCTGTGTTTGGACCTGTTTGGTTGAAATTTGACCTCGATTAAGGATAGATGGTGGTCAGAGTCAATGATCCCTTTTTTAACTTTAACATTCATACTTTCTTTTTGAATTTTCTTAGAAATAGCTACATGATCTAGTTGAAATTCTCCCAAGTGAAAATTTGGGGATCTCCAGGTTGTTTTCTTGTGTGGAAGCGCCCGGAAATGGGTTGACATTAATTTGAGATTATTAGTTCTATTGTGCGCTGGGTATAGTCCTACAATGGTCCTGAATTTCTTTTCTCTACCAATTTGGGCATTGAAATCTCCTAACAGAATTTTTATGTGATGATTTGAAATTGTGGCTGTAGTTTCTTCTAGTAGTTCCCAGAAGTCTTCCACCATTTGTGGATCTTGTTGATTGTAGTTATTGGTGGGTGCATGCGCATTAAGTAATGTATAAGCTTCGTTTCATGATTTAATGGACAGTGTTGAAATTCTTTCAGAAGGCGAAGAAAGGTTAAGTACTGAGTTTACAATGTTTCTTCTTACAGCGAATCCTGTGCCAAACTGTAATGGTCTCTTATGAAGGGAGATTGCTGGCTTGCCTTTGTAAATTCTATAATTTCCTGAGTTAAAATTATTTTCATCCGTGTATCTGGTTTCCTGGAGTGCTAAAATTTGGATGTTTAAATTATCTAACATGTCTGTTAATAGTTTTAACTTCCCAGTTTTCCGAAGTGTGTTGATGTTTAGACTACCAAAGAAAGTTTTGCATTTTGGGCGAAGAGATTTGGGAAGCTCCGATACATTCCCGCATGATGTTCTCGGTCCCCCAGAATCCGATGACCGAGAAAAACTAGTATGTCTACTAGGGCCTGGGGTAGTTATATTGTAGATTGATTCCATCATGCTATCAAGTTAAAAGTATTGAGGACATCGATCTATGTCGGTGTCATGGTTACAACTGAAGTAGTGAGCTTCAGAGGTTGCTGAAGATGTTGGCGAGCTGTGCCTGTTTTTGGTCCGCGAGAAGTATTTTATTTCCCTCAAATCCTCCGGACAAGTCCGGCGAGCCTCCCGATCCGCCACCTGGGACGCGCCCGATAGGGGAACAGGCTGAAACCCCCACGGTGTATTATTATTATTATTAACATTTTATTTACGTCGCACCGACACATATAGATATCTTATGGCGACGTTGAGATAAGCACGGGCTAGGAGTGGGAAGGAAGCGGCTGTGGCCTTAATTAAGATACACCATGAAGTTCAGAAATCAAGATTATCCGGTCATTCACTGTGGGTGAAAGATGTTATAATAAAAAATAAATAAGTAAACACACACAGAGTTCTGATGCGTTGTATTTCTGAACCAGTGCCGGACTTGGTCAGTAATGTAGCCAACATTCCTACAACACACCAGTAGGTTATGTGCAATTTTCGACCGACGGGATTAGTTTGTATGGCTTCTAAATAGCAGTGTCAATACAAAAGGGCCATTTATTCCGGAGTCACATCAGGCAGAAACCAAACTTTCATAAAACTGTGTATTGATCTACAACCCGCATGTTCCCGCATAACGGAACGCCCCACTCACAGATAAGACTTCTCGTGCAACTGTGGTACGGCACAAATTAATAAAACTTGTGCAATGTATTCTGAAGTAATTCAAACTGATGTGAACGACTAATGTCAAGAACTGTAATTGCTATACCTACTGTACGTACCACGTATCAAGAATTCAGAAGATGGAGAAGGACAAAGCGACTAATTACGGGCAAACCTACAACTTTTTCAGTTTGTCGAACATAAATTACAAATTTTATTATGAAATACATGTTTAAACATATCATTCCGTTATCAATAACATATTTTCTTTCCCAGGTATGCTCCAGTGTTTGTATTTTGTGTTCAACAAACTGAAAAACTTCAGGGTTATATTATCTATTGAAAAGAATGCCTCCCATCTTAACTAATTATGGAGAGACTGGTGTACGCAAAACACGGCCACTTCTTTGTGACCTTGAGTGAAGATATCATGGCCACAAAAGACCTGTGCGCGGGTGATATCATAAAGGAAATGGTTTACAGATTAACCGGGAAACAACACAAAGTGACTACAACTAGAGACTGTTTTAGAATAAACAAGATCTATCTATATTTCTTTCAGAGTCTACAGAAGAATTTTCCGGATTTTCTTTTGTGGTCATAAACTGGTATTAAACAAATTAGTAAAAGACTGGTTTAAAATAACAGCAATCATCTGTTTTTCAACAGAAGTCGACCAAGTACAAGGAACATTAAAAATCTCCCTTCTCATTTTTGTTTTTTCTACTACACAGAACTGTTTAAGCACTCAACTTCCCATCACTCTGCGTATAAAAAACACATACAGTACATAATTATAGCCTACACTGGTATTTCTCACTACCCAGTTTGTAACGAAGTAAATAAGAGACTACTCTAATTTGCTTTTGCTACACAGAGCAGTTTGAGCGCTGAACTTTCCATCATTCTGCATACAAAAACACACACAGTAGGCCTATATATAGCCTGCACTGGTATTGTCTCTCTACGTCCAGTTTGCAACGAAGTAAATGTCATTACGAGCCTTCCATGTTTCATTGAAATCATCAAAATACCGAGTCTAACCTTCGAATATTCAGAGTACTACTGAATATTTTATCCTCTACGGTTGATTTCCTCTGTCTGTGTAATCTACATTCAATTCTTATCATATAATCCCACCTCTTAGAACGGTTCATACGCATAGCTTTATCCGACAGAATGCATGCAAATTTGGCTATAAAACATATGAAGCATTACAAAAACGAAGTAGTCTATATTCCATCGTTCCGTTAGTGTAGCATTATACAATAGACGTCCTTAATAAACAGGATGCGAAAAAAACTACATTTTCTGGTAGATGTTATTACTAATTATGTTTACATAAAAGTAGTATGAATGCACATTGTTAGTGCACGCGTTTCAGAGTCAGGATGGGTGAAGGAAATGTTCAAAATACATTTCACCACCCATCCCAACTGAATAAAGCACACCGAAGTTAAATTACGTTTCAGCATATCGATTTCTGTATTGGGACAGTTGATCCCCTTTTTTAAACACAATTTCGCTAGTAGTCCTAAATAATGTCCAATAAATTATTAATCTAATCTGAAAAGGAGAGTACTTTCGTTTTGTTCTGACTTTTTCCGGAAGTCTAAAAACAACTACTAAAGCGGTTAATTTCAAAGTAATATAAAATAAAGGAAATCTTGTTAATGGTGATGTGGTGATGTATCATGGCTTTAGCGACATCAACTCTGCGATGAACATTTCTTCACGTGCTCGGTACTCACAAATGAAAATAAATGCAATCTCGGTTATTGTGCTATCAGTTCAAGCATAAGAAAATGTAATTACAATTCGTTTGAGAGTGGGTAATGTAAGGAACCGTAAGACTGAAAATTAAGATATACACCCAGCATTCCCATGAAGTAACAGGCCTAATAGCGGAACCACACAAAGGTTGGCTGCTAACAGCATTGGGTTTGAAATCCTGAGTTTCCTAATAGTACACTTCTCCCTTTTTGAATATAAGCAACGGCAGTTAGTAATCTCTCTCCTACTACTGCTCGGCAGGAGATGCAATTAGCTGTGTACATCATAGCTCCCTCTACTTGCTTTGAACATGTCTACTCCAATGATGGCGCAGACGAATTTGACACTGCCAACGTAACTAAGCTACAGTGGGCGTAGAAAAAGTACTTCCTGGCTTATTGCTGACCAGACCGAAGCGACAGTAGGCGTATCATTGATCTCGGTCACAAAGAACTTCTTATGAAGGGGCAATCAATCCCTTGACGTCCGTAAACTAAACGCTGTCGACCAGCTACAAATGGGAGGCTTGAAGACACAGTGAACTGGAAAGAAGTTTCATTTTTACGCCACGGCACTAAAAGGGACAGAGCTTTCTCAAGTTACATTCAGGTGCAAAGACGAAGAACATGAAGGGCTAAAGCCGTGATTACACAGCTCTTCCACGAGTTGTGAGTACCGTCGTCAATCAATTTCTCAGATGAATTCTGACATATCATACAGTAAACACATATTGCCAAAATATACAAACATAGCCCCTTTATTATATTATGCCGTGTTCAATTGATCATCTGCAAAGGTCACTGCGTCCCCTGAACCCACAGCAATATACACGAGACGTCGCCAGTTTTATCAATATTCTCTCCTCGTTCTTCCTCCCACAATCTATTGAAGAGAACATTCGATCGGGATTCTTTTCTAGCGTTCTATTAATAATTTCATGAACGCAGTTCCGCGTATAGTTGAGTAAACGAAATCTGATGAGTGCGAACCATGTGACCTTGCCGCGGTGGGGAGGCTTGCGCGTCCCAATGATGCAGATAGCCGAGCCGCAGGTGCAACCATATCGGATGAGTATCTGTTGAGAGACCAGACTAACGAATGGTTCGGTGGGGTGCCAGATGCGACCGTGCCGCATGCGACCCGTGCCACTAGCGACCGCATAATCTGTAACCGTGCCGGATGCGACCGGCGTTGACAAGCAAATTGTCATTTGACAAGTTGTGCGATCACCCAAGATAAGGTAAGCTAAACGAAGTGCAATGCCATTTCAATAAGTCCTATAAGCAGCTACTGCCCCTACTTTACATAACACTTCTGGGGGAAACTCGTTTTACAACATGAAATATGGTGATACGTTTACGTCTTTTCCCACTGGCCATGCGGTTAGAGGCGCGCGGCCCTGAGCTTGCATCCGGGAGATAGTGGGTTCGAATCCCACTGTCGGCAGCCCTGAAGATGATTTTCCATGACTTCCCATTTTCACACCACGCAAATGCTGGGGCTGTACTTAAATTAAGGCCAGGGCCGATTCCTTCCCATTCCTAGCCCTTTCCTATTCCATCATCGCCTTAAGACCTGTCTGTGTCGGTGCGATGTAATGCCACTTGCAAAAAAAAAAAAAAAAAAAAAAAAAAAATCCTAATTCTCTGAAATTATTTGCGACTTAGACCTACTTACTCATCGTGTCCTATTAGTACCAGGAGTGTCCGAGGACGAGTTCAGCTTGCCTGATGCAGGTCTTTCTACCTGACACCCATGGGCGGCCTGCGCGTCTGGATGTGGGTTTATGATAATGAAGTAGGGAGAGATGAAACTCGGTGTCGGCACGTAGCCTACTCCTCTCGAATAATACCAAGGGGTCTGCTCAATGCTTTACGTCACCATCCGACGGACGAATCACCATCAAGAGCATCATATTCCCTCACTCCATTTGAACACTGCGAAGAGGTTTGGATTTTAATCCAGGCTTTGGGCATGCAATCTAATGGTTAGAAACTGTATACCACCAACTCTCCTACCCTGCCGACCTACATTCTGATGGTGATTTTTTTCATCCAGGCTAAGTGGCTCAGACGGTTGAGGTGCTTGTATTCCGACTCCAACTTGGCAGGTTCGATCCTGGCTCAGTTCGGTGGTATTTGAAGGTCCTCAAATACATCAGCTTTGTGTCGGTGGATTTACTGGCACGTACAATAAGTCCTGTGGGACTAAATTTTGGCACCTCAGCGTCTCCTTAAACCATAAAAGTAGTTACTGGGACGTAAAGCCAGCAACATTATTATATTTTTCTTTCGACCAACGGCAATCGAACCTGCTAACCACGGTGTCAGACCTTTATTTTAGAAAAGACCAAGTTAGCTTCTCATAAGCAATCTGCCACTTGGTGACAGCCCTTAATATATATCAATATTGTAAGTGATTGATAGGTCGCATGCGGCACGATGCTTAACCACTCGGTCGCTAGTGGCACGATAATGGCCGGGTCGCATCCGGCACGGTCGCATCTGGCACGTAACCGGTTAGATATCGGTTGTAGATCATATCTGACATCGAGTGTCGCGCACTTGAACCAAATGAGGCTTGGAAGTCGGAAAGATGTTTTGAGTGGACATTTTAAAGTTTCTTATATTCATCCTGGGCTGCAGTTTGCTCACTGATCATCGTGTCAACAAATCCCGTAAGATCATAGGCCTATGGGTTTCTGCCGCTAGCGTACATCGTTAGTCACGCTATCTGTGCTTGCCGTGCGTGCTACTACTTGCCCTTGTTTGTAGGTTTTACTGTTTGCTCTGCCTGGCTATAATTGCTGACATACGTACATTTTTAGTTAATTAGATAATAAATTACATTATACTTTGTCACTATCTCTCTTTCTTTTTTCTTTTCGCTTCTGCGTGACTTGCATCACGATATCCGGATATTCCGTGAGCGAGTAAATTTAGCAGAAGGACGTATGGTGGATGAAGGAATTTTGCTTACTATTTGTTTACCAATGTCCTAGTCCCATAAAAAAATACAATATACACGGTAGCCCCATTGATGTGTAGAACAACTTCAAACTTCTGTTTCCCAGGTAGGAACTGACGTTTGATGACCTGTAAATAGTGACTAAAGGTTCCCAAGCGGATCAAAGCCCTTCATGGTTTTGTCTTTCTTGTAAGTGGTTGCTATCTTCATATTTTCTGACCCACCTCCTTCGGTAAACTTATCTTCCGATAACTGACTGGACCAAAACTCGGTCCACTAGAACGTGTAAAAGACAGTGCCTAGGTGAATGTTTAACATGAAAGCACAAATCTGGCTTTTACATAACTTAATTTTAGAAAACAGCTGTCCCCACAGGTAGGCCTACTTAGTACCGAACATACTAAAGATCTTAGCGTGCAGTCTGTGTATGCAAGGAAACCTTTCCCTAAAAAAGTTTTGGAAGAAATCTTGCAGATTTTTGCACGAGAGACGATATTTTTCTCTGGATTTGTCGGTGACTTTCGTGATTCGCTGATCTTGCACTCGGTTAGGAGTAGGTACAATAACGTAGCTGCAGAGATGAACGTATATCAAGAAACTTCTAACATTCCACGCTTCGACTCGCAGAATGTCAGTGTCCATCTTCCTGATGATCGCCCCCTCTCGTCTAGTCCACACACGGAGATCCGAATAGGGGACTATTTTACCTCCGGAAGGTATTATCAGTACATCATTCATACAGAGAGAGCTGTATGTCCTCGGGAATTAGTAACGGCTGTAGTTTCCCGTTGCTTTCAGTAGCAGTATCAACACAACTAAGCTATATTGAATATTATTACAAGGCCATATCAGTCATCTTGACTGCCGCTCTTGCAACTTCCGAAAGGCTGCTACTCCCCTTTCGATGAACCATTCGGTTACGTGCCAGATGCGACCGTGCCGGATGCGACCCGGCCATTATCGTGCCACTAGCGACCGAGTGGTTAAGCATCGTGCCGCATGCGACCTATCAATCACTTACAATATTGATATATATTAAGGGCTGTCACCAAGTGGCAGATTGCTTATAAGAAGCTAACTTGGTCTTTTCTAAAATAAAGGTCTGACACCGTGGTTAGCAGGTTCGATTGCCGTTGGTCGAAAGAAAAATATAATAATGTTGCTGGCTTTACGTCCCAGTAACTACTTTTATGGTTTAAGGAGACGCTGAGGTGCCAAAATTTAGTCCCACAGGACTTATTGTACGTGCCAGTAAATCCACCGACACAAAGCTGATGTATTTGAGGACCTTCAAATACCACCGAACTGAGCCAGGATCGAACCTGCCAAGTTGGAGTCGGAATACAAGCACCTCAACCGTCTGAGCCACTTAGCCTGGATGAAAAAAAATCACCATCAGAATGTAGGTCGGCAGGGTAGGAGAGTTGGTGGTATACAGTTTCTAACCATTAGATTGCATGCCCAAAGCCTGGATTAAAATCCAAACCTCTTCGCAGTGTTCAAATGGAGTGAGGGAATATGATGCTCTTGATGGTGATTCGTCCGTCGGATGGTGACGTAAAGCATTGAGCAGACCCCTTGGTATTATTCGAGAGGAGTAGGCTACGTGCCGACACCGAGTTTCATCTCTCCCTACTTCATTATCATAAACCCACATCCAGACGCGCAGGCCGCCCATGGGTGTCAGGTAGAAAGACCTGCATCAGGCAAGCTGAACTCGTCCTCGGACACTCCTGGTACTAATAGGACACGATGAGTAAGTAGGTCTAAGTCGCAAATAATTTCAGAGAATTAGGATTTTTTTTTTTTTTGCAAGTGGCATTACATCGCACCGGAATAGGAAAGGGCTAGGAATGGGAAGGAATCGGCCCTGGCCTTAATTTAAGTACAGCCCCAGCATTTGCGTGGTGTGAAAATGGGAAGTCATGGAAAATCATCTTCAGGGCTGCCGACAGTGGGATTCGAACCCACTATCTCCCGGATGCAAGCTCAGGGCCGCGCGCCTCTAACCGCATGGCCAGTGGGAAAAGACGTAAACGTATCACCATATTTCATGTTGTAAAACGAGTTTCCCCCAGAAGTGTTATGTAAAGTAGGGGCAGTAGCTGCTTATAGGACTTATTGAAATGGCATTGCACTTCGTTTAGCTTACCTTATCTTGGGTGATCGCACAACTTGTCAAATGACAATTTGCTTGTCAACGCCGGTCGTATCCGGCACGGTTACAGATTATGCGGTCGCTAGTGGCACGGGTCGCATGCGGCACGGTCGCATCTGGCACCCCACCATCTAACCAAGCAAGATTTATACAATCGCTGACGGACATGTACAATTGCATAATCAATGCTATCTAGCGGAGATGAGTGACAACAATGGTTAGCAGGCTAGCCTTTGGCTCAAGGGGTCCCGGTTCGATTCCCGGCCAGGTCGGGGATTTTAACTTTCATTAGTTAATTCCTCTGGCTCGGGGACGTGTGTTTGTGCCGTCTTCAGCATTAGAATTAATTTGTTGTAGGGCCCCATACTCACATACACGCAGGTCGTCTATACGGAAAGACTGTACATCTAGCACACCTCAACGAACAACAGTAAATCACTGTTCTTTTACTGTTGATCAGTTTTAAGTGGTTTAGACGTTGTAGGCCATCACATTTCCTCCGAGGTCAACGGAGTATCACTCACTTCCTTTTAGATTTTGTTTCGCCTCATTTTTCGAGTAGGCCTTTCCTATCCCATCGTCGCCATAAGACCTATCTGTGTCGGCGCGACGTAAAGCCCCTAGCAAAAAAAAAATTTCGAGTACTCCTTCCATGACGTGCTTTTTTCTCATTTCGATGGTCATGTTGGCTCTAGGGTCGGTTCGTACATACTTTCCAGTGGGTTTGGCAGACAACATCAACTTCTGGCTCGGCGAGGAAGGCAATGGGAAACTACCACACTCTTCACTTCCCTAGTACGCCCCTCAGTGATGCCTAGGCCATCTCTGACAGAGTTGTTGAGGAACAAACCAATCTCCGGGCTGAGCACTCAAAATATTTTTAAAAAAGCAATCATGACGTAGCCTACAATGTTCAAACATTTGAAGTAAGTTTTGGTTAAAATATTTCTAAATAAAGTTGGCGGTTTTCAAAATATTACCAAAAAACCATTTCAACACTTCATCCACTCATACCCCTTTCCCCCTTTGAATATCGTAACAATTAACCCAGCATTAGTCCGAATCCTTGGCTGAATGGTCAGCGCAGTCGCCTTTGGTTCAGAGAGTCCGGGGTTCGATTCCCGGCCGGATCGGAGCTATTAACCTTAAATGGTTAATTCCTCCGGCTCGGGGACTGGGTATTCGTACTGTCCCCAATATCCCCGAAACTCACATGGCACATCCAACACTATCCACCGCTACAATAACACGCAGTTCCGATATACGGCAGATGCCATCCACCTTCGTCGGAGGGTCTGTCTTACAAGGGTTGCGCTAGGCTAGCAACAGCCACACAGACAAAACAAACAAAAAAAAACAGCATTTAAGTTATCACAATAGTAATATCGAGTTTAATAAAAGTCTAGTCTTCCCTTTTCTCGTGATACTCGAATCATACATACATACATACATACATACATAGACGCTTCAAAACACACGGCAACAGGATCTCGCACGGAGAAACGTTACAGGATACACAGAAGTATGGCACTGATACACACTGACACTATTCAGCACAGTCACCATTATTGTCCAAGCACTTGTTTCAACGGTGCATCGATGCCAGCATGAAATAAATCTGAGTCCAGTTCCTGAAGTCTCGTCATGATGAATATCCGTATCGCCGTTGAATCGCTTACCACCCAAGTGATTTTCAACAATCCTAAAAGATGGAAAATGGCCAGGTCGGGGCTCTAGGGAGGTTGGTCCAGATGTTAATTTCCTCACCAGGAGAGCGAAAATGAATTCTCTCAATTAGTGTAGCACACAGAAGCGTTTGCGGGTAGCAAACTGTAGAAAACGACCTGGATTTCTCTCAAAAGGCGTCGTGTTGCCGCGCAAATTATTACGGCGCTTCCACTGGCCTCAAGATTTTTTAGTCGAAGAAACTGATTACTTTCATAAAGCTATTTGCTTTACGTCGCACCGACAGATATGTCTTACGGCGACGATGGGATGGAAAAGGCCTAGGAATTGGAAGAAAGCGGCCGTGGCCTTAATTAAGGTACAGCCCCGGCATTTGCCTGGTATGAAAATGGGAAACCACGAAAAACCATCTTCAGGGCTGCCGACAGTGGGGCTCGAACCCTCTATCTCCCGATTACTGGATACTGGCCGCACTTAAGCGACTGCAGCTATCGAGCTCGGTACTTTCATAATGTATGGACTAAACGTAATTTACTGTATCTACAAATGTGTAAATATCAATTTACCCTAACTATTTTTTGTCCTTGCTGTCTAACAGTGACTAAAGTCGTATGCATTAGTAATTAATAGAGACTACATTGACAAATGTCCTCCAGGACTTGAAATGGCGTAAGTTATGTACGTGCGCGGGAGTGTGATTTCACTCAGGATTGTAACGGAAAGACGAATTCGCATATCTCAATACTGATTCTCACTCCTTTCGTAATTCTACGCGATTAACGTTAGACCATTTTCAATTATATTGTTTTTATGAAACGTCAGAGTTTCGGAATTTTGCTCTGATCTTGCTGGCGGGACCTAGTGTTTACAGAGTGCACTATGTCTTCTGGTGTAGGCTAGAGCAATTTTGTTACTTTCATTCATCTGCCTCTGTCTCATCCTTAGCTTTGACAATCTGAAAGTGACTGAGGTATGAGCGATGCTAGTAATGCCATTCCTTATGCAGCCAGTCCCTGCTACGAATGGTGTGAAACTGTTGCTCATAAGGTCGGTTGGTGCATACATTTCAGTGGGCTTGGCAGACTGATATGTAATAGCAACTTCTGGCTCGGTGAGGAAAGCAACGGAAAACTACCTCACTCCTCATTTCCCTAGTACGCCTCTTCAGTGATGCCTAGGCCAACTATGACAGCTCACGGCGGAACTGTTGAGGATCCAACCAGCCTTCGGGCTGATGACTAAACATGCATAGGCCCTACATACGGGGCACTTAATAAAGGTAGTAAATCTGATATGGATCTCTTCAGTTTAAGCACTTGTAAACGCTGATGAATGCATTATGTGTCCACCCGGCTTAATAGGGATGTATAGAACTAGCACCGATAGAGCGCAGTGCTGTTGTACTGGGTAAGCGCAAGGCGCTCTTCATTTGTCTCCTGTGTACTCATGCCGCTAATATCCACGAATTTAAGTTGTTTAAATTGTTATTTTCGTGACTATGCCGAGCTATTGCAGTGTTCCTCTTTGTAAAAATCAGGGAAGCTCGTTTTCGTTTCATCAGTTTCCACAAAATAAAGAAATGAGGAAGAAATGGTTACATACTATTAGAAGGAAACATTTCAGTGAGAAGAATCTGACCGAAAATATTAAAGTGTGTTCCCATCATTTTCAACCCGGAGACTTCACGAAAACTTTGTTGGGTAAGTGCGACTTACGAACGGAAATAATTCGTATTTTCTACCTATAAAGTGATTAGGCATTTCGATAACAACCACAGAATTTATGTTTCTATTTAAAGGTGAGAGAGCAAGATTAAAACCGGGCGCTGTTCCATCGCTTTTTCCATGGACCACGAACACAACAAAAAGAAGGAAGAGGCCATACACAAGAAAATCGCCGGATTACCACGATAAGCTTACAATATTGGAATCTTCAGAAATCATCCCCATTGAAGTACGGGAAGAAATCGTGAATATACCCGAAGAAGTGAATGTAACATCTGTGACTCCCATTTTCATAGACGTCAGTACTCAGACAAATACTACAGGTAATTTGGTTGTTGAGCAAATAATGAATAATCCTGATGCCGTATTGCTTTATACAGGGTTTGCAGACGTCCAACATTTTAATTTGGTGTTTGCTGTTTTGGGAGAAAACAGATACAATTTACAGATATTCCCTCTTGAACCCAGACTGTGTTTCTTATTGACAGTTATGAAGCTAAGGACTAACAAATCTGACCAGGAACTAGGCCTTAACTTTGGAATCCATAAAACTACTGTTGGAAGAATATTTAATGTTTGGATTAATTTCATGTACTGCCAATTTAAAGAGTTGAACATATGGCCTGATAGAGAAACTGTCCTTGAAAACAGCCCCCTTGCTTTTAGACAGAAATACCCCTCGACTAGAGTAATAATTGATGCAACTGAGATTACAATAGCAAAACCTAAGAACCCTACAGCACAGCAAGCTACATTTTCTACATACAAAAATGCAAACACAACAAAGGTATTAATAGGTATAAATCCATCTGGTTTCATAAGTTTCATATCTGATGCATATGGTGGGGCAATATCAGATAGACAGTTATTTATCAGATCAGGAATGTTGGATCTCTTGGAAGAAGGAGATTCAGTTATGGCAGATAGGGGGTTCAACATTCAGGATCTGTTATGCACTAAAGGTGTAACATTAAATATCCCACCATTTCTGAAAGGCAAAAGGCAGTTTACTCCATCAGAAAACATTGAAACAAGGAGGATAGCCTCTAAAAGAATACACATAGAACGGGCTATAGGACTTGCTAAAACATACAAAATACTGCAGTCAAAATTGCATGTCAGTAAAATTCGTCTTTCAGGGAGGATAATATTTGTATGTTTTATGTTATGCAATTTCAGGAAAACCATTATGTCAGGTTAGGATGACTGGAACAAAATATTCATGGTAAAACTTGTCTAATTTTGCCACCATTTCATGAATGAAAATGTCATCTCTCTCTATTTCCAACACTAGCATGTCAACAGCAGTGTACACAACAAAGCTACAATAATGTCTGCCTGTAACAAACAGCTGGCCTTGCACTTGGAAGTAATGGTTGTGATTTTTCTTGAGTATCACTGCACCACTGCTCTCGCCCAAGTATGGAACACATTTGATTGAAATAGCTTCACTTTTATTACTTGGCAACCCTTTAAGTTCCAAGACTCTATCCTGTCCAATTAATCCATCACAAGATGCTGCCAGATAATGTCTGATAGGATGAATAATGAGGCCACACTTTTGGACTACATGGCCTGTTAGCTGAGAATATCTGTCCCTTGCTGAGTCTTCCATTTGAAGTCCCCATTTCATATCACTGGAGCAAAACAAACTTCCCTTGAATAAGGATTTTGCTAGGGCTTTAGGTGTTTTTGAGTGACAGATTTTCCCAAAATTACTTGCTGTCAAACGATATTTCCTCTCTTTGAACCATAGACTTTGCTGGGATTGTTGTCTAGTATTTTCCTCAATTTTCTTCCTTTCCTCATCATTGACTCTTACAAGATTTTCAGCTTGTGTCGCACATGGATCCACACCATAATGGTGGTCATGAATGACATCAAAGCAGCTGGCCTGTTCTTTTTTTAGAGCAAAAGAAAAAGCAAGCTTATGTTGGGAACTTTTCACAATACCTTCAACATATTGCTGATATCCAGGCTGATTAACTCCTGACAATGGCCTAACATCATGGCAGGGTTCCTGGAAAACTTGTTCCAAGGGCAAACATTCCACTTTCATAGAGCTAACTGGCCTCAACCGTTTGGAAGGGGGATGGTGAAAAGTTTGTAAATTTTGGGTGCATGTTTCTGAACACTGAACAATACCAGTCTTGGAGAAGTGCTCTAATGCATAGCTTACAGCAGCAATATGCTTACAACATGCCTTGGGGCCTGCTCCAGCAACACATTTACATTCCGCTCCTATAATGTCACCAGGTACTCCTAAAATAAGCTTCACATTATAGCTCTTATGTTTTGTGTACTCGGATTTCACAGCACTGCATATTAGAA
This sequence comes from Anabrus simplex, assembly GCF_040414725.1. NCBI lineage: Eukaryota > Metazoa > Arthropoda > Insecta > Orthoptera > Tettigoniidae > Anabrus > Anabrus simplex. The sequence continues at coordinate 1,219,922,758 of NC_090265.1, read as the reverse complement.
TTTCATCCGATTGAAAAAAACATTTTATAAACAAAACAAACTTTTCACTGAAAAGTCTGTATCCAGCATCACACAATGATTTGTAGTTGGAAACAGGTGCTCCATCTATTTCCGATTTTCTAAGTACAAAATAATCCATCAAATGCACATTTGTGATGGTGATCTTCACCTTATGGCTGATAGTCAATTCTTCAAAGGAACCGGTACTAGGAAACTGAAGAAATTCACATGCCTTTGGTGGTGGACAAGGCTGTATCTGCAGTTTCATGTAAGCCATCAACCTAAAAAAATACGTGAATTGAAGACTATATGCAAGTAGAGTAAATGCGTATTTAAATCTCTATTTATGATTTAAGTCTTGTGGAGGTATATTTATATATTTCTCAATGTACAATAATCAAGTAATTGTATTCTTTAGGAAAAGGCATGCTGACTCCTATTTATTATTTAGATAATAAAGCGTGTTAGAATTTTGTAATTACCGCTGTACTAATTCTTCCTTCCTCCCGCTAGTTTTAGCGCCTCTGGTCCGTAGCTCATTTTGCAGCTGTTTAACGCTTAAACGCTGAAAATCGTCCATAATATACTAGGGGATATACCTGTACAAATAATTAATATAGTCTTGGAGTAAAATTAGAGAATATATAGTAGGCTTTAGCTTAGGAAACTCGGTCACAATCTGTATATTTCTCGCAGCTGACTGGGAAAAACATAAGACGATCGCCTTGCGCTTACCCAGTAGTACACGAGCGCTATCTGGTGCGAACTTTCTCCGCCTACATCCCTATTCTCTCGTTGTTTTTATTCATCTGGATCGAGTTCTCGGTTTTGCTCCTAGGAACACTGTCTACATTGGCGCAACGCGGTGGGGACAACGGAATGTCGTGATTTCTAACAGTGACACACCAACGCGAAGGTTAAACGGGCCATTCGTGCATCACGAACGAAATAATGAAACCGCCTTACGAGGCCCTCTCCTCAAACTTTAAAGAAACCGAAGCTGGAAAGTGATCTTGGAATTAATATCCGTAAGAAGTCGAGACCCACGGTACTTCTACAGCGGCTTTTCGGTAAACGTATGTTTTCTAATGAAAGTTCCAAGGCTCTTTTGGAACAAAGACAGTACAAAATAACATATGGCACTGAGATCGAAAAACATGAAGTGTAACTTGGGAAATATAAGCCAGGATGACTACAGGACACAAATAAATTAGGAAAATATTTAAGAAAAACAAAGCCGAGTCCACAGCAGAGAGCAGATAGGAGAGTCCTACAGTCATCACCGCGAGGACCAGAGAAGTGGGCTGCGTGTTAGCAGGCCGGAAGTAACGGGATTTACGCAGAATTTCGCGGCCTTGACTCCATCACACCAAGGCTATTTTAGCTCTCAAAAAGTGAAGTATATTTTAAAAATAAATCCTAGTTCACGTGTTTCGATCTACCAGGAACTCGCTCATTAGCAGACATGCAAGACAACCTGAAACGAAATACATTTAGAGTACATTAACTTATCTGTTATGGTTCAGCAGACAGACCACTTTCCCAATATTCTGATGAATAAATGTTAAAACGCTAAACACCAAGCGTTACCCCAATAGAAAACGAGATCTTTTATTACACAGATTATCACACAGGGTAAAATCATTGGGCAAAATAGGTTTTCGATTGGTATTACAGAAAAATGTTTTTGTGTTCAGTGATCGTCAAGGGGAAGATTGTCTTCGACTCAAAGTGCCAATTAGGTGCAATTTTCTATCATCAATAGCCCTACGGTTATCCAGTCTACATAGATCATAAAAGCCAGATGCGACCAGACTGAGCGAGCCAACTTAATATGGAGATATTAAATGAATGTATTCTTGAAAAGCTATTATTATTTCAATTAAAATGCCAGGACTAGACTGAGCGCGCCAACTTAATATGGAGATACTGAATAAAAGTATTCTTGAAAAGTTATGATTATTTCGAATAAATGCCAGGTTTTCCCCACCATTCCTCCCGAAAATATAATCAAGATAATATTTTACATTCAATGCCGCTATTTCGTTTTAGAAGCAACATTAACGCTTAAAATGCAGTTGCATTAAAATTCAGTTTCTTGAACATACGCTTTTTATATCAATCAATCAATCAATCAATCAATCAATCAATCAATCAATCAATCAATCAATCAATCAATCAATCAATCAATCAATCAATCAATCAATCAATCAATCAATCAAATATGCATTTAGGGCTGTCGCCAAGGTGGCAGATTTCCTATCAATTGTTTACCTGTTCATTCGAACAGTAGAATGACGCTGTTATTCATCTTGTGCCCTGCGCATACTCCGCTGGTTAGGACCTGAATGTCAGTCGGCATGTTTTCCACAGAGGAATACGTTGACAAGCTCCTCATTTATGAGGAAGCAAGACAAAAGGCGTTTCTTGGCCCGCCAGATTACCGAATTTAACGCCGTTAGACTTCTTCTCGTGGGAACATTTTAAGAACGTCGTTTACACTCAACACTAATTTGATATTGTGATCGCAGTAAACCTAATGCTGGCTGTAAGCTTCCCATTGTGTCGTACAGAACCGTAGTGTAGTTGGTAAAGACGTGGCGGAGCAGGCTTGCATGTCAGGTGGGAGGTTCGAGTCCGCGGCGAAGATTAGAAATTTTTGACATTTTTAAAAATACATACCGCACGCAATGCGAGTTTAATACCCGCTTTCATGCAAACTTTGTGTGAATGAATGTGTTTGTGGCCCTACGAAGGGCCGATTAGTTTACAGGCCAGACACATAAAGACTGGAAATAATTGAAACACAACTGCCCTGACAATGATTTATCGCAGCAAATGCTCGATGTGATAACTATTTCGGTTTATGCACATTCGGGCCCGGTGTTTAATAGATTGTCATGCGCGGTGAAGCATTCTAGGTGTAATTGCTCGGCAGGCGTCCGTGATGAGTTGCCAGAGCTGGTCGGGGTTTATCGGCGCTACGTCTGTACCAGGAACGGTATCCCGACAGGCGACACCCGGCTGCTACGACATTCCACCGTGTTGAAAGACGCGTAAGGACAACAGGTGTGATTTCCAACCAGCCACCAGTAGGCGATAGGCCTGTTACATCGGGTGAAACAGAAGAGGTCTTCGGGAGGCACCTAGTAATAATCTACAAATCAGTACAAGGACGATTGCAAGCCAGGTGAACACCAGCCAGCCAGGCAGCCATCCATCCATCTGGCCAATAATGCATGAACATACATTTCACCCACACCCTCTTGAGCTACACCAAGAGCTCCATGGGCGGGATTTCGAAGTTCGAATGGAGTTCTGTCGGTGGCTATTAGGCAGGCTGGATAATGATGCAGCATTCGTATCGCAATCTTGTTCTCGGACGAATCACGCTTCCATAATTATGTGAACGTCAATCGACACAACATGCACTACTGGAGTCCGGACAATCGTCAATCCCCACTGGGTGCGACAGGCGGCCCATCAAGTACGATGGGGAACGAAAGTTTGATGTGGAATTTTGGGGGATTGCCTGACTGGACCTTATTTCTTTGAGGGCCATTGGACGGGCTCACACTACCTGCACTTTCTGCGTCAGGAACTCTCACTGCTTATTTTATTTTTTGCTATTTGTTTTACGTCGTACCGACACAGATAGGCCTAGGTCTTATGGCGACGATGGGAGTGAAAACGGGAAACCAATGAAAACCATCTTCAGGGCTGCAGACAGTGGGATTCGAACCCATCTCCCGGATGCGAATTCACAGCTGCGCGCTCCTAACCGCACGACCAACTCGCCCGGTACTCCCACTGCTGCTGGAGGGTGTGCCCTTGGACGATCGTTTGCCGATGTGGTTGCAGCACGATGGAGCTCCACAACATTCGACTTTGCCCGTTCGTAACAATCTGAACGAGGGAACTGGATATATATATATGCCTTTATTTGTAGTGGCGAAGTTAGGACTCATGGTCCTCTCTTACACTTAACCACACTTCACTAACATTGTACATCTGAGAGCAATATTCATAATCTTATCTTAAAACTACCATTACAAACTAGAAACAAAATATGAAACAAAATAACATAAACGCTATAAATATTCTTAGTCATGTCTTAAAACTATCGTTACAAATTAAAAGTTGATTGACACTAAATACCATAAGCACAGTAAACGTACATTCATACACACATTCACTCTACCAGATTCATTCAGCCTGGCGGCACACATCGAGGAGATGCTCACGGCAAGACAACTTGAAGGAATTTAAGGATTTTATGGTTCTAATGTTGTGAGGGAGAGAATTCCATATTCTAGCTCCATTTGCAACAAAGGAACGGCTAAATGCTGCTGACCTGCTGAGAGGGATAGCAAGTGTACTGCCAGAGCGTGTGTTATGCTGGTGGAAAGAGGATAGGAAATTGAGTTGTGAAGATAAGTAGTATGGGATAGGACGAGGAGGCCCCGTTTCGATATGACCAGTAAGATAGGTAATTAAAAATGACATTTTTGGCACCTTCCCCCAAACTACCATTTCGAACAAAATTCGAATAAAAACTTCGAATAAAATTATTTATAGCGTAGACTGTAGTTTCTTATTCCCCGACTATACATCAAATTCTGTTCACCCATTTTCTTGTACCTCGGCGCTGATATGAACTTAGCGTCAAAAATCCAAATTCATGAATATATCTGTTATCATAGCCGGTACAGTAAAAATGTATAAGACATAAATGATAAGAAATTTAATAATATATAACTTTAGTTATGAGTATTTATCGATAGGGCCAATAATAACATAAATATTTGAAAATTAAATTTTAGGCCTTCCCCTAGACTACCATTTCACTTAGCGTGAATAAAATTATTTATGGCCTAGATTATAGCGACTTATTCCCCGACGTTATATACCGATTTGCATTAAATTCTCTTCAGCCGTTTTCTCGTGATGAGCATGCGTCCATACATAGACAGAGACAAACAGATAGACAGAAATTATGGAAAAATAAAACGTACTGTGGTCATGACCGGTACGGAAATATAATTCTTTTTAAATTCTGAGCATTGTACAGACAAAACTCTTATTTTAATTATATTGAGATAAATTAAAATTAGTCAGAATTGTCTCCAAATGGCTCCTAAAATCTCTAGAAAAGTCACTAGTCGTTTTCATTGAAATACTGCCACTAAATTACTAAAAAAATACTCCATATCTAGAGATTACTCTCTAGAATCGACTACACTGATGTGAACTGTGAACGAACACGAACATAGCAAGACCGAGTCGGTCTTGAACATGGCACGTGAGCACGAGAGATTGACAATCGATATACGGGTCGCTATACACAGGTTTCAATAAACATCGCACATTCGCGCACATTTCTAGCATTAATAAACGTCGATATTTCGTTTGAAAGCGGCCAATGAGCGAAGGACTTCCGGCCACTGGCGTAAAAAAGCTGAAATGGCGGGATTTGAAAACATACGTTCGATGTTCACCAAACAATAAGCTTAAATCGTGAGGTATAATAGTATAATCGGGAGTCTCCCGCCTAAATCGGGAAAGTTGGCAGGTATACATTAATTATATTTAGTTTTTCACAAGCTAAGCATATCAAGTAAGAACAGCGTCTTGGCGACATTTGAGTCGCTCAATATAGGAATGTCTTTGGGTATTGTGATTTTTACCCTTCGGTTTACTGACTTGGCACGTATAACCTAAAACTTAGGCTAAGTTTGGATAATATTTTTAACACCAACATCAATGTTACTTTTGTACCAGTAATGTATTTTCACCTGTGTACAATTATGTTATTTATTTCATTAATATTATATAATTATTATAATTGAGGATAGTTAACTTACAAGACTGAGACCAACCTAACTGACACGCATTGGTTTTGCAGAGATATGCATTTGTTCATTTCACGTTTTCTTTCATGATGTGCACGCCTGCTTTTTGTTATATTACAGACTATTTACTATAGCCTAAACTTGTTTGCAAATGTAAGCTCTTCAATAAAGAAATACATAACTGTCGCATGCCAAGATAAGTTGGTATAATTAGAGCTACCAATATAGTTCAAAACCCCTTTGACTTATTACCTTGACCTGGATTACCCAAAACTTGGGTTAGGTTTGGAAAAATAATCTAATAATCATAATCAGCATTAAATAATGCACTCTTTATTACTTTCATAATCCAAGATGTAACTGAAGCATTTAATTACAGCTTCATGCATTAAAATATAAAGTTTCACTACTAGCACAGTTGACATGGAAAAGTGATTGAAAATTCAAACAAATTCAACTTACGTTAAAATGATCACAGAAATAAACTGTAGACTTTTCAGATAATTATAAACACCAGCATTTCTCCGGCTCGCCAAAATCCATTTCTTCCTAGTTATAACGTCCTTTGACACATTTATAAGCAATTTGTTTGGGGTGGTATGCGATGTATTATTGCACATCAAAACTATACACCATTTATAAGTGTTCTGCCTCACTGTCCGCGCAGGATTCATTTGAAGTCCGAAATATAACACTCAGATTAATGCCCAATGTATCGACCTCGAATTTGATTATACCAAACACTAACATACAGTAGAAATGAAATTTTTAATGAGATTAGCACATTTTTAATTAAAACCCCCGGATCATGCATGTTCCCCATTACGACAGGAGTAAATGTTTTGAAAATGTTTGCTTAGAATACAATCTACCACCACCAGTTCCAATAACGTACCTTATTTTACACCTGATATAGGATCTATGAAGGGAAAGAATATTTCACACATACATACATACATACATACATACATTACAGACCGTTATGCCTTTCAGCGTTCAGTCTGCAAACCTCTGTGAATTAACTAAACGTCGCCACAATCCTCTGTTTGCAACTAGTGCTGTGGCCTCATTTAGTTCTATACCTCTTATCTCTAAATCGTTAGAAACTGAGTCTAACCCCCCTCCCCCCATAACAGAGCCCACTATTCTCCTAGATAACCTATCCTCCTCCATTTGCCACACATGACCCCACCACCGAAACCGGTTTATGCGTACAGCTTCATCTATCGAGTTCATTCCTAACTTATACTTTATCTCCTAATTCTGAGTACCCTCCTGCCATTGTTCCCACCTGTTTATACCAGCAATCATTCTCGCTACTTTCATGTCTGTTGCTTCTAACGTATGAATAAGATATTCTGAGTCCACCCAGCTTTCGCTCCCGTAAAGCAAGGTTGGCCTGAAAACAGAGAGATGTAAAGATAGTTTCGTCCGGAAGCTGACTTCCTTCTTACAGAACACTGTTGATCGCAACTGCGAGTTCACTGCATTAGCTTTACTACACTTTGATTCAATCTCATTTACTATATTGCCATCCTGAGAGAACACACAACCTAAATACTTAAAATTATATACCTGTTCCAGCTTTGTATCACCAATCTGACATTCAATTCTGTTGAATTCCTTACCTACTGACATCAATTTAGTCTTCCAAAGGCTAATTTTATACCAAACTCATTGCACCTACTTTCAAGTTCCAAGATATTAGACTGCACAATCTGCCATTAAGACCAAGTCATCAGCAGAGGCCAGACTGCTTACTACATTTCCACCTAACAGAATACCTCCCGCCACTTTACACCTTTCAGCAGATGATCCATATAAACTATGAACGGCAAAGGTGAAAGATTACAGTCTTGTCGAACCCCTGTAAGCCAAGAACTCATTCTACCAGCAATTCTCACTGCAGCCCGATTGTCAACATAAACGCCTTTGATTTATTTTTATAATCTACCCTTAATTGCATAGTTCTCCAGCATGGCGAATATCTATTCCCTCGGTACCCTGTCATATGCTTTCTCAAGATCTACGAACCATAAACACAACTGTCTATTCCTCTCGTAGCTTTATTCAATTACCTTGCGCATACTGAAAATCTGATCCTGACAGCCCCTCTGTGGTCTGAAACCACACTGATTTTCATCCAACTTCCTCTCAGTCACTGATCGCACCCTCCCTTCCAAGATGCCATGAATACTTTGCCTGGTATACTAATCAATGAGATACCTCAATAGTTGTTGCAATCCTTCCAGTTCCCTTGCTTATAGATAGGTGCAATTCTTTTGTCCAACCTGAGGGTACCTTACAAACACTACATGCTAATCTCACTACTCTATGAAGCCATTTCATCCCTACCTTCCCACTATACTTCACCATTTCAGGTCTAATTTCATCTATTCGTGCTGCTTTATGACAATGGAGTTTACTTGCCATCCTATCCACTTCCTCAAGCGCAATTCCACCAACATCATTTTCCTCCTCCCGATGAGCTTGGTTGTTCGAAACACCACCAGGAAGATTTCTTTTTACGCTTAGGAGGCTCTCAAAATATTCCCTCCACCTGTCCAGTGATTCCCTGGGATCTATTATGAGTTCATCTGAATCACCCATAACACTGTTCATTTCATTTTTCCCTCCCTTCCTATGATTCTTTATTACTGTCCAGAAAAGTTTCCCTCCTGCTTGACCTAGCCTTTCCAGGTTATTACCAAATTCTTCCCACGACCTTTTTGGATTCAACAACTATTTGTTTCACCCTGTTTCTTTCATCTACGTACAATTCCCTGTCTGCATCGGCCCTTGTTTGGAGCCATTTCTGATAATCCTTCTTTTTACGTTTACAAGCTGCCCTCACTTCATCATTCCAACAATATGTTCGCTTTTTGCCATCTTTATATTTATTTATTTATTTATTTATTTATTTATTTATCATAAGTCTGTACAGAGTTCTCCTCCATTTTCACAGACACTATACATAGGTGTACATAAATGCATGAATGAGGTTTTTTTCTGAATGATTCCATGACCGAATAATATTGTCATGCATGCATGAATAAATGAATGAACACTTCCCTCCCAGTCACGGATAGCCACCAACTGAGGAGAGAGCATTCGGTTGGCAGGATAAATGCATGGACGGGATTATGCATGACTACTGCCCGGTCGTGTTATCCAACCCTGGTGAGAAAAAGGAGCCACCTTCCCAAGGATAACACGTCCGGCCCTTTCCCTTGAGGCCCAAACGGAAGACCCCACCTGATCTAATAGCTGTCAAACACTAATTTCTCACCATTCCCTAATTTCTGCGAGGCACACGTAAGCGGAAATCCCGCACCCCATGTGCCCCCCTCCCTATTCTTCTTTCTCTGTTGCATTTAGATCAATCTACATATTCGATTGGGATAGGCCCGTCCTATCCCGTCCTACTTCGGTTATAGCCTTACATAAGTGTATGAATTAATGAATGAATGAATTAATTAATTGGCTATGATTCCCTATCTAAAATATTGCCCTTTGCACAGGCGGATCGCCATTCCACATGCAAGGGCCACGCCTACGATTATCTACATGAGTGTATGAATAAATGAATGAATGAATTAATTAATTAATTAATTGCCAATTCCCTAACTGTATTGAGAAAACACGTATGGATGGATTTATGAATGGGTATATGGATATTCATGCATGCATGTTAGGAAAAAATACTCATCCCTCCCAGTACGGATAACCAGTAACTGGGGAGAGAGCCCTTGTTATGAATTAATTAAATAAATGATTGAATGAATAATATATGTGGAATGAGTAGTGAATGAATGAGTGAATGTTATCAACCTTCAGCCACGGATCGCCAGCAGCTGAGGATGAAACATTATATCTATTGGGCCCTGTCTCATTACAAACAGTTTGACAGTTAATTACGTTATGGCTTACTAACATATCGACTTTACAGTGCTACATATACTAATATTCCTTTTTTACATAGCCCTATTGGCAATTTCTTAACTAATCGGTTCGCAACACAATCATCCATCCGTAATATGACCTACCCTTATTGTAGGCTTTTTCAACACTCTTCTACATGAATTTCTAATTACAATTAACAGTTTACTGAGATTACCAGGTTTATACCATTCTTTGCCTATCATCTTAATAATCCTATAGCCATTCTCATCCTCATTTATCATATATTGTTCCTTGTTATTCAAAAATTTCCTTCTCACCGCTATGGTTTCTTTACATGATTTCAACATGTGAAATTCTTCTCTGTTTTCACCACAGAGAAGGCACCTTGTTGCATCTTTCACTTTAATCCATCCCCTATTCTTGTAAATTCCCATTAACCACCATATCAAACCCCTGATTTCTCTTCTATTTACACTCACAATATTTATGTTCATATCCTGCCTTATCCTAATAAACTCTGAGAGGGTCGCCTTGCTTCTGCACTCGGATACCAACCACTGTCTTTGAATATCTCTGAGTCGTCTAATGATTAGTTTATTCGTTGATCTTTCCAACCTCTCCCAATAACTTCCATATCCCAACCTATCTAATATACTTCTGATTTTCGTTAACCAATACTCTCCCTGGATATTATCTCTCTGATGTTGATATGCGATCTGCAGAAGCTCGCCACCCTCTCTTCCTTTCAATCTCAACAGATATTTCAGAACTCTCTTAAGAACATCTACTTGGATATTTTCTTCACATATTAATCTTACTCCACAATTTGCTGTACAATTTGGTAACCCCATTACAATTTTACAGAACTTACTTATAACCTGATTCAGCATCTCACACTCTTTCTCTACACCCCATAGCTCAGCTCCATAAAGCATTCGATTTTTAACTACGGCTTGCAGGACATTTCTCTGAATCTTATAGTCTATATTTGGGAATTTATTTTCAAGAATTCTAATTACTGATAATGCTGCAAGACCTTTCCATTTGGCTTGTTTTATTTGATGGATCCACTTCCCATTGTTTGCTATATATATTCCCAGGTACTCTAATCTATTTGTGACCTCCACTTGACAACCATCAATCGTCCATTGTTCATTCTTCGCTCGTTTACAGCCTTTCTTACAGATCAGAACTTTCGTCTTGGAAATGTTAATTTTTAATGACCACGTTTTAGCAAACTCTGTCACAGCATTAATGCTCTGTTGCATGCCTCCGGCCGTTAACGTCATCAGCAGGACATCGTCCGCGAAAATTAGGCCTGGTATTTCTTGATTTACTAAAACTGGACTCATCCAGTTATCACCTCCATGTCCAATTAATATATCGTTTATAAATAACAGAAATAAAATAGGAGATAGCTTAATCCTTGTTTCAAACCCAATAAAGAATCAATTTGACCACATGCTACCCCATCATCTACCCTTATACTGCATTGCACCCTTCGGTAAACTGCCTCCAATGCTTGTACCATCTTACTAGATACCCCTAATAGGCGTAATTTTGCGAACAATGCACCCCTGCTGACTGTGTCAAAGGCCTTTTCAAAATCTATAGCCGATATATATAATTTTCCTGCTTTCGGTTTTATATACTTATCTATTATTGTTTTTACAATCATGATGTTATCTATTGTTCTTCTGCGTTTTCTGAAACCACTTTGATATTTCGAGAGGATGGAGAATTCTTCCGCCCATTTCATCAGTCTATTTGCCAGAATTCCTGTATATAATTTACTTAGGGAGTCCAATAGTGTTATACCTCTGTAGTTGTTTGGATTACTTCTCTCCCCACGCTTCTTGTAAATTGGACATATTATACCTGTCTGCCATGCCTTAGGAAACTCCAAAGAATCAAATATCCTATTGAACAATTTTACTAATATTTCCAGCATTTGTTGACTTTTTACTGCTTCTTTCCAAAATTCATTAGTTATACCACTGAAGCCCCCCGCTTTCCTACATTTGACCTTTCTAATCATTTCTAAAACCTCACATTCTGTTATTTCTTCATCTAAGCAGGGGATACAAATCTCCAAGCCCCTCGAGATATCCATACATGTTCTATTATTTATCCAAGTATCCTGTCCTCCTAGCAATTTATTAAAATAATCAATCCAGACTCCATTCTCAATTTTAACATTGGCATATCCTCTCTCACCTCTACTTATTTTGTTAATTCTATTCCATACCTTATCACTTTGATTATTCTTACAGTCTATGTTTATTAATTTTGCCTCCTCCTGTTGCCATATCCTCTTTTGCTCTACTAACAACACTTTATATTCTTTTCTTAGTTTACAATAGTGTGCCCGAACCTTAGGCTCCCCCTCTTTTCTATATGCCTTCAGGGCTCTAATCACCTCCATTTTCTTTGTTTTACATACATCATTGTACCATCCTTTCCTTTTATCTTTATTATTATTATTCTGTTTCCTTTGCACATGAGCTATAGTTTTAAAGGGTTTCTCTACCAGTTCTACCACTAAGTCCACCTTACTACTCAGTAACGCAACCTCTATTCCACTCTTAATTATCTGGAATTCTTCTCCCTTTAAATATGACTCTACTCTTTTTGGGGTATTCTCGCACCACTTGTATTTATTAATTATCCTAATATTATCTTTTTCTGTTACAGTGTTATGTTCCTCCTGTTCTTTCTCATACACTTCTAGGGTAACAGATACCGGGGAATGATGTGATTCGGCCCATTCTAATATCTCTATTTCCTTTACCATCTCTAAAATATCTCCCGTACACACAACCAATTCAATTACACTACCTCCCTGCGCTGTAATATATGTTAGCTTTCCCGTTTCATCTCCCCGCCACCATCCATTTAGAATATATAAATTCTCTGCGGTACATAGTTCTAGTAGTTTATCCCCATATACATTACGTTCCTTATCCCGACTCTTTCTGCTACCTCTCATTGGCTCTATTCCTTCTTTACTATATGCGGGAATTGACTCTCCAATTCGTGCGTTCCAATCCCCCAACATAATGATTCCTGCTTCTTCATATTTACCTCTCATTAGGTTAATCTCCTCTATTAAATCCTCAAAAAAGTTCACATTGGTATATGGTGACCCATCGGATGGTTATATATAAAGGCTAAGCATATGTCTCTCTGTTTACTCCCTTCCAGTTTAAGTTTGATCCAAATTACATCTTGCATATCGTTAGGCAATTCTTCTATCTGACTACTAAACTCTTCCTTTATCAGAAGTGTTATTCCTCCCGGAATTCTCCCTCGAGTCCCTCGTTTTCTTTTTATTACACTTCTCGTAACATAGCCCTTCCATGTTAAAATCTTTCCTTCCGGCATCCATGTTTCTAAAAAAGCAAATATCTCAAAATTTTCCACAAGCTCCGACACTCCATCATTCCCCAGTTTACTTAATATGCCTTCTATATTTACAAAACCAATTTTCAATTCTAGTTATTTCACTTTCCTATTATCTGAGACACTACCTGTTTTACTACGTGTGTTTATTGTTTTATCAATTTGTACTATACTTCCATGAGGGGAACTATAAATTTCCCCTAACTTCTTTCCTTCCCGTTTATTACCTTTTCCATCTGATAACACTCCCTTCTTAGCCCATAAGTCCTTCAAGCTCTGTCCCTGCTTCTTTTTCTTATCGTCCTCTGTCCTGCAGCTGCTTTTTTCAGCTACCGGAGTAGTACACGAGCTATTACCCGGTTCCTCATCAGGTGTAAAACATTTACTTACAGGTCGTCTCTCAGTAGTAGTGGCAACGCCCTCACTGTCAGTAGGTGTCAGCAACCTTGGCGACACGAGCTCTGCTCCTGTTTCCTGCACGTCATCATTCTTTCTTCCGTGTTGCCCCGGTACCGCACTTCCTCCTCGCGCCAGGGCTTCCAGCTGGGATGGGGTGTAGTTCTTTCTCCAACCATCGCCTGTGATGAATAGTCTCTTGCCTCTAATAAACGCTGTAAGACCCTCCCTTCTTGCTCTCCCCAAGTGGAATCGTAGGATTTTCATCTCTTTCCTTTCTTCAATTCCCAGGTCTCTCTGGATCCAGACTTCCGTCCCTTTTAAATTCCTGGCATTCCGGAGAATTTGGTGGGTTTTCATTCCAGATACCAATTGTACTTTAATCGGTCTGTTCCCTTGGATCCTTCCTATTCTCTGCACGTCGTCCACATCGGATTCCGTGCAATTTACTTTCACTCCTTGTGTGAACACTTCCAACACAGCATCTAGTAACGCCAGTTTGTCCTCGCTTCTATTGTCCTTAATCCCATGTATGACCAGACATCTGCTACGTTGGGCGAGCACTGATCTCCGGACCTGCATCTCCAGCTCCCGTGTGCGCTGCTCCAATACCAGTCGGTGTTCCTTAGCAATTTTCATTTCTTCCTGGTATTTATCTAGAGATTCTTTTATACCTGCCATATCACCCCGAAGGCTGTCTTTCATGTCCTGAATATCTTTATTCTGTGCTATAATGAGCTCCCTCGTTGTGTCTGTTTGGCTGCCCTCTTTTATCACCTCCTTGATCTTAGCTATATCTTCCCAATTCAGTGGCCCAGGGTTGCTTTCCACTCCTCCAATTACTAATAATGCAGCAATCACTAACGCCGCCAGCACGATTTCAGAGTATTTTATATCACATTTTAAACCACATACCTGATATTTTATTCGATTGTTCCATCGGCCGATGACCGCTCGGTAGAGTTCTATGCTTATTCCCATTATGCTTACGCCACAACACTCAGCACTCCGCACACACGTCTGCTTCGTTTGCAGGGCTCCAATCGACTGTTTTGCCATCTTTATACACAGTTGTTCCCAGGCATTCGCTAGTTTCTACTACGGCATCCCTGTATGCCACCCATTCTCTTTCTACTGAACCTGCCTACTGTCCAATACTTCTCACTAATCATATCCATGTACACTGACTGACAGAGCAAATGCAACACCAAGAAGGAGTGGTCAGAACTTTATGCCAATTGCAGGGTAGACTGACGTCACTGAGGTATGCTCATGATGTGAAATGCGCCGCTGTGCTGCGCACGTAGCGAACGATAAATGGGACACGGCGTTGGCGAATGGCCCACTTCGTACCGTGATTTCTCAGCCGACAGTCATTGTAGAACGTGTTGTCGTGTGCCACAGGACACGTGTATAGCTAAGAATGCCAGGCCGCCGTCAACAGAGGCATTTCCAGCAGACAGACGACTTTACGAGGGGTATGGTGATCGGGCTGAGAAGGGCAGGTTGGTCGCTTCGTCAAATCGCAGCCGATACCCATAGGGATGTGTCTACGGTGCAGCGCCTGTGGCGAAGATGGTTGGCGCAGGGACATGTGGCACGTGCGAGGGGTCCAGGCGCAGCCCGAGTGACGTCAGCACGCGAGGATCGGCGCATCCGCCGCCAAGCGGTGGCAGCCCCGCACGCCACGTCAACCGCCATTCTTCAGCATGTGCAAGACACCCTGGCTGTTCCAATATCGACCAGAACAATTTCCCGTCGATTGGTTGAAGGAGGCCTGCACTCCCGGCGACCGCTCAGAAGACTACCATTGACTCCACAGCATAGACGTGCACGCCTGGCATGGTGCCGGGCTAGACCGACTTGGATGAGGGAATGGCGGAACGTCGTGTTCTCCGATGAGTCACGCTTCTGTTCTGTCAGTGATAGTCACCGCAGACGAGTGTAGCGTCGGCGTGGAGAAAGGTCAAATCCGGCAGTAACTGTGGAGCGCCCCACCGCTAGACAACGCGGCATCATGGTTTGGAGCGCTATTGCGTATGATTCCACGTCACCTCTAGTGCGTATTCAAGGCACGTTAAATGCCTACCGCTACGTGCAGCATGTGCTGCGGCCGGTGGCACTCCCGTACCTTCAGGGGCTGCCCAATGCTCTGTTTCAGCAGGATAATGCCCGCCCACACACTGCTCGCATCTCCCAACAGGCTCTACGAGGTGTACAGATGCTTCCGTGGCCAGCGTACTCTCCGGATCTCTCATCAATCGAGCACGTGTGGGATCTCATTGGACGCCGTTTGCAAACTCTGCCCCAGCCTCGTATGGACGACCAACTGTGGCAAATGGTTGACAGAGAATGGAGAACCATCCCTCAGGACACCATCCGCACTCTTATTGACTCTGTACCTCGACGTGTTTCTGCGTGCATCGCCGCTCGCGGTGGTCCTACATCCTACTGAGTCGATGCCGTGCGCATTGTGTAACCTGCATATCGGTTTGAAATAAACATCAATTATTCATCCGTGCCGTCTCTGTTTTCTCCCCAACTTTCATCCCTTTCGAACCACTCCTCCTTGGTGTTGCATTGTCACCGTCAGTCAGTGTACTTCTGTCTAATTTCCTCGTTCTGGAGATTTTCTACCCTTTTTCGTTTGCAGACAGATTTTACTTTCTCTATCCTAGGCCTAAAGACACTTATTTCACTACAGATCAGATAGTGGTCTGTATCTCTCGAAAAATCCCCGAAAAATCCGTACATTCCTAACAGACTTCCTGAATTCGAAGTCGATTAAGATATAGTCTATTATGGATCTGGTACCCCTAGCTTCGCATGTGTAGCGGTGAATATAGTCTTATGCTTGAAGAATGTATTCGTAACTGATAAATCCATACTAGCACATACTGTACGTCCAGCAAACGCTTATCATTCCCATTAGCTTCCATATCTTCCCCGCATATACCTATCACCCTTTCGTATCCTTCAGTTCTATTTCCAACTCTCGCACTGAAATCGCCCATTAGCACTATCATATCCCTGCTATTGACCCTGATTAAGATGTCACTCAATGTTTCATAGAACTTGTCAACTTCATCCTCACCTGCACCCTCACGTGGTGAATACACTGAGACAATTCTCGTCCTAATTCCTCCAACTGACAAATCTACCCATATCATTCGTTCATTTACGTGCCTAATGGAAACTACGTTGCGTGCAATAATATTCCTGATAAACAGCCCTACTCCAGACTCTGCCCTTCCCTTTTTAACACCCGTCAAGTACACTTTATAATCTCCTATCTTACCCGAATGTCACTTATTCCTAGCACATCCAGACTCAGCCAGTTCTTCTTTCTTTCTGCCATAAGCCCAATTAATATTGATAACTCCCCATCGAATTCCATTTCGTTCGCCAAGTTGTCTTCAAGGTGTCCCTCGTCTGTCAAATGGGAAAATGGGAGTGGGACTCCGTTACTCCCATAGGTCCGAGGCTTGCTTAAAATGTTCTGAGCTCGGTAAATTCATGAAGCAGGATGCTACCCTACTTGTACATACTCCAAGTGAGGATCTCTCCTCTAACGGGTTATGGGCCACCGGTGAATAGTATAGTCCTAGCCGCCTGAGCACAAGGAGGACCATGACTCAGAATATGTCCGAGATACATACATACATACATATCTTTATTGCCCACCCTAGTGTACACCATCGGCTTACAGGCAATAAAGACAGACAGAGCGAAACAAAGGAAAACAAGCAATAATAACAACTACATATCTCTTAAAACTACTTAACTACATTTACTACCTCTACATCTACTCAGTATCATCCCACACGTACGCGGATAGCCAGCACACATGCAGGACGATACCGCACTACTAACTACCCAAAGCCCAACCCCTAACTACCACCTAAAAAAAAAAAAAAATAATTAGACTGGTCGCTGCAACAGCCCTGGCATGGAACACACGCCCACCAACCCGTCTACAGCAGCCACCAGCCTTGCCACGTGAGAACTGGTATCGTATCTCACCGACCCTCGCTGACAAACACTGTGTTCCTTTCCTTATCATGTGTTACAAGCCACCCTGGCTGAAACCAGACCCAACAGGTGGCCTGCAACACACTTCCGCTATGTACGTCACACATACTCTTGTCCCTTGTCAGCACACTACCTTCCCTATCCTTTTCATTTCCGTGCGGACATGCTCAAGTCTATCTTCTTTGGAGTGGGGTCAAGTCCCCCACCCCTCCCTCTTCCCTTGATACGTCACCCTCACCTCTCACGCACTACTCCCGCTATTTACATCTCACCTTATAAAAACTTAAGACTTAAACATCAGCTAACAACCATTTAAAATCCCTCATCAACGCACCTAAAACAATTAACACTTTTTTTTTTTTTTTACACAGACAAACTTTTTTCATTCGAAGTCCATTAGTTCACTCAGTCTTCTCCACCTACCGCACCACACTTCATATATCAAACCGATTCACCTTATTAAGCTTCAGACTTAAACATCAACTAACAATCATTTTATATCGCACTTAAAACAATTTGACTTTTTTGTTTTAAACATTTCACTTACACACAAACAAACAGTTTCCATTCCAAATCCATTAGTTCACTCCGTCTTCTCAGACTACAACACCTCAATTACATCAAACTGTTAGATCCCATTTCTTCCATCCTATTAAACTTAATACATAAACATCAAGAATCCCTCAATTTTTACACCCCTCATCAAGGCATCTACACCATTTAAATTCTTTTTAAAAGAATTTTTTTTTGACCTACTTTCATAATTTCCATACTGCCAACATTTTCTCCTTAACTACCTTCCCACTTAATCTATCACACTTCTATCACATATACCTTCTTTATACTCCCTCCTCACACAAATACACTTCAACAATCCATTTTTTTTCACTCCTCATTTACACACCAACAGACAGTACTCCATTCCAAGTCCATTAGTTCACTCAGTCAACTCGCTTTTTTTTTTTTTTTTTTTTTTACTTCCACCTAAGCTTTACACTACCCTCAAACCTACTCAACCTCCCTTTTTCTCAACGCTTACCTAATTTTCTCAGGCTTTCCCTTTGCCCCAGGCGGATCACCTTTCCACAGGGCAAGGTGTTCTCCCCCTTTCCCCTAACACTACAGCCCCCTCTTCTGATATCATGATTACCATGATACCCTTCCCGCATTTGCTCAGGGCGGATATCCATTCCTCTGAGCAGAATGCCTTCCCCCTTTCTCCCTCAGCACGAACCACATTATCTGCACAACCCCTGTTACTCCCTCAATTTCTTTATAAATATAGCTCTGGCCACATTTAAGAATTTCGCTATATTCGTTCCTTTCTCCCACTCTCTACATAACCAAGATGTTATCTTATAGCTTTCCCCTACCATATGCAGCTCCTTCTTACTTAGTAGTTTGATCTTTATCTCCGCCAAAGGTCGGCATTGATTAAAAATATGCAGGTCCTCCCACTTCTCTCCACATAACACACATCTATCCCTATTCTCACTACCAAGCCACCCCCTATTCCTCGGAAGACCCAATACCCACCAATACAAACCTCTCTTATCCCTTCTACCCTCAAACTCCGTTTTCGGGTTTATTACTTCCACCAATTTATTTAATACTGATAAAGAGACTCTCTCTCTACATTCCTCTATTAAGCTCTGTCTTTCAATATCTAGTAGTCTTCCCTTTATCCTTTCCCATACCCATTTATTCCTACCATCCCCCCAGACCTCTCCATATACCCCCAATCCAATCTTTTGTAACCATTTTTTGCACTTATTCACCCAGTAACCTTCATTCGTCATACCTTTCTGAAAATTCAACGTTTCTTGTACTAACGCCCCACCCTTCCCTTCCTCCAATCTCATCCAGTACTTGAACACCCTCTTAGCAATTTCAACCTCTATCGATTCTTTACAGACTAATCTGGCCCCGGCATTGGCAGTACAATTCGGTAGGTCCATCATGATCTTGCTAAATTTCGCCACCACCTGGTTTAGTTCACTCCTGCCTTCCTCCATTCCCCATACTTCAACCCCAAATAGCATTTTGCCCATTACCAGTGATTTAAACACCGTTTTCTGAATTTTGTATTTAACGTCTGGAAATTTCTTTTCTAATACTCCTACTACAGCAAGCGCTCCTCTTCCTTTAAGTTTTGCCTTCTTACACTGATTTTTCCAAGAAGCATTCTTACTAATTATTACACCTAGGTACTCAATTTTCCCCCCTGGTTTAATTTCTTCCTGCTCAAGCCTCCAGACTTCCTTATTCTTTCTCCCACCCCTTTTCCTACACACCATTATCTGAGTCTTTCTTACATTTACTCTGAGAGACCATTTCCTAGTATATTCAACTACCTTGTCCAACGCTTTTTGTAAGCCATTTGCCGTCAAAGCCAAAATCAATAGGTCATCCGCGAATAGCAACCCCGGAACCTCCATTTTCCCTACCCAAGGGCATTGCCATGCGTCTCCACCATGACCCTCTAAAATATTATTTATAAATAATATAAATAATATCGGGGATAGCTTACAACCCTGTCTCACCCCGCTTTTTGACTCAAAACACTTACTCAACCTTCCATCCTGCAATTTAATCATCACAAACACTTCCTCATAAATAGTTTCAATTGCCACCCTCATTTTTTTCGACATTCCAACCTCCCCTAATCTCAAAAATAGCGCCTCCCTACTGACCGTATCAAAGGCTTTTTCTAAATCAATCGCTGCTATAAATAATTTACGCCCTGCTATCCTCACATACTTTGTAATCAAAGTGTCCAGAATCCAAACATTATCAACTGTATTACATCCTTTCCTAAATCCATTTTGGAACTCAGATATCCTACCGTACTGTTCCGCCCAATTTGTTATCCTATTCGCCAAAACCCCTGTGTACACCTTTGATAGCGAGTCTAGGAGTGTAATTCCTCTATAGTTGTTTGGATCACTACTAGCTCCTTTATTTTTATAAATAGGGCATAATACCCCCTTCCTCCATTCTCTAGGAAATTTCCCCGTTTCCAGCAACCTATTAAAGAATTTCACAATCCCTCTCAACATCGGTTCATTTGCCCCTACCTCTTTCCATACACTATTGGAAATACCATTCACACCTCCTGCAGCCTTGGGTCTAGCATTTTTTAATACTGTAATTACCTCCTGCCTTGTTATCTCCCCATCCAATATTGTAATGCCTACTTCCAGTTCCCTTCCAATTTGTGACTTGTCTATTTCTCTATCCAATTTCCTCTCCCCTTCTAAAAGCCTTTTAAAATGCCTAACCCACTCGTTTTCTCCTATTTTATCCCCCTTCCCCTCCGGTTTCGTTCTTCTAATCTTGTTTATTGACTCCCAAATTCTCTCAAATTTCTTCTCTCTACAATATATATTTATTTTTTCAGCTTCCGCCTCCTTCCATCCTCTTTTCTTCTCATTCAATACCTCCTTATATTCCCTTCTCAATTTACAATATTCCTTCCTTTTTTCTTGCACATCCTCCTTCCTAAACTCCGCTAGGGCTCTCATTACAACCTCACGTTTTCTCGTACAGTCTTCATCAAACCATCCATTCATTTTATTCTTTTTTCCCTCTACCCTTCTCCTCACTTTCTTCCCCACCCTCCATACAGGGAGTTCAATTAATTTTAGCACGTTATCCATATCATTCCCTTCTACCGCCCTTTCAATTCCTACCCTTAATATATCTCCCTCCTCTTGCAAATGCCGTCTTAATTTCTCTTTAGTATTATCATCCCATACATACTTCCATCCTCCATTCCTATACCTCTCCTTACTTTCCTCCATCTTTCCCTTCTCATCAGCGACCAACGTTCTCAATTTTATTTTGATAGGCATATGTTCTGTCAACCCATATTCTAACACCTCAAAACTTATTATTCTCCTTAACGCTATCTCTGAGCTTATTCCTATGTCCACCACACTCCCTCCATTTGTTGTAATATACGTCAAATCTCCCACACTATCCCCCTTCATCCACCCATTTAAAATAAATAAATGTTCTAGAGCACATAACTCTAATAACCTTTCTCCATAACTATTTACAACATTATCCTTACTCTTCCTTTGCAGTACCCCGTCTACTTTTGCTTCTTTCTCGTATACCGGTACTCTATTGCTCACTCTCGCATTCCAATCCCCCAATAAAATCATCCCATCTTCTACATACATTCCTTTAATTGTGTTTATTTCTTCAATCAGTTCGTCAAAAAAATGTTTATTTGCATACACTGAATCGCTCGGATGGTTATAAAGCAGTGCCAGACAAATTGCTTCCGCTGCCCCCTTCCCCATTTTTACTCTCAACCACACTACCCCTTCTACCCTAGTCTGTAACGTCTCCACCCATTCAGCTATCTCATTTCTTATTAAAACTACTATGCCCCCTGGGTTTCGGCCCCTCTTCCCTATTTTTTTCCTTAACACGTTAACTACTCTATAACCGTCCCATGTAATTTCAACCCCCTTCCCTAACCACGTCTCTACTAGAGCAATAATCTCAAAATCTTTCACTAAATCCACAATTTCCTTATTCCCTAACTTCCCCATCAACCCCTCAATATTCAGCATCCCTATCACCATATCTAGTTATTTATTTCCTCCCCCTCCCTCCCTATACTTCTGCATTTCACCACTTCCCCCCTTACTTCTCGTAATTCTTCCTTTTGGCTCCACCCCACCCCTCTCTTTCTTCTCACCCCCATCCTTCCCCTTTTCCGTGCCAGAGCCTTTTTTCCCACCCCATAGATCTTTTAAGCTTAAGGATCTCGCCTTATTTAACGCCTGCTTTCTCTCCAGGTTTATTTCTGCATTATTCCTATTCGGGGAGGTTGAGTCACTACCCTGACTCCTTTCCCTTCCCGTCACCTCTTCACTACCTGTATCCACTTCACTTCGGTCTAGTGTCCTACTTGTTGATTCACCCCTTCCTGGGCTGTTCTGACTCACCAAGGACTCTGCTGTCTTCGCTACCTGCCCGCTGACACCGCAGTCCCCTCTTCTCTCTTCCTTCTCCGTACTGATGTCGCCCTGCTCTCGATTTCTGCAACTCATTTCCTCCTCACAATTTTCCATCCTCAGCAGTTCCTCCTGTGTCCACGATCGCGACCAATTTCTGCCTGAAGTAACCAGACACCTCCCCACTATCTTGACTCGCAATCCCTGCGCTCTAGCACGCCACATATGCCGCTTATAGACATCCGACCGCATCCTGTCTTCTTTCTCTATCTCAGCCTTCAAATAAATGTTCGATCCTTTCAAATTTCCAGCATTCCTCAGAAGTATATCAGCCATCAGGGTTGATATTAATCTTAACTTCACCGGCCTATGTCCCTTGTTTCTTCCCACTCTATATATATCATCTATATCAACTTCAGAAAAGTTTATCTTCATTTTGTTCGAAACTATGTCCACCACTTTCAATACTAATTCCACTTTTGATTCTGTTCCTTCCTCAGGTACACCATACACAAACACATTTTTTCTTGCTGATTCGTTCCTCGCTAACCTCACTTCTCTCTTCATTGCTGTTAATTCCTCTTCCAGTACCACCACCTTCTTTTTCAAGCTCCCTACCTCATCTTCTATCTCCGCTAACTTGTCATTTACACCTCCAATTTCTTCTTTTATAAAACTTTTTAAGTCCTTCATCTCCTTCATTTGGGTTGCCTGGTGTTCCTGCATCATTTCCTTAATTTCTTCTCCCTTGCTTGCTTCCTTCACCACTCTCTTGATCTCTTCAAGCTCCTCCCAGCCGAACGGTCCCTGGTTTGGACCCGGATTTTTTTCTATACCTCCTACCACCAGCAGCGTCGCAATAACCGTCGCACACAACATAATCTCCAACAGTCCTTTATAACCACTATTTTCTCTTCCTCTCTCAACTCCACCTTCCTTCCAACACTGCCTTGCACCATGCCATCTTCCAATTCTTAGCCTGTACTGCTGTATCGTTATTCCCATATTGCGCACCTCAGCTCATTCACACGTCCGCACTTCCCGATGTCTCGCTCGTGACTGATATGTCCGAGATGCCCACTCCCATTCCATAGCAACTGGTATCCCGACTCTCATGACCACTTACTAGGCCACTCAGCTGTTGCCCATGGTTCACGACCTAAAACGTGACTACAGTAATCCGCACCATGAACCATGGGAAAGAATACTGAAAAGAAAAAAATGGAAATCAATTACTATGACTTTCACAAGCTCCCTGTAAGGATCACTGGCAGTGTGCCTGCCTCCGGATTCCAATATCGTAGTTTCAACAGGACAGAGGCAATGGGATTTTCGAAGGATGAAAAACATCCGTTCAGCACTCCCATATCCTACAGTGTGGGTATGTAAAAGATGTCTGGTGACACAACTTAGCCATAGATCGTCCGTTTCCTCTGCTACCTGTCAGAGCAAAATGAAACGTCGAGGTTGACATGCATGCAGCCTAAGTGGAGTCAAATCAAAATGTCTACAACATGGCAGCTAATGCCACGTGAGTATTATTATTATTATTATTATTATTATTATTATTATTATTATTATTATTATTATTATTATTATTCTGCTTTTACGACCTCATCGGACCACTTCAATCTATCATTTTCTGGTCATCGTCTTCAATAGGTTTTCTTTCCGAATTGCCCAGTAGCTTTTCATTCGCTCTGATCTTTCTGTCGTTCCTCATCTGTACATACCCTTTTCATTCTATGTCGTTTGTCTATATTTGGTTTAAATCTTATTTTTACGTTTTTCAGCTTCTTTAAATTTCCTGCTTTGTTTTGAAAATCGTCCAGAGTTTCCATTATTATTCCATATCCTCTCTAATTTCCTTAGTCCATCCTACTTGTTGCTTCAGATTCCAAAGTTTATTATTATTATTATTATTATTATTATTATTATTATTATTATTATTATTATTATTATTATTATTATTTACTTCAACAATTCACAAATAATTGATACGGCATCATATAGTGTGTTGCGGTTCCTGTAACATATTTGAGTGAATTATGAAGGCTGGTAAATTTACACTTCAAACTTATTTTTCCTTCTTTTACAATAAAACAACACGAGTTGTTGCTGTTTTCTAGCTTGTCAAATTACAGAGGAAAAAACTTCGCATTTTTGAACAATAACGGCAACTGTGGTTAGTGCCCAAGTTGGTCGATTAGATCCAAGTCAGTCTGGTGGTAGCCTATTTTAAGAAGCTCAAATGTGCCAGCCTCGCAACGTAAAGAATTCAGCAAATAATTCATACTGCATTTTAAGTAGCCTAATCAGAATCATACGAAACAATGAGCATAATTAAAGGCAGCTCAAAACTACGCATCAAGTAGATAAAACAAGAGTACTGTATTAACAAAAATACAGGACTAGATAATGTCCTGGAACATTATATAAAGTACAAAGGATTAACAATAACTTACTGAATTCAGCTATTTGTAGGCTAAATGTTTCCACAGAACTCGCCCCACTGGTAAAGGGAAAATCATTTACCACTTCGACCAAAGGCATCAAGTTGTTACTCACCTAGAACACAAACAACAAACATACACATTATAGGTCTGAATAAAAAGAACGAAAATAACCTACAAATGGCAGAATTTCATTCGTGCCAAAACTAAAAAGAGTGCAAGTCAAAAGTAGCTGCATTTCAGGACATGTTTGAAGTTTTAAAAACAGACAGTATTAATTTTAGAGGATTTGAAATAAATAGGCCTCCATCAACATATTTCAGAAAATTAAGAATGTTCATATTTTAATAATCGTTTCCTTCTGCTAACTGTTGAAAAAAAAATCAGTGACTTGCTCTATAGGACCCAATATAACATGACTCTTACTCCCTTGGACGAAGGATTTATGCAAGATGACTGAGAGGAAAGAAGCACTCAGACAGCACATAATATCAAATCACAGAGAAAAAGAGGTGCGCGCGAATATGACGCAAAACATGACAAGTCTCGCCAAAGACTTCACAAGTGTCGCCGCTAAAAATAAAAACTCCAAAATTCCTATGCAGTGCAGGGAATATAACCCACGTACATATTCAAGTGGAGTATGGGAGAGCCGGACTGAGTGGCTCAAACGGTAGAGCAGTGGCTTTCTGAGGCCAAGCTGGCGGATTAGATCCCGCGTCAGCGTGTAGTACTGAAGGTGCTCACATACAACAGCCTCGTGCCAGTACATTTGCCGTGCGGAATATAACTGTGGCACTCAGCATTTCCGAAAATTGCAACAATAGTTTCCGAGACGTAAAAGTTATAAAGTTGCTTTATTAGAGTATGCGACTGTTTTTTTTCGAAATACAGAACGAAGAAATTTACAGCAGCATAATTTTATATAAAACTAGCTAATGTACACGTGCTTCGCTACGGAATTCTACACTGTATAAAGAAATTCAAGGTTAGGTAGTGTACACGTTGCCAGACTGTATTAAATTGCATAGCTACTAACGCTACCGTAGAAACGCGACGGGGAAGTCACCAAACGTCTTTTTGTATGTCAAGACTGGGTCAGGAAATTTTCATTGTAATGGTGGGCCCTCTTACCTACCATCGGTCAAAATCAAGCTGAGGGTGGGGGTGGGGGGGGGGAGAGGTGCGAATTGTGTAGAGTCCCAGGGCAAAATCTACGCACCTTTACTCATCTGTTTAATTGGAGTACCCAATGAGTCGGAAAATCTCAATTCACTCACTGGTGGGGGGGAAAAACCAATTAGACTTCGAGGCAAATTGCTCCTCCAAGCCAGAAGAGAGCCCTCTTCGCTGCTAATTTGGAATAAAATGAATTTACAATTTAATAAAAGTGAAGAGGACCGGGCAAGTTGGCCGTGCGGTTAGGGGCGCGAAGCTGTGAGCTCGCATCCGGGAGATAGTGGGTTCGAATCCCACTGTCGGCAGCCCTGAAGATGGTTTTCCGTGGTTTCCCATTTTCACACCAGGCACATGCTGGGGCTGTACCTTAATTAAGGCCACGGCCGCTTCCTTCCCACTCCTAGCCCTTTCCTATCCCATCGTCGCCATAAGACCTATCTGTGTCGGTGCAACGTAAAGCAAATAGCGAAAAAAAAAAAAAAAAAAGTGAAGAGGAAGAAGCTTTCCTTAAGAAACGACTCTTTTCAGGGTTATTTTCGAGTTACTTAGTGAATTGTGGTGCTATAATTTGGAATAGGCCGAAATTGTAATTTTAGACCAGGACATAAGTGAGCCTCTGCCATTACTCCGTCAAGTGTGCACTCTGATCATTCCAATCAGCGCGTCAGAGTAGGGGTCGAATAGCTGGAATACTATGATGAACCAGTGTGTTACGCACCAACAGTATCAGAAAATGTATGGACAGAGGAATGGCATGCTAAAGAAGAAAATTATCTAACTCCCCAGCTTTTCCCACCAACATTTAGACAGGCTGTTATACTCGGTAAGCAGTAGTAATCCCATCTATCGGAGATGAGTGGCAGCATAAGAGACAAAGAATATCACAACAAACAATGGTCAATGTAATGTTATTGTTGATCAATTTTATGAGCTTTCGATATTGTAGGCCTTCAGATTTTCTTTTCTTCCGACTCTGATATACCACTCCATACGGTAACACTGAATAAAAACATACGAAAATGATCGGAAATTGTATTCTCTATAACTTTTGTTGTGTAGTAGCCTACTTCTCGATAGGACCAATAACATAGGTATTTAAATATTAAATTTTAGGCACCTTCCCCTAAACTACCATTTTATCCAGGGTGAATAAAATTGTTTAGTCCTATAGCTTGAACTGTAGTTTCTTATTCACCGACTCTGTATACCGATTTTCATTAAATTCTGTTTAGCCATTTTCTCGTGGCTCGGGGGTTGACATGGACTTAGCAACAAAAATACAATTTCATAAATATATCTCGGTCATCATAGCCGGGGATGGTAAAAATCTATAAGACATTAATGATCGGAAATTTAATTCTATATAACTTTTGTTATGTAGTATTCATCGACAGGACCGTTAATAACAAATATTTGAGAATTACATTTTAATAATAATTAATAATAATGCTATTTGCTTTACGTCGCACCGACACAAATATGTCTTATGGCGACGAGAATTACATTTTAGACCTTCCCCTAAACTACCATTTCACTCAGCGTGAATAAAGTGATTTATTTGCCTAGATCGTAGTGGCTCATTCCCCGACTTTACATACCAATTTTTATTAAATTATCCTCAGCCGTTTTGTCGTAATGCACGTACATACATAAATACATACATACATACATACATACATACATACATACATACATACATACATACATACATACATACTAACAGACACACAGACAGCAATTACGGAAAAGTAAAAAGTGCATTTTCCTTGTTACTGTGGACATAACCGACAGAGAAATGCCATCCTTTTTTAAATTCTGAGCAATGTACAGACCAAACTCTTATATATAGGCCCATAGATATATACAGTAATAATGGACATAGCTTTATTTACAGCATGATTCGTTTGCTAGTCACATTGTCCACCTTCGTCTTTTGCGACATTGCACTACGTTATCATTCAAGTAATTTATCATCATGAAAAGGTGGCATACAGTACCTATTATTCTGCATTCACTTTATAAAGGCTCGCTTCAATCTCCTTTTTTTAACATTATAACAGCATGCGTTCGGAAGCCGGTTGAAGACACAGAAATAGCAACATTTTTCTGTTCATGCTCCGAGTATTGTTTGAGAGAATAGGACGGCTGAGTCTCGTAATGGGTAAGACATTACCACTGGAAGTAATTTCTATTCAGGTTCATATTAAACGAAATATTTAACATATGCTCAAATGAGTAATTCAATTTATAATAGCAGTCGGGCAACAGTGAACCTCAAGTATCTGATGTGTCTGCTACTAAGGAGCTACTGTATCCAGTTACCTATATGTAATGTGTACAGCCGAAAAGATACTTGATCAATTCACATACTGATATTTTTATTTGTAGTAGTCCATATTTTCGAGTGTCTTCAGATGAAGTACATTACATCAGTTAACTGGAAATATGGTTACTGCAGCTGGCTCAGGCCGGTATACCAATGACTACAGGATGGAATTTTCACGTGAAAATCTCGCAGCGTCAGGAAAAAGCTCTGCCAAAACTCAAAACGAGCGACGGTAACCCCTGATATAAACGACATAAGCTGAAGATCGTTCCTGTATCATCCAATTGCAACACTCCCTTACTCTGATTTTTGTTTTACAACGGAAACCTCTTTAATGTCAGAATATATTGCAATATTTCTTACTAGTTATTAGCCCGTTGTCTTTGTAGAAAGTATCTTGTGATTAGAAACTGCGAATGAGTAAATATTCTCAAAAAGAATTCACAAAGTCTTCACTAAGCCGCAGAGAATGCAGCCCTGTCATTCAGGAAATCTCATTTCTGAAGACATTTTTCTGCACTGTGATGAATAAGAACAAATTCAGTTAAGCCATTACCCGTTCTCGACATAAAATGTCGCTCCATGATATGACCAGAGAGCTGTATAATTGGACATTTGTCATATAAATCCCGGTGCTTACGATGCAAGTACGGTTTAATCCCAACTTGTCTCAAATCCAATTGAGAAGAATGCTAGGGCAGTGCCTAGTGCAACAATTCAGGGCACCTGTACTAGTTTCACAATTTGATGTTGGATTAGGCCTAAATATTACCCACACAAACCGTGACTACCGGCTGTAACTATTTGTTGCTAGATGCAGTAGTTTTGCATCTATCTCTCGACACAGTATGAAAGCTGCTGAATAACAATATTCAGAGCACGATCAGTCATGCTGCAATAGCATTTTCTCAATTAGTGTGGGTAAAGCCAATATCATTCTTATTCAATTAGTGAAGAAAGGAATGACGAACTACCAAACTATTCATCTTGTCTAATACGCCTCCTTATAGCGCCGCCATTGGTTTTTGCGGTTTCCTCACAACTGCGTACCCTTAGGTTCTGCTATCTGTGGCTCCAAGTAGCCTCCGGACAGACAGACAGACAGACAGACAGACAGACAGACAGACAGACAGACAGACAGACAGACAGACAGACAGACAGACAGACAGACAGACAGACAGACAGACAGACAGACAGACAGACAGAGTCTCAGGAACAACACCGATTAAAATATCAGACATGCACATGTAGAAAGAGCTAAGTAGCAAAGGTATTCTACAGAAATTGAAACACCAAAATACACTTTTACTAAACGAATTACATTCATTCATTCATTCATTCCATGGACGATAGAACATCAAAGGTTAAAAGAGTGGTTCCCAACGTGTACACCATGACAGCTTGGGAGTTGCAGCTCTATAACTAGGGCGCTGCGGAATGGTACCGGTATATTTTCTTCTTCTTTTTTTTTCAGTTTTCAAAGCAATGTAATAAGATGCGACATCCATCCCACAAATTATGATCAGCTTAATTTGTTTAATTCATATTTATTACACTTGTATAGTATTAAATACATGTTTCAGTTATTTTTAACTAACCTAGCCACATTAGCAAGGTATACCGTAATTTATTAGGCTTCTTCTGATCTATGATCGTAATTTTGAAAGATGCATTCTGACAGTTCTTAGAGGAGATCCGTTTAGTGCCTACCTGGGTGGAAAGAAGGGAGTAGGGGGTATGGTTGCCTTGGATACGTGGACTTGCCCATTGCGGTCGCCATGGAGACAAGCTCTGGCCGAGTCAAGTTGCTTGGAGTTGCCAAACCTCTCACTTCTGAGCGGTCTGAACAAACGAACAAGTCAGCCGAAAACGAGGGGAAGGAGAACGGAATGCTGGAATGTGGCAATACCGTGCAATGACACGTGCAAAGCTCTTCCCTCCAGCCCAATCTGTCAGAATGCTTCTTTAAATATTACGGGCAGGTCTACAAGGGGCCACGCGAATAGACCTACCCTTATTTAGCACGAACGCCATGAACTGAATAAGTTTGGGAACAACAATTACAGCGTGGAATAGGAATAGTTCCAACAGATGAATAAAGCAGCATTTTTATTTTACTGATGCATGCCATTACCTGTCAAATATCCCGGTGTAATTATTCTTAAAATAGACGCGCTTTCAGGTAACTCCACCAGGCTATGGTCCTGTTTCCTTTCAACCAAGCAGGTCAATATGCAATGCCAAAAAACAAAGCAGTTAAGACAGTTTCATAGGATGTTGCCAACGTCGCAAGTCAGCTGTAGAACCGAAGCAATGCCAAGTACTGGGCTAAAAAATAATCCACAACAAACACAGCTGACCAATGCGATGTATGTCGCCCGGAGTTTAATGTGGTTGGGACATTAGGACGGTTCGTAAATAAAACATAAAGAGAAGAGACACGTCCACTGTCGCTTCCAATAAATCTAATATGCAAATTTTGATGTTCACATTCACAGCTTTCAGAACAGCATCCGACGTATGCACTATAAAAGCACTGGGAATTTAAAATATTATATTTTCGTATACATAGATTATATAGGATATATTATCTGAATTAATAACAATAATAATGAATAAAATTCGGAGTACAGAATTAAAATGCAGGAGAATTAAAAATTCTACTAAGTAAATGACGTCTATTCAAATATAGTAGTAAACGGCAACCACAATGTCCAAACATCAAGACCATTAGCCCAAATGAGAGAGATATCTTAATCCAATTATCTACTCTCATATGTTTAAATTTTATGTAAAAATTATATTGTATATACATGAAGTGGTTGTGAAAGAAAGGACCAGGAGCCCTAACTTCGCCACAATAAAGACGCTTTAATAATAATAATAATAATAATAATAATAATAATAATAATAATAATAATAATAATAATAATAATAACTCTCGCAGCTCACAAGTGAGCAACACAGAATTTCGAAGTTCGACAGCAACCATCTTAAGTGTCGTACTTACCAGAGTTGTTAAAATTCATTACAGGAAACCTTAGTTCTAATCCGGAGACATATTTCCTCATCCAAGATCTGAATTAAAAGCAATGACCGAGACCAGTAAACGACCAAAAAAGCACGAAATAATCTTTCACACCAGAACGCACCGGAGGCGGACGACCAATCCGGTTTTCAGTTCATGAAACAACTACTGTATCTGCTTTGCTCACGAGAAAATCATCAGGAAAGATGTAAGTATGCAATGCAGGATATCATCTTAATTTAAAGTCAGGAAACATATGATTAAGATTTAGGAACATCAAACGTATTCTTTCCTAATCGAATTTGTGACCAAAATTGTACCTACATACAGTATAAATTCTGATCTATCAGCAAAACCCGGGAAGACGTAAACAATACATCAGTTTTATAGTACCACTACGAGAGTAGGCTTATATGTCAGAAGAAATCGAAGTTTGGTTAAATGACCTAACAGTTTTAAATTCTATAAATCATGCATATTATTAATATTTATTTGACGAACTAAGGTCGTAAGAAGCATTCTAATATTTCTTAGGGGAAAGGTCCGTTTACTACCTGCCTGGGTAGGAATAACGGAGTAGGGGATGTGGCTCCCTTGGAAACGGGGGCGGGTCCACAGCGGTTGCCACGGAGATAAGCCTGCTGACCGGCTCGTGTTGCTTGGAGTTGCCAAACCTCTCACTTCTGAGTTGTGTACAACAGAACGGTTACGTCTCAAAACTCACGGGCTATAATTAGTAACAAATAGTATCAAAACTCACGACTACAAACTGGTAGTAAACATTTGTAGCTAAAGTAAACATTCTAGTGAGTCTCTAAAAACCACTAATCCGGACGGGACAACAGGTGCTTGCGATGACTACAGGAGGGATGAGGTGCGCGGTGACTCACCCTTTCCTTCAACCCATGTTTTCCCACCGACTAAGGGCAGTCATACAGGTAGCAGATTGCGTACCAGTTGTTTATCTAGTCTTTTATTAAATAATTTAAGAGTATCTGGGGCCCCTTTTTAGTCGCCTATTACGACAGACAGGGGATACTGCGAATGTTATTCTGCCACCCCAACCCACAGGGGAAAACTAATGGTTAGTGAATGAAAGAAACAGAGGTATGTTATTATCATTATGTTAAACATATTTTCCTGTTGTCTTGAAGCTAATAAAATGCACTGTTTCCCCTTTAACATACGTAAATTTATAATAATGACGTGTGGCCTCCGGAAAGGTCTGGTGCAGGACTTTAGAGCTGACGCCGTATGGGCCCTACGTAAGATGAAGTCTAATGCTGAAGACGGCACGAATACCCAGTCCCCGAGCTATAGTAATTAACTAATGAAAGTTAAAATCTCCGACCCGACCAGAAACCGAACCTGGGGCTCCCCTGGACCTTCTGGATCAAACGCCAGCATGCTAACCATGTATGCATACATGCAGCCGGACGACATAAAATTAAAGTAGGTACACTGCCCGCTGCTAGTTAAAAGAAAATGTCAGTTGGCAATAGGCTACTGCAGCTTAGTTCCATTATGCGGCCAGAAAGCGGCATTTACTTGAATACGAACTTTTATTTAGAGATATTAGAGACCAAGACAGTTAACTTACTCATTTAGTTTCAACATTTTGAGATTTATTTGGAAAAAGGTGTATTTCTATTTTTTGTAAGCGTCCATCCAGTCGCCTATTTCAATCAATTATCTACCCGAAACACGTAAACAGAAAAAACTATTCATGCCGCATCCGATTAATTTATTCTGCGCGACATAACTGAATGATATTTGAAACTCATTCGATTATTTGATTTGATTATTCATTCGATTATCTAAACAATCGTATGAATTATTCGGTTATTAAAAGTATTCCATTATGCCATCACTAATAGAGTAGACATTTATACATTCAAAGAAGAACTGGCCCTGCTCGTGAGTTTTGAGACACCCAGGTACAGTGGGATTCGAACCCACTATCTCCTGGATGCAAGCTCACAGCCGCGCGCTCCTAACCGCACGGCTAACTCGCCCGGCACTCGTGAGTTTTGAGACGACACGGACAGAACAGAGCGGTTTGAACGAACGAACAGTGAGCCAGAAGCGAGGGGAAAGAGACAGGAATTCAGGAATGTGGCAACACCGTGCATTGACACATGAAATGCTCCTCCCTCCAGCCCTATCTGTCAGAATGCTTCTTTCAATATTATGGGTATTGGCAAAAGGGCTAACGGCAAACAAATGGTGACGCTTTCAACTCATTATTGTCATCCGAAGTAAAAATCTAACATTACGTTGATTTTGGAAGAAAAAGAAGGTAACCTGCACATGTTTGTAAGGCACTACGCATTTATTTGATACAAATAAAACATCAAGAGGCCGATTATAGTAAGTTTGTGGCAACTAACAGGTAACAAATAAGGTGACAATTTTTTCACTGAAATGTACCTGTACTGTTCATTACACACTTAAGAAAACGGAAATTGCAACACCATGAAGGCATTGGCCGTTTGTGTTGATTTTCAAGATATGGAACGATGCCATGTAGGTATGTAAACGATCAAAGTTTCAGACCCATTGGATTGTTGCTACAGGTCTCCCCGCGTGATTGATCGCGGAGGAATCAACTCTAGTATACGGAACTCTGGTGTAGCGTAGTTGACTTGCAGTCTATGCAGTGAAGTGTTCCTCGTCAAACATGCCTCGACGACAGAGAAGAGCACGCTAACAACTATCGTCGTTTGAGAGGGCTCGGATAATTGGGCTGTGTGAGGCTGGATTATCGCTAAGGACTGTCGCTGCACGTGTTGGCCGACAGGTATGTACGGTACAACGTGTATGACAGCAGTGGTCAAATGAAGGCACCCACACTCGTAGACCTGGCACAGGCCCAGCGCGACAGACAACTGTGAGAGAGGATCGCCGAATCATTCGGATGACCCGGATGGAACCCCATGCAACAGCAGCCCAATTTCGAGCAGCTGTGGCACCCCACGTTACACAACAAACAGTTGGTAATCGCCTGCGTGCAGCTGGCTTACGAGCCCGTGTCCCTGCAGAAGGTGTTCCACTGACCCCACAACAGCGACGTGTAAGGCTGGCCTGGTGTCGAGAAAGATCGACGTGGGTCGACGAATGGCATAGGGTCGTCTTTAGTGATGAATCGCACTTCTGTCTTGCCCGCAGTGATCGCCGGAATCGTGTGCGCCGACGTACCGGGGAGAGGGGCTGCCCAGATCTTATTGTCGAGAGGCACACAGGGCCAACACCAAGCATTATGGTCTGGGGAGCTATTGGCTTTAATGTGAAATCACAGTTAGTGCTTGTTGAGGGCACTATGACTGCTCGACAGTACGTTGATAGGATACTCAATCCAGTGGTTGTCCCTATGATGGCGAACATTGCTAATGGGATGTTTCAGCAGGACAATGCCCGGGTTCACACTGCACGCATCTCCAGAGAAGCTCTCCACGACATCACAACCTTAGAATGGGCCTCCAGACCCCCGGACCTCAGTCCTATTGAGCATGTATGGGACATGATGGGTCGACAACTGGCCAACCGTCCTCAGCCACCCACAACTCTGGAACAACTGACCCGTGCAGTGCAGCAAGCATGGGCCACAATTCCTCAGGAAGCGATCCAGGGCCTTATTGACTCCATGCCTCGACGAATTCATCAATGTATTGCAGCTCGTGGTGGGCACATCCTGTATTGATTGTTGTCCAAACTTGCGGTCAGTGGGACCTGAAAGTGTAATCATGGAATCACAACCGAACACTCGTCCTGCATGTTCAATTGCAGCAATGTAGTACCACTCCTTCTGCGTGCTGCAATTTCCATTTTCTTCAGTGTACATTGCTACATCAAAACAGATTTGTTCAGAGCAACTACACCGGTATATTAAAAATGAATTCAAAGCTCCAATACGAACAATAAACAAGGCATAATTAAGAGGTCGTTTGTCCTCCATCGATCGGCGCTCCCAGGCAACACTGGGAGCTACACTCCTGCTCGAAAAAAAAGAGTCGCTGATGACAAGCACGGATGGGAAAAATAACAGCTGCACCTCAGGATTCAATCGTTCAGTCCACATGTGGTGTTTTTCCCCCTGCTACTGGATTTACGTCACGCCGATTCAGAGAAATTTTACGGCGACGATGGGATAGGATGGGATAGAACACGGCTAGGACTGGGAATGAAACTGTTGTGGTCTTAATTCAGACACAGTCCCAGCAGTTACCTGGTGTAAAAATGGGAAATAACAGAAAACTACCTCCAGGGCTGCCGACGATGAGGTTCGAACCCACTATCTACCGAACGCAAGCTAACAGCTACAAGGTCCGAACCGGGAGGCAAACTATCTTGGTCAGTCCAAATGAAACTTGTAATTGGGAAATCTCAGGTTCGATAAATTTCCTCACGGAGTTCTGGTTATCTCACTTCCTTTCATTCTACTGTGGTTTCTTTCTTTGCCTTGTTTTGAGCTGCTTGGGACCGGCACTATATGTGAATTTGGTCTTGTTTTACGGCCAGTACATTTACTGTACTGAGGATAGAAGTATTTAATATTCACCGTGGTGGTTGGTACTGTGGTGTGTACTAAGACAAACACTAATACCCAGCTTCCGAGCCAATGGAATTAACCAGACGCATGAATATTTTGTCTCGTACAAAAAACTGAGTGAAACTAGCAATAAATTTGATAGTGATATTAATAGTTTATCAACAGTGTCCGTATATTTTTGTTTTGTTTTGTACATTTTCCTATACGCATGTGTAAAGGAAAATGAACCATACTGTACCGTAGGCCTACTGGAGGAATGCATGCTTGCATGACATATTTACCCACTCCTTTACACACGCGCATAAGAAAATTAACTCAACAAAAATTGTTCTGATGGACTGCATATAAATACTTGGCTGGGAGGCGCGACCAGTCTTAAGAGAAATAATGGATAGGGAGAGCATTGTCACATTCGCATTTCTGACACAGCAGCGACGATACTGAACTGCATTATAATACTCAACTGTCTTTTTATTCCATACAGTTTGCTCTACGTCGGACCGGCACAGGCATGTATTATGGCGACGATGGAAGAGGAAAGGGTTAGGATTGGGAAGGAAGCGAACGTAGCCTTAATTATGGTTACAGCCCCAGCAATTGCCTGGTATGAAAACTGAAAACGACGGAAAACCATCTTCAGGGTTGCCGACAATGAGGTTCAAACTCCCTATCCTCCGAATGCAAGTTGACAGCTACGTGACCCAAACCACGCAGCCACTCGCTCGGCACTCAAATATCTATATCTGTACGGTACATACATGCTTTGGTACCAGCCAGTTTGACACTGCATTGCATTCCTTAAATGTAGTCACCCGCAAAGTCTATTACCATCTGTCAAATGTCGGGAAGCCGTTGGGGACCGTTGGCAAGGCGTTCTCTGTTAATGACAGCGACGGAGCGTCCTACTGCGCGGAGTACAGATGCAACGTCAGGAAATCGTCGGCTTCGGAGGGGTTCCTTCAACTTCGGAAACAGGTCGATGTCGCAAGGACTAATGTCTGGTAGTACGCAGCGTGTTCAAAGACCTCCCAATGCCACCGTTGCAATAAGAGCTTGATATTGTTTGCGACAGATACACCGATCGTCTCGCAATAAACGTGGACGCTTGCGCCACATAGCCAGACGCAGATGTCGCTCCAGAAATCGGCAGCAGTAGTGACTGTTGACGGTTTGTCCCTCAGGCACAGCATGTGTAAGAATAACACCCTCGTAGTCGTATGCTACAATTAACATAAGCTTCACCCGACTGGGTTCCCGTCGAAATTTCTGTGGACGTGGCTAACCTGGATGACTCCATTCTTCTGATTGCCGCTTTAATTCAGGCTCGTATGCTCATGCCCATGTCTCATCCATGGCAACAATACGCTGCAGAAATGGGTCCCCTAGTTGCGGTATCTGTCCAGGTGGACGCCAGCCAGTGCATACCGGTGCCATTTTTGTACGTCGATGAGGTGATGTGGAGTCCAACGGGACGCAATTTTCCTCATGTTAAGACATTGCGTCAGTATGTCCGGCTCCATGGTTAAATTTTTAGCATGCTGGCCTTTGGTCACAAGGGCCCCGGGTTCGATTCCCGGCAGCGTCGGGAATTTTAACCATCATTGGTTAATTTTGCTGGCACGGGGGCTTTATCATCATTTCATCTTCATCACGTCGCGCAGGTCGCATAAGGGAGTCAAATCAAAAGACCTGCACCTGGCGAGCTGAACATGTCCTCGAACACTCCCGGCACTAAAAGCCATATGCGGGCCGGGCTGAGTAGCTCAGACGGTTGAGGCGCTGGCCTTCTGAAGCCAACTTGGCAGGTTCGATCCTGGCTCAATCCGGTGGTATTTGAAGATGCTCAAATACATCAGCCTCGTGTCTGTAGATTTACTGGCACGTAAAAGAACTCCTGCGGGACTAAATTCCGGCACATCGGCGTCTCCAAAAGCCGTAAGTGGGACGTAAAGCCAATAACATTACTATTAAAGCCATACGCCATTTCATTTCATTTTTTTTCATTTCGTCATTATGTGTCACACCGTTTGATGACTGATACCAACATCTACGGATAATTCCCGGATAATTCGGATGGTCTACGAAAATGAGACCACTCGACGATGTCAATCTGATCTTGAGGAATGTTCGGCCACGTTTGCGGTGCAAATCCGCAGTCTCATTCCGACCTAGATGAAACGCCTTGACTCACTGTGCAACCTTCCTATATGGTAATGCATTCTCGCCAAAGTCTTCACGTAATTCTCGATAACATTCTGATGCGTTTCTGCCACGGGCAACCTCGATTTTAATTCACGAACGCTGAACACCTTCTGAAAACCTACTTTAGAGCGGTGACATCGACACTCTTCACTTCAACACCACACAGCAACAACACTCCCAACTGGATGCTCGTCAAATGCACACACACATTACACATCGACAACAGCGCCACCTGACCGCTCCCATATCCCATTTGCGCATGCCCCATCTCCTGCGAGTGTCTGGAGTACGTTGCTACTACTTTATTAACAGCCCTCGTACATGAAGCTCCTGCGGTAATGTTTTGATGTCAACAAGGAGATTTCTGAAGGCAATGTGAGGTGGAACGTAGTTGCCGGAAAAACACAATGAGTAAAATACATAGACATGTTAAAATTTCAAGGCTAACTTAACTTGGTTATGACATGATAGGCTACAAGCTTGCTTCAAACATTACAATTATATCACGAACTATTTTGCGCGGTGACGTTAAAAATTTAATTTCGTAATTCCTTAAACAATATAATACGTAGTTTCCGGCAATTAATAACGTCATCAAGAGTGTTATGGAATAGCTACTTGACGTGTAGTACACCTGCTCAATTAGTACTGCATACAATAGTCTGAACTAATTTAACGACAGGAGTGGCAGCATACAATAAGAACAGGATATGAATGGCGACAGGCGTGAAGTCACAGAGATGAATCACGGGCAACTACTCCCAGAACAAGTTCAGCCCTCTCTGACATCTTAGTAACTGTATATAGGCCTATATCAATCGTCAATCACTACTGACCTGCATTTAGGGCAGTTGCCCAGGTGGCAGATTCCCTATCTGTTGTTTTCCTAGATTTTTCTTAAATATTCTTAAAAAATTCCCAATTATCAACGATACTCCCGTTGATCACTAGTGGCTTTCTTTCCGTCATTACTATAAGTAATTACGGAGCGATAAGAACCAAGAACCATTATTAGATACAGCTGATGGAGAACGACTTTACATAATCTATCTATATATATAAAATTAGAGTTTTGTCTGTACATTCCTCAGAATTTGAAAAGAATGGTATTTCTGTAGGCTATCGGTCATGTCCTCAGTAACAAGAAAATGCATGTTTTTCTTTTCCGTAATTTCTGTCTGTCTGTCTGTCTGTCTGTCTGTCTGTCTGTCTGTCTGTCTGTCTGTCTGTACAGGCATTACGAGAAAACGGCTGAAGAGAATTTAATGAAAATCGGAATGTAAAGTCGGGTGATAAACCGCTACAATCTAGGCTATAAATTATTTTAAACACGCTGAGTGAAATAGTAGTTTAGGGGAAGGCCTGAAATTTAATTCTCAAATGTTTATGTTATTAGTGGTCGTGTCTTAATGAAAATCGCTAGACAAAGATGGGAAATGAGTCGCTACAATATAGGCTATACACGCTGAGAAAAATGGTAGTTTAGGGGAAGGCCTAAAACTTAATTGTCAAATATTTCTTTTATTAGTGGTCGTATCTTCACGAAAATTGGTATGCAAAGTCGGGGAATAGGTCGCTATAATCTAGGCTATGAACAATGTTATTCACACTAAGTGATATGGTAGTTTAGAGGAAGGCCTGAAATGTAATCTATATAAAATAAGAGTTTTGTCTGTACATTGCTCAGAATTTGAAAAGAATGGTATTTCTGTATCTGTCATGTCCACAGTAACAAGGAAATGCATTTTTTACTTTTCCATAATTTCTGTCTGTCTGTCTGTCTGTCTGTCTGTCTGTCTGTCTGTCTGTATGATTGTACACGCATCAATAGAAAACGGCTGAAGAGAATTTAATGAAAATCGGTATGTAATGTTGGGTGATGAACCACTACAAGCTCGGCTATAAATGATTTTATTCACGCTGAGTGAAATGGTAGTTTAGGGGAAGGCCTGAAATGTAATTCTCAAATAAGTTATTTATGTTACTAGTGGTCGTATCGATAAATCTATATATATAAAATAAAAGTTTTGTCTGTACATTACTCAGAATTTGAAAAGAATTGTATTTCTGTATCGGTCATGTCCACAGTAACAACGAAATTCATTCTTTACCCTTTCCGTAATGTCTGCCTGTCTGTATGTATGTATATATATATATATATGTATGTATGTATGTACACGCATCACGATAAAACGGCTGAAGGTAATTTAAAGAAAATCGGTATGAAATGTCGGGTGATGAACCACTGCAATCTAGGCTGCAAATTATTTTATTCACGCTGAGTGAAATGGTAGTTTAGGGGAAGGTCTGAAATGTAATTCTCAAATAAATTATTTATGTTATTAGTGGTCGTATCCATAAATACTACATAACTAACATAACTTTAGTTATGTCGTAAGTTAGTAGTAGTTATGTAAGAAGTTATTAAATTTCCGATCACTTATGTCTTATACATTGTTACCGTACCGCATATAATCGGAGATATTCATAAATTTGAATTTTTGTTACTAAGTCCATATCAGCGCCGAGTCACGAGAAAATGGGTAAACAGAATTTAGTGAAAATCGGTATGTAAAGTCTGAGAATAAGGAACTACAGTCTACGATATAAATAACTTTGTAAGACAGACTAATATCACAGAGTCGAAAGAAAACTAATGTGAAGGCCTGCAATATAGAAAGCTCATAAACTTTATCAACAATAACATTACATTGATCATTGTTTGTTGTGATGTGCTTTTTGTCTTCTGTTTCCTCTCATCCCCGATAGATAGGATTACTGCAGCGTACCAAGGTTTTTTTAATTTGCTTGACGTCGCACCGACACAGGTAGGTCTTATGGCGACGATGGGATAGGAAATGAATAGTGGTGTGAAGGAAGCGGCCTTGGCTTTAAGGTACAGCCTGGTGTGACTGGTGTGAACATGGGAAACCACGGAATAGCATTTTTTCCTTAACGAGGCACCGACACAGATATGTCTTATGGCGACGATGGGATAGGAAAGGTCTAGGAAGTGGAAGGAAACGGCCGTGGCTTTAATTAAGGTGCAGTCCCAGCATTTGCCTGGTGTGAAAATGGGAAACCACGGAAAACCATCGTCAGGGCTGCCGACAGTGGGACTCGAACCCACTATCTCCCGAATACGATCTTCAGGGTTGCCGGCAGTGGGGTTCGAAACCACTATCTCCCTAACCACACGGCCAACTCGCCTGGTCGTACCGACTGTAACAGCCTGCCTGTATATTGGCGGGAAGTAGCTGGGGTGTAAGATAACTTTCTTCTTTAGCATGCCATTCCTCTGGTTCATACATTTTCTGATATATCTGGTACGTAACACACTGGTTCATCATAGTATTCGAGCTATACAATCACTACTCTGAGCCACTGATTGGAATGAGTAGTGTGCATATTTAACGGAATAATGACCGAGGAGTGTTCACGGCAGTCTGCGACCTGGTTATTCCAGATCTGGAATTTTGGACTCTTAGATCGGCACCGTAGTACTGTTCGTTGAAAGTGAGAAAGTGTGCGGTTTTTCATTTGATCGAGTATTTTATATGATAACATTGCTTTCAATCTCTACATTCCTACTGACCTTTTTGGTAATGACCTATGTTGAATTCAGTTAGGAAACCACCAAGTCAGTCTTTCTGAGAATCCCGTAGCGGAGCACGGGTACATCAGCTAGTATATATATAAAATAAGAGTTTTGTCTGTATATTGCTCAGAATTTAAAACGGATGATAATTCTGTATCGGTCATGTCCACAGTAACAAGGAAATGCACCTTTTAATTTTCCGTAATTTATGTCTGTCTGTCTGTCTGTCTGTCTGTCTGTAGGCCTATGTATGTACACGCATCACGAGAAAACGGCTGAAGGGAATTTAATGAAAATCGGTATGCAAAGTCGGGGAATAAGTCGCTACAATCTAGGCCATAAACAATTTTATTCACGCTGAGTGAAATGGCAGTTTAGGGGAAGGTCTCAAATTTAATTCTCAAATATTTATGATATTAGTGATCGTATCTTAATGAAAATCGGTATGCAGAGTCGGAATAATAAGTCGATATAATATAGCCCACAAATAACTGTATTCACGCTGTATGAAATGGTAGTTTAGGGGAAGGCCTAAAATTTAATTCAAAAGTATTTATGCCATTAGTGGTCGTATCTTAATGACAATTGATACCCTAAGTCGGGGAATAAGACGCTACAATCTAGGCTATTTGCAATTTTATTCACGCTGAGAAAAATGGCAGTTTAGGGGAAGGCCTAAAATTTAATTCTCAAATATTTTTTTTTTTTGTGGTCGTATCGATAAATGCTGCATAACTAAAGTTATATACTATTAAATTTCCGATCATTTATGTCTTATACATTGTTACCGACTGTGATCACAGAGATATTCATGAATTCGGATTTTTGTTATTAAGTCCATATTAGCGCCGAGTCACGAGAACATGGGTAAGCTGAATTTAATGAAAATCGGTATGTTAAGTCGGAGTATAAGGAACTACACTCGACGCTATAAATAATTTTATAATAGTCCTAATATCATAGAGTCGAAAGAAAACTATATGTGAAGGCCTACAATATAGAAAGCTCATAAAATTGATCAACAATAACATTATACTGACCATTGTTTGTAGTGATGTGTTTTGTGTCTTCTGTTGCCACTCCCGATAGATAGGATTACTACGCACCGAGTATTTTTTTAATTCGCTTTACGTCGCACCGACGCAGATAGGTCTTACGGTGACGATCGGATAGGAAAGGGCTGGAAGTGTGAAAGGAAGCGGCCTTGGCCTTAAATAAGGTACAGCCCCAGTATTTGCCTGGTGTGAAAATGGGAAACCAAGGAATACCATCTTCGGGGCTGCCGACAGTGGAGTCCGAGTCCACTATCTCCTCGATGCAAGCTCACAGCTGCGTGCCCCAAACCACACGGCCAACTCGCCCGGTCGTACCAAGTGTAACAGCCTGCCTAAATATTGGCGGGAAATAGCTGGGGAGTTAGATAACTTTCTTCTTTAGCATGCCATTCCTCTGATTCATAAATTTGCTGATACTACTGGTAAGTAACACACTGTTTCGTAGTAGCACAGGAGTGTTCACGGCTGGTTTGGTCATTGCAGCTCTGGAACTTTAGACTGTTAGATCGGCACCGTAGTACTGTTCGCTAAAAATGAGAAAATGTTCTGTTTTAAATTTGATCGAGTATTTTATATGGTAACATTGCTTTTAATCCCGACATTCCTACTGACGTTTCTGTAATGGCCTATATTGACTTTAGTTAGGAAATCCACAAACTCATTCTTCTGAGAATCATGTAGCGAAGCACGGGTACATCTGCTACGCTACGGAACTCGACATTGTATACGGAATTCTAGTGTACACGTGAGCAAGATTGTATTAAATTGCATTGCCCTTAACGTTACCCTAGAAACGCGACGGGGAAGTCGCCAAACATCTTTTCTCATATGAAGACTGAGTTAGGGAATTTTCACTGTAATGGTAGACCTGCTTGCATATCATCAGTCACAATCAGGTTAGGGAGTTTTCATTATAATGGTAGACACTCACTCTCCACCTGCCCTTTTACATCCTCAGAAAGACAGTCTTAGTGGTTTTCCCAACTGAAATGAACATACATTACAATAACGTCAGTAGGAATAGCGTGATTAAAAGCAATGCTTTCATATGAAATACTCGATCAAATGAATCGCCACACATTTTCTCACTTTTAACGAACAGGATTACACTGCCGATCTAACAGTCCAAAGTTCCAGAAGTGGAATGACCAAGCCGCAGAGAGCCGTGATTCGTGAACACTCGTCATTTTTCGGCGGGGCGAGGGTCGAATAGTGGAGACTCCCAGGGCAAAAGCTATGCCCTTTTACTAATCTGTTTCCTAGGAGTACCCGATGAGTCGGAAAATATCAGTTCACTACATTGGCGGTGGAAAAATCTGACTTTGAGGCAAATATTCACCGATAATTTGGAATAAAATGAATGTAGAATTTAATAAAAGTGAAGAGGAAGAAGCTTTTCTTAAGAAACGGCTCTTTTCAGGGTTGAATTTTGAGTTATTTAGTGAATTGTGGTGCTATAATTTGGAAAAGGCCTAAATTGTTATTCTAGACCAGGCCATGCTACTACTACAAGTCAGCCTCTGCCTCAAGTATGCACATTGCTCAATCAAAACAGCGCGTCAGAGTGGGGATCGAATAACTGGAATACTATGAAGAACCAGTGTGTTACGTACCAGCTAGGCCTATATCA
This sequence comes from Anabrus simplex, assembly GCF_040414725.1. Classification (NCBI taxonomy): domain Eukaryota; kingdom Metazoa; phylum Arthropoda; class Insecta; order Orthoptera; family Tettigoniidae; genus Anabrus; species Anabrus simplex. The sequence continues at coordinate 1,219,878,180 of NC_090265.1, read as the reverse complement.
GAAAATGTATGAGGCAGAGGAATGATATGCTAAAGAAGAAAGTTTTCTAACTCCCCGGCTATTTCCCGCCATCATTCAGTCAGGCTATTATATTTGGTACGCAGCAGTAATCCCATCTATCGGAGTTGAGAGGCAGCAAAAGAGAAAAATAACATCACAACAAACAATGGTCAATGTAATGTTATTGTTAATCAATGTTATGCGCTTTCGATATTGTAGGCCTTTACATTTAGTTTTCTTCCGACTCTGAAATACCATCATAGTCGGTACTGTAAAACTGAATAAAACATAAATGATCGGAAATTGTATTCTCTGTAACTTTTGTTATGTAGTGCTTTTCGATAGGACCAAAAACAATGGTATTTAAAAATTAAATTTTAGGTGCCTTCCCCTAAATTACAATTTCATCCAGGGTGAATAAAATTGTTTATAGCTTAGACTGTAGCTTCTTATTCCCCGACTCTATATACTGATTTTCATTAAATTTTGTTAATCCATTTTCTCGTAGCTCAACGTCGATACGGACTTAGTAAACAAAAATACAAATTTATTAATATCTGTGGTAAAATCGTCGGTACTGTAAAAACGTGTAAGACATATGCCTAAATGGTCGGAAATTTAATTCTATATAACTTTGGTTATGCAGTATTTATCGATACGACCACTAATAGTATTGATATTTGAGAATTACATTTTAGGCTTTCCCCTAAAGTACCATTTTGTTCAGCGTTAATAAAATGATTTATAGCCTAGATTATAGTGGCTTATTCTCCGACTTCGTATACCAGTTTTCAATGAGATAGAACCACTAATGACCGGGCGAGTTGGCCGTGCGCGTAGAGGCGCGCGGCTGTGAGCTTGCATCCGGGAGATAGTAGGTTCGAATCCCACTATCGGCAGCCCTGAAGATGGTTTTCCGTGGTTTCCCATTTTCACACCAGGCAAATGCTGGGGCTGTACCTTAATTAAGGCCACGGCCGCTTCCTTCCTACTCCTAGGCCTTTCCTATCCCATCGTCGCCATAAGACCTATCTGTGTCGGTGCGACGTAAAGCCCCTAGCAATAATAATAGAACCACTAATGACGTAAATATTTAAGAATTAAATTTTAGGCCTTCCCCTAAACTACCATTTCACTCAGCGTGAATAAAATTATTTATAGCATAGATTGTAGCGACTTAATCCCCGACACTGCATACCAATTTTTATTAAGATAGGACCACTAATAACTTAAATATTTGAAAATTAAATTTTAGGCCTCCCCCTAAACTACCATTTCTATCAGCGTGAATAAAATTATTTATGACTTAGATTGTAGTGACTTATTCCCCCGACTTTTCATACCGATTTTCATTAAATTCTCTTTAGCCGTTTTCTATTGATACATACATACATACATACATACAGACAGACAGACAGATAGAAATTACGGAAAAGTAAAAGGTGCATTTCCTTGTTACTGTGGACATGACCGATACAGAAATACCATTCTTTTCAATTTCTGAGCAATGTACAGACAAAACTCTTATTATATATATATATATATATATATATATATATATATATATATATATATATAGATTTAAATAAGTATAAGAAGGTAACAACAGGGATAAACAACAATATTAAGTAACAACAATACGTTAACAACAATAACAAAGTAACAAGAATGGCAACAATAACAGGCAAGTGTCGGTTGCGGAGTTAGCAAGAGGAAATGTCATGGTTTGGTAGGACGGAATAAAATGGAAACTTGGAAAGGACTTCAGAAGAATATTGTAATTTTGTGTCCGAATGATGGAAAAGGTGTGAATATGTCAATATCTGGTAGTGAGTTATCTAGAGGTGGAACACGGTGCATTACAGAGCGTTGTAAGGTTAGGCGGGGACGGGACACATGATTAATATGCCGATTGCGTGATGGGCGGGGAGGACGGGAAGGACGACGACGACAGCAACGACGTGTATAGGGATGTACGTTCGAAGAGTACTGCATTTGGTCCATTAATTATTTTACGTAACTAAAAAAGATCGGTGAACTGTAAACGCCCTCTCAGGTCAAGTATATCCAGGTAGATCAAGATGTCAGATTTAGTTACAGGATTGCGAGTCTTAACAATGAAAGTGAAAAGGTTCAAAATACTATTTAGCTGATATATGTTTATCACAGCAAATGAGGACCTAATGGGGGAGCAAAAGTCAATAATGGGGAGAACATAGGAGACGAAGTATAATTTTAAGGCGTTAATATAATTAATTTCAGTGAACCTGTAAAGAATGGATAGGTTACGCACAGCTCGGTATTTTATTGACTAGGTATGAGCAGAAAAGGTCATTTTACAGTCAATTATAACACCTAGGTCTCTCACTTGAGAAGCCGATTGAAGTGTATTTCCCCGGATAGTTTAGCAGTGAAAATAATATTGTCTTTGTGTTATACTTCTTAACATTGGGGGAAAGATTCCATTTCTTAAACCAGTCACTACACGAACTGTTCGTAATTTATGACAATCATCAGGTATAAGACACTTGCCTTAGGATCTTCAGGTCATCGGCTTAGAATAAGGGGAACAATGACTGTTTTGAGCGCAAAGAATTGTGTCATCGATATAGAGAACAAAGAGTAAGCCTACCACTCTTATTTCCTGCCGGGGAGCAAACTGGTTTTCAGTGATAAGACGGGGCCGTGGATATTAAATCTGGCAGTGAGCTTATTGACGTTGGCTTAAAACCTGAAGATGTCAGCAACAGACCAAAATGGAGGAGATAGGCCTATAGCAAAACAGCGGATCCCGTACGTTGGGATAAACGCTATGAAAGAGAAAGAATAGCTCTCCAGGGCCATTTAAGAGTCTACCCCAATTTAGGCGCAATATATCTTAGATTAGTCTATCCACCAGCGCTATTAACCACTTCCCCCAAACAGCCTGAGAAGGAACAGAGCAGTAATTCATCCCATCAACTATTTATGGTACTACTCGTACTTTCACCTACTCGTGTCTTGTGTGCCAGACTCCTGTTATCTTTCTTGTCCAACTTTTATTCGTCAACTCTTCCGACTATAACGGTATTAGATTTGCTTAGTCTTTTACTTTCCTGCACATCATGGTAGGCTACTTTCTTTCCTTTTCCTAATGCTCTCACTTTTTCATTCTTCGATTAAGTTTCATTCGTCATTTCCGTACCTTGACCATGCACACTGATTCTGAGACAAAATTAATGCAACATGGATTCCTCTAGTATTAGCAGACAGATTTTCCTGTGAACGTCAGTAAACTATGTTTCGGCAGGCAAAGCATCTCAACGTTCCAAGTGCGAGGGGCTGATAATTTGCTGTTTTTCCCCTCAAAGCCATCAGCATGATCTTTCAATCCATCCGAGTTGATGCAGTGTAATTATTAATCTATCAGCGTTAATTTCAATATTTCCCTAAGCCAGCCATTAGAGGGAGAACAAAACCTATCAGCGCCGTTTAGGACACTTCCACGAAGCAGACATCTCGCAGACTAATAGTCCACTTACTTGTGTAACCTTATGTCTCTTCGCACACAGATTAAACTGGGAGCTCAACAATAGGGATGTACTGAAACACTACCGATAGATGTCTCACGTGTAGTACCCGGTATGCGCTTGTCGATCGTCATTTGTTTGTATGTGTTTTTAATGGAAGTTACCTGGTTAAACGATGAAGATTTAATATATCGTTACGACAAGAAAGACAACAAGAAAATTGTGATGCCTGACTATTGCTGTGTCCCAATATCCCTAAATCAAGGTCGACCGTATTCATTCCATCAATTTCCTAAGCGAGATCCTTTCCGTAAAAAAGTGGTTGCATGTGATTCGTAGGCAGGACCTACGAAATAAAAATATGACTCCTGATATCAAAGTCTGCTCGAAATGAAGATTATGTCAATATTGAAACTGGCAAGTAAGCTAATTAGTACTAATTAAGAAATAATTTTATAATAAGGTAGTGACATTCTGAAAAGTTAATATGATCTATTTCAATAATTTTACGCGAGAGACGAAGACTTAAGGATATTTTCATGGTGTGGGACCGGTACCTTGGAAATAACTCAGAGAGCAAGAAGATATAGAAGTAGGAAAACAGCCATAACACCGTGTGCGGTACGGTACCCTGAATCACACCATGACCTATAATTTGACACTGGAGCACCATCAATTTCAGACTTCTTGAACAGGAAATAATTCATTACTTCCAAATTTGAAATCTTTATATTTGTCTTATGGTCCGAAACAAGATCCTGAAACTCGTGCGCTGCAAGGAAATGAAGTTCAGTCGTACTGGATGTAGCCCCAGACACTACTGTCACACCAATGTCAAGCCTTATGTAGGCCTATAACCTGCAAAGAAAAGAAAAATGCCGTATTAGGAATGTTTTCAAAATGCTATTTGTACTTTAATAATTCAATCTTAACTAAAACGCTGTAAGAAAGTGTTGCTGCATTTATTCCTTACCTTTCAATCAACTCTTGCATTTTTCCGGATATTTTTTCCGTCCCTTTTCTTCAATTCTGCTTCCAAATCTGCAATCGTCATTGCACCTATACCATTTCCCGTCTTGTTAAAAACATTAGCAGAATATGGTAACCCCATTTTAATGCATTTAAAGCGAAAGTTTCGTTTCGATTATCACAAATGTAGGAATACTCATGTAAAACAATCGAGCAGCAGAAAGCGCATACCGGGTATTACCATTATTCTGCCTAGCGGACAAGTTTTGAGTGATACATCCCTATTCACTGAGGAGTTCACCTATGGCGCCGTTTGAAGCTCCTTCAGTGTCACGGTATGATTCCAATTATTTTAAGCAAGCAAGCTTGTATCTGCTGATATCGTAATCATAGCCATGGGGGGTCCAATTTTATGTGGAATCCAAACCACTGGAAAGTAATTTATATTTCAAAAATGCCACATGCGCCGGCCGGAACTCGAACCAAGGCCACCTCGGAGAACCATTCAGCATAGCCATCTTGATATAGAAGCCTGCTACCAAGAGTTGTGACGTCACACGCTTAGTGCTGTCTTCGTTGTCGTGTGTAATTCCTATACTACTGATAGGATATTTATCATAATATAGCAAATAAACGCAAAAATAAGCCTATAAACACATAACATTGAAGAAGCATAATCAAAAGAAATTACATACCTACAAATACAGAAATATATGCACTCAACATATATTGCATATTCAATATATTCTAATGAAGGCTACTCAACTGGGCCGTACGATGAGTCACTAGGCGAACTGTTCTCTCTAAAAATAATATAATAGTTTTATGCTTGTTCGAGCACATGTTACTGTTATAATCATTTATGAATAGGCTAACTGTTAGAACGTATTTCCCAAAATATGACAGACCTTGGACACAACACTAATTCTGCACCACATATCCACGCTTGTCACCGAAATTGGTCAGGTTCTTCAACTTTCATTTTCAGAACATCCCTATGCTTTCCACTGTGTTGTGACATATGACGATTGTCCAGCATCATCAGTTAATTTTGGCTTTTTCCTGGGCACAGGTGAAACGAAACTGTCTGTTCTTTTAGCCTCGTCTACCGAATTATATGATTTTCAGAAGAATGTCCATTGCAGACACAGGCATATTTACTGGGTTCAAAATTAGCCCGGTGTATATCATGAATCTATTTATTTCGTTCTCCTTATCGCTAGGAAACGCAGATGATGAGATTGCCCCTTCCTTATTTGAACGGTAATTACAGTATACGTTCAACCAGGTACACTACACGTTCGTCCAGTATAGCAAGGAGGAGCCTATACTAACACATTATAATACTAATCGTAATTAAATAATTAAACGATAAGCTTTAAAGTACGTTAAACAATTTATTATGCCACAATGGGTTCACGTAATCTACGACATAACTTAGCAATGCTTCCTAAGATCAGGCTGCTTAAATTACAATGCTGTAGTAGCGAAGACATACTATTTTCGAAAACACATCTTTCACTGATGCTTTTTCGTACAGTTATCCATTAAAAGTGTGACGTCATCCATATGAACTGTCAAGTGTAGCAGGCCCGAACTACCTATCGAGTTGGCCATGATTCAGCCCGGCTTGAGGAAGAACTTCGACAGCGTACTCTCTTCCGCTAAACTCGCCTGCTTCCTCTACCGAGATTTAGTATGCGAAAAGCCATGATGATCCTGATAACAAAGAATCAGAGTAGTTTTCCAAATCACCACGATGCTACAAAGTTTCGAATTTCCAAACAGGACGAACAATAATCTCCACTTGTTAAACATTAGTAAATCCAACCCACACCCCCACTAGGCATCCCATTTGAATCGACAGAAAATAGAGTAAAATTCTGGATTAACTGTCGCAAGAAGTGTGATGCGTTGTTTGACACTCGACGCGTACGGGGTAGCATATTCGCACCCGTCAGTATTTTAGAAGAACAATACAGAAAAAGCCTACCCACTGCGTCAATCACCACAGCAAAGGAATATACAATTCACCACATACGAAAAAAACTAGATTTGTTTCAGGAAAGCATCTAAAGCAAGTACGGTTTCACTGGCGGTAGAAAAGAGCATACCAAGTTAATGGGAATTAAAAAAAAAAAACTATTTCCGATGTCATATTCCCAAAATAGCTAACCCACAAGTAATTTCATAAGAAATGTTTACGCACTTACAAGGAGGCATTCCCTACTCATCACCACCGATTTCGTTCAAATTTATAGAACATGCAGGACTTGGCTAGAAATGTAAGTAGGCCTACCTGAAGTGGGAAGTCCAGATGGCCAAGCGTATAGAAAACAAGAATAAAAATATAAATGTTGACACGGCTCTCACACCGTATAAGCCACTTACGTTAGCGCGCCCGCCGAGCAGTAAGTTAGTTGGCGTAGTGGTAAGAGCTAGGACAGGTAATTTGATGGTCGTGGGTTCGACTCGCCGTGTGGAGACTGGATTTTTCCTGTCAACTTTCATATATATTTTTTGCTAGTTGCTTTACGTCGCACCGACACAGATAGGTCTTATGGCGACGATGGGACAGGGAAGGGCTAGGAGTGGGAAGGAAGCGGCCGTGGCCTTAATTAAGGTACAGCTCCAGCATTTGCCTGGTGTGAAAAAAGGAAACCACGGAAAACCATCTTCAGGGCTGCCGACAGTGGGGTTCGAACCTACTATCTCCCGAATACCGGACACTGGCCGCACTTAAGCGACTGAAGCTATCGAGCTCGGTAAACTTTTATATTATTCATGTTCCAATTAAGCAAAGAGGTGAATAATTCTATTTATTTATACGCAAAAGGCATAGAAAAGGTAAAAATTTGGGATTTCATTGTCAGACTTTTTTCTTCCTGTGCCAAGAATCTATTGTTTGTGTACAGCCGCCATGAGCAACCTTCACTTGTCAGGTGAAAACGAATCTTACAGCGAAACGACTATTCACGTTTATGACACATTCCCCAACGAGGGGAGATAGCCAATAAAGGAGAAAAAAGAAGAGTTTCTGTGTGAACACGCCGGGAAAGTTCGGAACTCCAACTTTTCTACAATTGTGCGTTCATTAAAAAATATGACGTCCTATATGCCTTTTGCATATAAATAAATAAAATAAATGAATAATATAAAATTGAGAAAAATATTCCCGACACGAGGAGTCGAACCCACGGCCATCGAATTACTAGTCCAAGCTCTTACAGCTACGCCTCTTACTGCTCGGCGTGCGTACTAACGTAAGTGGCTTATACGGTGCGAGAGCCGCGTCAGCATTTGTATTTTTATTTTTATTTTCTATACGCTTGGCCATCTGGAGTTCCCACTTTGGGTACTTTCATTTCTAGCCAAGCCCTGCGTGTTCTATAAATATGAGCGAAATCGGTGGTGACGAGTAGGGAATGTCCCCTTCTTAGTTCGACATGTTCATATGACAAGAACAGAAACTTATTCAGCGTCCGAATGACTGGTACCTTCAAGTATCTGAACGTAAGACCACTTCAACTTATAGGACTCCTGAATCAAAAGGATAAATCCTAAAAATTCATACAGTCTGAAGAGGACGTTTTAACCTTGTTACTCCAATCTTGACATAGCACCTGCCACAGTACGAGAGTTTATAACACTTAGCATTTGGAGTTTCGGTGAGTGTAATGGAGTAGGCCTACATAAGATTAAAGTCGCTGTGTTAAAGTGAACTAATGGGCAATTTAAGAGTAGATTTAACTGACACCTCAAAAATCACTTCCTTTCAAGTATACATACATTTCTGGAACTCCAGCACCTCTTAAAAATCTCATCTTGGATATTTGTAGTTGTTTTGTCGTCATCGTTTCATCTTCGTCACCAGCCTCATAGAATTGTGTAGCAATTTTACCTTCAGCAGGTGTTGTTCCAATATACATTCTGATGCCTCTAGATAATACTGTTAACTGGGCTAGGATAGGGAAAAGAACGACTGTGGACTTGAAAAAGGTAAGCAAACATACTAGTAACATGATTCACCCGGAATTAAAATGAAGAAACCATGGAAAACAATTTCAATGATAACAGACAGGGCATTTGAACTCGTACTGTTTCGTGAGTACATGGGTAGCCTACTCGACTATTTGGCTAGTGAACGCTACATATTTACCGAAGATTGTCTTTAATATACAAGAATTGCTATCAAAACCTGAAACCGCCGTCCGAACAAACCTTCCCTGCATTAAAAATAAAGATACAGAACTCACCATTGACCATGAAGGATCTAATTACTTCATCTACAGGTAAGATAAGACGACTTCCACAAAATCAAACAAAGCAGCTCCGGACAAAGAGCGGAGTTAACCCGTTACAACACCTTTACATTCAATAGACGAGCTAACATAAACTAGGCCACCAAAATCGAAACCTTTCCATGGCAACGATCTGTATGTCACAACAACTGGTAGTTGATCAAATATGATATTCGTTTTCACGACAAATGGGAACTCAATGCAGAAATGGTAGTTGAGAAATAGCTTACCAACAACCCAAATTGATTTATTTTCGACCGAATTTGAAGATAAAACAAAGGTAGCCATTCAGAATGAACTGTAACTGCCAGCTAGTTGATATTAAAAGGGAAGGTGAAGTTTTGGTTGAGTAGAAGGGAGATAATTTTTCTACTCCAAATTACAAATTGTTTCAATTAGTCGACAATGTAGGCTTCTTTTGTTGACTATTTCCGTAGGCCTACTAGTCGAAAACTGTAGTTGCGTTTCTGTTTAGGTCATCGGTCCAGCTGCCTTTCTCATTGTTATTTTCATACTGAGTAGCTGGCGTTACCCAGTGATTACAGAAATATATCGTATTTCGAAGAAAATATCTGAGTCAGCTGTGCCTGAAGAATACAGGTCATTTGACGAGATTCTTAAGTGGCCTACTTTAAACTCAGTGGATGGGTAAGGTAGTTCGAAACAGTATTGTAAATTTCAGCACGAACGGCCAAGTATTATAAGTAAACTGTCTATTTACAAATATAAATAATAATTGTTTTCTTCATTAATTCATTACTTTTATGTGCTTTACGTCACACCGACACTGATAGGTCTTATGGCGACGATGCGCAAAATCGCATCCCGGTGGGTACCGCATGCACTGACGGAAGTTCAAAAGTGGATGTGATATGCAACATGCTCCGACCACCTAGCACGCTGGCAACAGGACGGCGATCACTTCCTTTAACAAATAATCGCCACTGATGAATTTTGAGCCAGGGCATACGAACCAGAACTGAAACGTCTCTCGCCTCCCACGTCGTTGACAGTGTGTGGTGAACGTTGCAAGGGACTACTTTGAGGTCCTTTAGACCCAGGTTTGTCATGTCAACTGTAGCCTGTGTGTGCTGTGCTGTAATGTAGGAAGTGTTCTTGGCCGTAATTATTTTGAACCATGAAACCAGTATTCTCCTGTACACTACTGTAATAAATATGTGAGGCACAATGTTCGCGTGTTGTTCAATGTCCACACATGTAATCCTCACCTCCTCCTTTCATCTGCATATGTCGCGTTTTTCAATCGGGCTGGTATCTGCAAGAAAGAAAATGGTTGTAATGACTTCTGCCCCAACCCTCGTATTAACACCTAAATGATCCCCTTGCGATACTTTCTTTCGTCCTATCAACACAGTAATTACATCTGAGAGGACTTTCCACTTCCTTTACCATCATAACATTGTCTGCTGTCCAACTCACCACACTGCCGAGGTCTTTTTACCGTTGCTCACAATTATTTTCTCTGATTCCAGTTCTTTACACATATCATTTACATAATTATATAAGAAAACATAATGGTCCAGTACTGCCTTGAGGAACTCCCATCTTAATCCAGACAGGATCAAATAATGCTTTACCTACTTAGTTTTCTGAGTTCTGTTTTCTAGAAATTTAGCCACCCATTCAATCACTCTACTGTCTAGTCCATAGCTCTGATTTTCGTCAGTAGTCTCCCATGATCTACCCAATCAAAAACCTTGGATAAGTCATACAGATTTAGATCTCCTGAATCTAAGATATCTGCAATACTGTAAGTTGCTGGAATCTTACAAGTTGAGCCTCAGTGGAATAACAGTTCCTAAAACAGAACTGCCTTCTACCAAATCAGTCATTATCTCCCAGGCATGTCTAATATAGAGTAGGGGGCCCTACATCCGGACGATTCAGATGTTTTTGGATGTAGCACATAGAAGTAAATATTTCTACCACTGAAATATATAGGCCTACAGTTCCGTACTATATGCTTTGATGATACTAATGGGATTAATAACACTGATAATATTACATACTTACATAAAAACAATATTTAAAAAAATAATTGAAAACGTCCGATAATTGGAACAGATGCTCTTAAATTCGGACATCACTGAAACATAGTGTGCCATTTCCTGGACATTATGGGCCGACTGCAGAAACGATGAGTAGTTTTAAGCCTTAGGACAACGTCTACCTAAACAACGTCTAAGTTGCGCACGGTCATCCATTGCATGAACAATGTTCAGTCGGTGTTTAACTAGATATGGTTCAAAGTTTCAATATTGGTTCGAAAATGGAGATGGAAGTATCTTTCATGCAACTCTTTGCTTGTCGCAACCAAAGGAATTAAGTCGGTGTGCGCGCCGAACGCTATTCAGCTGTTGTCTTCTTACACAGTACTCAAATATGGCTAAGCATGAGCATGAATAGCCCACAGATAAGAATATCGCTTTCGGAGGAAATTACATGTCATAATTAAATATTATCGACACTAAAGAGACAAGCCATCGTACGAGGAACTGTAGCTTTGATTACAGTGTTGCTACGGTGAGTGTAATCTAAATAGCTTCGACGAAGGGAAGATGAAACAACAGTACTGTGTAACCTAATGAGTTGTATGGACCATATAGATGTAGCTTGCATTCTGGAAATCATAGGTTCGAAACGCATCATCGGCAGCCCTGAAGACTATTTTCCGTAGTTCCCTATTTTTACACCAGGCAAATACTAGGGCTGTTATTATGGCCACGGCTCTTCTTCCCCAGTCCTCCCCTAATAATCATCACCATCACCACCACGTGCGTTTTCCTATCTCATAGTTGCCAAAACTTATCCGAATTAACGCGACGATGATTAAAAAACACCGCACAACCTACTTTTTAGTTGTCACTATTACCGTATGTGTGCTTACTCGGCAGTAAATATAGCTTAATATAAGTGAATCCCTTCCGGTTGATGTATGTGGCAGCCCTCTGATGATTGGGACAAGTAATTCTGACATGTATGCAGTCGAAGTGACCTATAATTCCACGGAAATTATCCCATACGGTATATAAGAAAATATATCGGTTGCCAAGAATTGTAGTTAAGTGGACAGTTACCAGACTGTCCCTTTGTCAGCCTCAAGAAACAAGTCTCTTGAAAAGCGAAACAGCATTTTAAGTTGTAGCCTACCTCCCCGTACATTTCAAATGAATTGCTGCGATTTCTCAGCGGACCACCCACAGAGAGGCCGTCGGACTAACCTTTATTCCCGGGATCGCCTCAACATGATCTACACATTACACGCTTCATGGTACATAACCTCTGATTGTGATTCACTCCTCACATATGAGGTTAAACAGTGTTCTCGGCAGTGCTTAAACATGGCCGGTTGAACATCGGTTTTAGACAGTGTCTAAGTGATAAATAACGTCTCTGCAATGCGGTGGCCATACTTAGACATTGTTTAACCACAGACATCGTCTAAACAATGTTTCTGCAATTTTTGTCAGTTACGACGGCTTCGTTTCCCACTATTCAACTAAACACATGCACAGTACATTATTATTAACATTTCATATTGTTTTACAACACATTTGCCACAAAAAAAACCACTCTCTCATTCTGTTCCCACACATAATGTACCCTGATGAGATAGGCCCTAGTTTCATGATTTGATTTTGATATGAGAAATACAGATATATAGAAATATTAAAAGAAATACAGTGTCAGTTTTGTGTGGACGGGATAATTTCAACATAGCTAGACATATCGCGACTCTCACGAGCTCGATAGCTGCAGTCGCTTAACTGAGGCCAGTATCCAGTATTCGAAAGATAGTGGGTTCGAACCCCACTGTCGACAGCCCTGAAGATGGTTTATCGTGGTTTCCCATTTTCACACCAGGCGAATGCTGCGGCTGTACCTTAATTAAGGCCACGGCCGCTTCTTTCCCACTCCTAGCTCCTTCCTGTCCCATCGTCGCCATAAGACCTGCCTGTGCCAGTGCGACGTAAAGCAACTTTAAAAAAAGCCTGATAGGGATAGGCTACCTGATCAGTCATCATGAACGCAATACACAATGGGCTTAGAGAAATAATTTGACGGGGTGGGTTTTCCTGTAACTGTATCTTCCTCATTCCATCTGGCATTCGAATAAGAAGTGAGAGAAGTCGTAAGGTTGTGGGGTAAGAGGTGCGAAGGGGCCTGACAATAAATAGGCCTACCTGTTCCCTCCGTGGTAACTTCTTGTGTAGTTTCAAAGTGGTAGTATAATATTGTGCCTTAGTTACACATCTGTATATATAAAATAAGAGTTTTGTCTGTACATTGCTCAGAATTTGAAAAGAATGGTATGTCTGTATCGGTCATGTCCACAGTAACAAGAAAATGCATTTTTTACTTTTCCGTAATTTCTGTCTGTCTGTCTGTCTGTCTGTCTGTCTGTCTGTCTGTCTGTCTGTCTGTCTGTCTGTCTGTACATGCATCACGAGAAAACGGCTCAAGAGAATTTTATGAAAATCGGAATGTAAAGTCGGGTGATGAACCGCTACAATCTAGGCTATAAATTATTTTAATCACGCTGAGTGAAATGGTAGTTTAGGGGAAGGCCTAAAATTCAATTGTCAAATATTTCTTTTATTAGTGGTCGTATCTTCACGAAAATTGGTATGCAAAGTCGGGGAATAGGTCGCTATAATCTAGGCTATCAATAATGTTATTCGCACTGAGTGAAATGGTAGTTTAGGGGAAGGCCTGAAATGTAATCTATATATAAAACAAGTGTTTTGCCCGTACATTGCTCAGAATTTGAAATGAATGGTATTTCTGTATCTGTCATGTCCACAGTAACAAGAAAATGCATTTTTTACTTTTCCGTAATTTCTGTCTGTCTGCATGATTGTACACGCATCAATAGAAAACGGCTGAAGAGAATTTAATGAAAATCGGTATGTAATGTCGGGTGATAAACCACTACAAGCTCGGCTATAAATGATATTATTCACGCTGAGTGAAATGGTAGTTTAGGGGAAGGTCTGAAATGTAATTCTCAAATAAGTTATTTATGTTATTAGTGGTCGTATCCATAAATATTACATAACTAACCTAACTTTAGTTATGTCGTACGTTAGTAGTAGTTATGTAAGAAGTTATTAAATTTCCGATCACTTATGTCTTACACATTGTTACCGTACCGCATATAATCGGAGATATTCATGAATTTCGATTTTTGTTACTAAGTCCATATCAGCGCCGAATCACGAGAAAATGGGTAAACAGAATTTAGTGAAAATCGGTATGTAAAGTCTGAGAATAAGGAACTACAGTCTACGATATAAATAATTTTGTAAGACACCCTAATATCACAGAGTCGAAAGAAAATTCATGTGAAGGCCTGCAATATAGAAAGCTCATAAACTTTATCAACAATAACACTACATTGACCATTGTTTGTTGTTACGTCCTTTTTCTCTTCTCTTTCCTCTCATCCCCGATAGATAGGATTACTGCAGCGTACCGAGATTTTTTTAAATTTGCTTGACGTCGCACCGACACAGGTAGGTCTTATGGCGTCGATGGGATAGGAAATGAATAGTGGTGTGAAGGAAGCGGCCTTGGCTTTAAGGTGTGACTGGTGTGAACATGGGAAACCACGGAATAGCATTTTTTCCTTAACGACGCACCGACACAGATATGTCTTATGCGACGATGGGATAGGAAAGGTCTAGGAAGTGGAAGGAAGCGGCCGTGGCTTCAATTAAGGTACAGTCCCGGCATTTGCCTGGTGTGAAAATGGGAAACCACGGAGAACCATCGTCAGGGCTACCGACAGCGGAACTCGAACCCACCATCACCCGAATACCATCTTCAGGGTTGCCGGCAGTGTTCGAATCCACTATCTCCCGGATACAATCTCACAGCTGCGCGTCCCTAACCACACGGCCAACTCGCTTGGTCGTACCGACTGTAACAGCCTGCCTGTATATTGGTGGGAAGTAGCTGGGGTATAAGATAACTTTCTTCTTTAGCATGCCATTCCTCTGGTTCATACATTTTCTGATATATCTGGTACGTAACACACTGGTTCATCATAGTATTCGAGCTATACAATCACTACTCTGAGCCACTGATTGGATTGAGTAGTGTGCATATTTAACGGAATAATGACAGAGGAGTGTTCACGGTAGTCTGCGACCTGGTTATTCCAGCTCTGGAACTTTGGACTGTTAGATCGGCACCGTAGTACTCTTCGTTGAAAGTGAGAAAGTGTGCGGTTTTTCATTTGATCGAGTATTTTATATGATAACATTGCTTTCAATCTCTACATTCCTACTGACCTTTTTGGTAATGACCTATGTTGAATTAAGTTAGGAAAACCACCAAGTCAGTCTTTCTGAGAATCCCGTAGCGATGCACGGGGCGATGCACGGGTACATCAGCTAGTTTATTATAATTTTAAGTACTGTATAATGAAAAGCGTAATAATGAACATGGATCTGGTTTTTCGGTCACGACTAATGTTGTAATGAGTACAGTACAAGCTGCCGCGACTTCTCGTCAGAAGGCAGATAGTATCTTGTGTTTACTGTGTACTTTCTTCATCTCAGAATGTATCTACAGCGCTATTGTACTGATACGTGAAGTAAAAGTCAGACCCCTTTATCTTGGGCACCCCTGTAAGTTGAACTGATAGTTTGAGAACCAAAGTTATCAAACGTAAAAGGGTAATTATGTTTAATACGTATGTCTTTATATGTCGGTGGTCTCTTTAACCTGCAGGCTACAATTAACCGGCTTTGAATATATGGTTGGTATGTATTGGAGTCTGGAATTGGGAACACTCGAGCGTCCGGAAACAGGAACAAGTCTGTCCATCATTCAAATTTCGCACCACGATTACACGTGTGGTGACCTACATAGATATTACCACCCACACGCTGCCTTGTTATACATTTCATCTCCAACACTACAGAAACTCTTACTCTCAGGTTGTACATTTTCTCGATTTAAGTGAAATGAAGTTCAGAATAAATATACAGCCAAGGAAAAGTATAGGAGGCTCTTCTTACCGTACTTCTTTTGATATTGTCTGGAGCAAGAACCACGCAAGTCCTGTTCCAATCTACTGCAAGGGGGTGCAGCTATCTATTTAACTGTTTCGAAAACACATCTGGCGCTTATTTCGAATGTAAACCACACAGACATTACGCGTGTCCGGAAATAGGAGCTGTCCGGGTATTGGTCTCCTACCCAAATCTGAAAGAATGCTTTCTCAAAGCTTACATGCAACACATGTCAACCTGACTGGCCTGTAATTATAGCTTTATGTTTATCACCCTTTCCTTTAAACATAGGGGCTACTAAAGCAACTCTTCAATATTCCAGCACTTTCAATAGGCTAGTTAATTATTCATTAAGTAGGCTACCAGAACGCTTCAAACGATGTTCTGAGATATGAGTTACTATTACAATTACAATTAGCCTAATACTGAATATTTCAATACGACTAGTGGTTTGGGCAGCAAATAGCTTTTCTTTCCCAAAAACTTGGTAGATGGAGTGTATCCTTTTTTTCACACAGTCATTTTTCAATTGGCATACCTTTCTGAATATAATTAAGCGGCCGGCAAAATATATCTGTGTAATAATTACAAGTTACTCAAGGAAACATGACTCCTAACACAGGTATTCGAATTTTCAACAAGACCAGCATGCAGTGGCAAAATAAAACAGTGTTCCACCAAACACATTCCTTTTCTGTTGTTGTTTTTTACTTAATGTCGCACCGACACAGACAGATCTTATGGTGACGATGGGATAAGAAAAGGGCTAGAACTGGGATGATAGCGACCATGACCTTAATTAAGGCCATGTTGTAACCCCGCCTTGTATAATATCCGATAAAGTAGCCTGCGTTGAGTGAAAATGGAAAACCATCCTCAGCACTGTCGGCGGTGGGATTCGAACCCACTAACTGCAAGCTGACGGCTAAGTGAACCAAACGGCGTAGCCAACTCGGTCAACCTATATCATAATGCGAAGGTGGTATTGAAAAACAAAGATGATTACTCAAGTTTTACAACTTGTAATTCTGATTTTGAGTAGTGTGGAACGAACAGTCAGTATATTTTTATATAGTTATTGAATTACTGAGGCGTTTCGATTTTTTAAAGGCTTAAAAGAAAGGCCTAATGCAGCAGCTAGTAAGACTGGAAGTCATACTACGTGATCTCGTTCACAACTGTCAGCAGCATCAATATATTATGTGTAATAATAAAAATAATCCTCAGAGATTTAATGTACGATTACAAAGCGAGAATGAAAGAAAACTGTTATAACAAAACAATTTTTTGTTGATGTCACAAGTGTTGGCAACACTGTCACGTGTGTACTCCCTCCATGCTGATAATACTAAACGATCAATATGAGCTAGGGGAGGGCCGTGCCAACCCTATGCGCCGTGGCCGTATGCCCCGCCCAATCACACCGCCGGCCATTTTATAACCCCGCCTTGTATAATATCCGATAACGTAATCTGATTTCTTGAAAATGGAACAACTAAAATCGAGAAACTGCATTTACGGAAAAGAAATACGCAATAAAACAGTTACAGAACAGAATATTACGCACTGAAAAAGAAAATGTATTCAATATAAGAGAAAATACATCTTCGGTGAATGGAAAATATCTATATTCAAATATACAAATGGACAACATTGTGGAAGGAAAATTAGATGCTCTGGGAGAATAAATGAACTGAAATGATAGAATAAACAGGGGTTAATTCGCAAACATTTAATAATAAAGTAAGTTATTCTTTTTAATTAATAATGCTACTTGCTTTGCGTCCCACTAACTACTTTTACGGTTTTCGGAGAAGCCGAGGTGCCGGAATTTTGTCCCGAAGGAGTTCTTTTACGTGACAATAAATCTATCGACACGGGGCTGACGTATTTGAGCCCCTTAAAATACCACCGGACTGAGCCAGGATCTAACCTGCCAAGTTGGGGTCAGAAAGCGAGCGTCTTAACCGTCTGAGCCACTTAGCACGGTAGTTATTCTTTTAATATCCGTTCTGACCGCCATCGGTCTAAACAGACAAGCAAAATATTCAAATTTCATTACGTAATTCAAAGATACAGGAGTACGCAAATGAACTGTAAATGCATTATACCGTAGGAGTGCGTAAATACTTCATGAAAGTATACATTCCTACAGCACGGTACAATACGGTTCATTTTCCTTTACATCTTGCATAGGAAAATGAACACAACGGACAATGTTTTGACGGACTGCATATCCATATGAGCCTGGGGGGCGTGACCAGTCTTAAGGAAAATAATGGATAGAAAGAGCATTGTGGAATGAAAGGTATTGCTCGCGCACCGTCGATATTTTGAACTGATATCAATTAATTTGAAAAATCCCCTAACCTTTAGCCGTGGAAGTCCTCAAAGCAGCAGGACCAACACCATAAAAGAAATCACCAAAATCATAGGCCTACAAGATGTTTGGCAAACAGAACAAATCCCAGAAGACTGGAAAATGCATTAATTCACACAGTCTTCTTCTGATACACAAACTTTTAAAAAATAGTTTATTCGAACGCCTGAACGTCTCTTTCTTTGTTCCTCTTTCAGTTATATACAAAGCCAATGAACACTTAGTTGCGGGCAGAAATTCGGGAGGCTCAAGATGCTAAACAATGATTGCTGGTCTACAATCTATACGTTAAAAGAGTTCACTAAAAACAGTTTTGGCAAATCCGTCCGTCCGTTCTAACTTACTGGACCTATATGCTTCATTTTAGTTTTATTCTCTCCGGAATTACCCGCCGGTGAATCTCATTGATAGGTCTCCAAGCTCAGTCAGCTTTGAGTAATCATAAAATCATTAAACGGTCACTCCAAAAATTGCAGGCGAAGGCTTACCCTAACCCGCAATACATTCTGTACTCAGCAGGTTGCTAAGCGACTAACACTTTCAATAATATTCTGATATAGGTTATGTGATTTTTATCCTAAATAATGTCATTGCATGCAGCCATGTTTGATTACTACTTGTCAAGTCAGAGATTATAAATTTGCTCCGATCATGGAAGCATATACTCTTTGATTCTCTGACCTTCCCCAGCTTCTTAATGTACTCAGCAGATGGCAGAACTTTCCTAATAAACTTACATGCTGCTATTAGAGAACATCCACGTACGTACAGACGGGAGGTATCAAGTCCGCTAGCCTTCTGTATGACCCTTAATAAAGCGCACGGACAACCTGCTGATAAAGTGGGTGTCCACTTACCCAAATCAGTATTCAGTCACCAGTATTCAGTAGCGGCGATTGGGAATTAGAAGTCAGGGGACAACAAATTGTACAGACAACATGTGCCCGGGTTTAAAGGATATAGCGGGTGGGAGGGGCGGTGTACATACATCAAAACTGCAGGGGAAAAAAGTTACAAAATTGTAAGTTTTATAAATGTTCTGTAAGCAAATTTCGACAGTCGACAGAGAGGTAAAAGTTGACCGTGCGGTATTAATAGTTCTTTGAAATTTTGATTCAATACTAGGGTCTATACAATAAAACTTCCACCAAAAGAACAATATAACACATGCATTACTATTAAATTGTAGTGAGGCGGGATTATACAATTCCAAATCAGTTAGCATCTGACTACACATTAAGAAACTAACACACTGCCAGGCGAATGTCCATGACCTTGGCTAAAATATATACACCTGCTAAAAAGTCTCTACTTGCTGTGGTGCTATACAAATCGATTAGCCGCGGCGAACGACATTTTGTGCGTATTTACGCTAATAACTTTGTTAATAATTAAAGAAAATAAAGGAAGGAATTGACTGATAAGACAAAAAGCTTGTACAAATTACTTGTTTTTAATAATTCTTAGTTTCAGCCGACTAAAATGTAATAAAATGTAATGTTTTCTCCACGCAGTGTTGGGGGGGGGGGGGCGGATGTCTCCTACTTCCTAATCGCCACTACTGATGGTATGTTGCACTATCTCGGGCAAGATCGTTTGAAAATGTTAAGATCCAGATACGTCCGAATGGTCGAAGCACAGTTAATGCTGTATGTAAAGAAGTTTTGTAAACTACACAATGAATGAATCAGGCATTATGTTCATAAAACTACTGAAAAGGGCAGGCAAAACAATATGACTACGACAAGCATACCAAGACGAGTTATCTGACCTATTTATAAAGAACTCTGGGGAGCAGCACGGGTCCACTAGTGATAACTGAAAAAAAAAAAAAAAATTCTAAAGAGTTCGTATAACTGAAGACGTACGTTTTTGCTTGAAGGATGTTAACATAATACTGTACGGCCTATATCATTTCGCGATGATAATGATGTTGTTTGTTATTTAAGGGGGCGCTAAAAGCTAGGTCATCGGCCCTTAATGGTACGAGGTGCAACGAAATGCAAATTAAAACTTCAGAACGTATCCGCTGAATAGAATCTTAAAAAAATGCGATGAAAAATTGATCGTGAAACAAAAACAATCAGTGGATCCAATTCACAATGTCTTAATTACTGAGTTGATACGTATTATCAAATGGGGTCCAAAATCCAGGTCACTGACCCCTCATAACTGTACTAATCACACTGGTGAAGCAGAACCATGGTTTTTCTCCTATAGTGGTACTAATCATAGGTAATGGTGATTCTCGCATGGTGGTACTAATGTTAGGTAATGTAGACCCATGGTATGTCACGCACACCGGCACCATTCAAAGGTAATACAAACCCATAGTGTTTTGCACATAAAGGTACGACTCACAAGAAACGCAGACCTATGGTGTTCCTTACACTGTGGGACTAATCACGGGCGCTGGTATTCCCGGGGTGTTCCTCACAAAGCGGAAAAAATCACAGGCCATGTATACTCATGGTGATGTTCACATAGTGGTACTAATCATAGGCAATGTAAAACCACGGTTTATCACACTTCATGGTAACAACCGCAGGCAACAAAAACCCATGGTGTTCCTCACATAACGGTACTACTCTAAGGTAATGCATACCCATGGTTTTCCTCACATAGTGGTACTAATCGCGGACGCCAGCCAAACCCGTGGTGTTTTTCACATAGTGGTACTAATCACAGACAACATAGACCCATGGTGTTTCTCATACAATGGTACTACTCATAGGTAATGCAGACCCATTTCGAACACAATGGAATCGACCCGTGGAATGTAGGCCTACACGATGACACTTTTCACAAGTAACGCCAAGACCCGTAGCGTTCCTCGCATAATAGTTCTGCTCCTATGTAATGTACGTGCATGATTTTCCTCGCAAGGTGGTACTAGTCGCAAGTGACGTCGACCCATGGTGTTTCGCGCATAATGGTACTGATTTCAAGTAGTATCATGGTTCTGATGTCATCATCCCTCGGTCGTCCCTTTTAGTCACTCTTACGAAAGGCAGGGAATTCCGTCCCCCACCCACAGAGGGTATACTGTATGTCGTGTAAGTAGGGCCTACCACTAAAACGCTATAGGCCTATTCATATCTTGAAGAATTCTGCTTTCCATATGTTCATTTAAAAGCCATATCACGCCAATAAATGAAGGTTTCGGGCCTATAACAATAGCATTCGAATGTTACTTGATATTTAAAAGGATACCTGAAATGTCTTCACCGAATACTAATGATAATGAACTAAATATTCCATATCACAAATTTTGCCTTTTAATTGTTTCACACAAAGGTCGCTATTATAAAAATAATGACCTACTAAGCCCATTACAAATCAGAAGGTTCTAAATATTTTGCTTTAAGTATTGACCACAGTTCAAACTGAAACGCTACTGTCAAGAGAATCATGTCATGAAGTGAAGAAAACCTACGCATGTGGAATTAGTAAAACGTAGCATTGTGAGGATGCTGTTCGTCGTTCTATATTAGGCTTATATTTTAAGATGAAAAATAAAACCGAGTGCATTAAAGAAACATTAAAGGGGAAAAAAAGGCGCATCCGTTCTAAAACAAAGTTTCGAAACGCTCCAAGTATTCCACGACCTAGCGCATTTTATGTGCAAATAATTAGTATGGTGCAGCCGAAATTTGCATTGCATATGTAAAGAGTTAAAATACAACTCGGAATATATTTTTCACCCATTCTTTTTCCGACCTCTTTACAGCTTGGACTCGTACTGTACCTTCGTTGCAATCAAACATGACAGACAGCAGATCCATGCCTACTTGAGAATCCCAGTGGGTAGAGATTTGCTTGAGTATGTATGACATCATTGAGATTTAAAGTCAAAGCTCAAATTTCAAACTGCAGCGATAACAAATTCAGCAGTGCTGGATGACATGCCAATACGCTAACGTAACGTGATTCAGTTGCTCATTAGTAACAACGTAAAAATTCATCATAGCGATGTACATTAATTCATAAAAACATGACACGCTCCACTGTGAGGGCCGAAGACAAGATGATGTATTAATCCTGGCAAATTAAGGGTAATATTCCCTTTCTTAAACTTAACCAGTCGTAACTGAAGAGATTATTACTAATAAGGAACTACATGTGAATAATAATAATAATAATAATAATAATAATAATAATAATAATAATAATAATAATAAATCCTAACCTAGACATATTAAAAAGGCTCGTATCATCTATGCATCATGCATACGTCTCATCATAAAATATTAGTCGCAATATACACTGACTGACAGAGCAAGTGCAACACCAAGGAGTGGTTCGAAAGGGATGAAAGTTGGGGAAAAAACAGAGACGGCACGGACGAATAATTGATGTTTATTTCAAACCGATATGCAGGTTACACAATGCGCACGGCATCGACTCAGTAGGATGTAGGACCACCGCGAGCGGCGATGCACGCAGAAGCACGTCGAGGTACAGAGTCAATAAGAGTGCGGATGGTGTCCTGAGGGATGGTTCTCCATTCTCTGTCAACCATTTGCCATAGTTGGTCGTCCGTACGAGGCTGGGGCAGAGTTTGCAAACGGCGTCCAATGAGATCCCACACGTGTTCGTTTGGTGAGAGATCCGGAGAGTACGCTGGCCACGGAAGCATCTGTACACCTCGTAGAGCCTGTTGGGAGATGCGAGCAGTGTGTGAGCGGGCATTATCCTGCTGAAACAGAGCATTGGGCAGCCCCTGAAGGTACGGGAGTGCCACCGGACGCAGCACATGCTGCACGTAGAGGTGGGCATTTAACGTGCCTTGAATACGCACTAGAGGTGACGTGGAATCATACGCAATAGCGCCCCAACCGTGATGCCGCGTTGTCTAGCGGTAGGGCACTCCACAGTTACTGCCGGATTTGACCTTTCTCCACGCCGACGCCACACTCGTCTGCGGTGACTATCAGTGACAGAAAAGAAGCGTGACTCATCGGAGAACACGACGTTCCGCCATTCCCTCATCCAAGTCGCTCTAGCCCGGCACCATGCCAGGCGTGCACGTCTATGCTGTGGAGTCAATGGTAGTCTTCTGAGCGGACGCCGGGAGTGCAGGCCTCCTTCAACCAATCGACGGGAAATTGTTCTGGTCGATATTGGAACAGCCAGGGTGTCTTGCACATGCTGAAGAATGGCGGTTGACGTGGCGTGCGGGGCTGCCACCGCTTGGCGGCGGATGCGCCGATCCTCGCGTGATGACGTCACTCGGGCTGCGCCTGGACCCCTCGCACGTGCCACATGTCCCTGTGCCAACCATCTTCACCACAGGCGCTGCACCGTGGACACATCCCTATGGGTATCGGCTGCGATTTGACGAAGCGACCAACCTGCCCTTTTCAGCCCGATCACCATACCCCTCGTAAAGTCGTCTGTCTGCTGGAAATGCCCCCGTTGACGGCGGCCTGGCATTCTTAGCTATACACGTGTCCTGTGGCACACGACAACACGTTCTACAATGACTGTCGGCTGAGAAATCACGGTACGAAGTGGGCCATTCACCAACGCCGTGTCCCATTTATCGTTCGCTACGTGCGCAGCACAGCGGCGCATTTCACATCATGAGCATACCTCAGTGACGTCAGTCTACCCTGCAATTGGCATAAAGATCTGACCACTCCTTCTTGGTGTTGCATTTGCTCTGTCAGTCAGTGTAAATAGTAGTAATAACTTAATCTAACAAAAGTATAGGCCTATGTACTAAGTAAAAGAACATCTATATAGACCTATCTATAAAAAATAAGAGTTTTGTCTGTACATTGCTCAGAATTTGAAAATAATGGTATTTCTGTATGGATCATGTCCACAGTAACAAGGAAATTCACTTTTTTCTTTTCCGTAATTTCTGTCTGTCTGTCTGTCTGTCTGTCTGTCTGTCTGTCTGTCTGTCTGTCTGTCTGTCTGTCTGTCTGTCTGTCTGTATGTACACGCATCACTAGAAAACGTAATTTAATGAAAGTCGGTATGCGAAGTCGGGGAATAAGTCACTACAATCTAAGCCATAAATAATTTTATTCACGTTGATAGAAATGGTAGTTTAGGGGAAGGCCTAAAATTTAATGTTCAAATATTTATGTTATTAGTGGTCCTATCTTAATAAAAATTGGTACGCGAAGTCGGGGAATAAATCGCTACAATCTAGGCTATAAATAGTTTTATTCATGCTGAGTGAAATGGTAGTTTAGGGGAAGGCCTAAAACTTAATTCTTAAATATTTAAGTTATTAGTGGCCCTATCTCATTGAAAACTGGTATACGAAGTCGGATAATAAGTCGCTATGATCTAGGCTACAAATAATTTTATTCACGCTAAATGAAATGGTAGTTTAGGGGAAGGCTTAAAGTTGAATTCTCGAATATTTACATTATTAGTGGTCGTATCGATAAATACTACATAACCAAAGTTATATAGAATTAAATTTCCGACCATTTATGCCATATTTTTACCGTACCGGCCATGATAACACAGATATTCATGAATTTGCATTTTGGTTGTAAGTCCAAATCGACGCCGAGCCACGAGAAAATGGATTAACAGGTTTTAATGAAAATCGGTATATAGAGTCTGGGAATAACAAACTACAGTCTAAGATATAAACAATTTTATTCACCCTGAATGAAATTGTAGTTTAGAGGAAGGCGCGTAAAATTTAATTTTAAATACCTATGTATTTGGTCCTACAGAAAAGTACTACATAACAAAAGTTCCGATCTTTTGTGTCTTATTCAGTTTCACCGTACCGACTATGATAAGAGTGGTATTTCAGAGTCAGAAAAAAATTAACGTGAAGGCCTACAATATCGCAAGCGCATAACATTGATCAACAATAACATTACATTGACCATTGTTTGTTGTGATGTTATTTGTCTCTTATGCTGTCTCTCAACTCCGACAGATGGGATTACTGCTGTGTACCGAGTATAATGACCAGGACGAATAGAAGTACATAGTGTGACGACTTCTGCTGTTTGATATGTTCCTACACTACGCGGCGCTGGTGTAGGTAAACAGGGATCAGCTGTCCTTGAACATGTGATTTTAAAGTAGATCTGATGTGACTTAAGTCGGAATTTATCGTTTAAATAAATTATTGAAAACCGTGTATTTATTATTGTTATGTTTCAGGAATGTGCATTCTCTGTACTGACCGAAGACTGTGTTTCGTGCAAATTAAGATTATAGTGTTCCTTGTTTTGAAAGTAATATGTGACAAATTTGTAGAAAATATTTTACATTTAGTAATGATTTAATGACATTACTTCTGAAACTGTTTCGTCAGTGTCTTAACGAATATGTCAAACGGGTATGTGTGTATAGAGCTATTTCATTAGGCCCCTAATTCACCACAAAATCAAACTCAGTTGCAATTATCAGCTATAACCTTTAAAAAACACATGTTCGACTGTTAGTGTACATGCTGCGTAATATAAACGCATTAAAACTGCAGGCATCCACATGATTGTTACGTACCGGTATGTCATACATATGTAATTCCTGCATAACTACCGGTACTTAAGTTAAATTATATATTAATATGCTCAAATTAATGAATCTTATCAGCACTTCACCCCATCAGCCAGTTAACAGGACACCTTGGACATTGGCTATTTCTACCCGAGTGCAGCCCTTGTAAGGCAGACCCTCCGATGAGGGTGGGCGGCATCTGCCATGTGTAGGTAACTGCGTGTTATTGTGGTGGAGGATAGTGTTATGTGGGGTGTGTGGGTTGCAGGGATGTTGGGGACAGCACGAACACCCAGCCCCCGGGCCATTGGAATTAACCAATTAAGGTTAACATCCCCGATCCGGCCGGGAATCAAACCCGGGACCCTCTGAACCGAAGGCCAGTACGCTGACCATTCAGCCAACGAGTCGGACAATAAACTCGTGTCCTCATCCCGAGGTTGTGCAGCTCTTTTCAGGCACACCCCCATTGGAGGTGAGCTGCATGTACCATTTCAACCACATACCAGCCTTCCTGCCATTCTTAAATTTCTGGCAGTACCGGGAATCGAACCCGGGCCCCCGAGGACGGCAGCTAATAACACTAACCGGACATTTCCGGGTATGCTTTGCGGTCATACAAGCTTGCACTTCTTTCCGTACTTCTTTTGTTCGGAAATAAAATCGGCATCGTATGTAATGAAAAATTAATGTTCAGTACAGCACCCAAGTCTATAACAAACAGTAATTGAAGGTAAACTATCCAGGTGTTCTTGAAATATTTCACCCCATATGCTTCTTGTACACTAATATTTCTCACAACAACTTCCTCTACATGAGAAAACATAAATAATAATTCACTCGATGGATAAATAAGATAGCTGGATGCGTTAAAATATTCTTCTAGACTTGTTAGGTCCTCCTCTGTATTGTTTTGCATAGAACCAATACATGCTCCACAGCCTATCACTTCGCTTGCATGTTTAACAATATACCCATAGAACAGATGAATGACATTAATTTTTGAACTGGTGAAAGGAGCTATTTGTTCATCTTCCCAACTTGATAATGGTAGACCGAGCTAGTTGGCCGTGCCGTTAGGGGCACGCAGCTGTTAGCTTGCATCCGGAAGATAGTGGGTTCGAATCCCACTGTCGGCAGCCCTGAATATGGTTTTCCGTGGTTTCCCATTTTCACACCAGGCAAATTCTGGGACTGTACCTTAATTAAGGCCACGGCCGCTTCCTTCCAACTCCTAGGCCTTTCCTATCCTATCATTGCTATACGACTTATCTGTGTCGGTGCGACGTAAAGCAACTAGCAAAAAAAGAAAATTGTGGCTGATCAAAGGTAAGCGTGCTGTAATTTTTTTCCTGAGCTGTACTTGTGATTTTGGCATTCTCTTTGACAACAGCTTTTGCCATGGCTCTAATCTGACTGAAAAATTATGTTAAGGGTACTATTACTTTAAGGCAGATGTTGACGCGGGATAGCCTTCGACCACTTTGAGAACAGAGTAGGATCTTTTGGGGGTGAAATAAAAATGACGCTTATCATTCGAATGTTTATTGTAACCCGAATTACAACCCGGGACATTGCAAGTTGTAGGCATATTCACATGCGGCAGTAAATTGAAGCATATGTCAAAGTATACGTTCTACTTCTCAAATGCATAATCTTTTTCACTTTTCAGTTCATGAAAAGTTAATGCCAGCTATTTGCACTTATACAACTGGTGAATGTATAGAACTACTGAAAAACACCACAAACTTGCACTTGGCTGACTTAGTAGTGGTAGTAGTAGTATGGCCTGGTGTAGAATAACAATTTAGGCCTATTCCAAATTATAGCAGCACAATTCACTAAATAACTAAAATTTCAACCGTGAAAAGAGCCATTTCTTAAGAAAGGCTTCTTCATCTTCACTTTTATTAAATTCTACATTCATTTTATTCCAAATTATCAGTGAAGAGGGGGTTTCTCCTCTGGCTTGGAGGAAAAGTTTGCCTCCAAGCCAAATAGATTTTTTCGCTGCCAGTATAGTGAATTGATATTTTCCTACGTATCGGGTACTCCTAAGAAACAGATTACTAAAAGGTCATAGTTTATGCCCTGCGAGTCTCCATTATTCGACCCTCTCCCAGCCGAAAAAAGACGAAGAGTGTTCACGAATCACGGCTGTCTGCGGCTTGGTCATTCCAGCTCTGGAACTTTGGACTGTTAGATCGGCAGTGTAGTCCTGTTCTTTAAAAGTGAGAAACTATGTGGTGTTTCATTTGATCGAGTATTTCATATGAAAACATTGCTTTTAATCGCGCCATTCCTACTGACGTCATTGTGATGTATATTCATTTCAGTTCGGAAAAACCACTATGTCAGTCTTTCTGAGGATGTAAAAAGGCAGGTGGAGAGTTAGTGTCTACCATTATAATGAAAACTCTCCAACCTGATCGTGACTGATGGTATGCAAGTGAGTCTACCATTACAGTGAAAATTCCGTAACTCAGTCTTCATATGAGAAAAGATGTTCGGTGACTTCCCGGTCGCGTTCCTAGGGTAATGTTAAGAGCTATGCAATTTAATACAATCTTACTCACAACGTGTACACTAGAATTTCGTATACAATGCAGAATTCCGTAGCGAAGCATGGGTATATCAGCTAGTAAGAAATAAAAAAAAGGAATTTCCAGAAGATACCGAAATATCGCCTTCATTACAGAGGTGAAGAGAAAGAAAATTAAGACGAGGAAGAAAACTGTGCATGAAAGGAAAAAATCACAACAGGGGTTAAACAAGGTGACGGGCTTTTCCCACTCCACTTCGGTATAGTGAAAAAAGTGTGTACCGCGGTTAGATTAGATTAGGTTAAGCCTGGCATCGCCAAAAGATTATCCCATCGTGTGTGCGTTTATTTCACAAATTTGTGTTTGTGCTAATTTCATTGTGCGCTTTTTTCCGTATCTTTCCCACAGCTGCGTCCTTGCCATGACACAAGGAACTGGTCAATTTGGGTGTGCAGAATGGGGTCTAGCTGGGTCACAAGAGAGGGAAGTCTGAAAGTAAATTGTCTGGCCTTTCCAGACAACATGGCACTGATAGCTGAATATCTGGAAATATCGGCGATCCAGTTCATATGTCTGAAAAGACAAATGGCGAAAGCGGAACTCAAATGTCACTGGAGAAAACCAAGTACTTCACCAACATCAAAGAGGTTAACAGAGAGGTCACTAGAAGAGAGTAAAATCAAGCAACTGGGGAAATTGAGGAACCTCGGCGACTGAACTGAACCCAACTTATCCGAGAAAGCACCCCTCTCCGCGAGAGTAAACATGCTGGAACTGACCTACAGATTGACTCAAAACACCTATAACAAGCGATGACTGTCATGATATCAGCTGAAACACTACTCAATAGTCATCGGCCCGGAAGCCTGTCTGTCACTAAATAGAAACGTCTTCATTGAAACTCTGGAAGTCAAAGAAGACTAATTCTCAGAAAGATCCTAGTCCTAGCACTGGAAGATGAGGAATACTGGACACGTCACAATACAGAACTCTACTCCCAGATAGAGAGGTTCTCCGATTGAGCCAGGAAAAGAAGAGTAGATTGGCGAGATTGTCTCCCAACAGACTGACAACCCGCTTATTCATCTTCTGGCAAAACAAATCTGCATCACATGGCTGACGGAGACAAAGACATGATAGAATAGGGCTGACAAACTTACAGGCTACGAGAAAGATCCTGAAGAAAAATAATTAAAGAAGAATAGTACCCCTGGTAGGAGGATAGAAAGGAGCTACACCGAGAGAAGGTGCGACAATACTGGGCGAAGATCACAGCCCAACAGTTGAACAAGTGCGTTTCCAATTAAGCCTATTCAAACGAAAAGAAGCATAAGAAAAGGAGAAGAAGAAGAATGGTGTATAAAATTAACTGTCGGTAGTTGAGAATGTAAATGAACGCTTTTCATATTTTCAAAGTATATTCTTTTGGAAATAATAATCAAGTAGCTACTGCATCTGCACCATTTGTCTTTCGGGTTCACATTTCCAAAGTTTTTCTAATAAACTGTAATAGAAATCGTGTTATGGGTAAAAGTCCACTACAGCTTTTTAACACACGTCTACCAAGTCTATGATGACAATTGTTAATTTAAGGTACCAAACATCTAGGTCATCGGCATCTGACCTAGTAAATAGAGAAAAATCGACGCGTGTAACTTCTGAAATTCCCTAAATTCGTTGGTATATTTCTGCTAGTTCTGAAGTGACGTTTTTCAAATTCGTTAACATTTGCACTTCGATGACTAAGGGCATTATTTTACTTGTTGCGAACTGCGTGTACTGTGACGCAGATGTGCAATTTTATAGGAGAGCTAAAATAATGTTTTCCAGTGATTGTTTCACTTGGTCATCTTTTACTGAAAAAACTTATTTTATATCATAAAAATATTTTTTCGCCTTTACAATATGCATTTATCAAATTTGGATTTTTTTTCATTTGTTTTGGAAGTATACTGGACATGGTGCCTTTTATCTGAAACTGGCTAGCTCGCTTATTGCTGTGTGTAGGAGATATTGTTTTCCACCCGAGAAAAGAGCACAGTTAACATAAGTCAAAACCTCAATTTCGTAAAAACAAGGCATAGTGCCATTTAGCTCCAGCTCACCGAGTTGTCTCCTACTGATGAAGTTTCACGAAGTTTATTCTGCAATGACGTAGCAACATTAGCGAGTTCTAGATCGTTTACAGATTATGTTACGAAAGCCTAAATAAAACATGACGCAATACCGCCTATTCCACAGGTTTCAACTTAAAGCTAGAGTTGGAAATTTTTCTGTTCGCTCCACCCAATTTGGACTTTCTAAAAGCTTCCTCATGTTAGTACAGAACAGAAAATCAATTCCAGCTACGTGGGATTGATTGAATGGCTGGCGAAGACGGAATGAGGCAGGTTCTACGTACTTTACTACATTAAGCTGAAGGCCAAATATTTTATTAGAAACATGCGCACTTGCTAAGAATTAGCAGTAAATAAATGTTAGTCACAGAATTTAATGCTACCAGTTGTGTGTTTATTTCCCACATACCATCACGTTACAGTATGATTAGTCAGTCATTTTTAAGTAATTATTTAAATGACTGAAGTAATAAAATATTTTTAAAACTCCCGTTTAGTACATGTAATTGATCCATTTTCGTGGCTAGTGATATCTTTGACTGTACAGGTAAGTGTAAGAATTGTCTGAAAACTTGTGTTCCTGTGATGTTAGTGAGAGTATAGTATTTTCGGCCTATTTTTTCAGACGCTTTCTAAAGAACACTTTCAATGGAATAGGAGAGGACAAGGGAAAACACAGCACTCAAAATGTTACCTTTCGACGCAAGGATTGGAACCTTCAGAAAATATAAGAATGCTGTGTATGAACATAGAGGCATTCAAACGGCCAGCAAACAATGCAACGTGACGGTAATCATTGAATGACGTGGACTAGTGAACCAGCCCATGCCACCAGTCAGTACGGTGCGTTGTTAACAACTGGGGGCCATGGGCTCATGGGATCTGCGCCACACCCAAACACTGCCATCAACTTAAAACAACAGCTGCTTTGACTAATCGGACCACGCCAAGTTTTGCCAGTCTTCCAGAGTTCAATTAGTGACTTCACTAATCCAGGTGAGGTGCGTCCGATGTCACGACGTAAACAGAGCCAATATGGTGGGCTTACTGTTTCCACCTCTTATGAAAGCTACAAAGCTTCTCACTATTCCCCTCGACACGAGCCTGGTCATCTCGTTAAATGACGTGGATATTGTTTCAGCTAGTGTAGAGGTATGTTGCCACAGACAGTGCAAGCTTTAAATTTACATTTAACGATTATTATGCATCTGCAATCAATAGTTGCGCTGTTCACGATGAGTGGTAATGCTTTCTACTTGGAGACATGGTGCCTTTTCCCAATTACCTGGAGTCGGGTCTTCGTATTTAGCCCAGTTTTACTCCAGAATGCCTTTCCTATGTGCAGGGATGTATTCACTATTGCGCGTTTCTGGTGGTGGTTTGTAATATGATGTGTTGTATCCAAATGAAGATGTGTATTAAGACGAGGTAGATGAATTAACCAAACGAAGTTAAAATCTTCGTTCTGACCGGGAATTGAACCCTACGCCTTCTAAACAGAACGCAACTACGCTGACCATACAGTCAAGGAGCCGGATAAACTGTCTTCAACTTATCCCAATTATTTCTGGGATCGCTGGAGCAACCAGGCGCATTTCGGTTTTGGACGGGAGTTTAAGACCGGATGCCCTTCCTGACGCCAGATTGACTAACTATGCAACTACGGTACTGATCAATCTCATGCCATTACAAAAAAAATATAAATATATGAAAATCATGCGTACGGATACTGTAAACAGGACTGTGGAGCAAGGATATCTTCGGTCTCCAAAATAAATTAACAACACAATTTTTGAAGAATTTAAAAAAAGCCAGGCCACTGATTATGAGGAATGTGAGAACCATTCGGTCAATACGACCATCACCAAAAAATACACGAAGTACCGGCATATCATAGTAACCTTGCAAATACTCTTCCGTACAATTAAGATAGCACCGGTTCTACGAACTATGTTATGGAATGCCAAAGCGGCGAAAATCGTTGCAAATTCGTATGAAACTGTGGGCTGAGTTAACCATTTTTCTCTAGCCTCTAATAGCTGTCCACCAAAAACAAAAAGCTCAGATCGCAAACGTTTGAAAGGAACATCTATTCGTGTAAATTCAAGAAATGAGAGACAATAACTCTAAGAGTACTAGATACCATAACTCCAAAAATTGGCGAGGGAAGACATCAAAAAGCACTGGGAATTCAATACACTATAATGCAGTTAAACGCACCGATCGATTATTTAAGACAGACGATGGGAGATAGACTCATTCCGTAAACTGTAGAAAGCCACGATATATCACCCAGCCGCCAGCACAAAATAAAGAACGAAGTGATTGATCCTCAGCCAAGGAAGACAGAACTTCGAGCCATTAGTAACTGAAAACGATAAAACTACAACACATATATCAACTGTATTTCGGGAAACTTATTTCTTCCTTTCATGAGAAGAGCTTATTGATGACGAGGCGAAAAGCAGGGTTGTACAGATTTCCTGCAACTAGCGAATGTCAATTTTGTAGACGGGGATTCTAAGGTCCCGAACAGAATATAGAACTTGTTTTTATTTTTGTGAGTCAGGATTTTCTGTATCATTTATATCTGGAGGCTGCAGGCGGTTTAGATATTAAAAACTGCCCTTGTGTCAAATTAGGTCAATCATATACTAATCTTTAGCCGTCCATCACAGAAATATTCGTGCCAATTTGCAAACCACAATCAGTACCCTACACATCATCTAATGTTTGAAACGTTTAACGTAAAATATCACTCTCTGCGTCGGGGGCGTCATTGTGAAAACTAGGACAACCAATTCCTGCAGCACGGGTTGCCAACCCTACAGCAAAAATGTTCAGTAGCAGCGTCTACGGCTCAGTTGCTTCTGAAATGCAGATAGCTTAGTACCAAGCGTACGTCACACTCAAGCAAGAGAGCGAACGGGACAGGAGCAGTGACGTTCGATTGTCAATACGAAGCTATCTTTGCAACATTCAACGAAATATTGATTGGAGTAGAGTAAAACACTATAATCGCAAGAAAACCGATCTTTTAAACATACTCAGGTTTGATTTATACTGCATTCGATATTAATAGGCATAGTTTTAGTTTGTTATATTTACACATTCAAAGAAAACTGACTCGTTACAAGTTCCGTGTTACAATGTACAAATATATGGGTCTGAAACGTGCACGCTACAATTTCATAGATGGGAATGACAGAATTTCCACCAAAAAAGTACAATTCTTGTCATTTATTCAGTAAAACGTAATAATGAGGGTGGGCAAAATAAAACTGACCCTTGTTAATTACAGAAGATGCTGGAAATTGCCTCACCTGAAGAAATGAAAAACTAAGGAACCAAAACTCGTGATTCCGTTTCACACAAAAACCACCGGCGGAACTCAACACGCGAGAGTTCGTCTGGACGCTTTAACGTATGCACAACAGTAGAGGTATAGTACGCGCACCTCTTAGTGATACATGGACAACCTAGTGCTGAATCGGTCGACCTCTGTTATCCTCGAGATTCGTATTGGGAACCTTTGAAACACAAACTATGAATCGCTTATGCATCGCTGTGCGACATCTGGCGTACACTTTACGTACTAGTACTGTTGTTGTTTACACAGCAAAGCCAAACTATTAATAGAATTCATGCTAAGAGCAAGATTCGCATCGAGAAATGTTATATAATATGTGTGTGTGACCCAGTCGTTGGTTTAAGATCATAAAGGTTTAGAAAATTCATATCGATCGATCATATTATCGATTCAATTCAGATTTCATTTCCATTCAGTTGGCAGTATTACCGAAACCGGGAGAGCTCCCTCCTTACTCCTCACCCCTGTACAAAAATAAATCACTAAAAAGTGTGCGAATAATACATTTCTAAGGATTACAGATGCAGGCCCTGTTTGATAATGTTTCGACACGATGATCTCTTAATTCCCACTTGCACAGATAAACGGCAGTCAGATTTGGTCGGATTTCGTCCCAGGCTTTCCTTTGCTCGAGCAATGTTTTCTGATGTTCGAACTCCTTTCGAATGGTTACGGTTTTTATTCGCTACAGAACCCGTTTCACGCCATTTTGCCACTAATTTTTACATTGCAGACTTTGCTGGAGGTTTTGCCACAACACTTCCAGTCCCGCACAGGTTTTCCACGAATCGTGCCTCGCATAGCACTCGACAATGGACACGTACTGTTTTATCGTGAGCACCATTTTATGTCGCATTCAACTGGTCACTGAACACTCCTCTAACTAACACGTAACGACACAGCGACGTACTCGGGAGATGGACACGCGCAGACATGTGACAGCAACAGATTGGTGCACTGAATTCATGGTTTCCAGCATTTCCTGTGATGGGCAGTTCTGTTCGTTAACAAGGGTCAATTCCGCGTCGATCTTATAAATATCTCCCGGGCCAGTTTTATTTTTCCCGCCCGGTATTTACATACTTCAAGTTTAATGCTTGATTTTGCACAGTCCTACCGAAAATAGTATTTAAAACTCCATCAGACATCCACTGATAACAGTCTCAAAATAGCGAGTGAATTTCATCACTAATGAAAGCACAGATATTTACGATCCAAGAGCAACAACATTGTAAACGCAGTAACAAGCAGATATATAGTATGTATTCAAGCACATAATCTAACTATCGTTATTCTCGGTAAACATGGTAGGACTGTTGATGTGTTTATCAGATCATTTAAATTCACGCAACGACAAGTCACAGCTTATCCGCTTTACTATGTGTTCTATTAGGAATGTTTTTAAAGAACGCACCTCTTAAAGTACAACAGAGAAAACTGTAATACATTAGGTAGTGTACACGCATGCACAAAAATGGTGTCCCGACGTAAACATTTAACACTGGCCCACTCCAGTTTTGAAGAAGAGTGGAGGGAGTGAAGCGGGTAGTGGTGAAGGCCACTTCAGTGCCGAAAAGGAGGGGAATGGAGTGAACGGGTAGTACTAAAGGTACAGTGTGTGTGTATTGCTATAGCCTACATCTGTCACTGTGGCCATTTCAGTAACAACAGTCTTGTAGTGGGCTGTCTGTCTACCAGTAGCAATGCTTTATGCGAGGAAATGGTGTGGGGGACTCCATGCTTTGTTTATATCGAGACACCATTTATCTGCATGCGTATACAAAAATATTTTCAGGTACCGGTAAACTCTTTACTGTATCCGGTAAATATATGTAAACAGAACAAAAATAACTAATTTCTTACAACGTAAGTTATAATGAAAATTGCTTGGATTTTTGCCCAATGAAAAAAACAACAACAACAACAACAACACTATTCCCTTAATATTCAAATGAACGTTCACCGTTCATTGACAATGGTCTGTAACGTAACCACAACGTTGCTGTCGCTGAAGTGCACACACTGATCGCTCGCCCGCTCGTCCGCCCACGAACATGCTGTGTGCCCACGGGACGAAAAGCCCGGCGTGAGCACCTCTGCTCTATGGAGTACCGTATGAATAATGTAGGCTACTATTTCCAAACTGTAACGAAGCCCTTATTTTATACATAGACGCCAAACTACACAATTGTAATTCTTGTACAGCTGAACGGTGAAATGAAATGGCGTATGGCTTTCAGTGCCGGGAGTGTCCGAGGACATGTTCGGCTCGCCAGGTGCAGGTCTTTTGATATGACTCCCGTAGGCGACCTGCGCGTCGTGATGAGGACGAAATGATGATGAAGACGACACATACACCCAGCCCCGGTGTCAGCGAAATTAACCAATGATGGTTGAAATTCCCGACCCTGCCGGGAATCGAACTCGGGACCCCTGTGACCAAAGGCCAGCAGGCTATCCATTTAGCCATGGAGCCGGACAGCTGAACGGTATACCCAATACATCGCTAAACACTTTATGCAATTCGTCCACAGATACAACAAACGAAAAAGTAGCAATAATTTTAATCTTCATCGCTCTCCAGTTCATTCATTGAACATCTGACTTACAATCTATGCCAGACGAATGATGTGAAAGATCGAGCACGGAAAAGGCGGCACTAGCCTATACATTACAGCGGCGATGAGAGAACAGCACCCTACGGTCAACATAACAGCGGTGCATTTTAACACTAATAGGGCCTGTGAGCTCTCGACGAATGTCACACAATGTTGGGTCTTTCCTTCAAAAATTGGGAATTGCACAGTGCCGAAGGTAACTCAAAAGAGACCAACGTCTACAAAAGTAAACGATTCCTCTAGGAATAAACGGGTAATATTTACAATACGTCATTAATTTGTGACTTTTATGCCCACTGATGTTAAGTACTTAATATCTGCTCAGTTTCGTCGCTACTCAGTGATGCCTCAAAACTGAGTCAAGAGTAACAAATTATGGCTATAGTCTATACAACTTGTAGTATGAAGTACTAAAATCCACCAGGTGGGAAGGAGGAAGAGTTGATGACTCGTCTCATCTCACAAAATTATAAAAAATACACTGACTGACAGAGCAAATGCAACACCAAGAAGGAGTGGTCAGAACTTTATGCCAATTGCAGGGTAGACTGACGTCACTGAGGTATGCTCATGATTTGAAATGCGCCGCTGTGCTGCGCACGTAGCGAACGATAAATGGGACACGGCGTTGACGAATGGCCCACTTCGTACCATGATTTCTCAGCCGACAGTCATTGTAGAACGTGTTGTCGTGTGCCACAGGACACGTGTATAGCTAAGAATGCCAGATCGCCGTCAACGGAGGCATTTCCAGCAGACAGACGACTTTACGAGGGGTATGGTGATCGGGCTGAGAACGGCAGGTTGGTCGCTTCGTCAAATTGCAGCCGATACCCATAGGGATGTGTCCACGGTGCAGCGCCTGTGGCGAAGATGGTTGGCGCAGGGACATAAGGCACGTGCGAGGGGTCCAGGCGCAGCCCGAGTGACGTCAGCACGCGAGGATCGGCGCATCCGCCGCCAAGCGGTGGCAGCCCCGCACGCCACGTCAACCGCCATTCTTCAGCATGTGCAAGACACCCTGGCTGTTCCAATATCGACCAGAACAATTTCCCGTCTATTGGTTGAAGGAGGCCTGCACTCCCGGCGTCCGCTCAGAAGACTACCATTGACTCCACAGCATAGACGTGCACGCCTGGCATGGTGCCGGGCTAGAGCGACTTGGATGAGGGAATGGCGGAACGTCGTGTTCTCCGATGAGTCACGCTTCTGTTCTGTCAGTGATAGTCACCGCAGACGAGTGTGGCGTCGGCGTGGAGAAAGGTCAAATCCGGCAGTAACTGCGGAGCGCCCTACCGCTAAACAACGCGGCATCATGGTTTGGGGCGCTATTGCGTATGATTCCACGTCACCTCTAGTGCGTATTCAAGGCACGTTAAATGCCCACCGCTGCGTGCAGCATGTGCTGCGGCCGGTGGCACTCCCGTACCTTCAGGGGCTGCCCAATGCTCTGTTTCAGCAGGATAATGCCCGCCCACACACTGCTCGCATCTCCCAACAGGCTCTACGAGGTGTACAGATGCTTCCGTGGCCAGCGTACTCTCCGGATCTCTCACCAATCGAACACGTGTGGGATCTCATTGGACGCCGTTTGCAAACTCTGCCCCAGCCTCGTACGGACGACCAACTGTGGCAAATGGTTGACAGAGAATGGAGAACCATCCCTCAGGACACCATCCGCACTCTTATTGACTCTGTACCTCGACGTGTTTCTGCGTGCATCGCCGCTCGCGGTGGTCCTACATCCTACTGAGTCGATGCCGTGCGCATTGTGTAACCTGCATATCGGTTTGAAATAAACATCAATTATTCGTCCGTGCCGTCTCTGTTTTTTCCCCAACTTTCATCCCTTTCGAACAACTCCTTCTTGGTGTTGCATTTGCTCTGTCAGTCAGTGTATAATAGATATGTTACAGGATAAAAACACAAAATTTACCTTCATACTCTTAGAATAACTGCATTCCATCTATATAACCACAAAGGCACTTCGTTACAGAACAGGCATGCATAGTGTGTAGTAGATACTCTAAATGTTCTAAATTACAACCTACTTCACCAGTTACTCTTGTGAAACAAATTCGCAACGGGGCCCGGACACAAAAATGTGTGACTGCAAAGAGACACAATTTCCAGGATATGCTATATCTGATCAAAACTAGCCAGGCACTTACTAGAAACTGTAATTACCTGTCCCAGCGACACACTTTCCAATAGTGGACATTAATACACCACGGGTCTTCTTTCTGAAGAGTTGTAGCCAAACCACTCAGTTTGTAAAGTAGTTCCTTGGAGTCTTACGTTGTAATTCATCACAAAATGTTTCTACGGGATTCAGGTCAGGGATCTGGGATGACCAGGCTAATGATTGAACCTGACTATCCACAAACCTTCTTTTGTTATTTTTTTACGTTGCACGGACACGGACAAGTCTTATGGCAACGATACGATAGGACGCTAGGAAATGTCTAGGACTGCGAAGGAAGCGACCGTGTCCATAATTACGACAAAGTCTCAATATTTGCCTGGTATAAAAATGGGGAAACCACGGAAAACCTTCTTCAGGGCTGTCGACAGTGGGGTTCGAACCCACTTTCTCCCGAATGCAAGCTTGCAGCTACGTGACCCAAACAACACACCTTTCCACAGAGATTATATTTTATGGGGGGAGCACCGCCATGCTGATACAGACAACAGTCATCAATGAACCTTTACAACAAGATTACCGTTTTAATCTACCACGGTTAGATTTCTGTCATAGGCGCCCATATGACAGTTTGTATGGGGGGGGGGGGGAGGTCTAGACCTGGGGTTAAGTAGTATTTTTCACATTTTGGAAAGATAAACGACGACTTGTATTCTGCGGTAGAATAATTCATGGTATACCCTGCCTGTAGGTGGGAGACGGTACTACCTCTTCTACGTAATACTGACTTTTAAATAATTTTCTTGAAAGGAAAACACCTGACTACATTAGATTTTTGCCTTTCCCTGAGAGCTGGAAGGGGGGGGGGGGTCTGCCCCACCTTGCCCCAGTGTATGGGCGCCCTTGATTTCTGTGAAGTATTACCAGAGCGCCAGGCGATACGTATACCCGATTTTCACTTATGGCACTACGCATACTGACAGGTATCGTTCCCAAGACCTTCATTACATCCAAAACCTCTCATCGTGCTCCACATGATTTAGCATGATTCGTCATTTCAAATTCACACCTTTCCAGCGATCAATAGTCCAGTGCTTAACATTCACAAGACACATAATTTGTTTTTGTGAGCAGCTAAAACATCATTCCTCTTAACTCTCGTGATTTTCACAGATCACTTTGCTCTGGCGTAGCCTATGTAAGTTCCTACAGGGTTAGAGCATGAGCAACTTGGATGTGTAAATTGATACATAGTGATGAATGAAAACCTACAACCTGTTTTCCAGTCATTGACCGGGTCAGGGATGGAATGAATGAA
Organism: Anabrus simplex; assembly: GCF_040414725.1. Classification (NCBI taxonomy): domain Eukaryota; kingdom Metazoa; phylum Arthropoda; class Insecta; order Orthoptera; family Tettigoniidae; genus Anabrus; species Anabrus simplex. The sequence goes on along the minus strand of NC_090265.1, from coordinate 1,219,838,381 downwards.
GCAGATATAGGCTATTAGTACGATGGGGTCGCCACTCCCAAAGTGAATTATTAATGACTGATAGATGCTATGAAATGAGAATGGAGAGTGTTGCTGGAATGAAAGATGACAGGGAAAACCGGAGTACCCGGAGAAAAACCTGTCCCGCCTCCGCTTTGTCCAGCACAAATCTCACATGGAGCGACCGGGATTTGAACCACGTGATAAATTGTGATACCAGAGTTATTCTAAAAGGTGGTTTGTAAGTTTCTACAGTCAGAGTAAACTAAAACCAGCGCCGAAATTTTCATTAGTGGCAAATCGGTTCAATCCCTCCGAGACTCGCTCACAGTTCTCGATGTACTGATTACAGGGAGCAGAGTTCAACAACTGACAGTAATCTGACTCTGAACCAGCAAGCAGCAGCACAACGGGCCATATGCCACTTCCGACACGGCTGCCCTAATGACTTACATGGCATCGTCAGCTTCCACACGAGATCGTGTATCCACTACGAGGTCTCATCTCTGACACTGTTAGCTCCACCATACACAATTATCTATGATTTTCCTTCTCACTTTCAAGACTTGGGACTACTGCGAAATTTTGAATTACAAACTTATGTTAAATTTGTAAAAGTGCAAAATGTCGCTGGTGGCATAGTTCTCTTTTTGCTTCATGCTTTAAGTAAAAATTGTACCCGTTTACAGCCAGCAGCTATTTGCCATTTTGGCCGAGGACTTCATAACACTCATCATATCGATAGCTCGTGCACTCTGTCACCTGTAACCAGTCAGCTAGTAGAAAAAAAAATCGAGAACTGAGATCCTGTGGTGGAGTCAAGACAATCTTTGGAGATACCGGTATTTACTGCGATGGTGGCGGAGATGAGTTTTTCCCGGACAACGTCTCGCAACGCAACACAATGCGCACTATGGATGTGAAAAAAAAAAAGGATAACAAACAAACACACACACTTCCTTCTACCGAATTCTTTAGGCAACATACATCCACATAAAACTTGGCGCGCGTAAGTTCATATAGAAGATAAAAATAGCGTAAGCATGTGACTTGAACAAGTGTAAGTTGGGCGATGGTAATTTCGCCCATAACCAGAATGAAGAAAACACAATCAACAGGCAAATAGTAAGTAATACATGGAAACGAAAATGTGTGGAAATTTATTTACTCTACGTAGGCCTAAGTCAAGACGCGAGGTCCAGTGAGTTCTGATTCGGTCATCGTCAAACTAACCGTAGTGAACAATGTTTGTTAGATAATGACTTTTACTATGAATCTGTGAAGCTGTCCTGTGATTCTACTGCTTAGAGGAAATAACATAGGGTATATGAATGGAGCTTTCGAATATCTCTGACATTTCTATCAATTATCCACCATACATGGACTTGTAAATTACATGTATATTCCGTTAGCATTTCGTCATTGCGCTTAGAAAATCGGCTGTGTGTTAATATTTCAGTTTAAAACTCTGACCAGAAATGTTTTGTGTTCCAAGGTTTAGTAGTGTATGAACAACATCAACGAATTTTCGTTGTGATATATGTGTTGCGGGTCAGTGTTTCTCACCTCAATATTGTCATATAACGGTATTTCGATTTGCTATTTCGCCAGACAAAACCTGTGACACATAAGCTCAGTTATTAACGAATTTTAAAATGTTGGTGTCAACCCTTCAAAGTTCATTATGGATTCTGAAATCGCAACAAATATAGCAACTGAGAAAGATTTTCAACAATCTATCATTCAAAGATGCCGTTTTCACTTGGATCAAGCCTGGTTTGTCATAATAACAGTCTAGCACAAGAATACAATTGTGAACATGAAATCGGAAAATGGTTAAACCATAGCAACAGACTCCCTTTCCTTCACCTAAGGAAGCCAAGTGAATGATTCGCCTACAAGTTAAAGGCAATAAAACCACAGCAGTAAAACTTGCTTTTCCTATTTGTTTTACGTCGCACCGACACAGATAGGTCTTATGGCGACGATGGGATAGAAAAGGCCAAGGAATGGGAAGGAAGCGGCTGTGGCCTTAATTAAGGTACAGCCCCAGCATTTGCTTGCTGTGAAAATAGGAAGCCACGGAAAACCATCTTCCAGGCTGCCGACAGTGGGGTTCGAACCCAGTATCTCCCGGTTCAGTTGTTTTTTGAAGGAAGTGTAGGTGGTAAGAACGGTAGGTGTAGACCAAGGTATGAATATGACAAGCAGATTAGAGCAGATGTAGGATGCAATAGTTACGTAGAAATGAAAAGGTTAGCACAGGATAGGGTGGCATGGACAGCTGCATCAAACCAGTCTATGGACTGATGACTCAAACAACAACATCTCCCGGATGTAAGCTCATTCTGTACGCCCCTAACCGCACGGCCAACTCGCCCGGTAGTAAAACCTTGACGAGTCCTGTCACTATTTACTAGATAACTATATTAGTGAAGAAATTCAGTTCCCTACAGATATATGGTCCTCTACAACAGATACTTCATCAAATATCACTAATGCCGGTAATGAAATGGCGTATGGCTTTTAATGCCGGGAGTGTCCGAGGACATGTTCGGCTCGTCAGGTGCAGGTCTTTTGATTTGACTCCCGTAGGCGACCTGCGCGTCGTAATGAGGCTGAAATAATGATGAAGACGTCACATACACCCAGCCCCCGTGCCAGCGAAATTAACCAATGATGGTTAAAATTCCCGACCCTGCCGGGAATCGAACCTGGGACCCCTGTGACCAAAGGGCAGCACGCTAACCATTTAGCCATGGAGCCGGACACTAATGCCGGTGAATCTTCTCATTCGTCCCTCGACTCCAAATTCTACCATCACCACCCATCCATCTTTAACTTTCTGGAAGTTCTGAAGTCAATACAGACATACACATGCATCAGGATCCGTAGTGCCCGGTTAGGAATTCAGCATAGAAGAGACAAAACACTCGCATAATAAACTCCAATAGGCTACATCAAAAATTATATAATGTCTGTTCAGAAGGCAGAATATCCCGATTTCATTATGTAAATGCAGTTTCGTACAGAAACAAAATTCCCCGTTAAAAAGTTGACGATGACACGAATGGATGAAACACAAGGACAAGAAAAGAACAAATGACAACATTTTTAACCATACCGAACAAATTATTTTATTAGCAGTTCCCAATCTGCATAAAGTGGGAGGGAAATTTTTGTTTGTCGTGTTCGTGATGTTAAAGAACTTATACATCATCTCTCAAGGGCAATCCTGATCTGTGTAGTAATTTATACATCCAACTTGGCTCATACCCAGACCGTGTATGAACTTACAAACATAGCTTTCTTCAACGCATGGCGGTCTTTGTTATTAATCGCGACCTATCCGATCGTGGTTTTGTTATAATTGTGCCTTCATATTTCTACAAAATTCCATCACCAACAGTCGACATGATGAAGGTTGAAATATTCTGACAGAGGCAACGAATAATTATTCCAAATTTGAAGCAGCTGAGTTACTCAAACGTATCCATTCTGTTGGTACTCCTTAAAGAACATCACACAGTAGTCCGCTTCCTTTTATATAGGTAACTGCGGTCAAATGGACACCTAGCTCTTAGTTTACTATTAGAGAAGCGTGCCTAGTTACCTTTGATTGTATAACCTATTCCCAACTCCTTTTCATCTCGAAGGTTCGTCCGACCTTGGAACCAGAGGCATTTTGAGAAAATATTCCACAGATGTGTAGAGCAGGTTATCTACTCTCGGAAGCCGAAATCAACCACATAATGCACTAAATAAATATAAAATTTACATTCGTAGGAAAACGCAAGATATACTTTTAATAATAGCAAAGGAAGGGACAACCAGATAGAGGCAAATGAACACTAATAGATTATGTAAAGTCTTAACCTGTCTGCTAACAGTGGTGAATAAAATAAGGCTATTTCACGAGCAAAACGATATTACAATCCTCAAATACCATAACAATAATTTTATATTGTTACCATTCAACCTCATCTCCGAAATTTTACAAACAGTGCGATTGAAGAGTAAGGTACATAAAATGCAGACTAGCACAAGCAAAGAAGGCCTTTCTTAAGAAATGAAATTTGCTTACTTCGAACTTTGATATAGGAATCAGAAAGATGTTTCTGAAGACATTCGTCTGGAGCGTGGCATTGTATGGAAGTGAAACATGGACGATAACTAGCTCAGAAAGAAAGAGAATAGAAGCTTTGGAAATGTGGTGTTACAGAAGAATGCTGAAGGCGAGATGGATAGATCGAATCACGAATGAAGGGATACTGAATCGAATTGGTGAGAGGAGATCGATTAGGCTAAATTGACGAAAAGAAGAGATAGAATGATAGGACACATCTTAAGACACCCAGGACTTGTGCTGTTAGTTTTCGAAGGAAGTGTAGGGGTAGACCAGTGTATGAATATGACAAGCAGATTAGAGCAGACGTAGGACGCAGCAGTTATGTAGAAATGAAAAGGAAAGCACAGGATAGGGTGGCATGGGGAGCACCATCAAACCTGTCTATGGACTGATGATTCAAACAACCAGCACAACAATAGTAATAATAGTAAATAATAATAATAATAATAATAATAATAATAATAATAATAATAATAATAATAATAATAATAATAATAATAATAATAATAATAATAATAATAATAATAATAATAATAATACCTTAGGAACAAAGCAAATATATAGCACAAACCACAAACCACAGGTACTACAGTAATGAATTCAGGAACCACACTTCCGTACCGACTTAGGAATTACATTTCTCGTCCTCCATACGAGCCGCCTCGTGAAATACCGCGTAGGGAAACTGAACTTTACAATTGTCGTTTCACGTAGTTGTAGAGTTTTACGTAAAGTGGACTAGTCTTTGGCCTAGGCCTACTACTTCTCTCTGATCTAAATTTTAAGGAATGAATCTATAATAATGTTACGGTAAAAAGGATGACGCGATATAAACAGCCATAACCAATGCACATGCAAACACTGAGATCGATAAGGAGCCGCTGTGGAAGCAGCCATCTTGTCACCGTCCCGGGAACCGAACTGGGGAAGAGCAAAGTGTAAAGCTAGCTGGGAGTATTCTTAGACAACGAAAGTAAGGGCATTATCTACAGCTGCATGCCCAAGAAGAATTAACGTGCCTCCCAAGAACATCTCCCAAACTGGTGAACAGTCTTTCTAAAAGAGATAACAGCAAGGACAGAGGTGCATTAGTGCGCAGGAGTGTTTCAGAGACTAATTCCCCCATAAGATTTAATAATAATAATAATAATAATAATAATAATAATAATAATAATAATAATAATAATAATAATGTAAGATATAGAGCAGATGCAAAATAGAGCCCGATTCCAGAGATCGAACAAAACGCAGCTAAACCGTTGGTAAATAGAAACGTGCACAATGGAGAAAAAAATAGTGTAAATAATTTCATGAACATTTCTAATTATTAGAAAGTCGTTTGATTTGCATAGTAATGAATACGTTAGACTGAAGAATCGAAGATCTTATATGTACAGTGGTACCTCGATATCTCGAATCACCTCGGAAGCTAAATTTTACTTCGAGTTATCGAAATTTCGAGAAATGAGAGAATACCGTTTTTGAGCATGTATTGCACATAGTTGAGTCATATGTATCTACGGGCTTATACTGAATACATTATTTTCAACAGTATTTAAAAATATACAAACAAACTATTTTACAGCATAGCTTTAATTATAACCCTTATTATAGTAACTTTTTAGAAGATAGGATACAGTGCATACAGTAGTGAAACAAGCAACACACCTCCGTTAACACCTTTCGAAAAAAAATCCGTTAGTCTCTTCTGTTAGTTACCACTAACCTTTCCTCCCTTCACGTTGAAACTTCTCGTCAATATCACGCCGCCGAGATTCATAAATGGAGCTTGTCATCCCCGATTTCGGGGGTTGCATTCACACGTGACCAGTAATTAATTCACGCACGGTAAACAGCGAGGCTTCCTCGACTTTCCCATCACTAGAAGTTTTAGTTTTTCGGTTCCCGTAATATTAGATCCAAACATCATTATAACTCTTTCTTTAAGCTACTTGTTAACTGTTCCTCACAAACCACAAAAGCCGTATTGCACAGTTAATGCTGCACAAGATTCGAGTTACAGAGTATTCTTTGCTTCAAGGGAGAAAATGTTTGCTCCGAGAAATCGAGAAATTCGTGTAACCGAATTTCTAGTAATAGAGAAATAAATACACGAGAAGAATAGGACAAACAGTCGGGAAATTTACGTTACTTCGAGATACTGAAACTTCGAGTAATGGAGGTTCGACATATCGGGGTTCAACTGTAGATGATCCAAGTAAAGCTACAGGACGAGGGGAAAAATGGCCAGAAATACACGACAGAAGGACAGGTAGAAAATTCGGAAATACATGTTTTGAAAAATCAAGGATACGGAAATGAAATACAAGAAACAGAAAAGTTAGCTCTGGCACAACATTCTATGAAAATAGAAGTAAAACATACTCGTGGTAGAGTAATAAGAGTATACTCTAGGCCTATACCAACGCACAAAAAGAGATTTAAATAAATTATTCAAAGATGAAATTAGTGAGCACCAAAAAGTTACTGGCATATTCTATACAGTTTGAAATGTAGCGTAGTAGTACCGTAGTAGGCCTGCTCAGACTTTTGCTTATTGTAAACAGTTACTTGGTTTATTAGTGCCTACATAAGAAACATGTAATACCAAAGCTATCCTGCCAGTCTCATGTTGTAGGGTTAGTGCGTTTGCCTGTTATAAGGAGGCCCCAGGTTCGAATGTCGGCTGGTCCAATGGCTGAGTACTGGAGCAGGGTTTATTCAGCATTGTGAAACCCATTGAGATGCTGTCTGATATTAAGGGCAGCGGACCTGGTAAAGAAAGCCATGCAATACGGCTGAGGATGTCTTCATGTTAACTACTGAAGACCATCTGGCTGGATAACAATCGTCATTTAATGAGCATTATGTTCAACAGGCTACCGTGTAATCCGTGACCAACACCAATTTATAGACAATATTTGGAGGCAGTGTTTACTTTGGGTATTAAGTGATTTGTCACCTAACAAATATACAGTTAACTACAATAACACAATTTGCACGAAGTGGAAATAACCACTATGAATCGCTAGCCAGAAATATAACAAAGGAAGTAAATTAGCAGGCATTAGTGCCACAAAGTCAAAGCGCGACAATTTCAAAATGAAGAGTTGTGAGGTAGCCTATATCCTGGTAAATCAAAACATCGATTTTTACAGTCTCAGTGCAGTCACATGAAAATAATATACTGAATATCTGATACAATTTGAATGAATGAATGAATATACTGTGTTTGGACACATGATTGCCGTCATAAACGAAAAAGGAAAAATAACTCCGAAAGACTGCAGCATAAAGAACATTATAAATATACCTCATCGATGTTATGTATGGACATCTATTTTGTTTATTTCAAAAAACTTTTGTTCGCTTTGCCCTTGTTTTCATCGGCAAAGTATGATATATTTTTTGATGTTGCAAGTCGGTTCGTTCCACAAAAAGCGGTCAGCTTCGCTTCATCGCAGATCAATTGATTATATCAGTGACTTATGATAAGATAATAGAAGACTCATATGGAAAGAACTTTACAATCCAACACTTTATACACTTGACACAGCAAAACTAATCAAGCATACTAATTCTTTATTACCAGTGTGCTCTTTGGAGAGGAAAGTACCCATCACGTTTATAGCAGATGGGCGCCAAGAGAGCAGTCCACCGCACACTGGCGGCAGAGGCGCCATTAGCGTCGCAATAAAGAAATGTATCGACCCGACGGATGCGAGCCGACGCTAACATGGCGTCACAACCACCTGCAAACCTGTTGGCTGCCATGTGCAGTATAGACAGGTAAATTTAAAATTTTCCAGCGATCTGAATGGAAGAGGAAGTATTCCGATTTAATATGTTAGAAAATAACAAAGGTGGGAAAGATATTTTTCACGCTTCATTTGGTTCTGATAACCACATTGCTTAAGGATCTGTGAGCTTACGTCATTTCAGGCCAATTTGATTTTTTCCGATAGCAACAACAGATTGCAACGACTAAATCGATTATTTAATCAATGGCCAGTACGAACCTGTTGTTATCTATGCACACATGTTTTATTCATTCTGATTTAATTTTATTTCTATCATAACGTGGCAATTTCAATAGCTTATTTCTTCAGTTCTTCGCCGGCTATACAAGATACTTCCAAGTTCAGTCCTGACAATATCATCTCTATATCAATTTTTCATCTCCGTATGCGAGTTAAAATGCTGAATTACGCTCGAGTTTTCAACCCTTACTGTCTGTATTCCAAATTCACAGCTCGAAATGTTATTTCCTTTCTTTTTCAAACTTAATCACCATGGCAAAATTATCTCAAAAATCCATCTACACCCTGCCATTTTTTCTCTTCGGTTTGTTAAGTCTTCAATTCAGAGGCTGGTTGAATCCTCACTTAACACCACCAAAGATTATGCAGTTATACTGTAGGACTACTACAAAAACCAATTAAGGCATCATAACAAGGCGTACAAGGCAATACGAGGGATGAGGTAGTTTGCCATTACTCTCCGAATTGAGCCGAGAAGTGCTACTGCAACACGACCACCCCTATGAGTAGCACCTTTCATAACTACCAGTCGTGCACTGAATAGGCCTATTACTAAACATCAGCTCATCATCTACCATACTGAAGCAGCCCTAAATAAGATTGTGACTTCAGTGGAAGCTACATTTTTGTTCTAGCCTGTGCCAAGAGTCTGTTTGGTAGTGCAGGATAAAATACTGAGGACTAAACTAATCAGCATTGATCTGAAGATAATCGACAACTAAAGGAACGTTAAACGCAGGTGTCCGCTTTTCTAACCTGCGCCTTTCATTATTCAAGAGATCAGAACAACTTTATTTGCACTTTCTCTGATGGTAGAGTGCAAACAGAAACAAGCTTGTGGTTTTTCATGACTACTGAGACCATGATCAAAACTGTGGAACCACCAGCTTTACGAGAAATCTGAACCAAAGGAACGTGATTTTTTTTATTTCAAAAACTCCGCTGGATTGGTCGGAATGCGAACCGCGGTCGCCTTGGCGAGAAACCAGTGACCATACCACTCGGCTATCACGCCCGTAATGCTAGAGAGCGAATAGGGCCGCGTTGGTTCTTAAGTGTCATGAGATGTAACAAAAAGAGCTAATTCACACGGTGACTATCGATAAAGTGTAGGGCACAAAATCTGAAGATGTTATGGCACATGAGTGATGAATTAGAAAACAGGTAGTTTCAAGGAATTCCTTAGTGAGGCAAAATTTCTCATTCCTGGATGATTTTAGGCAGAGTGTATATAATCTACTTCTAATATGCCCCTCTTTTCGTTCTACCTATTTCGAAGATCAAGAAGCCAGAACAACTCCATATCTTTCAGCTCTGTGTTATTTGCACAATCGTAATTATCAACAAGTTAGAAGTAGAATATTGACGACGAAAGGACCAAAGTTCGAAATCACTGGTCCCAGAGATAGACAGAAACGTTTACACTGGACAATGACAGAGAGGCAAACTACCGCTGCAACGAGACATACAGAGCTATGAGACACTGAAAGAATCGTACGGTATAACGGACTCCCGCTCTCAGCTCATTTGAAAAGAGTACACACTTTCATTCACTGTCCTCATCTTACAGAGAGGTTTAAATAATAGATGGATTTATATGAAGTATTAAAAAAAGTAGTCAAAACATAATTCCAAAGTACCTAGCTAGAAGTAGGTACGCTATTACGTTATTCTATTTATTAGTTTAATGAATCAGTATTGTTATACCTTAGCTGATATTCGACAATTAATTCAACTCAACTCTCTAGCCTACCCTATGAATATAAGTCACGCTCATGACCACTCGAAATTGTCTGTTTTATATTGGGAAGAACCGCTCAGTATTTTCTCAGTTCGTATGTCGCATCACTTCACAAGACTTCAATAATCGAATCACGAGATCACCGGTGAACGTGAACAATGGGTAAGTGAGCCGACTGACGTAACAGCTTATATAAAAAATGAATGAGAAAAACCACAGGGCTACTGTACATTTCAGGCAGTCTATACAAAATATGACGATTTAAAAAGTCACCTGCCGATAGAAAAGACATATTTTCAAAGATGACCGAACGAGTTGACCGTGAGGTTAGGGTCACGTAGCTATGAGCTTGAATTCGGGAGATGGTGGGTTCGAATCCTACCGTGGGCAGCCGTTAATTCCGTTTTCCGTGGTTACCCATTTTAACACCAGTAAATGCCGGTGTTGTACCTTAATTAAGGCCACGACCGCTCACTTCCCACTCCTAGCCCTTTCCTATCCCATCGTCGCCATAAGGCTTGTCTGTGTCGGTGCGAGGTAAAGCAACTTATTTGATTTACATTTAATATGTAGGCTATTTATTGTGAACACAGGTATTTTTACATCAAATTCTGTATGTATAATAGAGTTGTGACTTTTAGAAAACTGTCGAAAAACCATAAGTTAGTGTATAAAATCCGAGTTACGTCAATTATTATTATTATTATTATTATTATTATTATTATTATTATTATTATTAACTACGTAAGTTTTGTACTGTAATATAACGATCATGCATAGTACTGCACAAGTACCTATTTTTTCCTGCATTTTATTTTTTAACTTCTTTATTTTGTATTATGTACTTACCGTGAATACAATGAAATTCCCATGTTCTTTGAAATCATTTAAGAAAAGACTAGGCAAACAATAGATAGGGTTCTCCCCCCCCCCCCCCCCGCCTCCCGGGCGACAGCTCTAAATGCAGATCGTAGATTACTGTGTGTACAGATATTTTTAATCTAATTCGATATAGGCCTACTTATTTAATGGAGTTGTTACTGTGGAGAAAAGGCACTATAACATCAAAATTGGATGCGAAGAGGTGGCTGCAGGAGAAAACTGAATCTGAAAGCTAGACGACGCGTAGGAAAGCAGTTCATAGAGTGAAGACCAGATGGCAGCAGCAAGCACTGAATGTTGTTGCTGCTGTATTATCAGTACACACTACACAGATGCAAAAGGTACGGTGACTCTACTGTGCCGTGAATCGGATCACTGTATCGATTCAGTAACGTGAACGGAATCAAATGAATCCATTCAGTAAAATGAATCAAATATCCCATCTTAATTCGGTAGTGCTAAATTAAACCAGATTTTCACTCAGAGGCACAAAGCTTTCACCAAGCGGTAGCACATCCCTTAATTTACAAGATTTACAAGATTTACAAGAGTGTATTGGGATTTTTTGATGAAGACGCAGGTTGCTTCTGGAGCTGCCTTGCATCAAACTCCACAAGGCTGTAGCTCCATTTCGCGTAAGTTTATATCTAGCGAGTGCTAGCCTGAGTTGCATGGTTCTTTGAAGAAAAATGCCTTGTTTTCCTCTTCAGTTTGTGACCAATAACTAAATTTCATTCACAAGAGGATCCACCTGGTTCTATTTTACAAAGACTCGTAGGAAAGCAGTTCATAGAATGAAGACCAGATGACAGCAGCAAGCATTGAATGTTGTTGGTGCTGTATTATCAGTACACACTACACAGATGCAAAAGGTACGGTGACTCTACTGTGCCGTGAATCGGATCACTGTATTGATTTCGTAACGTGAACGGAATCAGCAGTGTACAATGGGTTGTTTACCGGCCCCTCGTCCAACCTACAGGAAGACATGTTATTTGTTGCGAACATCACTATTTTAGAAAAGGAAAAGGAAAATCCCCTTACTGATGATTAATTTATGTCCGAAAATTGGTATCAATCTTGGCAGAAGACCTGTCAAAGTTTAGATCGAATGTTCACTTGCTTACATTATTTCTTTATGGTAAACGGAGCGAGTTAGCCGCTCAGCTGTAACCTTGCATTCCAGAGTTGGCCGGTTCGAATTCCCCCATCGGCAGCCTGAAGATGGTTTTCTATGATATCCCATTTTCACGCCACGTAAATGATGGGGCTGTTCTTTACTTAGGGACACGACCGTTTCCTTTCCAGTTCCAGCCCTTTCATATACAGTGTAGTTGTCGCCGAAAACCGGAGTTAGTACGGCGTTGAACCGCTAGGGGGAAAAAAGTCCGTACGATAATTCTGGACAGGAAGAAGCGAACATGAAAGGGACATTATCTAAAACAAAACGCTTAACCATTACGTAATTTATTATTCACATACCCATAGCTATGATCACGATATCAATCACGTAAAACTACAAGCTTGCTTTATACAACATTAGCTTCATGGGATCATGGAAGAACTGAAAGTTATCAACTTACCAACAATGCCGAACGTGCAATACTGATGTTTTAGAACAGACATTTTTCAGTAGTGGCGTAATAACCGATTGGCATGGTCACTGACTTCTCATCAAGGCTACCGCGGTCCAATGTATGCCGGATTTTAAAAACGAAGTCACTTCCCTGTGACTCGGACTCCATGTAAAACTGTAGGTCCCATAGCTACGATCACTTTATCAGCAGTGTCGTAAAAACCCAAGCACGCTATAGTTTTCAGCACTACGTAAGCGCGCTATTAAATATAATTATTCTACTTAAAGAAAGATATTCACTACAAGCCCGCCTGGTGGCCGTGATCGTTAAGGCGCTGAAGCCTAAACGGTCTGACACCGTGGTTAGCCGGTCCGCGTCCCGCTGGTCGAAAACATTTTCACCATCAGAATAATGGCCGGCAGAGTAGGGGAGATGGTGGTATACAATTTCTGATCACTAGATCGCGTGCCAAAACCCTGGATAACATTCCAAACCTCTCCGCAATGCTCATATGGAGTGAAGGCATATGACGCTGTTGATGGTGATTCGTCCGTCGGATGGAGACGTTAAGCCTTGAGCAGAGCGCTTGGTGCTATTCGACAGGTGTAGGCTATGTGCCAGAATCGGGTTTCACCCTCTTCCTACTATCATATATCACGTCATTCATTTCAGCTCATTAACTCCTCTGATGAGGTTGACGTCAGGAAGGGCATCCGGTCATAAAAACCCGCCACGACAGATTCATCTCACCTCATACCCGACCGTAGGAAAACGGGCAAGGGTTGGACAAACAAACAAACAAACAAACAAACAAACAAACAAACAAACATAACTGCAACATGATGAAATTAAGCTCTTTTAAGCCAAATTTTATAAGAATGCCCATAGCGAACTGATCTAATTTAATGTATTTCATCATATGGCCGCTGAAGAAAGAATACCGCGTGTCTGACAATGCTCTACCTATCCATTATTTTCCTTAAGACGGGTCACGCCTCCCAGCAAAACAATTTTCGTTGTTCATTTTTCTATGCATGGGTGTAAAGGAAAATGAACCCTGTATACACTATAAGGGATGAGTGGGTAAATACGTTATGCAAACACCCATTCCTACAGTAAAATACGGTGAGTTTCAATTTGCTTCACACAACGAAAATTGTTCTGATGGACTGCATATCAATATAGGGCTAGGGGGCGATATGTTACTTACTTAGGCATAAAGCCATCCTTTTCTTAATTAATCAATTAGGAGTAATTATTACAGTTATTTGTGTAAATTACAGTCAGATCTGAGATCTAAATCAACACTGCACATCCATTGACAGTAACGCACGTTGGACTACAGTATAGCTTGGATGTTTCTCTTTGTTAATTAATACACGTCTTTATTATTAATATGATAATGAGTTTTGTGCAGGTGTTGTTAGGTAACAGTCTACTACTGATATCGTTCTTCACTGCTCATACTGCAATGCAGTCACTGATGCGTTGCCTCTTTTTTGCTGAGTTTTCAACCCCAACTGTGACATTAATCCACGTTACGACGTCTAATATAACCACATACACTTCTAGTTTTAAAAAATGTACCCTTTAAAGAAAGTGAGAAACACGAATCGTTATCGCAGCGGAATACGGCTCATGATTTAACAACTATGTCCTAACGATCCGCGACTTACAGACCAATGATATGATATAGTAGGTGAAGATAATACATCGCTCAGTATAAATTAGCGATAAATAGTTTACAGAATGAACCTGCGGAAACGATTAATGCTGCCATCTGAACAATATGAAACCATTTTCAAGCCATAGATATGCAGGGGGCGGGGGAAAGTTACGATATTTAGAACATAAACTACCCTCTGCGAATAATAAATTAAACAATGTTTCAGATATTAACATAATGTAACACCCAGCGCAATAAGTTAAAACAACGCACATGATTTGCAAATACATTAGCCTACATTTTCTTTTACAGATGATGCAATAGGCTATGCAGCCGATAAATATAAACTGAGAATGGACGAACCTGGAAGGACATGAAAACTAGCATTCGAGTCTAACGAGTCAAACGAGTGTATTTGAGTCTCTTGTTTACCATTACTGATACTGGCAGAGATTTCGGACCCAAGAAAAGTTCTGTTCGGTGTGAAACAGCGACATAAAAACTGTCTGCAGGCTAATCTACTGTATCTTTACTAAAACCTGGGCTCAACGTTTCAGGGCAAACAATGAAGAGCTATTTAACCGACTTATTAATATTGTCGACCTACGTCTTAATGACTCAAAGGGATAGCTAAAGCTATTTTCCTTCAGAAAAGATTAACGAAATCTGCATTCTTGAAGTCTGGTCTCACAATTAAGCACCTAGGCCTACATCGTTTTCAAAGCGAATGTTCAACATATACTACATATATTTTTGAGTTTATTACGAATATTAAATAACGATAATTTTCACGCGACAGTTGACATCATGGTCACAGCAACAGAACCTCAACATTTACGCGAAATACAAGCCAATGTGGTGTGACTTTCCATTTCATTAATAATGTTATTCATTTTACGCCCCACTAACTACTTTTCCATTTCAAAAATCCCACTTACACTAGCAGGGATTGGAACCGTGCCTACCTTTGTAAGAACTCAGCGACGATAAGTTCACTTATCGCGTCTCAGAAGAAGAAAAAGCATTTTAGGTAATATCCACTGAAATGTAACGTTTGACAACGTAGAACCAAATATTATTTAAAGAAGAAAATATGCTTTCTTAGTTTGCAATAATTATTGCTTTGGGATTTGAGCGAGATTCTATATCTTGTGCAATGAAAAGAGCCAGCCAGCCCCACAAACACCACTTTACGACTCTAACTACATCTGACTACCCGAGCGGTATATTTCTCCTGCATTCGATAATTTAAAAGCACGTTATAACATTCATATTCAGACATGTACTATAAGTGAAGAGAATCAACAAACCAGTATTTCGGTACTGAATGAGACAACAAACAATGCAGGAAGATATCTGGTTAGCAATTGTCACTTTTATAGTGTCCCCTTCCGATGCAAAACAGGGTCGCAGTCAAGTTGGTAGCAGGGTGGTGGATCGATAATCACCAGGCGTAGATTACTGGGCAAGTGCTCGCCGCATTAATTCCAGACCAGACGGAGACTGTAACTCAGGAACAGGGTCAGCTTCAGTATTCCATCCCCCTCGCCCTCTTCATTACTCTTAGCATGTCATACTGCCTCTCAAGTTAACAGATTACAATCAGGACATTGTTACTTTGAGATTTGCTTCTACAGAAGCTAAACAATAGCTATTTAAATAAATTTCACGTGATAGGATAATTACTAAACAGCATTCACATTTCTTTTTTTTTTTTTTTTTTTTTTACAAGTTGCTTTACGTCACACCGACACATGTAGGTCTTACGGCGAAGATGGGACAGGAAAGGGAGTGGCCGTGGCCTTAATGAGGTACAACCCTAGCATTTGTCTGGTGTGAAAATAGGAAACCATCTTCAGGGCTGCCGACAGTGGGGTTCGAACCCACTATCTCCCGAATACTGGCCGCAATTAAGCGACTGCAGCTATCGAGTTCGGTCATTTCAGAATCAGTAACAACAAAAAAAGTGTGGTATTTTTCTAGCTATTATTTTTTAAGTCCCACAGGCTCAGGCAGGGCTTAATAACGACGATGAGACAGGGCTAGAAATGGAAAGAAAGCGATCGTGGCCTTAATTAAGGTACAGCCCCAGCATTTGCCCGTTGTGAAAATAGGGAAACCACAGGAAAGTCCACGTCCGTAGTGTAACGGTTAGCGCTATTAGTTCCCGTCCTCTGAGGCCCGGGTTCGATTACCGGTAGTGTCAGAAATTGAAGATTAGCAGGACGGCTGGTGAGTGATTTAAAAGCAGCGCTTCCCAAACTTGGGTGAGAGATGTACGACGGAAGCACATACAACTTCCAGAAGATTATACGAAACTTGTGGGAAATCCATCTTTTTATCGGACGTCCAACACATCTTTAGCCAGTAGGCACATATAGAAGGGTTTGTTTCTATATCCTCCTCTTGTCACTTCTCCGAACATGCTTCTTCCAGATTTGCCTCAGAGTGTCCACGTACTGAACCAAAGGCAGATTGATATTTTTAAAAATCAAATAAATTAACGTGAGAGGAAGTAATTAATTAGCGTGCATGTTTATTTAAACGTCTCTTTCAGGCCAACACTTTGGATCTGAAGCAACAGTTTGATACTGATACTATACATTTCAAATTACATTCTTGTTTCAGCTTTTGTTGAAGTTATACTACAGTATTATAAATTTCAAAATCCCCTCGGTTATTCCACATATTCCCAAGTATAGATGTTTCTAAATAAAACCCACTAGATTTGTAACAACCGAATTCTTAGGGGAGGGGTTCGTGGTGAATGGGATTTACAGAACGTACAAAGGGGAGCGCCAACTGGAAAAGTTTGGGAGCAAATCGACCCTGAATGCAAAAGTGACGTAACTCAAAATCTGCGTTTCTTCAGACTTGCAACACTGTTATAAAACATACACGTTGGATTCTGAATTCATGAATTATTTCACAAAAAACAGCAAAACTCAACAAATACTTCACTATTATGAGGCAAAACTGGCGTAACTACGGATACGAAAGTTATGTATGAATGGTATGCAACTTTGATATAATTTCTAAACTGGTGTTTCTATTATACGTTTTTTAATAATTAATTTAGAGTTGCAACAGTTTTACAAGAAGACAGACCACTCAAAGTTGCATATGGAGCTGTCGGCAACTCGAAATAAACTTTTCTTTGAGTGACAACACTTTTACGCCCAGAGTGCAGAATGTTTAAAAGGTTCATCCAGCTCACCTCAATTGGAGGTGTGTTTTAAAAAGAGCTGCACCACCTCGGGACGAAGACGGGAATTCGCATATTTACCACGGAAATCAATTTTCATGGCTGCCGAAATTGGGGTTCAAAACCACTATCTCCAGAATACAAGTTCACAGCTACGTGACCCTACTCGTAAAAATAAAAGAAGGGGTTTCTTCCCAGCTGTATATTACGACTAGCTGTAATACCCGACGTTGACAGAATAATTACTTAGCATGTGCATGATTATATTTTTGTCCACCCCTCATACTGTTCCCCAGATTATGAGGCGCATAAGTGCGCACGCCTCTCGTATCACCGGCTTGTCGTGACATACTCGCTTCTTTGCTCTCCGTGGCCCTTTGCTGTTTTGTATTGCTTTGTATTATTGCTGATCTTGACCTGATCTCTTCCTTCCGGTATAAACGAAAGCCAGTATCGGGTTATTTTAAAAAAACTGGCATATACAAAGCCTAAAACGTTGCCGAACCGATCTCCATAGCAACTCTCTTTACAGTGTCGACTACAGAGTAAGTTACAGACTCTTGGACTTCAGCTTACACACGATTGCCCTTGATATTTCCCTTATTTTTGGCTATATCGAAAAAAGTTTAGAACAAACTAATCGTAAGAGTGATGAAGATATTTTTATGTTTTAAGGTCCTTCTGAACCGCCCCCTCCTCCTGAAATGTTTGAATAACTTACAGCTAAAATCAGACTCGACCTTATTCTAAACTGAAATGCCAAGTTTCATTACAATCCACCCATCCATTATTCCATGACGCTGTGAGAGACACATCACCCTGTGGGTAGGGTCAGTAGAATAACTCCCACGATACACCCTGCCTGTCATAAGAGGCGACTAAAAGGGGCCCAGGGGCTCTCAACTTGGGAGCGTGGGTTGACAACCACGGGAGCCGTAGACGAGTCCTGGAATTGCTTCCACTTGTGCCAGGCTCCTCACTTTCATCTATCCTATTCGATCTCCCTTGGTCAACTCTTGTTCTTCTCCGACCCCGACGGTATTAGAGCACTCGAGGCCTAGGGAGTCTTTCATTTCCACGCCCTTCGTGGCCCTTGCCTTCGGATCTTTTCCATTTTTCCCTCTGATTAGTATTATATAAAGGGTAGTTGCCTAGTTGCACTTCCTCTTAAAACAATAATCACCACCACCACCACCACCACCACTGTGATAGACACAGACATTAAACTGTACTCGATATAGGTCATTACAGTGACGCAAGTATTCTTGTCAGAATGCCATATTAACTGACTGGACTGTCGCGTTTAAAAGCAATGCTATCATATGACATGCTCGATCAAATGAAAAACGGCACAATTTCTCACTTTTCACGAACAGTACCGTACCTACTACGCTGGTTTTTTAACAATGCCAAGTTCCAGAGATGAACCAGAGGAATGGCATGCTAAAAAAAAAAAAAAAGAGTTATCTAATTCCCCAGCTACTTCCAGCCAATATTCTGGCAGGCTGTTCTTGACACTCACAGCAACACCATCTATCGGAGATCAGTGGCAGTAGAAGAGACAAAGCCACCGCCGTCTCATGGTGGACAAAGCACATTACTACAAACAATAGTCAATGTAATGTTATTGTTGAGAAATTTCATGAAAGTCCCATATTGTACACCTTCATATCTAGTTTTCTTCTGACTGTGGTATTAGGGCATCCAATGTAAAGGGAATACTTTGCCTTCTGTTCATGACATCACTTCACGACTTTTTATCATTTCGATAGTCATCGTTACAACTTTCTTTGCCGACATGAGCCGATGAGCACGCGGTTTTTCACCTTAAGACAACCATGAAAGAAAAAAAAACCCCACCACAATCACCAGTTAACACGATTTAACAGAATCTCCATGTTCGCGATGCTCCGTGTTGACATGTAATAAGCAACAAACGTCTACACTATGAATATCTCTAGCTGGTACGGTAAAACTGTATAAGATATAAATGATCCAAAATTGTGTTCTCTAACTTTTTCTGAGTAGTATTTATCGATAGGACCCCACTAATAACATCGATTTTTGAGAATTTGAGGCTTCGCTTAAACGACCAGTTCACCCAGCATGAATAAAATTATTTATAGCCTAGACTGCATTTCCCTACTTTACATACTAATTTTCACAATTTCTATTCGGCCATTTCTCGTGTCTTGGCGTTGATGTGGATTAAGCAACAAAAATCGGTAAAAGAGTGTAAGACCAAAGTGATCGTAAATTGAATTATCTATAACTTTTGTTATGTAGTGTTTATCGATAGGATCAATAATAACAAATATATTTGAGAATTACATTTTAGGCCTTCCCCTAAAGTACCATTTCAGCCAGTGTAAATAAACTTATAGCTTAGACTGTAGTGTTCTCTACAACTTTTTCTGAGTAATATTTATCGGTAGGACCCCACTAATTACATCGACATTTGAGAATTCAATTTTAGGCCTTCGCTCAAACGACCATTTCAGACAGCGTGAATTTTGCCGACTTTGCATACCGATTTTCATTCAGTTCTGTTCATCTATGCCTTCGTGATTCGCACACACAAAAAGAGAGACAGACAGACAGACATGACCGAAAATTAACAAATGCACTTCCTTCTTTCTGTGCACATGGCCGATACAGAAAGAAATACCATTCTTTTTTAATTCTGAGCAATGTACATACAAATCTCTAAATAATGTAAATAATAATAGTAATAGTGCTTTACGTCCCTTTACGGTTTTCGGAGACGCCGAGGTGCGGAAATTTAGTCCGGCATGAGTTGTACGTGCCAGTAAATCCAACGAGACGAGGCTGACATATATGAGCACCTTCAAATACCACTGGACTGAGCCAAGATCGAACCTACCAAGCTGGGGTCAGAAGGCCAGCTCCTCAACCATCTGAGCCACTCAGCCCCGGCGACAAATCTCTCATTTTATATTTATATAGAAAAAAGGCAAATGAACAAGTACAGTAACTTACGATAAACCGGTTGCAAATTGTAGTTGGAGAAGTACTCGCTCAATGATCCAGTTTGTAGGATTGAAACCCGGCGAAGTCGGTTGCCATTTAAAAGAGCTCAAATACGAGAGAACAGCTTTTACACATCTACTACACGCAAAAGAACCCACTTTCAACACAGACTTCTGGTACTTGGATGCTGGATTAGTCAATATAGGCCCTATTAGAAATTAAGTAATTATTCAAATAAATAACTTCACCAACAGAATGGGAATATTTCGACCGACTATCAAATATGAAGGTACATTACAGTGAGTATATCCGGGGGCTGCTTGGCCGAGGGTCATAATGACGAGCTCGGCTCACCCGGAATGATGTGGGTTCGATTCCCCGTCAGAGAGATGGTCCTGGGTTTAAGTCAGGCTACACAAGAAATAATTTACCAGGTTAATTCCCGGGAGCAAGGGTTAACAATGGAAGGATCTCTTTCGAAGCTCGGAGGCAAAAGAAGGTCGTTTATAAATAGAGTTGATTCCCTTTAGGAAATCAATGTCTACAATTCGGAAATCTCCATTGGAGTGTCCGAAATGCCTTTAATGTTTACAAAGGTGTAAGCATGAGCACAATGCAGTTGCGCCGCTTGCAAACGTGATATCTTTCTCTGTTGTGGGGTGGGGGGCGGCCAAGAATATACAGCCACCACAAACCATCATAGAGTCGCGATCTCTCCACCATACGAGTAGGACGACATCATACGCAATCTTAAGTCGCCTGCGACCTTTCAATCTTAGCTCTTGCGGTTAGGGTCGCGTAGATGTGAGCTTGCATTCGGGAGAGGGTGGGTTCGAATCCCAACGTCGGCAGCCCTGAATATGGCCTTCTATGGTTTCCTATTTTCACACCAGGCAAATGCTGGGGCTGTACATTAGTTAAGGCCAAGGACGCTACCCTTTCCCAATCCTAGCCCTTTCCTATCCTCGCGCCGCCGAAAACCTTCGATGTGCTAGCGCGACGTTAAACAACTAGCAACAACAAAACAAAAACAAAATACTGTAGGCGGCACAGTTCTGATGGGCCTTGGCCAACCAACCGACAGCTGCTCAGCCCAAACGCCTACAAATTACGAGGTGACGCGTGGTCAGCCCAGCAAATCCTCTCGGCCATTATTCTTGGCTTCTACACTGGGGCCGCTATCCCACCATTAGATAGTTCCTCAACTCAGAACTGAGCCCTCACATCCACGTTTATAAAGAAGAAAAACTCCCTAACGTGGCTGGGAATCGAACCAGGACCTCCCCGTGGGAGATAGGCTCGCTACACCTAGAGTTCGGTGCCAGGCTTTTTGACTCCACAAAGCTTTTAAAACAAAAAATGGATTCTTGCATCTTTCAAATCTACTATGAATAACGGTCACTTGATATGACCCACATATCCTGAAAAGTAAAACGTATAAACTGATCGATATGGTCACTTTCCAGGAGTAATATTCATATACAAAACTTAGAAGGTACCTCACAATTTTAACATGTAATTCGGCTTGTCCACGAACCTACTACGCTAGCGTAGCAGGGGGAGAGGTGATACTCCCACGTGGCGCCTCCCAGGTGGCGGATAGGGGGGTCCTAACCGGCTTGCCGGCGGACTTGAGGGAAATAAAATACCTCTCACGGAACAAACACACCCCCCTGTGGGTGGGGGAGGCTGACGAATAATACACCCACGGTATCCCCTGCCTGTCATGAGAGGCGACTAAGAGGGGCCACCAAGGAATGATTGTATTAGAACCACGAAACTACTTTTGATTAGTACCATCACGCGCGGAACACCATCGGTCGCTTTTACTTGCGAGTAGTACCACTCGGTTAAGTACTCCATAGTTTTGTGATTCGTAGCACTCGAGTGGGGTTCAGTGTGGGTTTCCAGTACCCGTGAGTCGTGCCCATGTGTGCAACACCGCGGGTCTGGGCGTTGCCTGTGAGTTGTACCCGTGTGAGCGACACCACGCGACTGGGCGTAGCCTGTGAGTTGTACCACTATACGAGCGACACCGTAGGTCTGCGTTGCCAGTGAATAGTACCCACTCTGTAGGAACACCACGGGAATACTGGCGCCCGTGATTAGTACACCTAGGTGAGGAACCTCATCGGTTTGCGTTGGCTATGAGTGGCGCCATTGTGTGAGAAACAACATAGGTCTGCGTTACCTTTACAACGTACAATACTTGTGAGTAGTACCTTAATGTTTGGAACACCGTGAGTTTACGCTACCTTTGATTAGTACCGCAGCTTGAGAAATATCATGGTTCTCCTTTACTACCGATAAGTGCCATTAGCATCATTGTGCTTTATAAGTGGTCCCTTGGTCACTAATACTGTTATTTACAATCTTTTTTGAGTCCGATCCACTGTTTTTTGTTTTTGTTTTTGTTGTGTTCATGTCCATCCATTCATTCATGACATTTTTTTTTTTTTGGTCAGTGGATGCTTTTCAATTTTTGTTGTTACTTCATTTCGTACTATTAGGGGCCGATGACCTCGATGTTAGGCCCCTTTAAACAACAAGCATCATCATCATCAATTCGGCTTGTAATCGATATCGATGAAAAATCTTAATTTATATAAAACACTGACACTGAAAAAGGCTTGTTCTGTCCACCTTTTTATTCGGATATTGAATAACTGATTTCTCCATTTCTGGAGACAGAGTATAATTATAAAATGGCATCTGCAGTGGAAATGGCTTAGTGAGTGGCATGGCTTACTGAAATCTAATCGGACAATCAGGTGCACGACTAGCAGTATACCATTAATAAAATTCTACCCCTCCACTCTACCTCATAACATAATTCAGATCGAAGTAGAGTAACGTTATCTTAGTAGCAAGAGTTGTAGCAACGTCACTGCGAACAAGCTTTAATCTGCAGCTAAAAACTCTAAGTTCTTTCAAGTTAGGTGTCTCGCGCCATAACACATACAGTCGCATTCCTTTACAACACCAGATCGGAAAAATACAGCTTAGCTCGCGAAGTCATTTTTATTTCTTTCTGCTGAGATGTGTATGTTTCCACATTTACTGCAGCCAGTAAATCACCGTGCGCACATTTCATTCAAAGTAAGGATATTTGAATTGCACACAAGCTCTTTAGTTTTGAGTTTATGTCAACTCCACGTTCGAATCCTTAGAAGTGACATTTACTCTGCTCCCCTAGGGCTTAAGTGTCCCCTACAAGAGTAAGCCGAAAAAGTTAAATAGACGACAGCTTAGCGCACAACATATGTAGACTCAGCTAAAGACCCCGCGATTTCGCCAATGCAGACACAACAACGGCACAGGTTGCTCGGCTCCTACCTAAGGCAAGGGTGCCTCTGGAGAGGCTTTACTCTGCTCGACCCCCACCACCTCGGAATAAAGTGTCCTACAAGAATTCGCCACAGCTTAGCACACAACATGTCTAGACTTAAGCTAAAGACCCCTAGTTCGCTAACCCAGGCTCTCTCAAGTCAGGTGCCCCTTTTAGTCGCCTCTTTCGACAGTATTCCATAAGATAACACCATGCTATTGTCTGAAGGTGTCAGAGGTCGTAGCGCGTGGCGGCCATCTTGTCCCGTAAGAGCCCGTGTATAGCCGCCATCTTGCCCATTTCACCCTGGGAACGTCAAAAGTTACAGAAAGCTACCACCCTCTTGGCTATAGATAAGCCACTGGAGTTCTGAACACACTGTTTCTTGACAGTAATGTTATGGAATCTAGGCAAGAATATCAAACTCTCTCTTTCAAGCCAATGAGTTGGAATTGGCGTATGGATGACCGAGAAGGTGGTGACTTTCTGTAATTTCACTTCAGTGTCAGTTTTGGTTTCAATGAACTAAGCCACACACTCAGCCTTCCCCAATGCAGATGCTAATTTGTTCAAATTATGCTGCTATCACCTGGAATAGAGAACCCAGTTATTCAATATCTGAATTTTTAAAAATAGACCGAACATCTTTTTGGAATAGGAAATTGATATAAATCAAGTATTTTTCCTCTATGTCAATTAGAAGTCGATTTACAAGATGTTTAAGTAATAAAGTACCTTTTGGGATACCCTGCGTATCTAGTCCCTGCCACTTTCCCTTTCATTGCCTACAATTTCTTCCAACAGTCGAAGTGCAGTGTGGTTTAAATGTGACTGTTACAGAGACAAACGCAATTATTATCATACAGCCTTAATTTGTTATTGATATATCTCTCTCTCTAAATACACATGATCGAAGATAAAGATGGCACTAGCTTAAAAAATGAACCAGCAGAATATCAGGGAAAACCGACAGTAATCAGCATTTCTGAATGACCTAGTAAGTTCTTAGCATTTATTTAATAATACTACTACTAATAATGTAATGGCCGGTTTCTGAAATGACAGTTATATCTGTAGAGTGTAGTTATCAGTGACTTAACATGGTGAGACGTTTAAAATGAGTTTCCGAAACGACAGTTATCGGCTTCTTAACAGTTATTTGCGCAACGAATGGTAACTGCAGCTAGTGCTAGAAGTGATTTCAACAAATACCGATATGAGGCGTCACTCCATACCGTTTCGTACAAGGTCTTATATTAGTTTCGCAAACATTAGTAAGTGATATTGAACTGGTTATAATATATTTACAGTCATTCATTGCAATTTTAACGTGCTTGGGTGTGCTGAATTCGACAATATTTCGATCAGTATGTTTACTTCCACGTTGTCACTGGCTTTAGTCACTGATTCCACTTGTATACAGTAGTGGCATCTGTCTCAGCTGTTTAAGTTACAATCTCCTCGGAACATGGCGCCTGAACTGTAGACATATCTTCCAATACGGGAAATGAATCGTCAAATAAAATAAAATTCGAACCAAACGGATTTTCATCAGGCTCAAATTGATCTTTCAGTGTAGCTATACTGTTAAGATCTCTTTCGTCAGGCTTTGAATCATGAATCCCACCAACAGGTAGTGAACACCCAATCTGAAATTATGGAGTATTTACCATTAATATTTACATTTGTACTAAATAATAATAATAATAATAATAATAATAATAATAATAATAATAATAATAATAATAATAATAATAATAATATCTTAGGTAACGGTATGCGTTTAATATAAGCCTGCTGAATAATAAATATAGATTCTTCATTGCTTTTTAATGTTATTATATCCTTTTTTTACAAGTTGCTTTACGTCGCACCGACACAGATAGGTCTTATGACGACGATGGGACAGGAAATGGCTGGGAGTGGGAAGGAAGCGGCCGTGGCCTTAATTAAGGTACAGCCCCAGAATTTGTCTGGTGCGAAAATGGGAAACCACGGAAAACCATATTCACGGCTGCCGACAGTGGGGTTCGAACCCACTATCTCCCGAATACTGGATACTGGCCGCACTTAAGCGACTGCAGCTATCGAGCTCGGTATTATATCGTTAAGCCGGTGACGTGAGGTCTCATAGACTCCCACTAAACATAAAACATCTGGACTTATTTAATAAAAAATCTTGCAGGGAGGTGTACTTTGTTACCTTCTTATCTGTGTCAACACACTTCACACTCTGAGTCAGGGTTAGCTCACTACGTTCGATTGAAATTCTCAAGTGGACTTCACGTCAGCAGTTACGAGAGTATTTTTGTCAATGCATGTTGCGTGGTCAGTGTAAGTAAAACATCTCAAATTACTAGTCCGTTGCAGTTATTTAGAATTACAAATTCTCAGTTCGAGGAGTACATTAAGGTAATACTAATGACAAATTTAGTGATACGGCTATTTTCTTTTGGCTATTGGCGATCGTAGTTTGTAATGCTTTCGTGTTGTTCAAGTTGTGCCATGAAAGCCCGGAAAAGAAAAAAAATTGAATTCTTGAAGGGTTTGGCATCTGATCAGCTGAAACTACATTTTTAAGAATGATAAATGAGCGAGTTCCCAGGGAGATACGAGCAGGAATAATCAACATTTTGCACGTAAGACTCGGCGCCGAGATACGGAAGAAAAACTGAAGAAATTGCAATCTTGCCGTACATGTCAGCATCCTTGAAGAGGAAAACAGCATATGCGCGTTTTAAGTAGGAGTTCTCGGTTTGTTTGCAGTCTACTAAAAAAATCTGCAACAGATGCAGCGAGAACAAATGGATATCGCACCATCAGTGCAGAACTTCAGTGACGGAATGATAGATTCCAATGTGTGCTGCACGTTTTCATTTATTGGACTATTTTCATTTACGCTTGTTGTGTTCTGGATCAGTGAAAAGTGACGTGTTTGGTAATTGCGGTGTATTTTTATAATTTTACTGACGACAACGATCAAGGATGTCTGCGTACTGTGAATAAGAAGGGAAAATATACCTATTTTGTTCATTATTAGATAGTACATATATTCATATTATGCGAGATTATTACACATTGAATCAGATTGATTGAGATGACAGTGTACATATTTGCCAACCATTTTTCATTGTAGAAAACTTCTGCTAGTAAAAATAACAACAAAATAACCCTAAAGGCATTTGCGTAGAGACATCTATTGGAGGACGAGAGATACTAAACATGACGATAACTGTACTGTTTATTACCAGGGCTTATACATCTGGATTTAAGTTTCCGGAAACTCATTAATAACAGCGCAGTTAAAGTTACAAGTGCATTTAGGTAACTCGCAGGTAACTGTGGTGTACCAGAAACAGGCCATGAATGGTTTATTGTCCCCGTTCAACTGCTAACGGTTTTGAAGAGAAACTGGAGAACGGATTTTCTTTTTCTTGAAGAGGCCAGTAAATCCCCTAAAACAGGTCTTTCACTCTTAAACAAAGCAAGGCCATCTCCGTTCATGCTACGAAGGCCCTTGAAGGAGTGGAAGGTTAAGACTTCCACCATCCATAGCCTCGGGTCTAAGGGGAGCTGGCCCGGCCTCTTCGCTCCCAGGAATTAACCTGGTACTCATCTTTTAGTGTACACAGAGTGGACCCCGAGGTCGAGTACCACGTTTCTAAATCTTTCCACCCTTTGACAAGCAATCGAACCTATGTCCTTCAGGGTGAACCGAGCACGCTTTTACCGCCTTGTTTAGACAGTATCTCTCACATTCATGCTCTCTAAGAAAAGCCCAAGTGGCAATCATCATCATTATTATTATTATTATTATTATTATTATTATTATTATTATTGTACTAAGGATAAAGTCAAACCAGACATCGCCAAAAACCGAGCGAGTGGCTGCGCTATCTTTCGGATGCAAGCTCACAGCCGCGCGCCTCTAACCACACGGCCAACTCGCCCGGTAAAGAAAAACAAACCCACCGTAGTAATCATTAAAATCCTCCCTCATTATTTACATGTTGTTCCATACTACTGGGAGATAATCGCCTATACTGCCAGAAAAAGTAAACAGTAAAGTAAATACCCCATTTCCAGGAACACAATAAAATGCATGATTTATAAAGCAGTGCCACTTCTGTTTGGTAACCAGCGTAGATACAAAACGGAGCTGCGAATCTGTACTGCGTGCAGCATAACCACCAGAAAAGCCGACACACTGGGCGGTTGAGATCTAACTCATTTAGCTCACTTCTATAGCAGACAACTTAGCATCAGCTGTTGCTGGGTGGTTCACAAGGCCCACTGTCTATTCATAACCATATTACACCGCCAAACTCCTGTTACATGCAAGATAAGGCAAGGGATCAACAACTCTTTAAGGATCGGTGAACTCGAAATTAGACCGCAGTCCACGGTCAACTTACGACACACCGGGCGAGTTGGCCGTGCGGATAGAGGCGCGCAGCTGTGAGTTCGCATCCGGGAGACAGTGGATTCGAATCCCACTGTAGGCAGCCCTGAAGATGGTTTTCCGTGGTTTCCCATTTTCACACCAGGAAAATGCTGGGGCTGTACCTTAATTAAGACCACGGCCGCTTCCTTCAAACTCCTAGGCCTTTCCTATCCCATCATCGCCATAAGACGTATCTGTGTCGGTGCGACGTAAAGCCACCAGCAAAAAAAAAAAAAAAAAAAAAAAAAACTTACGACTCACACGTAAGGACACACAACATGACAGATCTATATCGAGCTGGACACAAAAGTTTTAATACAAATCGCAACCAATACACTGCTTCCTGTAATTCTTCTTGTAGCGAGTTCTCAATTTCTGGAGGTTGGCCACAATCACAGCGAAGTCTGCACGATGTTTGGCTCTCCTCATCAGTCAACGCGAATCCAGCTCTGTCCAGTCCCGTAAGTTCCTCAGCCAAGAGTCTTTCCTTAGACTGCAACCTCTACGTCCATAAATTTACCTTTTATGATGAATTTTAGTAGGTTGTACTTATCATTCCTCACAATATGCCCACGGTAATTATTTCTCAAATGTCAATTCTTTGTTCATATGTATTCGGCTTTATATAATACACTGATTTGGAAGTTAGTATAATTTCCTATGCATCACATTGTATGTATTAGCATATATTTGATCTAATAGACTTTTCAAAACATAATAGTTGAATTCACTTCGTAAATATGTTCCTATTCCACCTTTAAATTTCAATGGAAATGGAGGGTAGTAAGAACCTTAGAAAGTCAGAATACAATGTAACGATACATGAAAAACCCACCCTGTCCCACCCAAAAAATATTAAAAGACGGGTGTCTATATTTGGTGGTTTATTATAATATACAATACTCTACAGTGATGTTGCTGCACTTGACAACAAAACTTTTAAAACGGACATAAATATTATAGAGATACCTATTTGTTGATAAAATGTTAAAACCGATTTATAGGCTTTAACACAAGTCAAACAATATGCTGATATCGGAAAGCAAAAATAAAAATGGGAAAGTATTCTTGAAGTAGCATTTTGTTTTATTCTAATAACCACCAATTTATATGATTAGATATCGCTGTTGCGCCTGAAAAGACCACTATGGATCAAACATAATTGATCTGCACTTAGAGCTATGTGACGATGTCGGAGAAATACTGACCCGCAGCACATAGAGTATATCATTAAAGAACAATAATTCTTTGAAATGACTCGTATAATATTGAACCTTAGAAAACATAACCTTTCGAGCCAGAGTTCTAAGCCGAAACATTCCACATAACGATTTTTCTAGAGGCAACGACCGTGTATCTTTTAAAGATTGCCAAAAATACTCTCTAATTAAAGTCATTTCTGTTATCTTTGCCACCGAGACATCGACTGGAAATTCCTGAGCAACTAGTTTAGGAACTTCGGAACTATTCCTTGCAACCAATTAAGTAACAATTCCCATGTAATGTTATCACCTAGCAATTTCCCTCGTGACGTAGTCTAGTTCCAAGTGTGGGATTCTGAAGCCTGGGTTGAAGTAGTAATTTACCAATTTAAACAAGTGGACTAGACGTCCAAAGACGAGGTGGAGAGGTAGAGTATTGTTGACAATGGGCCCAGTAGACCCAACAGCCAGCATTGAGAATGTCTGAGATAGAAGCAAACAGGCCAACATCGGTGACAAATACGTGTGATGAGAAATAGATATCATGTCACGACTGAACTTTTATCTCGATAAGGCCTATGTGTTAATTTTTGTACGTTCTGTCTTGGGCATAAATGGGCCGTTTAAGTGCAATAAATGACGAAATGATAATGACGAGGGTACAAGTGGACTAATAGTAATACGTACTGTTCCTGCAGCCTAACCCTCTAAACCTACTGTAAGTGGCGAATTTACACATCACCACAAAACAGCACCATGAGAGCTATCCAACCGTATGGAAAGCTATGAAATATTTCGAAAGGAAATTTATTCAGAATTTAGGCTTAAGAATATCTTCTGTCATTCAATGTCGATGACCATCTTAAATAATCCGCTATCGGAACATAAGCAAAGATGACCGTATGATCCCACGGATAAACAAATGCAAATGTACGGGTACCAGACGTAAAAAAGTTCACGTTTCATCAACGGCAAAAATGCGTTAATATATATATTTATTTATTTGCTAGCTGATTTTCGTCGCACCGACACAGATAAGTCTTATGGCGACGATGGGACAGGAACGGGCTAGAAGTGGGAAGGAAGCGGCCGTGGCCTTATTTAAGGTACAACCCCAGCATTTGCATGGTGTGAAAATGGTAAACCACGGAAAACCATCTTCAGGGCTGCCGACAGTGGGGCTCACACCCACTATCTTCCGAATACTGGATACTGGCCGCACTTAAGCGACTGCAGCTATCGAGCTCGGTCGCGTTAATATTAAACCACCATCTATTGGCATTTATCTACTCCCTATGAATATGGCTATTCATTGCCTAAATCGCAACCAATACACTGCTTAATGTAATCTTTCTTGTAGTGACTTCTCCACTGCTGGAGGTTGGCCACAATCACAGCGAAGTCTGCAAGATTTTCGGCTGTCCTCATCAGTCAATGCGAATCTAGTACTGTCCAGTCCCCGTAAGTTCCTCAGCCAAGACTCTTTCCTTAGACCGCGACCTGTACGTTCATCAATTTTAGTAGATTGTACTAATCATTCCTCATGATATGTCCAAGGTAATTATTATTATTATTATTATTATTATTATTATTATTATTATTATTATTATTATTATTATGAATGAGTCAGACCAGACCCATAAAATCCAAATCATCGGAGTTCGTCATCATTATAATGTATCTGCGCTCATAATTAAGGTAGAGTTGAAAGTACCATCTCAGACTAACAAAGCTCAAAGATACAAAACGGTCATGCATTGTTCTCAGTTTGCACTATACGTCAATAGTCACAAGAGTTAAATGCTATGGACGTCACTGAATGTACTTCGAATATTACAAAAGAAAATCCAATCCACGTTATAGGCCTATACTTGGAGAGCTCAAGGCGTCAAGCGTCAGGCGACGTCCAACTAAGTATTACCTTCTTTTTTTTTCTATTTGCTTTACAACGCACCGAAACAGATAGCTCTTATGGCGACGGTGGGACAGGAAAACCACGGGAAAACCATCCTCAGGGCTGCCGACATTGGGATTCAAATCCACTATCTCCCGGATGCGAGAGCGCAGCTGCGCGCTAGAGCCCTGCACGGATGCAGATATCCATCCGCGGATATCCGCGAAGTTACTGTCTTGGTGGATGCAAACTGTATAGCAGTGCGGATACTTTTGCTGATGATATTTACAATATTCGCTGATAATTAAGGTTATTAATTTTCCCTCAGGTATACTGTTATTTTTGCTTCTCGTTAAGTGACCCTTGACAGTGGTATGGGAGAATTGTGATATACAGCCTTGAGACCATAAAGCCATAAATCTGACCTGAGCTTAACTGGCTCCTGCCCGCAATTAATGGAAGGAAGGAACAAAGGTCAATACGTCGGTAGTTGTCGCGAGAGATAATCCCTCATAAACATGTGACTCTGGGGGTCTGATACCAGGTATCAGGCCTATTGTATTATGGTAACAGATCTATCCGTTTCAGTACCTTGGGTGTTATATACTGTAGTTAATATTTACAATATTCGCGGATGCGGATAACCAGTTGCGGATAATATTTTGTACATCCGCGCAGGGCTCTATTGCGCGCCCCTAATCGCACGGCCAACTCGCCCAGTACACATTTTATTTAAACGCCTAACATTTAATTCTCAAATATTTATGTTATTAATGACCCTATCGATAAACACTACATAACTAAAGTTATATAGAATTAAATTTCCGATCATTTATGTCTTCTACTTTTTTTACCGTACCGGCTGCGATATCACACATTCATGAATCTATATTTTTGTTGCTAACGCCGAGGCACGAGAAAATGGGTAAACAGAATTTAATGAACATCGTTTGTAGAGTTGGGAAATAGGAAACTACAGTCTAAGCTATAAATAATTTTATTCACCCTGGATAAAATGGTAGTTTAGGGGAAGGCGCCTAAAATTTAATTTTGAAATACCTATATTATTGGTTCTATCGAAAACTACTACATAACAAAAGTTATAGAGAATACAATTTCCGATCATGTATGTTTTACTGAGATTTGCCGTTCCGACTATGATAAGAGTGGTATTTCAGAGTCGGAAGGAAACTAAATGTGAAGAACTACAATGTCGATAGTTCATACAACTGATCAACAACAACATATCAGTGACATTGTTCGTTGTAATTTTCTTCGTCTCTTATGCTGCCAATCATCTCCAATAGATGGGATTACTGCTGCGTCCCAAGTAAAAGAGCCTGTCTGAATACTGGCGGGAAATAGCTGGGGAGTTAGATAACTTTCTTCTTTAGCATGCCATTCCTCTGGTTCAAACATTTTCTGATACTACTGGTATGTAACACACTGGTTCATCATAGTATGCCAGCTATTCGCTCCCTACTCTCGCGCGCTGATTGGAATGAGCAGTGTGCACACTTAACGGAATAATAGCAGAGGCTAACTTATGACCTGGTCTAGAAATTTGAGAAAAGCTCCTTCCTCTTCACTTAAAAAAAAACTACATTCATTTTATTCCAAAGTAGCAGCGAAGAGGGGATCCATCATTGTAATGACCTATGCTGAACTCAGTTGCAAAAAACACAAAGAGAGTCTATCTGAGGATGTAAAAAAGGCAGCTGGAGAGTAAGTGTCTGCCATTATCATGAAAACCCCCAACTTGATCGAGATTAATGGTAGGCAAGAGGGCCTACCATTACGATGAAAATTCCCTACCCCAGTCTTCACACGAGACGTGTACACACCTAACCTAGAATTCTGTGGTGACGAAGCATGGGTACATCAGGTAGTTACATTCTGAAAACGTCGTACGAAAGTTGGAATATATTTGTACAACATCCAATATCGTCAGAACAGGGAGGCCCCTGTATGAAAGTAAGTCAAAAGCTTCCACAATTCGGCAGTATGTGTGATAGAGTGGCAAGCCCGGCCAACGTTATCCTTAGAAATTAACTCGGTACTCATTTATGTAGTAGGATGAGTGAACCCTGGGGCCATATGCCCCTTCAGAAGAGGAAGTTTTCATTTCTGAATTTTCTGACGCGAACTCATGTCTTTCAGGGTGAATTGAATGTGTATTTACAGTCTTGGGTAGGCATCCGCCATTTTTGTTACTTAACATATGAATGATTTCATCTTTAGAAGTTTGTTTCAACATATGAATACTGGATACTGGCCACACTTAAGCGACTGCAGCTATCGAGCTCGGTAAAACGACAATCAATGTAACTGCATCGATATACGTGAAATGCTAAATATATTACCAACAAATTAACCGAGTTATCGAATGCACTCTCATACTGCCTGAAGTTATACTTCGGAGAGGAGAAAGGAAACTTATTACGATATAAAATTTACAGCTACGTCGTTGTTGTCATGGGGCATCAATTCCCGCATTAGATCGGCACGTAAACACGGCGTTTTACTGAATACATGCAGACCTATGTTTCGTTGTTCACAGCGCTGCGCTAGTGTGCTGAATAAAATCACTACCGAATTGACACATGTTCCAACAGAAGAAGGTGCATCTGAAATATCGATGATGATGATGATGATGATGGTGATGATGATGATGATGATGATGATGGTGATGATGATAAACCTATTAACTCAAGAATGTATGCCTATTTTAGAGGCTAAAACAAACTGTTTTTATGGTAATGAGAGCAAGGGAGTGGGGGAACAGAAGAGAATAAAAATAATTACCTACTACTTGCTGTACGATTTCTTCAGCTATGAACACTAAGGACAATCACAGTTCAATCTAATAATGCATATAAATAAATATCTACTAGGACGTAAGTAGAATGCGTTCTTTATAGCGGGAACATTTCTTCTAAAATTTAATTGTTGCAAACCAGTACATCTAGTACATATAAATAAAAGAAAAAGATGGGGAACATATTACATTAAAACCTCAAAATTTCCCTTGCATCTCCTTTCTCTAGTGATAATGTTAGCATCATGTGAGGTTTTCTAAATCGAAGCACGTACACTTAGTGTCACTGACTGAACACGAAGCACACACAGACACACAACTACTGTACCTGATCATGGTGCCGCCTCCGTTGTGCCGGGACGCCGCCGCCGATCCACTCTGCCTGACAACCCAGGCTAGGCCAGGCCAAGCACAACGAGCAGAGCGCTACGTGGCTGGCCCGCGTTGCGTAATGTGAAGGGAAAAGGGGGGAGGGGGGATATTTTGTTAGCGACCTTCGTTGCGGCCGATGACAGTGAGGCAGGCCCGAAACTACAGTGCTGGGGCAGGAGAGAGAGGGAGGGGCTCCTGCAGGGAGCTGTTGCATCAACACGGGCATGACGTCACGCTTACCGCAGCAAAGCGCAGGGCAGTGCAGCCAATAATGCACTCTCCCTACGAACATTTGTTTTTAACCTAAGGCAGAGAGTCTAGAGGTGTACTGGTTTGCAACAATTAAATTTTAGAAGAAATGTTCCCGCCATAAAGAACGCATTCTACTTACGTCCTCCTAACTCGAAGATTAATATAGCGTAGGCGGGAGCCTGAGGCCTGTAGACAAGAGGGCGCTAGGGCCTGCTGCGGGACTCCCAAATAATATGAACTTTCATTAAAATAAGACAGCATACCGTACATTTAAATAGAAGCTAAGCAAGGTAAAGTTACCCAACAATGAATTTCCAACTTAAGTTACACTATAGACTATAACCACATCGATTACGTTTTCTTCTTCAGTCTCGCTCACTCTCCAATATGATCTCTTCCAACAAAAATGATTTCTAACATTTCTGTGGGCATCCTGAGGAGACGTGCTCCGAGCCGATTAGTCTCTCAGGGACTGAAAAAATTCAGCATATATCTATACTAATATTATAAAGAGGAAAATTTGTTTGTAACGAATAGGCTCAAAAACTACTGAACCGATTTCAAAAATTACTTCACCTATAGAAAACTACATTGCCAGTGAGTTACAAGGGCTGTATTTTATTTTAAAAACAATTCGAGGTGAGGGGCACGGGGGGGGGGATATAAAAATAATTGGCTAATATAGGCAGAATATCGAATTTGTCGTATAAGGACGAGACAAAGCTCAATTTAATCCTCCTGACGCAAAGAACAAAACTCGGTAAGCCCCACGGGCCCGAAAACAATGTTTTAAGGCCCTAAAACCAATCGTTACGGAGATATTGGCACCACACTACCCCTGCTCTAGGAATCGGATAAAGTAATGAACTGCCGTAACCATGGCAACATCAGCTTCAGAATTCTACAGCAGCGAAATTATCTACAATAAATCACAAAAACCTAACATGTTAGAGACATGAAAATTGATATTCGGAATCCCCTTTAAAAATAAAAGATCGCAAATATTCGTTTTCAGATAATCCACTTAAGGGGGGGAGGGGTGTGAAAAGAAGTGAGGAAGGAGTTGAATTATTTATATGAGGATACATATATCTAAAAAAATGAAGATGTTTCAGACACTAAAATTGGTACTTGGAATCACCTTTAAAATGAACGCACTCTTTTTGGAAAATCCGCCTAAGGGGGTGAAAAGAATAAGAAAGTGAGTGAATTTTTAAAAATGAGTAGGCCTATCTTCTTTTTCTATCGCTTTACCCACACCTGTGGGGTTGCGGGTGCGAACTGTGTCGCAAATGTGGATTTGACCCTGTTTTACAGTTGGATGCCCTTCCTGACGGTAACCGTGTGTGTAGAGATGCAATCTATACTTATATACTAATATTATATAGAGGAAAAATTTGTATATTTGTTTGTAACGGATAGACTCAAAAACTACTGAACTGATTTTAAAAATTACTTCACCTATAGAAAGCTACATTGCCTGTGAGTAACATGGGCTGTATTTTATTTTCAAAACAATTCGAGCGGGGGGCGAGGGGGAAGATATAAAAATATTAAAATAATAGGCTAAAGTAAGCGAAATCGAATTTGTCGTACAAGGACGAGACAAAGCTCATTTTAAGCCCCTTGACGCAAAGAACAAAACTCGGTGAACCCTTCGGGCCCGAAAACCATGTCTTAAGGACCTAAAACCAACCGTTATGAAGATATTGGAACCACACTACCCCTGCTCTAGGAATCGGATAAAGAAACGAACGGCCGTAACCATGACAACGTCAGCTCCAGGATTCTATAGAAGCTAGATTTTTCATGTACGTTTGGACATAGCTGCCAACCAAAATTGATACACATATGACTTACTATCTGGAAAAAATAAATTGTTGTGTAAGACGCCCATAGCACTCCTTTGGGCGGGGATGGAAAGGGAGTGAAGTATAAAAATAGTAGCCTCGGGGATCTCCGTAGTACAGCGACCACCGGTTGCCGACGGGCCTCCGTTTTTACGTACTGCCTTAGGTTTCAGCATTTTGCGGAGTCTGTTACCTATAGTTTAAACTATTTTCTATCAAATCATGGAGTAGTAGGATCACTGATGTTATTAGTGCAGATATTTTGGTCCACTTTTACGTTCATTATAACCATGAAAACAATCTACAGTATATACTGTACACAATTGTCAAGATGGTGCGCCCCTGACTTGAAAGAATGTCTCAACATTTATACTCAGATTTATTATATGATGTGCGACATGAGTGACAATCCCTGAGAATTATAATTCTCGATAATTATAGTAGTTTCTTTTATGCATCGCGTATTTCCTTGATCATTTGTAATAGTTACGAAATGTCGGATCAAACAAATACATTCAATAATATTTATATTTGTGGTACTATCTAGCGGAAGTATACTTACACTAAACCTGCAGCTTTGTGAAGGGAGCAGGTATATCTAGGTGGGAATGAAGGAAAAACATGATAGCAAAAGATCTTAGAGGTCGATGCTAATTAGGAACTAATATTTAGAGGCCCCCATGAAGAAGAAGAAAACACACTATAATTCCAAACATGACAATTTCTACGTACTTAAGTAAATACACCAGTGATATAAATATCTAATGAAGTCAGTCACACCGATAGTATGAGTAACTAAAGCCAGTTTCTGATAACCCGTACGAAGAACGGGTACTTCTGCTAGTACAAGAATAAAATAACTGATAACCGGGCGAGTTGGCCGTGCGGTCAGGGGCGCCCAGCTGTGAGCTCGCATCCAGGGGATAGTGGTTTCGAACCCCACTGTCAGCAGCCCTGAAGATAGTTTTCCGTGTTTCCCATTTTCACACCAGGCAAATGCTGGGTCTGTACCTTAATTAAGGCCACGGCCACTTCCTTCCCATTCCTAGGCCTTCCATGTCACATCGTCGCCATAAGACCTATCAGTGTCAGTGCGACGTAAAGCAAAATAGCAACATACACACACAAAAAGAACTGATACACTTGACAAGATTAAGGCACATTTGTCTTCAACGGGTGTTGAATGGTGTAACAAGAGTACTACACCTCTTTGATCAGGCACCCCTCGAAGACCCTGCAAATGGGAGGGG
This sequence comes from Anabrus simplex, assembly GCF_040414725.1. Classification (NCBI taxonomy): domain Eukaryota; kingdom Metazoa; phylum Arthropoda; class Insecta; order Orthoptera; family Tettigoniidae; genus Anabrus; species Anabrus simplex. The sequence continues at coordinate 1,219,800,740 of NC_090265.1, read as the reverse complement.
GTATAAACACTGGATAATCTTCAGCAAAGCTTTACACGTAGATTTGGAAATAAAATAATACACTTATGTTTAGTAGTTATGGCCACCAAGGGAGTTAATTGCGTGGTTTGGGTCACGTGCCTGTGAGCCTGCATTCGATATATAGTGGGTTCGAACCCCACCGTTCGCAGCTCTTAAGATGGTTTTCCATGGATTCCCATTTCTACACCAGGCAGGTGCTGCGGCTGCACTTTAATTAATGCCACGGTCGCGTCCTTACTAATCCTAAGACACACAATATATACTGACGGCTACTCTCTTACTGACAGCAAGATACGAGAAAGTGACTGAAACATTCATTATTCGTGTGAAATATGAAAGTAATCTTAGTAAAAATGTAGTCTCATAATAACTTCAAACTAGCTCTGACCACGGCCGCTACCTTCCCAATCCTAACCCTTTCCCATCCTTGAATCACCGAAAACCTTCAATGTAATAGTGCGATGTTAAACCACTAGCAAAACAAAAATAACTCAGAAGAGTGAAACTGAAACAAACCATCGTTTCTCGAAGGCTACATCTTCGCATTTAAGCATACCAGTTGTCTACTGTGCTGGAAGACCCCTTTTAAAGTTGAAGGTGGTAGTGCCCGCGATACTACTACGCCCTTAAGGCGAATCCTTCCTGCCTTAACACGACTGCTTAAAAATATATTTAACAGTGCAGCAATGCCTGGCGAATGTTCCTGAACAATGATGTGACGCATGATAGGGTCAAAGATCCCCTTCATAGGACAGAGTTGCTAACAGATTTAACAGAACAGAAGGATAGTCACAAAATACTCTATACGCAAGGTTCCTTCGGTGTCATGGTCAGCACATTATCCATTTCAGTTCAGGAGTTATACCTAAGTTAATATGAGAAACCTCTACAGCTACTGTACTGTACTTCGTAATTTGAGATAAGATACCTAAAGCATTCTTCAAAAATTGACCGTAGCCAGGCGATATCATTCAGATGAACACGACAATTCTCATTCACAGGAAAAACTAAATGGTAGAAATAAATGCGTCAGAAACATAAGTTGAATTGTCCTGTAAGTGCAGGGCCGATTTTTCGGATCGCAGAACGCTATTTTGATCTACTAAACAGACCACATCACCGACTTACTAGTATCCAGTTATCGTTGATTAGGTCTTCCACGCGGGCGTCGACCATCGACCACAAAATTTAAGTAGTGTCGGTATAAAATGTCTGAAATTGCCGTACCAATGCAGACGTCCCTTTTTTCTCCACAGATTAGTGTGACACTCATTCGGCACGTGAATGTGTCGTTGCAGACGTGGTACGACCGCACAATTCCCATAGCACATCGAGGCATCCGCATCTCTAGGACGTGGAGTTAATGACTTAGATCAATGGTATTCAAACTTGTCGGTTAGCGTACCCCCAAAAATGTTATTGTTTTACCTTTTCATACCCTCGAGCGACGAGTAAAATTGTAATTACACCAGAAATAACAAATTAAATATTTATAAGCGTCATCATCATCATCATTTTCCTCGGCTTATTTCGCTTGCTCAGGATCCCTGCACACGCCGATGCATGAAAGAGTTGTGACTAGGAACTTACATTCGCATGCCCTTCCTGACACCAAGGGATTTTCAAATGAAGAGGAATATCCCACCCCAGCAACACAAGGAATCAAAACCACGGTCGCTCGGATGATACGCAAGCAGCTAAGCCGCTACACCACCCTTTTCCCCAGTAATAACAATAATGTATTGCATATACAGTACATCGTCGCTAAGCAAAGAGAACCTCTTACAGTAACTCCTTCGGAGTAAAGTTTACAGAAGCCCAAGACTGAGCGGTCAACAATGGCCGGATCACTATTCCTTGCATTTCCATTGCTGAACGATAGCCCAATTACTCGACCATTGGAATCTTCACAAGACAGATGGAGAAGCGTGGTTTTCTCACGAGTGGAACTGCGAGGTTTCCATTGCCTAGCAACGATATCTATATATACATACGAATATAATTAAATGTAACAATTACTATTGTAGGCCTACTACATACACTGCTACTGAAAAAATTGAAGTGAATGAGCGAATTTCAGAACAAAAAATTAAAAAAAGAGCAATGCAGCGTAAGTAAGCATTTGTACATACCTAGTCAATGGGAGGTACAAACTGACACATGCTTTACAATGAATAGTTCGGAGAGGAAACTCTGTATAGGTAGACCAAAAACACTAAATCAAAACAATTTTTATTGAAAAACAGTAGCCTCAACTTACTTCTGAACTGTTCACTGAAAACAAAAGCTCCGATAAATTTTCGTACCCCTTGAGACGACTCTGCGTACCACACTTTGAATACCCGGGATCTAGACCCTACACACTAAGCTGCTGGCGAACAATCCGATCCACCCAGCGCGACCGGGTGAACCAGAGTGCGATATATTCTGCATTTAAGATGGATTAGTATGCTGAGCTAACAAAGCACACCAATGACGTCTCGCCATCGCATTAAAGAGGCGTTAATCCTTGCCTGCATCTCATTTTCAGATTGCCGTTACTCTGTAAACGGGATCAGAGGTATATGAAAGAGGTAGATTTTATAAGATCTTCACCATTAACTTGAAGAATACCATTGTTCGGGCTAGTCTCCATGTCTTTAGTGTTGAAACGAAGGCCATACTGGCTAAGATGTTCGTTACATAAATGGATTTGACGAAGATCCAACGTGCTGATAATGGTACCGGTAAGTAGAATTTCGTCAGCGTAATGGAAGGTCCATAGGAGCTCACTATCTCTATACGTCATGCATGATCAATAGTAGTGGTGAGAGACTGAACCTAAACGTACACCGACAGTCACGGGAAGGCTGCTGAAGATGCTAGGCGCAGGCGTGAATCGGCTGCACTACACGTAATGGTTAATATTTAAGGTATCAGATATCTCCAATTTGGTTAAGTTAATATTCTGAAATTATACGTACATATGATATTAATAATGTTCAATAAACACCTATTTGTTGGTAACTTCGCGATAACAGTGAAATGCACGTTCCATCTCCAGGACTAGTTTAGTCAGCACGAGAAGAGGAATCTTGAGAGAAACATCGGCGCTTGCAGTTCAAGCGTCAGCGATCTCATCAATTAAGGGGCAAGGCAGTGCAGAACAGTGTTGCTAATTGCATCCGAATTCAGCCACACGCAGTTTAATTTCTTGCAGCGGAATTAGCGTAGCCGAAAATCAAAAGTTATTTACATTTTAGATTTGGTATAGTGACAATTTGTAAACGTCACTAGATGTACAAACATATTCGCATGCTAGCGTGCAAGGATTTACTCACTTCATCAAAAAAAAAAAAAAAAAAAAAAGCCAGAAAAGTACCGCAGGCTAATTCCAAACACACTGTTACCCCAAATGATGCTGAAGGTACCATGCCGTGAAATATTAATATGTCCATTTATGTTGCATTTCACTCATGATAAAATACAATTTTGGCGTTGATTCGCTAGAAAAGGAAACAGGTTTACGATACACGCGGAGTTATGTTATAGTGTATACTACCGAAGCGCAATACCTTTATATTAGAGAAACGGAGAAAATTATAATGCACTTTATAAAATGAAATACAAGTTTATATAGCAGAACACAAGAAACGAACGTAGAAAGACTATTTCGTTCCATTAGGACGATATTTTCGGATTCCACAAAACATTACAAATCAAATCAAAATCACCTCGGAAATATAAATAAAGCACTTACGAATTGTAAACTAATTGCAAGGCTAAAAAATAAAAGGGAATTACATAGTTACAAGGTAAATGTTATCACGCGGCCTGTAAACAAAATAATCTGTACTCCATATTAATACACCTACAGAACCACTCGAACTAGATATGTCGGTTAGGAATTGTATGGAACAAATTAGAATTCAACCCAGGATCTACTAAGGTACGTAAGCATAATGAAAAAGTTGCGATCATATATGGTAAAGGTTAAGTGTGATTTTCACCTTACAGTAATGAACTACAACTTCTGAATTGTGAGATTAAGTTCACCTGCACCCTGTTCGTACAACCAAGCTAGTGGTTTAAAGTCACACTAACTCACAGATTTTCGGGTACCATCTGATAGGAGAGGCCTATAACTGTGAAGAAAGTGGCTGTGGTCATAGTTAAGAAATCTATATAAATAAAATCGTAACGACCGTGTGTCTATACATTGACTATTTTGGCGAAATTTCCGTGCAGTTATCCATTTCAGGTGTAATAACCATCTGCATAATTTTTAGCTTTGGAGTCTGTTTGTTTGTCTGTTTGTTTGTTTGTCCTTCTATAACTTGAAAACTATTGGATATATTTCCACCAAACTTCATATTTAGAATCCACCTATCCTTGGGTAGGTTTTAGGGCAAATATTGTTTCTGAATCCTTGAGCTGACTGGGGGTTTATACGAAACCGAAACCGTGATTTTGCACTCCCTAAACTAATACACAACAAAATGGAAATCTACATGCCTTAATTAAAATTAATTTCTAAACTTTTTTCTCATGTGCATTTTTCAACAGGAGGATTAATAAGAGAAGTATCACGAAAGATCGGTTTCTCAGGCTAAGTCCAGCGGACATAGGCCAAAATGTGTTATAGGCCCTACGTGGAGCAGATTCCTTATCTATCTATATAAATCAAATCGTAACGATCGTGTGTCTGTGCATTGACTATTTTGGTGAAATTTTCGTACAGCTTTCCGTTTAAGGGGTAATAATGACCATCTGCATATTTTTCAGCTGTAGTTTCCTGAAAGTCCTAAATTTTACGCCCCTCGCCCAAAATCAAGATTGCCTCACAACCTGCCACACGAGCTGGAAATTTGAAATTCCATTCAAATATTGTAACTCAATCGAACCCATAAATATGGGAGATACGAGAAAATGTTTTAAGACCAAACATGTAGAGTGATAAAAAGGGACGTCTAAGGGTGCAAACCGTTTGTTGGTATGATTTACCGTTTAGGAGCAGTAAATCTCGAAATGAAGGGTCGCACTTACAAACGTGCCCATGCTTATCTGTCATCTATTTATATAAATGTAACGACCGTCTGTCTGTACATTGACTATTTTGGCGGAATTTCCGTACAGTTATCGGGTTCAGGTGTAATAATGACCATCTGCATATTTCTTAGCTTTGGTGTCTGTCAATTTGATTGTATGAGTCCTTATAACTTGAAAGCTACTGATTATATGTCTACCAAACTTGATATTTAGAATCCACCTGTCCTTGAGTAGGTTTTAGAGCCAATATTATTTCGGAATACCTATATTTACTGGGGGTTTATCCGAAATGGAAACCATGATTTTGCACTCCCTCAAAATATGCACATCCGAAATTAATGGAAATCTACAATCGTTAATGGAAATCCATTTCTAACACTTGTTTCTCGTGTGCATTTTTCGGCAGGAGGATTAATAAGTGAGATATCATGAACGGTCGGTTTACAGGTTAAATCCAGCGGACGTAGCCCAAGAGGAGTTGTACGTGGAGCAGATTCCTTATCTAACTATATATAAATAAAATCGTAACGACTGTGTGTGCCTGTACATGAACTATTTTTGTGAAATTTTCGTACAGCTAGCCGTTTGAGGGGTAATAATGACCATCTGCATATTTTTGGTGTAGTTTACTGAAAGTCCTAATTTTTACCTCCTCACCAAAAATCCAGATTGCGGCATAATCTGCCAAACGAGCAAGAAAATTGAAATTTTGGCAAAATTATACGTTTTAACATGTAACGGACGGAAAACTTCCAAGATCTTAAAATTTTTCAATTTTGATCCCCGAAGAATACCGAAATATGGAGGCAATTTTAATGATGGTGCAGACCTTCGTTTCGAGGTATTTCGTGGGATAAACGGGAAGTCCTATCACATAGCGAATGGAACAATCTCCGTTCAATTTGGAGTGATCTTCAACCTTGGTCTTATGATTGTGTGTCGTATCTGTATCCCTTATACGTTAGATTCGTCTCTATTTCTCGATTTTAAGTAAATTTGGAATTTTTACATGCATAATTCATACTTTCAGTCACTTACAGGAAAGATAGTATCATCTAACTCTACACAAATATTGGCCCACCCAGCCAGATGCTATGTCACATAATTATCCGAAAAGTAATGCAATGTAAGATAATCTTACACAAATTTCACCCTATTCAAAGTTTCTAACTCAATCTGACCCATGAATAGATGAGATGCGAGAAAATATCATAGGACCAGCCATTTAGGCCACTAAATACTGCGTCTTATGGTACAATCCTTTGTCGATATGAAGTACCGTTTAGCAGCAGTTAATCTGTAAATGAAGGTCTGCAATATTATAAACATGCATATATTTTCGTTTGTCGATGTATATATATATTCAATGATGTTGATTTGTTGCGATAGGAGAGAGTTTGTCTGCTGTTCTAATCAGTACTCCCCACACCGACTATGACTGGCAGTAGGAATGGTGTCCTCCTCCAACTCCTGTGTAATTGGCATTAGTAAGGAGGGGCTATCATTGTAATGAATAATTCACTTCTCAATTTGACTTGCAGAAGGCAAGGGAGCATGCAATTTTGTTCAAAACTCCCCTACCCGATTGAGTTTAGCTGTAGGCCAGGGTGCCCACCAATATAAACAAACGTACCCATCTAAAATGTGACTGACATTAGGCATAGTGGCCTGCTATTTTAATGGAAACTCACCAACTCTGTGTGACTGGCAGTAAGCTGGCTGGCAGAAGGAAAACGGGCCTGTCATTATAATGATAACTGCACAACTCATTTTTGAGTGGTAGTAGGGAAGTTGTCTGGCATTATAATCAAAACTCAATTGTTATCTGTCTGGAAGTAGGAAAGGCGGCTGGCATTGTAACGAATACTCCCCAAATCGATTGCGACCGCGCAGTAGGCAATGGGGCCTGCAATTATAATGTAAACTTCCCAACTCGATTGTGAATGGCAGTAGGCAAGTGAGCGTGGCTTTATTATCACAACTCCGCAACCCACGCTTTATACTGGGAACAACGTATGGGGACCTCCCCATGCTATTTCTCGGATAACGCTAAGAGACATGCAATTTAAAACAATATTTATTGCACGTACAGTATTTACCTCGATATCCATATACAATGTAGAATACCGTAGAAAAGCACGGGTACATTTGCTAGAAAAAAATAAATCAAAGCATGGTATTGTTTGTTCCTAGCATTTTATGTGTTATCAGATTAATCGTAATTACGGTATTATCAAAATGTAAATCACCTTCCATGTAGATACACAACCTGTGGAATAAACGTTGTATCTACAGGTTCACTTGTTTCTGAGAAAAGTGTACATGCGAGGAATTTCATTTGCTTCGCGTCAGAATGGCAAGCTACGGAAAACCATCTTCAGGGCTGGCGACGGTGGGATTCGAACCCATCATCTCCTTAATGGAAGCTCACATCTATACACCTCGTACAGCGTAGCCAATTTGCTCGGTCATAAGCACATAAGCAACGTTTCTTCGTCTAATTGTTTCCCTGTGTTACAATAAGAGATAAAATAATAATAATAATAATAATAATAATAATAATAATAATAATAATAATAAAGTTCTCATCAGATTTGGATTTCCTAATTCGGAGAGTTCAAAATACTATTTTCACGCTAACCTGGAACTCAATACCAGATGATTGGCACTCGTATTATCTTAGGTGATTCGGTTACGCTCTCGATATAATTATACCACAACAATTTTAAAGCAGTTTTTTTTTCATTACAACACCGACGAATGGACATAGGCAGCATGATATGAATTTTACCCTTAGGGCCCCACGCTTGGAGTTCTGCATAATCAGCGGCTGAAAAGTTCGTTTCTTCGAACCAACACCCGCCATTAGCATTCACCAGTCGTAAAAGCAATAGAATCAATGAGATGCGCGCGCAGTCTAACAATTCAGGATGCTGCAGCAGAAGTGCATCGCAGCTTACGTAACAGACGGGCACTCTCCTCAGCACAGTCATTGATCGAGAATTTAACAAGTATCCATCCACAAGACAGCATCATTTCCTCCTCCTCAAACTTGGTCACCAGACCACTCTCAGGAATAAATCGAGCGTTACAAGTCTTCACTTATCTCTCTAAATGTTTTCCTAGTCATATGTTTATAAGTATTTTAAAAGGCAAGCTTATAGTTTTATGAGGCAGTTGATATCCTGTTCAGAGTCACAGCACTTGTAGTTTACATGGAATCCGAACCACCGAGACGTAACTTTTCATTTTAAAAACTTTTCACTTGCAAATACTATCTCCCAAACGTAAATTACGCAGTGTCATATATATATATATATACAAAAAAGTTTTGTCTGTAAATTGCTCAGAATTTAAAAAGAATTGTATTTCTGTATCGGTCGTGTACACAGTAACAAGGAAATGAACGATTTAATTTTTCGTTATTTCTCTCTGTCTGTCTGTCTGTCTGTCTGTCTGTCTGTCTGTCGGCATACATGTATGTATGTATGTATGTATGTATGCATGTATGTATGTATGTATGCATGTATGTATGCATGCATGTATTGAAACCGTTCAATACCACGTTAATAGACATGTCATGAAGCCCAGTAAGATATATGTGCAGTTTTCCGCATCATTTTATGAAGTATTTGGTTGCAGCAGAATTTTACGCCCAGTCCGGGATACGAACGACGCTGCGCGAGTTCGGAGACAAGAGCCCTAATTATGCGTACAGAGAGGGAGAAAGCTCTGAGTAAGCGCGACCTTGGTATTGCCTTGGTATTGTGCGAGGGAGATAAAGAGATGACTCTAATCTCAGAAGGCTGCCTGTGTCAGAAGGCGTGGTTAACTTATAGTGTTTCAACTCAAGAACTGGATAACACCACCAGTTTCCTACCTATTTCTTGGATACCAACCCACATATTTCGCGGGCTACATAATAATAATAATAATAATAATAATAATAATAATAATAATAACTCTACCGGGAGGTACACCCCAACGCCGCGCATTCAAAATCAGCGCCTAAAGAACTCCTATTGGCGAAACAGTGAAACTGAAACTATACCTGCTTAGAACTTTATAATTTTGTTATTGTGAAGTTTCCTGAACTGTGTGAATTTCTACTTGTTTTGTTTTCCATTCATCAAGAAGTTTGGACATACTCTCATAGATGACTCTACCAAAAAACTATGACCATGCACCCTGGTGGAAGGTATAAGAACTTATAATTCAAATAATTTTTGTATTCAGAAGGTTTTTTTTACTGATTGATGCTCATTTATTTTTGCGTTGGCAATATTTCCTTTTTATTTCCGCCAGGTTTGAATCTAGCCAATCCCTAATTTCTGTAATTAATTTTCTACCAATCACAGTCTCCTTCTTTGATTTTGAGTGTAATTTTTAAACTGACCAATAAAAGTGAGAGGGTGTCGCTAGTTTAATCTTTCCCCGAGGGTTTATAAATTGCGGATTTTCACGTCTCTTGGCCAATTGATCGTCATCTTATTGAGTGTGTGTGTCAAAGCAGGAGGCGGGCGGCCTCTTTCATCAGGCAGCAGTACATCGACAGGGTAATGGCCACATCTTTATTTCTTGCCGGCTCCGCAGTTTAACCCGAGGGAAAGGTTCGAATCTTTAACTATGTAACCAACTTTTCTAAACTGTAAATCATCTTTCGGCTAATGTAAAAACTTCACAAATCTTTAACTGTAAATCGGGGATAGAGAGTGAAGTACCCCCTCGAGCTCCCCTTCATCTTGGTTTGAGGTGCAACGTTTCTGTAACCTTTAGTTTTGGCGATGTATTAAAGTGATTTCCATGCGTGCTACCTCAGTAGGTTGGGAATAGCCCCTGTTTTATCGCCGAAGCGCCCTATAGGTTTTAAGTTTTTTTTTTTCCTTGGAGCTCAGTCTTCGACTCCATTCAAATTGTACTCGGGCCGTTTATTTAACCTGTTCTTTTTTCACTAAGGCCCTGTAGGTTGAGTAGGCCTACTAGATACCTTGTGTAATAAGATTTCTATGTGTAAATAGTGCCTCGTAAGGCCAGAGATTATCAAATTTTCATGTAATGTTGCCTTCAGTAGGCTTGAGAAACTGAGAGCCTGTTAGCTCTTTTTCAAAGTTTTGTATGATTAATGAATACCTCTTGAGGGCTAGATGTTGGGAGCAAGTGCTCTTTGAATTAGAGGATTTCTGCCCTTGTATGAATTTGTGCTTTTTGGTAAATTTGAGCTAGTAGCTCAGGAAATGTAAAGCTAGGAGCTTAAAGCCCAAAGTGTTAAGATTCTGTATCTTGGATTTTTCCCCATTGCTACTTGTAGGCTTACCTGTAAAAATTGTTAAGTTAGAAGTTTTGAAAATATAATCTTCAGTTTAAGTTTTAAATTCAATTCTTGACATTGTAGTTGACCCATTCACCCCGGCACCTTCTTTCACCTCTGCGTTCCACAAAAAAACCCGCAATAATAATAATAATAATAATAATAATAATAATAATAATAATAATAATAATAATAATAATAATAATAATAATTCGTTACATGCCCAGAAGTATCTCAAAGGAATATACAAACTGCGCATAATTTACATTTACATTAGATGCTCTAATATTCCAGAGTCAGAAGAAAACTAAGTGTGAAGGCTTACAATATCGAAAACTCATAAAACTGATCAACAATAGCATTACACTGACCCTAGTTGTGATGTGATTTGTCTCTTCTGCTGCCACTCATCTCCGATAGATGGGATTACTGCGGAAAGTAGCTAGGGAGTTAGATAACTTTGCATTTTCTACATGATTGTCCCGTCAACGACGGAAACTGCAGCTAGTCAATCAATAATACTTCATGATGATGATACTGCTTGTTGTTTGAAGGGGCCTAACATCTAGGTCATTCAGCCCAATAATAAATGGGAACTGGCATAAATGGAATATTCTGACAAAAATATTTTCTTCCATAATATTTGATTCAAACTGAAATTAAATCCTCTTTGAAATCCTTTTAGTTGATCCATTTACATAGAATGTAACACTTCCGACTAATCACGGTTTGTTATTATTACAAAGATAACATGTTTCACTTTATAAAAAAATAACAATAATAATAACAATAATAATAATTATCATCATCATCATCATCATCATCATCATCATGATAATAAGTAATAAGATGGCGGTGAACATGGCATGTCTTTATATCACCACTCCATCGAGCGGGTTGGTCACGCGGTTAGGGTCGCGCAACTGTGAGATAGTAGGTTCGAACTCTACTGTCGGCAGCCCTGAAGAGGGTTTTCGATGGTTTCCTATTTTCGCACCAGGCAAATGCTGGGGCTGTACCTTAATTAAGGTCACGGCCGCTTCCTTCCAACTCCTAGCCCTTTCCTATTCCATCGTCGCCATAAGACACCCGGCGGTGCGACGTAAAGCAAATTGTATTTTTTTTAAATTTAAATATCACCACTCTGATACACATGACATACTTAATCAAACAGTGCTGTCTTTTAGGGGCCTGTAACTACCTGTCCTAGTGAAGTGAGTTCTACATATGTGATGGTGTTATCTGCTCTGTATTATCTATGCTATCGGTGACGAGATTGCTGTTTATTTCTTCTAATATTGTTTTAATGTAGAAGGGCAGCAATTTTGTTTAACCTTCGTTTGGGACTGATCACCCAGTTTGAAGATAATAATCTCAAGCGAGCTGTGGTAATCTCTAAAGCCGCGCCCCTAGGAGAAGAGAATTACACAACAAAACAGCATCAGCTAATTGGCAAGAACTCGAACTAATTAATGTTATAGGCTTTATACATAGCAGCATCACAATCATCTCCTACACAATCTATGACATATCATTTTATTTCTCCTTTAACACAAAAATAGCCCTGTATCAGACTAACAAAAAGCACACACCATGAGAATATATAAAAGAACTTCACGGTTTAAAAAATGAACGCCACGCGAGCCTTGCCTTCTTCTGCATAACTGTACTTAGACACTCTCTTCCTAATAGATATCATCCTTACAGGCAACTTTGATAATCAGTAACAGGTGGCTGAAAACCTGGTCGTAGGTTTAAAGAACAATACCCGAAGACTCATAGCAATGGTGAATAAAGAATTGAAGAAACAGGCGCTACTGGAGGAACGTCCGGACACGTGAAGAGCTGGTGCTGGACCTGACAGCTCACAAGTCCCCAGAGGCAGGCTGTGGACACTGCGGACACCTGGCGGCTCACCCGAGAGAGGCACAGCTGCCAATGACAATACTGCTGATACCCAACAACAACAACATATCGGCACCACCGAAAGTGCTTTGTAGAATTATTCTGCAACCGCCAAGGCTGGCCGCAGTAGACAACGCTTGTGACGGACTCGAGAAATGAATACAGACGTCGTGAGTTCAAAGAAACGGACATGGAAAGAAACACGACTGGATAACGAACTACTCTCCATCGGATGTTAATCTATAACACTCATACGTGAATATAACTGAACAACGAGTAAGTGGTCAGCGTAGAACTACAATAAGAAATAGCCTTTTAACGGACTTTCAAATGCAAGCAATCAAACAGGAAGCCCCCAAAGAACTACAACCAATGCAGGAGAACTTTAATGAAAATCATCATACAATTGATACACACACACACAATTAGGGAATAACAGATAATAATCCACACATTTAGAAACAGAAATCAACAAAACCACACATGAGAAAAACAGAAAAATAATAGACATTCTACAGACAGAATTTATCAAATGGGGAGACAATGAAATGAAATGTCGTATGGCTTTTAGTGCCGGGATATCCCAGGACGGGTTCGGCTCGCCAGGTGCAGGTCTTTCTATTTGACTCCCGTAGGCGACCTGCGCGTCGTGATGAGGATGAAATGATGATGAAGACGACACATACACCCAGCCCCCGTGCCATTGGAATTAACCAATTAAGGTTAAAATCCCCGACCCGGCCGGAAATCGAACCCGGGACCCTCTGAACCGAAGCCAGTACGCTGACCGTTCAGCCAACGAGTCGGACATGGGGAGACAATGATCCAACTTCAAGTACCTTCATCCCGAAACTGAAATCAAATCACAGTACTAATGAATTATGAGGATGTTAACTAGTGTCTGCCATCATTTCTTGATAAAGTAAAGAACCATACATCCATCTATTCCAACTGAGGTGCTCCCATGGCCCCGGCCGGCCCCGGCAGCAGCCCCGGCGCTGTGCTGTAGCCCCGGTGAGATGGTGGGGGAAGGAGGGGAAGTGCCAGAGACGGAACCACAGGTCAAGTCAGCGCGCAGCTTACGAAAACAATATTATTTATGACAATTCTGTGAACACATAAACAAACAATTTATTCTGTACGTACATTGCGTTTGCCTTAATGTACATTTAGCGTTTAAGCCGATTGTTGACATCATTTTGCGGCATCTAATTTACCAATATTGGGTACAATTGATTTGGCAGTAGAAATTCTAAGCGCGGCCTCTAAGACAACATCAGACAGAGAAGTTCTAGTTCTACATTTCTTTAAATTCAGAATTAAAACATCTGTTCGCGTGCATAAGTTGTACCGAACATTGAAGTAAATTTTAAGGCAAGTGCATGAAGTCTGGGAAATTCTTGTGGATGATCACCTTTGTAAAACGAAATTAAATCACCGCTGTAGTGGTAGTACTTGATTTTAATGAAGTAAAACCTTCAAAATTTCCAGCTTCAAGCTGACTTTTCAATAACAAACTGTGCATTTTGAAAGCATTAACTCTATCAGACATGATGCTAATCAGTGTGTTTCTCCCTTGCAATTAAATATTTAAAGCATTCAAATAAGACGTTATGTCCGCCAAGAAAGCGAGATCAGCTATCCATTGTTTATTCCGCAAAGTTGGTTATGGAGAACCTTTCATCTCCATGAACAGAGCAATTTCTTCAATTATTACAAAGAAGGTTGCTAGCACTTTCGCGGAACTTAACCAGCGCACAATATGATAAAAGGGAATGTCGCTACATTCTGCCTCCAGATCCTTTAAAAATTATTTGAACTGCCGATGGTTCAAACCTTGCTTTCTGCAGAAATGTACACATTTTGACACAGTATCCATAACAGATTTAAAGTTGCGAAATTTTTTTGCACATAATTGTTCTTGATGTAAAATACAACGTACTGCGTGGAGTAGGTGGGGAAGGAGGGGAACGGTGCTGTTGAGTGCAGCGCTGGTGCGCCCCAGCACTAAGTGCTCGAGTTGGAAAGACCTGACTATTCATATACTGCCTGATAAAAAAAGTTAAGCACCCAGAAGGAGTGGTCCAATATTCTCCCATTTCGTTTTACATGCATACCATCGATGTGTGAGTAAATTATTAGATTTACAATAATCTGTAATGTGTATAACGCCCACCAGAGTGCATTCGTGATGGCATCGTCCTGTTGTTGATAAGTTGTTACCAGTCAACTGCTGAGAGTCAGACAGTTAAGCAAGACGTGCAGCGTTACAGGAAACATATCTTTAAAGATGCCACTACTAAAAATGAAGAGTGCAGGAAATGCAACAGCAGCACTAAAATCATTGAGCACGTCATCAGCAACGGCACATTCCTAGCACCAAATTCATACACTGACAGACATAATGGTGTAGACAAAGTTACACAGCAAGAAATTACGTTGACCCGATCCTTGATCCACAACAGGGTACCTTCCTACAAATACTCCCCATAAAGTGCAATGGAAAACGAAAAACTCTACTGGGATCGCACGATACAAATAGATAAAACAACTCTTCAAAACAGATCCGACATCATATTAACAGACAAAAAGAACGAACACACATATCTCACTGACATCGCCATCCCGAACGATCACAAGAAATATGCAACAGAAATACAGGGAGAATATTGACAAATATACTCTTCTGCAGAAGATCTGACTATGGAAGTAGCAAGAATCTGGAAACAAGAGAGTGACATTTCTCCCTTTTTCCCCCATTTCCCACTGGCCTTACGCCAAAATCATTTCCAGAAAATTTAAATATACTAAGGCCCCCATCTACATAAAAGGCTGCAATTTGGAAGACCTGCAATAACGTCAGAACATTCCTGAATGCTCAAAAAAGCAAAAGCAAAATCATCTTCGTATAGGCCATGAAGGCCCTTGGAGGGGTGGAAGGTAAAGGCTTCCAGTATCCGTGACCTCGGCACCTGATGGGGTAGAGTGGTTAGCTCTACGCCCGCCCTCCTTTGCCCCCAGGAATTAACCCTTTACGCATTTTTCGTGTAGGCTGAGTGAACCTCAGGGCCATGTGCACCTCCGGAAGTGGAAATCTCGTTTCTTAAATTTTACGACTTCCTGACGGGCGAACTAAGCACAAAATCCCGATCAACCACGTACAGCATGACAGTCAAGTTGCAGGAGAAACACGTTACTTTCACTACAGCGTCAATATGGTGCTGAGAGGCAGGTTGAGAAGTAGGCTATGTTTTTCTTTAACAATTTGCTTACCGGGCGAGTTGGCCGTGCGTGTAGAGGCGCGCGGCTGTCAGCTTGCATCCGGGAGATAGTAGGTTCGAATCCCACTATCGGCAGCCCTGAAAATGGTTTTCCGTGGTTTCCCATTTTCACACCAGGCAAATGCTGGGGCTGTACCTTAATTAAGTCCACGGCCGCTTCCTTCCAACTCCTAGGCCTTTCCTACCCCATCGTCGCCATAAGACCTATCTGTGTCGGCGCGACGTAAAGCCCCTAGCAAAAAAAAAAAAAAAAAAAAAAAAAAAAACAATTTGCTTTACGTCACAACGACAAAGATATGTCTTATGGCGACAATGGAATAGGAAAGGGCTAGGAGGTGGTTATGGTTTTAGGAGGAAGTACAATTGGGCAACCATCCTCTATTAACAGTAATCAGAGGGTAAACATGAAAGGGGTCCAAACACTTCGAAAAATGAAGGTATTGGCCAAAGAAAGGCAAGAGCCACTACGGGTGTGAAAATGAAAGACTCCCAAGTTAGGCCGGTTCGACGTACCAAAAACGACCGGTGCAGGCGGAAGTTAGAATGCCTATTACTCATGTAAAACTGCTACTTTGCGGGATTTGTTTTCACCTTATGAATCGAGAAGTTACGTACTTTCATGCCATCTCTGTTTTATAATTAAAACGAATACAAAATTGATCGATATCTGTTGCTTTTGACTTATATCGATAAGGAAAAAAATGAAATGGTGTATGGCTTTTAGTGCCAGGAGTGTCTGAGGACAAGTTCGACTCGCCAGATGCAGGTCTTTTGATTTCACTCCCGTAGGCGACCTGCGCGTCGTGATGAGGCTGAAATGATGATGAAAACGACACATACACCCAGCCCCCGTATAAGCGAAATTAACCAATTATGGTTACAATTCCCGACCCCGCCGGGAATCGAGCCCGGGACTCCTGTGGCCATGCTAACCATTTAGCCATGGAGCCGGACATATCGATAAGGGATAGCACATGAGACGCGCTCTATTTAGTTTCAAGGTATTTGCTTTAAGAGGTATCACATCACGTCCCTTCCTGCCATCTCGAGAATATTTTGTGAACTACCGTACAACTTGAAGATTCTTGCCACTTAGGAAGGGAAAGCACCGAAAGCAAATACTGCGCAGATATTATTTTGCTTCGCAGGCTAGCAGCTACTCTGTCGCAGAGAAATGGCTGGGCCGTCTCATTCTCTTACGGGTGCGGAGATTATTGGTTTCGTTCATGACAGTAGTGGAGGTGATGTACCGGGAAGCGATATTTTCGGCAGTGATACGGACAATGCACAGCAAGAGGTTGCTGGATAAGTGGCAGACAGCGCAGATGAAGAAGAAATAGATTCAGCCGTAATAACTTCGTCCGCTGTTCAGTGGTTGTGGCGAGAGGTAGATGTCACGAGCACACAAAAGATCCTTTTCACGGGTGAGCCAGGTACAAGAAAGCATTTTGTGTCCATTTTAGATATTTTCTTTGCTATTTTACGACGACAAAGTGATTGACCTGATTATTCGACAAACAAACAGGTACGCGGCAGTGTGTATACTTGGCGCGCCCTTGAAACAAAGGTCGCGCACCCGGAAGTGGAACCCAGTGACAGCGGAGTAAATTTGTGTTCTTGGGGGTTGTAATGTTCATGGGGACAGAACACCCCCCCCCTGAAAAGCTGTTTCACCTGGGATGGATTTTTAGAAACCCCTACATTCCCTCAAACAATGGCAAGGGGCAGGTTTGAATTCATCTTGCGAAATTTACATGTTGTTGAAAATTCTACACGGGATGGAAAGCTTTTCAAAATTCAGCCTTTCCTGGAAATTATAAACGGAAATCTTCAGACGGCTTACATCCCCACCGAAAATATTTCTGTGGACGAGTCCCTTACACTCTGGAAAGGTAGACTTGGAATAAAAATTGATATTCCCTTATATACTTTTGTAAATATTGCACGTGATTATGGACAGCCCTGAACAGCAGCCGTCATATATATTGCTCAGAAACATTAAATACTTGATGGTGTCGAAACCTCTGCTCAGCTTCAATTTAAATACTGCCCGAGAAGTGAGCAGCTCTGGCTTAAATTGCCAGCTTGAGGGGTTAACAGTAATCAGAGGGTAAAAATGAAACGGGTCCAACATTTCGAAAAATGAAGGTACTGGCCAAAGAAGCACCATAGGCGTGAAAATGAAAGACTTCCTAGGCCTCCATATGTAATACCGTCGGGGTCGGAAAAGAACAAGAGTTGACCAAGGGAGGTCGGATAGGATAGATGAAAGGGCTAAGAATGGCCAGGAAGCGACCGTGGCCTTAAGAAAATGGCAAGTAAAACCATTCAGGGGTGCCGACAGTGGGGATTGAAGAATGTGTCGTAAGGGCTCCATAGACGGTCTGTCTTTCCTATGCAGTTCTAAGATGACAAGTCGAAACCCGGAAGTGGACAAAGACGCTCCGTTTTGCTGTCGGACATATGGTCAATTTTGTGAGTCATGCACGGAGTAACATGCTAGAGGAACCTTTAATTTACACCGCTGCAGCATTAGCTGTGAGATCATAAGCTTAAAAAAAAAAAAGACTAAATCAAAATAGGCAAAAGCTTGTTGCTTATACTAGACACATTGTTCCACATAACTTTAATGCAATATTTCTTGAACCAGGTGACTGGTACAATTATTTGAGGATGGTCCGTGAAACTTATATATTTATACCTTCTTCACTTGGTAGCACTACAAATCAGCAAGCGTGCCTGCCAGTGCAATAAGACGGGAAATAACGCCTCATGAACGACTGAGCGTCACACTTCGTATTCTAGCAACCGGAAGAAGGTACGAAGATCTGAAATTGTCCACTGCAATTTCAGCCCAGTCTTTGGGAGTAATTATTCCCGAGACCTGCGCTGCAATAACGCAATCTCTCAGTCTAGGAGATTTGTTATGGTGAAGGAGATCCTGGGAGAAGGTGAGGGGGTTGGCGGCCGTGGCGCGTGACCTACACTAGGAACTGTCCCGGCATTCACCTTAGTGTAAGAGAATGGAAAACCACGGAAAACCATTCTCAGGACAGCCTACAGCGGGGACCAGCATCTCTCAGTCTTCCGAATACAGAGGCGTAGAGCCAAGATAGAGCTGTGGCCATCCTTTCTCTGCTCGGTTCGTCGGTCTGAGTTCAGAGCGGTCAGACCAAGAACCAACCGTGGCCACTTGTGGGTCGAAGCTTACTCTGCAGCCGCCGAAGTAAATCACTCGCCACTATGAAGCACACAGACACAGATGGAAGATCACCATATCCATTTTAGTCTATCCAAATAATGTTTTCGAATAATATGAATAGGTTCACCATTTAGAAGAACGTCTTCTCTAACCTCAAACGTATTCTCAAAATTGTGTATGCGCACTACTGTTTTATCACCGACTTCAAAACAGCCACAGTGTATAATTGCAACACACTTCTCCCTTGATGTTTTTTTCCCCTTAGCAAACTTAAAAACACAGTGGTTGTATGAGCGGCACTGCCATGGTTCCACTGACACAGCACCATTTCAAACAAACATATTCTCACACTGCTGCGTATAATTAAGCAACGCAAAGCAAAGTCACCTCCGTACAGGCCGTGAAGGCCTTTGGAGGAGTGGAAGGTAAAGGCTTCCACCACTGTTAACCTCGGCACGTGATGAGGTAGAGTGGTTAGCTCTACGCCCGGCCGCCTTTTCCCCCCAGGAATTAACTTGGTACTCATTTTTTGTGTAAGCTGAGTGAACCTCAGGGCCATATGCACCTTCGGAAGTGGAAATCTCGTTTCTTAAATTTTACGACTTCCTGACGGGGATTCGAACCCACGTCCTTCCGTCTCGGCCAGGCAGCCCCACTGCGTATAATTACAGATCTTAAAAGTCGATTGGCTCATATAAATACACTCGCGTACTTATATTTTCAAAAAGAAACTAATATTTATTGTTAACTTTCATGAAATTCCACCCACTGCATGCAGAAACAAGGAAACTACGTTTGGAATATGCCTGGCCACTCGAATCGCCATTTTGGAACAATCAAGAGTAGCATTAAGGTCGAGTACTGGAGTTGGTCTTGACTGGAGTTAAGGTACACTCAGCTTTCGCAACAGAGACAGGAAGAAGGTTGAAATCTTAAACATCTTGGATGTGGATTTCCGCAGTTTTTCCCATTTTACCTACCTACCTTTCCAACCCGCTGTCCTAAGTAATCAAGTAAACTAACTAGGTCAATCCACAATGACACAAGTTATTAGACTTCACACACACCATGTAGGCTATAGTACATCTATCAACCCAGACATCCCAAGGAATGTTTATCAAGGAAATATTAACAGACCGTACAGCACAAGATACTAGACTGGAAATTTTGTCAACATAACTGAACACTGCGTGTTCCACAGACATATAGACTGACATACTATTAATGTCCTACAGGAATTTAATTTTATAGAAAACCACAATTTCAACATAAATAAGTAACGGAATATTCATGTTTCACTAAATATCCACCAGGACTTTTCAAAAATAGTTGAAAAGAATGTATGAATTGTGGATGACTGACCGACTGATTGATTGACTGATTGATTGATTGATTGATTGATTGACTGATTGATTGCGTGTAACCTCCGGAGACCCCTTGTATTTTCAGTTGACTCCCATAGGCAACCTGCGCGTGTGGTGGTGGTGGTGGTGGTGGTGGTAAGGAATGGAGAAGATGAAACCCGGTGTGAGCACGTAGTTTACTCCTGTCGAATAATACCAAGGAGTCTGCTCAATGCTGAAAGTCCCCATACAACGGACGAATCACCATCAACAGCGGCATATGGACTCACTCCATATGAATATTGCGGAGAGGTTTGGAACTGAATCCAGGCTTTTGGAAAGAAATCTACTGATTAGCCTATACATTATATACCACCACCTCTAATACCCTGCCGGCCAACAATATGATGGTGAATTTATTTTCCATCAACGGAATTCGAACCAATTACCCACGGTGTTTGTATAGAGTTGAAGCCTCACCGATCATGGCCACCAGGCGGGCTATGAAATGTGGATGTGACATTTCGACAAGAATACATTTGCATCATTCTCTTGTAATACAAGACCAGTTAATAGCATTCTGCAAACAAAGCGCGGACCATGTAAAAAGTATTCTTTGGACTACATCTCCCACAGTTGTGCTGTAACATTATAAAAGGAAAGGTAAAAAGAATAGACAACAAAGCCGCTGATTTTGGCCTTGAGCAGCGCCTCAGCCCAACTTCCTGTTCAACCAGGCGCTAATGCATCACGAGTTCAGCGGGCCCTTAACCGAACAGAGGTCAAGGCCCAATCCTGCAAGTCACAATAATTTGTACACGCACCAAAAGGAATGTGTCTAGAAAACAACAGTTATCGTGACCTATAACCATGACAGGTATCTACCGATTACTCTACCCACAGCGTGACCATTCGAACATTACAATACATTTGTCTACCAGGCGAGTTGACCGTGTGGTTAGGGGCGCGCAGCTGTGAGCTTGCATCCGGGAGATAGTGGGTTCAATCCCCACTGTCGGCAGCCCTGAAGATGGTTCCCCATTTTCACACCAGGCAAATTAAGGCTGTACCTTAATTAAGGCCACGCCCGCTTACTTCCTATTGCTAGGCCTTTTCTATCCCTTCTTCGCCATAAAGACATATCTATGCCGGTGCGATGTTATGCCATTGTAAAAAAAAAAAAAAAAATGTTAGGAGTAAATCGGAAACTGGCATACACAGTAAACAAAAAACAAAAATCATGAAAATGATTCTAGTTTAAATGGAATTAGCGCTAAGCTAAAAGTACCTACCGAGCTCGATAGCTGCAGTCGCTTAAGTGCGGCCAGTATCCAGTATTCGGGAGATAGTGGGTTCGAACCTCACTGTCGGTAGCCCTGAATATGGCTTTCCGTGGTTTCCCATTTTCACGCCAGGCAAATGCTGGGGCTGTACCTTAATTAAGGCCACAATATGAAGATAAAGTTGGAATTCAAGAGGACAAATTGGGGCAAATATTCGTTTATAGGAAGGGGAGTTAAGGATTGGAATAACTTACCAACGGTGTTGTTCAATAAATTTCCAATTTCTTTGCAATCATTTAAGAAAAGGCTACGAAAACAACAGATAGGGAATCTGCCACCTGGGCGACTGCCCTAAATACAGATCAGTATTGACTGACTGATTGATTCGTACGGCCGCTTCCTTCCCATTCCTATCCCTCTCCTGTCCCATCGTCGCCATAAGATCTATCTGTGTCGGTGCGACGTAAAGCAACTTGCAAGAAGGATAAGAAGAAAAAGAATACCTTGAAGGTGGTGGTGATTATTATTTTAAGAGGAAGTACAACTAGGCAACCATCCCCTTTATAACACTAATCAGAGATGGATGGAAGAGATCGGATATTTCGAAAATGAAGGCATCGACCAAAGAAAGACAAGGGCCACGAAGGGCGTGAAAATGAGACTGCCTTGAATGCGCAAACCTAATACCGTCGGGTTCGGAAAGGAACAAGAGTTGACTAAGGGAGGTCGGATAGGAAAGATGAAAGTGAAGAGCTTGGCACGACTAAGTGGAAGCAATGCCAGGATTCAGCTAAGGGCCGCGTGGTCGTCAACCCACGCTCCCAAGTTAAGAGCCGCTGGGGCTCCTTTCAGTCGCCTCTTACGACAGGCAGGGGATACCGTGGGTGTTATTCTACCGCCCTCACCCACAGGGGGTAAAAATATAATACCTTGAATCTCGAATAGTGGACACGCCAAAGAGTTTTTCTTTCATCGTACGTGACCTATACATACCGTATCGTTTTTCCTTCTTTAGCACTCCAAGTTCTTTTTTCGAGTTCATGAAATTATGGTCATCAGCACCACCAAGTATTTAGTACTTATGCTAGTATGACTGAAGCGAGAAAATTACAGAAAACCTCTTCATGGGAAGACTAGAGTAGGATTCAAACCCATTTCCCTTATAAGGCCCTTATACTTCCCTTTAGCAAAGTATTTTTCCCCACGAAGATCGTGAAACAATGTGTACAAAGCTCCGGTTCCTCACATGAAACACTGTGTTGAGGAACAAATACACTTCCTAAATATTTCTCACTTTTTAATATACATTTTTCAATACACACTTCGTCAAAGTTCGAAAAGTGACAGGGAAATTGGTAGCGAATGTTATTTTAACTCATTATAGGAGCCTAGAAGTGCACCCTATTCCTAGCAAAGTGTACAGCAGATTAAACCTCCGTGCATTAACTAGCCAGCACATCTATGAAGACGCGTTCCTTTCTTTACGTATACGTATACAACTTCATTTATACCACATATGAATGGACGAAGACAATAAACAGAACCCCTCCCAGTCACTGATGACCACCAACCGTGGGAGAGAGCACCCGTCCACTGCAATCATCACAATCACATGCCACCACTGTTGTTAGTTTTAGGAAATCAAACATATATGAATGAACGAAGACAACGAACAGGACCCCGCCACACCCGTTACAGATGACCACCAAACAGGGGGCGGAGGTGAGAACATCCGTCCATCGCAATCACTGCAATCACATGCAACCGTATTGTTATTTTTCGAACATACCAATCATATTCCTACCACATATGAGCAAACGAAAACCGCGAATAAACAACCCCCCCCCTCCCCAGTCACGGATATCCATCAACCGGGGGAGAGAATATCCGTCTGCGCAACCACTGCACTCACATGCAACCAGTATTTTTCAAACATATTTGTATCACATATGACCGATGCAACAACGAACAGACACCTCTCTCCGCCCCCCCCCCCACCCCGTCCCAAGTCACGGATGACCGCCAACCTGGAGGAGACCACCGCAATCATCGCTATCATATGCCACTGGTTTTGTTCGTTTTCAAAATGTACCAAAATATTCCAACTGACAAACTGTCATAACGCATCATTAAACTTAAATTTACTGCTACAGTACATATTCGCTAACAGTTAGTTTAGAAATATCGTTGAAAGACAACCGTATCTTTTTGAGACATTTCCTGGATATTAACTAAGTTATCCAGCCCAGGATACCTCTCTCTTAACTACATGCAATTTTCTCCGTCTTCACCTTCTTTGCACTTCTTTTCCCAAATTCCTCTGATAATATTACATAATTTTGCTGTTCTTCCAGGTTTCCTCCATTTTCTTTTTAATAGTTTAGCAAGTGTGTAAAGTTCATGTTCATTTTCAATTTTACCTATCTCTTTCCTATCTATATATTTCTCTCTGATAGTTCTCGTTTCTTTACAGTCCTTGAGCAGATGTGCCACTTCCATATGCGTATTACATAAAATAGCCTACATTTATTTTTTATTTAAAAATGGGAATGAAACAGACGGTGTTTTAAGAAAAACTAATAAATTGGAGCACGTGTCGAGTTATATTCAAATTCCGTTCACAGAAATTTGTTGACTTGGATGCGTAACTTTTCACGGTGAAATAACCGAACACCCAACGATCCGACCAACTGACGTAAGAATAATAGAAAATTCCGACAATAGTACGTACATCAGAATTTTCATCCATTTCCTTAAAATGACAGGAATAGCCGTCATCATGTACTTAAATCGGAAATGCAGGATTGAGACAAATTATGTAATTGTGATACTGCAAACTAATCTTATGATCGCACGTATCAGAAAGCCACATTCTACAATGCATATGGCGAACGCCGCTTTTATAAATTAGACCATCCTGCTTTAGAAAAAGTGCTTTTTAAATTGCCGAGCCGTCAGTTGCATCACGACTTTGGGGGGACTACTACGACTATATGGAATACCTTTTTATTTTATTAAAAATGACGAACTCATTTTTGACATTTTAAAATTCTAGATGCATGTCACATTGCTACGATATGTCTACTTTACAGCAACTTATTTTCAATCTGATTTAACACTTCATATGTTTGTAAATTACAAAATATACTGGAAACTGTACTTTTCTTGTTCTAAAAAAAAAGCGTTCCTTATATGGAATACTATAATTCTACTTGTAAGCCTCTTGTTTTAATGAATATTTATAGACTACATGTTTGAAATAAGAAACTCGTGAACAGAATTTAAAATAATAGATCATTATTTGCAATATTCACACACGAATATGTCACCTTCTGCACTTGAACACTCGGTATGGCACCATAACATGCACTCCAAACACTGAATCCATTTCTCAACACTTCTAACTCGGGAATATTTGCCGTCACAGAAGCAGCATGTAGCATCTTCATCACTCGGGTTTACTTTTCCATGTTCCTCTATATCAAGATCAGATGATTCATCGCTTATACTGATTGATTCTTCATCCGAAGAGGAACTGCCATCTCTTGTTCACTTATTTCCCTTTCGCGTACTCTTAGCTCTGCTCAAACCACTGCACGAAGGTTGACTGAGTTCTTGAGCTATTCTTGCCGCAGTTCTAGGTCTAGCTTTCTTTGAGGAAAGTTCCTGAGAGGTCTCCAGTTTATCTTAGTATGGTGATGTTAGAATCTCAGCCTTCCCTGGAGCCCTTCCTCGTTGTCGACCCTTTCGTCTAGCTAATTTGGGAACAGAAGAAATGTCTTCTGGTCCGATTAGTTTCTCTTGTGATTCCTTATGGCGTTCAGGACTTTCTGGAATTAGTCTAGAAACATCCGCTTCTTCTGGTTCTTTTTCAGCAGCAATAAAATCGCTGTCATCAAAGACATGCCGGTTCACAGAATAGAGTCCCGTTGTTCTGAACCCATTGACGGCGATTGACCCAGTTTGCACTTTCAGGTAGTTCTTCCCGAAGATTCCAGCTGTGTCATAATGTGTAAGAGGTCTCCCAGTTGTTCTAATAAAAATACGAACTTCCTCACTATAGTGTGATTTTAAAGGTCCTATGAAGGTTTTGTCCAGGGGCTGCATCCGGTGGGTAGAGTGTGGGGGTAAACACAGAATTTGCACCGAATTCTCTCGTGCCAAATCAATCAGTTCTAGGTTCCGAGAATGTGTGTAGTGACCGTCCATGATTAGCAATACAGGGTCGCCTGAGGAAGGTTTCACTTTGTCAATAAAATGGCGGAACCACTGCGTGAAAATGTTCGACTGAATCCAACTACTCGGATGGCAAGTAACAATGCTGCCAGGTGGAGCCCCCTTTTCTAGCAGGTTACTGCTATTCTTCCTTGGAAAAATTAATGACGAAGGAACAAAAGTTCCTCCAGCACTCATGCAGGTCACTGCAGTGACAAGAGAACCTCTTTCTGCCGAAGTCAGTGAACCCACCTGCTTTGAGCCCTTTAATGAGAAAACAGACTGGATTCTTGATTGGACTACAGACAGACCTATCTCGTCCACGTTAAACTCTCTATCCGGAGGGTACTTACATTTCTCAAATTCAGCCTCTAATAAATCGAAAAACGCGAATACGTTTTCTTTATTGAATCCCCTCGCTCTGTGGAATGAAGTTTCCGTTGGTTTTCTGAAAGAAATAACGTCTTTATGACGCCGGAGAAATAACTTAAGCCACTTGGGCCCAGCACACTGCCTATGTTTCGAAAAGGAGTTAGCTATGTTGTTTGCGGTAGCCATCTGATACGCAAGTCTTCTTATATCCCTTCTAGTCAATCCTTAAATTTATTTTCCATCAGCAGTAAATAATTCACCAACTTGTTTTCCAAGGCAGGTGGAAAAACACTTGGTCTACCTAACTTAGTTTTAGCTGTTCCTCTGCTGTTGTGTTCTTCCTTGTTGCTAAACGAAACAGAGTTGTTCTCCTTACACCTAATGCACTAGCAGCCATTTTGTACCCCATTTTTCCTGTCCTTACTGCATTGATAGCTGGCTGCATGTCTACTTCCTTCCACTTCTTCGGTACTTTCCCCTCCGAATTGTCCTTCCAACTGGCCATGGTTCTGAAGGAAAGAAAAACTGCCTATAGATAGTGCAAAAATCTGGCTCCTAATATGGAATACTATTCCATAATTGGAACACCACAGTATTCCATATTAGGCACACAGCCACGTGTAGTTTTCTCGAAATATCCCAATTTTTGATAATGTTTTAACCAATTTAAATTTTGTCGATTACAGCGCCATCTGTCAGCCAAAATGGCTTTAATCATAGGTCAAATTGGGGTATTTTTTCTGGGGAATCCAAATCTGCAATAAAAAAGGGGGTTCCTATTTAAGATTTCCTTCTCCCCCTCCCCACCCCCAGGGCGTGTGGGGTAGGGGGTGGAGTTTGTTATTATTGGATGTCCCCTGCCGAAACAAACAACTTTCATTACCCATTTCTTTTGATCCGATGTGCAGTTTTCGAGATATTTGCTCCGACAGATTAACATGGCCCACCCTGTTTATCATTATAAACTATTAAATATTTTAACGTACACACGTACAGCTTCACCCAGCGATACTATTTCTAATCTGGTGATCTCTTCGTTATGAGTGCCCCCCTCCCCCTGTCATTGCTCCCACGTGTTTGTACTAGCAATCGTTCCCGCTACTTTCATGCGTGTTACTTCGTAGTGTGTTACTTCCCACTGATAAATAAGATATCCCGAGTCCACCCAGCTTTCACTCCTGTACAGTAAAGTCAATCTGAAAAGAGCGATGTGATAATACTTATTCGTTTTACATCCCACGCTGGGGTGCCAGAATTTTGTCCCACAGGTATTCTTAGTGTGCTGGTGAATATAATTATCTACATGAGACTGGCGCATTTGAGCACCTTCAAATACCACCGGACTGAACCCGCCAACTTGGGCTCAGAAAGCCAGCGCTCCACCATCTGAGTCACTCCATTCGACTGCACCTCTTTTCAAGCTCCACAAGATGACTGCCGACTTTCAACACACTTCTGACATTAAGATAAAACAATTTACCGTATTTCCATCCAATGGAATCGAATTAACGAAACAGCTATCTGAATTTTAATATTTTAATGATTCACTGATGATGAAAGTAAGATTCCGAAAACCGGTTATGAATAAAACCATTTTAATGTGTGCTGATATAGACTGTTTTTAATTTGAGTAATTGTACGACATAATGAACAATTTATTTTTACCAAAGGCTCTACATTCCTAAACAATTCAGAACTGACAATCAATGAAGTGATAGTTATTTGTGCACACAGTGAAGTAACACGCTGGACATCGGAAGTTGTTTACAAAAGCTGATCACACAACATTCTTCGCAGACGTCACATCGGCTACTTCAGTTTCTATGCAACCTTTTGAATCAGACAGTATAAAGAACTTTGCTGGTAAATCTGTCAGGGACGCTGTAATGCACTCGCACTGAAAGATATTCGACAAAGAGAACATTAAACAATGTAGCGACTCTTCCAAATACCGATGAACAAAGATGGAGTCAACCATGGACAGAACCAGTGTCGGACGGCTTTTACAACTGACGTCTCATGTGTAATTCATCCGACGTTCCTCTGCTTTCATGGCCGTTCAAGGGCGCCCAGCAATCAAACACGAGTTCGACGACATCAACTGGTCATTGGGTTTTGGTTACTAAAATATTTTAAGTGCTAGATTGCTACATAGCAGTCTACTCCAATGTGATGTAGCTGGAGAAAACGTTGAGGGGTAATCAAGCGAATGAATACAGGTGATGCTTTATTTCAATATTGCGCTATACTACTGCAATACGGTTTCCAAAATGTTTAGATTGATAGTTTCATGACCCGTTATGACAGCAGCTCATAGTTAGCAACAATTCCGCTCATTCAAAGGCTCTTTCACGCACTGCTGTTTCTTCTCGCCGAAACTGTAGAATCTGAACTCTTAGGGAACACGATACGTCGCCATCTGAACTCCCAAACGGTGTAATAGTCAAGCATGTCTGAATTTTCAAAGAATCAGCTGCACCCAGTTCTAGAACTGTGGATCCAAGCATTGACTGCCACTAAACAATTATCTGAAATTGCGAAATAAAAAAATAAATAAATGCATACACCCCTCTTCGGTGGAGTGAAACCTTTCAGACTATCCAACCAGTGAAAGAGCCGGCATACAGAACGCAGAGGCGTACGAGAAGCAGCAGGCTGTGCTATCTACTATGCACAGAGAGGCAACCGAGATAGAGCTTCTACGTACTTTTTTAATGGCTACTGACATAGAGATATTAGAAAATAAAACAATGTAATAAAATACTATTTAGTTGCACCAATCAGATCTTATAAAGCCAAGCAAGCAAGCAAGCAAGCAAGCTTGTCGTTTTACGTGACTGTTGATCATAGCCATGGGACCTCCAGTTTTATGTGGAATCTCAACCACAGTGATATGACTTCATTTCAAAAATCCTACACGACGCATTAGCCGGGATTTGAACCGCAGCTGCTTTGGTGAGAAGGCACAGACAACGCCAATTGGCCATACCGCCCCTAGGTCTTATAAAAATGATGATTTAATAATTTGTAATTTCTGCTTACGATTTGAAGCGACGATTAATTGTGATTGATTGATAATGCAGTTTCTTATCACGTGCGAGAAATTCACTGAAAGGTTGGAAAAATGTATGTTGAAGAGCATTAAGAGACGATGGAGTACAGTTACAACATTCACAGAGTATCGATTTTTTCCCTATTTAATGTCCGCGACAGCAAACTCTGTGGCTTATATTAATTGGCAACTAAAATTCGAATTGATTGAAATACTGCGAGAGAATAGCAACATAGTGCTACAGAGAGCGTTCTAATTGAAATGCAGCGTACCACACAATGAAGTCAGCACACAATGGAACAGAGCCATAGAATGGCAGTAACCAAGCAATTATCATACGTGTTGGTGTATTTTACGATATGGAACATAACTAGACGGCATGCGAAACAGAGGTAGCTGCTGTTACATTCATTTGAGATCCCAAACATTAGATTACATCCATTGCAACAACTGGAGTAGGTCAGAAGACTGTGCGACTAGGCAATGAGAAGGCACATCCATCCTATACGTTACGTTTAGATTCCGGTACTAACAGCGTCCGGCTCCAAGGCTAAATGGTTAGTATGCTAGACTTTGGTTCAAGGGTCCCCGAGTTCGAATCCCGGCCGAGGTGGGATTTTCACCACTGGCTCGGGGACTGGGTGTGCGTCGTTCTTAAATAGAAAATAAAAGGAAATGAGAAAAATAGGAAAACTTCAGAGAGAGAATAAATACAATAGTTATCCAAACATATTTTTTCCTAGATGCCTTCCATATTCACTCCTGGAAACTGACATGACGGTATTTTATTTCACGTCCCGCGGTACCAATCACCTTCAGTTGTACACAGTGCAATAAGAACCACAATAAGGCAAGTTATTAGTAATCAGACATGCTACTTCCGAGTGCAGACACGGTTCTTGTAAGAGGGGCAGATCTGAATGATGGGGAAATGGAAATCCAATGTACAGGCAGGGGAATCGAAACAGTGGGCTATGAGGAGGACACAGTGCTTGTCGAACATCTTTTTTTTTTTTTGCATTACATCGCACCGACACAGATAGGTCTTATGGCGACGACGGGACAGGAAAGGCCTAGGAATGGGAAGTGATCGTGGCCTTAATTAAGGTATAGCCCCAGCATTTGTCTGGTGTGAAAATGGGAAACCACGGAAAACCATCTTCAGGGCTGCCGACAGTGGGGTTCGAACCCACTATCTCCCGGATGCGAGCTCACAGCTGCGCGTTCCTAACCGCACGGCCAACTCGCCCGCTGTCGTACATCCGATCCACTACTGCATGCACTGTACAAAGTTATAGTGATAAGCTGATTGGACCGAGAATTAGTACACGAAATAACACTGTACGAAGGGCAAAAGATACAGAAAACAAATTATAGCATTACATTTTTAAGTTATGCTCATTGTTATTAATGAAACTAATAACAATAAATAAATAAATAAATAAATAAATAAATAAATAAATAAATAAATAAATAAATAAATAAATAAATAAATAAACCAATCGATACGCATTTAGGGCTGTCCCCCAAAACTCACCTTAAACGTTTTAACGTTTAATTTCTATGGGCATACTCATCCTAAGTTATGTCTTCCCAACCCCATTTACCAGAAAAATTTTCGGAAGTACAAATCTTGCGATGTTTGTTGTAAGTCTAAACGTTCTACAAACGGTCTAGTACAGGGATGGCAAACCTTTACCGACTAGCGTGTCAATTAAGGTCTTATTTATTACGTTTTACTGTCTAGTCTGCCATGGGTTATGCTTCTTTAAGATTATCATGAAATCCATTTTCTGACTTCATTTAGGTATTAGATTGCATTACATATAAATCCATTCGACTGAATGTTTCATGATTTTATTTTGTAAACAACACTGAAAATTACACTTTTAAAACATATACACTGACTGACAGAGCAAATGCAACACCAAGAAGGAGTGGTCAGAACTTTATGCCAATTGCAGGGTAGACTGACGTCACTGAGGTATGCTCATGATGGGAAATGCGCCGCTGTGCTGCGCACGTAGCGAACGATAAATGGGACACGGCGTTGGCGAATGGCCCACTTCGTACCGTGATTTCTCAGCCGACAGTCATTGTAGAACGTGTTGTCGTGTGCCACAGGACACGTGTATAGCTAAGAATGCCAGGCTGCCGTCAACGGAGGCATTTCCAGCAGACAGACGACTTTACGAGGGGTATGGTGATCGGGCTGAGAAGGGCAGGTTGGTCGCTTCGTCAAATCGCAGCCGATACCCATAGGGATGTGTCCACGGTGCAGCGCCTGTGGCGAAGATGGTTGGCGCAGGGACATGTGGCACGTGCGAGGGGTCCAGGCGCAGCCCGAGTGACGTCAGCACGCGAGGATCGGCGCATCCGCCGCCAAGCGGTGGCAGCCCCGCACGCCACGTCAACCGTCATTCTTCAGCATGTGCAAGACACCCTGGCTGTTCCAATATCGACCAGAACAATTTCCCGTCGATTGGTTGAAGGAGGCCTGCACTCCCGGCGTCCGCTCAGAAGACTATAATTGACTCCACAGCACAGACGTGCACGCCTGGCATGGTGCCGGGCTAGAGCGACTTGGATGAGGGAATGGCGGAACGTCGTGTTCTCCGATGAGTCACGCTTCTGTTCTGTCAGTGATAGTCACCGCAGACGAGTGTGGCGTCGGCATGGAGAAAGGTCAAATCCGGCAGTAACTGTGGAGCGCCCTACCGCTAGACAACGCGGCATCATGGTTTGGGGCGCTATTGCGTATGATTCCACGTCACCTCTAGTGCGTATTCAAGCCACGTTAAATGCCCACCGCTACGTGCAGCATGTGCTGCGGCCGGTGGCACTCCCGTACCTTCAGGGGCTGCCCAATGCTCTGTTTCAGCAGAATAATGCCCGCCCACACACTGCTCGCATCTTCCAACAGGCTCTACGAGGTGTACAGATGCTTCCGTGGCCAGCGTACTCTCCGGATCTCTCACCAATCGAACACGTGTGGGATCTCATTGGACGCCGTTTTCAAACTCTGCCCCAGCCTCGTACGGACGAACAACTGTGGCAAATGGTTGACAGAGAATGGAGAACCATCCCTCAGGACACCATCCGCACTCTTATTGACTCTGTACCTCGACGTGTTTCTGCGTGCATCGCCGCTCGCGGTGGTCCTACATCCTACTGAGTCGATGCCGTGCGCATTGTGTAACCTGCATATCGGTTTGAAATAAACATCAATTATTCGTCCGTGCCGTCTCTGTTTTTTCCCCAACTTTCATCCCTTTCGAACCACTCCTTCTTGGTGTTGCATTTGCTCTGTCAGTCAGTGTACATTTCAAGAATGAGATATTCTTGCTTTAACCTAATAACATTTATAATAAATATAACCATAGAATTGACACATGCTTTACATTAAAGCGTAATATTAAAATATGCTATGTAGCTAGATTTGGGGCCTCTCACTGCCGAGTTCCGTGGTTCAAATCCCGGTCACTCCACGTGAGATTTGTGCTGGACAAAGCGGAGGCAGGACAGGTTTTTCTCCGGGTACTCCTGTTTTCCCTGTCATATTTAATTCCAGCCACACTCTCCAATATCATTTCATTTCATCTGTCATTCACTATTAATTGCCCCAGAGGAATACGACAGGCTTCGGCAGCCGGCACAATTCCTATCCTCGCCGCTAGATGGGGCTTCATCCATTCCATTTCTGACCCGGTCGAATGACTGGAAACAGGCTGTGGATTTTTATTTTCATGTAGCTAGATTTCCGACCTATTTATTACATGTTAAAAACATTCAAATGTGTTACTATGTTGTCTGATGTGCCACAGAAGTCGTGTTCATGTGTCACCTAGTGGCACGCGTGTCACAGGTTCGCCATCCCTGCTAGTAGCTCTACTCGAGACGGGTTATAATTTTATGTCAGTAAGAATATTGTTGCTTTCCTATTTTCGGTCCAGTTAGGACCTCAAGTATAAGCACCTCGGTCCCAAACACACACACGTGAGGAATATATCAGTTGGATCATGCGCACTGACGCCGTGACGCCCTTGACCGGCTTGAGAGCGCCCAATAGAAGGAAATCATTCTTAGGAGGGGGGCGGGAGGAGAGTTTATGTATGTTTATGTTACAGCTCTTTTCAGCACAAGGACTCAAGCGAGGAAAGATTGAAATAAAAACTACAACATGATGAGGGTTGTACTCATCAGTAAGATAAGGGACGAATCAATCCACCTCAGCTCCCCGACAGCGATACGGGAGCGGATAAACAGCCCGCACCTTACTAAGAAGCACCATAGCATTACTTTTGTTTTGGACTTATTTATTTTCATCTTGTACTCCTTACACAACACTGCGTCCATACCATTCAGCAACTTCTCGAGATCTTCTGCAGTCTCAGCTAAAAGAACAATATCATCGGCAAATCTCAAGGTTTTGATTTCCTCTCCCTGGATTGTGATTCCCTTTCCAAATTCCCCTTTGATTTCCTTTACTGCCTGTTCTATGTCAACACTGAAAAGGAGGCGCGGGAGGGGGGGGGGGGCAGACTGCAGCCCTGCTTCACTCCTTTCTGGATTGCTGCTTCTTTTTGAAAGCCCTCGATTCTTCTCACTGAAGACTGATTTTTATACAGATCCCAATCACCTTCATAATCTTAAATAGTTTGGTCCAATCAACATTACCGAATGCCTTTTCTAGGTCTACGAACGCCATGTACGTGGGCTTGTCCTTAATTTGACCCTCTAAGATCAGACGTAAAGTCAGAATTGCTTCACGTGTTCCTACATTTCTTCTGAAGCCAAATTGATCTTCTCCCAACTCAGCTTCAACTTGTCTTTCCATTCTTTTTGTATATAATACGTGTTAAAATTTTGCAGGCAAGAGATACTAAACTAATGGTGCGGTAGTTTTCATACTTGTCAGCAGCGGCTTTCTTGGGAATAGGTATAACAACATTCTGGCGAAAATCGGATGGCACTTCTTCTGTCTCATACATCTTACACACTAGATGGAATAACCTTGCCATGCTGGTTTCTCCTAAGACAGTCAGTAATTCAGAGGGAATGTCATCAATTCCAGGTGCCTTGTTCCTATTTAGGTCTTTCACAGCTCTGTCAAACTCTGACCTCAAAACTGGGTCTCCAATTTCATCAGCATCAACAGTCTCTTCTTGTTCCAGAACGCAATCATCTACGTCTTTACCTCATACAACTGTTGGATATGTTCTGCCATCTTTCTGCTTTGCCTTCTTTCCCTAGAAGTGGCTTTCCATCTGAGCTCTTAATATGCATACATCTAGGTTTCCTTTCTCCAAAGGTTTCCTTGATTTTCCTGTATGCAGCATCTACCTTTCCTAGGCCATACAACCTTCAACAACCTTACACTTCTCCTTCAGCCATTCTTCCTTAGCTACCTTGCACATTCTATCCACATCAGGGGTCAAACTGTGGCCTACCGAGTGGCGGGATGGTCCTTTCGGAGAATTGCCGTACAAGTTGGACATGCTGCGTCAGCTGTGCAACGATGCAGGTTGCAATGGTCACGTGAACATTCTCACACCCGTAGATGGGGTTCTGGACGTCCACGCAGCACAGACGTCCGCCAAGATCATCCTATTGTAAGGACAGCAGTGGCAGATCATACAGTTACCACAGCACAGATAAGAGGGTTTGTGAGCCCAGAAGTGGCAACACGAACTGTTGCCAACCGGTTACTAGCAGTGGGACAACGGGCACACACACCTCTAGCCCGTCTTCCACTCACGCCACAGCATCGACGTGCACGGCTCGACTGGTGCCGTTAGAGGATCACTTGGAAGATGGAATGGCGGGCCGTGGTCTTCAGCGATGAAAGCAGATTCTGCCTGCACGCAAGTGATGGTCGTCTACGTGTACGAAGTAGACCTGGCGAGCGCTGCCTCGTAGAGTGCATTCGTCCAAGGTACACTGGCTCCACCCCAGGCCTTATGGTCTGGGGTGCGACAAGCTACAACTCTCGTTCACATTTGGTGTTTGTAGAGAGAACGCTGACCAGCGCTCGGTACGCGCAGAATGTTGTAAGACCAGTTCTTTTGCCATTATTGCAACAGGAAGGTGATGTGTTGTTCCAACATGATAATGCTCGCCCACACACTGCGCGTGAAACTCAACGTGCTCTGCAAGACGTGCAGCAACTTCCCTGGCCAACACGATCTCTGGACTTGTCTCCCATAGAGCACCTGTGGGATATGATGGGACGACAAAGACACGTGCGACTCGTCAACCCACAACTATTGCAGAACTACGTGAACAGGTCGAATAGGCGTGGAATAATGTATCCCAAGACAGTATTCGCCATCTTGATCGAACGGATGCCAGAATCAGCGCCTGTATTTCCGCCCATGGAGGATACACCGCGTACTAATATGGGTGTTTCAGCATGGATCGACACCTAGTACCTCAGTACCACTTGAGCTATTGATCTGTAAACGTAATCATTTCATGTATGCCATATGCACTGTTTCAACAATAAATCTTGAGTGAATTGGGAAACTCTAAGAAGATGTACTAATTTTTTTTCCGGCAGTGTATATAATTTTGGGGATGTCTGCTGTGGCGGACATGCCAATAATAATGACCATCAAATCATTTTAATGTAATTTCTGTCATTTTAAAGAGAAATATTTTATACTTAGAATCACTCGTGAGGCGACAGAAGCTGCTAAAAGGCCGATTAATTTTAACAAAGCGGAAGGCTATATACTTAGTAGATCATAAATACCCTCCATAGTTAACTCTTCAACATTTTTCTCATCGACTCCAGAGGCTCTGGAATGAGCTACATTTTTAACAGGGTCTCTGTATCTTGAGATCCCCCTGTGGGTCGAGACGGCAGAATAACACCCACGGCGACTAAAAGGGCCCCAGGCGCTCTTAACTTGGGAGCATGGGTTGGCGACCGCCGGGCCTTCGCTGAGTCCTGGCATTGCTTCCACTTACTTGTGCGAGGCTCCTCACTTTCATCTATCCGACCTCCCTTGGTCATCTCTTGTTCATTTCCCAAACCGAAGGTATTAGGTTACGAGGCCTAGGGGGTCTTTCACACCCTTAGTAGCCCTTGCCTTCCTTTGGCCGATACTTTAATTTTCCGAAGTGTCGGACCCCTTCCGATTAGTGTTAATATAAGATGGTGGTTCATTTGCACTTACTCTTAAAACAATAACCACCACCACCACCACCTTGAGTCTAGTTACTATGGAGTGACAGTTGCCACTAACATTTGTATTGCTCTGAAGACGATTCTGGTTGCAGGTTCGAAACGCGTCAGCATATAACAAGTATTACACGACCTAACATCCCCAAAATTAAATATTATAATGTATTTTAAAATATATTATGCATATTGGAGCTATCTTCTATTGATGGGTATTTTTTTTTTTTCGGTATAGTGAATAGTAGAATCTCTTCACAGAGCACGCAGTTGAGCTCAAGGTCGATCATGATTTAGCTATCCAGTAACGTTGGTCTACTATAAAATTACATGAACTATTTTACATCTCAAAACTTTGAGGAAGCAAAATAATAATAATAATAATAATAATAATAATAATAATAATAATATACCATAATGGCGAGAGCCTCCGTGGCTCAGGCGGCAGCGCGCCGGCCTCTCACCGCTGAGTTCCGTGGTTCAAATCTCGGTCACTCCACGTGAGATTAATTCGTGTTGGACAAAGAGGAGGCGGGGCAGGTTTTTCTCCGAGTACTCCGGTTTTCCCTTCATCTTTTATTCCAGCAACACTCTCCAATAACATTTCATTTCATCTGTCAGTCATTAATCATTGACCCAGAGGAGTGCGAAAGGAGTCGGCAGCCGGCACAATTCCTATCGTCGCCGCTAGATGGGGGCTTCATTCATTCCATTCCTGTCTGGCCCGGTCGAATGACTGGAAACAGGCTGTGGATTTTCATTTCCATTCATATACCATAATGGTGTGACAAGGGCGCATTCCCTACTCGTCACCACCGATTTCGCTCAAATTTATAGAACATGCAGGGCTTGGCTAGAAATGAAAGTAACCAAAGTGGGAATTCCAGATGGCCAAGCGTATAGAAAATAAATATAAAAATGTTGACGCGGCTCTCGCATCGTATAAGCCACTTACGTTAGCGCACACGCCGTGCAGTAGTTGGCGTAGCGGTAAGAGCTTGGACTAGTAATTCGGTGGCCGTGGGTTCGACTCCCCGTGTCGAGAATATTTTTCTCAATTTTTATATTATTCATTGAATTTATTTTTTATTTATTTATTTATTTATTTATTTATATGCAAAAGGCATATAGGACGTCTTTTTTTTTTTAATGAGCGCACAAATGTAGAAAAGTTGGAGTTGCGAACTTTCCCGACGTGTTCAAACAGAAATTCTTCTTTCTTCACCTTTTTTGGCTATCTCCCCTCGTTGGGGAATGTGCCATAAACGTGAATAGTCGTTTCGCTGTAAGATTCGTTTTCACCTGACAAGTGACGGTTGCTCCTGGCGGCTGTACACAAACAATAGATTCTTGGCGCAGGAAGGAAAAGGTCTGACAATGAAATCCCATATTTTATCTTTTCTATGCCTTTTGTGTATAAGTAAATAAAATGAATTATTCACCTCTTTGCTTAACTGGAACATGAAAGTTGACAAAAAAAGTCTGCACAGGGCGAGTCGAACCCACGACCATCGAATTACCCGTCCGAGCTCTTACCGCTACGCCAACTACTGCTCGGCGTGCGCACTAACGCAAGTGGCTTATACGGTGCGAGAGCCGCGTCAAAATTTATATTTTTATTTTCTATACGATTGGCCATCTGGAGTTCCCACTTCAGGTACTTTCACTTCTAGCCAAACCCAGCATGTTCTATAAATTTGAGCGAAATCGTTGGTGGCAAGTAGGGAATGTCACCTTGTGAGTTTGAAAGAGAATTTACCTGCGGTGAAAAAAAAAACCCCACCACCACTCCTTCACCATGACCAACTACCATGTTTTAATGCGACTCCACTTGTACGTTTGACCTCGTTTTGAAACTCCTCCGTTAAATATTCACTACCAAGTTCTCAGAAGCTTGCGCTGCCTTAATAAAGTATAAGGTTTGTCATGGTATTGGAGATTATTGCAGGTTATGAAAATCAGCTGGAATGCCATTCATAGTGTCATAAACGATATAAAACCGCAAGATCAAAACTTGATGGCAATTCTACGTATGTGCCTGTCCAGAAACTAGTACTATTGTCACAACATTCGCTATAATGAACTGTAGATTATTATCAATAATACGAATCACATAGTGATAATGAGTTATACGAAAAAAAAGAAAAAAGAATGCTGCCTAAATTTAGTATCGCTTAAATACATTATTTATCTAGAGATTGGGTATGGCGTGGGGTGAGGGGAAGGGCTCTCCTTTTGCTAGATTAAATTTAGTCAAACGGCGTTCGCACTATACATACAATTAACAAGATATATGCACGATTCCTTAGCTGAAATCTGAAGATATATCAACAACATAATCTAAAATCTTGACGATAATCTTTCTTTTTCTTAATCGTTACTTTTGAAATATTTTTTTTCTGATGTTTGCTCTGCGAATTATTTCTGAAAAGTTAAATTATTTGGGGCAAATAAAAGGGCTTAGAATATGTTGTTCACATAAATAAAATACCTTACCATGCAAGCATTTATGCAAATATCTTCAGTGGTTTTAAGTTACGATAAAACAATGTGTAAGGGCAAAAGTTACAGAAAATGAGCAACACGCATATGACACCGCGGGATGTAGCAAGTGATATACATGGACATCCACAAAGACTTTTTTTTTTTTTTGCTAGTTGCTTTACGTCGCACCGACACAGATAAGTCTTATGGCGACGATGGGACAGGAAAGGGCTAGGAGTGGGAAGGAAGCGGCCCTGGCCTTAATTAAGGTACATACCCAGCATTTGCCTGGTGTGAAAATGGGAAACCACGGAAAACCATTTTCAGGGCTGCCGACAGTGGGGTTCGAACCTACTATCTCCCGAATACTGGATACTGGCCGCACTTAAGCGACTGCAGTATCGAGCTCGGTAAGATATTTTTGTAGTAATGAAAATAAATTCTATAAAGGAAATTCTCCCCCGTGAACCATGTGACCTTGCCGCGGTGGGGAGGCTTGCGTGTCCCAATGAAGCAGGTAGCCGAGTCGCAGGTGCAACCATATCGGATGGGCATCTGTCGAGAGACCAGACTATAATGAATGGTTCATCGGAAGGGGGGTAGCAGACTTTCGGAAGTTGCAACGGCGGAAGTCTAGATGTTTGACTGATATGGTCTTGTAATATTACTTAACATGGCTTAGCTATGTTGATACTGCTACACGGCTGAAAGCAACGGGAAATTACAGCCGTAACTAATTCCCGAGGACATGCAACTCTCTCTCTGTATGAATAATGTACTGATGATGGCTTCCTCCCGGGTAAAATATCCCAGAGGTAAAATAGTCCCCCATTCGGATCTCCGGCTGGGGACTATACGAGGGGGC
The DNA here is from genome assembly GCF_040414725.1 of Anabrus simplex. Lineage (NCBI taxonomy): Eukaryota > Metazoa > Arthropoda > Insecta > Orthoptera > Tettigoniidae > Anabrus > Anabrus simplex. The sequence continues at coordinate 1,219,761,198 of NC_090265.1, read as the reverse complement.
AATCATCAGGAAGATGGGTACTGACAATCTGCCAGTCGGAGCGTGGAATGTTAGAAGTTTGAATCGTTGTGGTAGGTTAGAGAATCTGAAAAGGGAGATGGATAAACTAAAGTTAGATGTAGTTGGTATAAGTGAAGTACGTTGGCAGGAAAAACAGTATTTTTGGACAGACGACTAGAGAATTATCAACAAAAATCAAACAGGGAAATGCAGGAGTAGGTTTAGTAATTAATAAGAATAGGGGACCGGGTAAGCTACTACGACCAGCATAGTGAAAGGATTATTGTTGTCAAGTTAGACACCAAGCCAATGCCCACCACAATAGTGCAGGTCTATATGCCTATATGATGAAGAAATCGAAAGATTATACGAAGAGATAGAAGATTTAATACAATAAAAAAGGTGACGAGAATCGGATTGTGATGGAAGACTGGAATTCATTGGTAGGCCAAGGAAGAGAAGCTAACATAGTAGGAGAATTTGGATTGGGACAAAGTAATGAAATAGGAAGCCGGCTGGTTGAATTCTGCACCGATCATAATTTAGTCCTTGTTAACACTTGGTTCAAACACCACAAACGACGGCTGTATACATGGACGAGACCTGGAGACACTGGAAAGTATCACATAGACTTCATTATGATTAGGCACAGATTCAGAAAAGAGATATTGGATTGCAAGACTTTCCCAGGAGCAGACGTGGATTCTGACCACAATCTGTTGGTCATGAAATGCTATCTGAAATTGAGGAAGTTGAAGAAAGGAAGAAACGCAAGAAGATGGGATCTAGACAAGTTGATAGAAAAGTGTGTGAGGGATTGTTTCGAGGAACAAGTAACACAAGGATTACCAAGGCTGAAGGAAAAACAGTAGAGGAAGAATGCACAGTCATGAAGAATGAGATCAGTACGGCTGCTGAAGAAAAGTTAGGAAGAAAGCAAAGATCAACTAAGAAACAAAGGATAACTCAAGAAATACTAGACCTGAATGACGAACGAACGACGAAAATACACGAATGCAAAAATGAGGAGGGCAGAAAATAATACAGGAGAATAAAGAATGAACTAGATAGAAAGTGCAGGACAGCTAAGGAAGAACGACTGAAAGAGAAGTGCAAGGATGTTGAAGACTGTATGGTCCTAGGAAAGGTAATTGCTGCATACAGGAAAATCAAGAAAACCTTTGGAGAAAGGACAACTAGGTGTATGAATATTAAAAGCTCAGATAGAAAACCACTTCTAGGGAAAGAAGACAAGTCAGAAAGATGGCAGGAACATATCCAACAGTTGTATCAAGGTAAAGAAGTAGATGATAGGGTTCTGGAACAAGAAGAGGCTGTTGATGCTGATGACATGGGAACCCAATTTTGAGGTCAGAATTCGACACAGCTTTTGAGCGACGTAATTAGGAACAAGGCACCGGGAATTGATGACATACCCTCAGAATTACTGACTGCCTTAAGAGAAACCAGCATGGAGGGGTTATTCCGTTTAGTGCATAAGATTGCCATCCGATTTTCCGCAGAATGTTGTTATACCTATTCCCAAGCAAGCCGGTGCTGACAAATGTGAAAACTAGCGCACTATTAGTTTAGTATCTCACGCCTGCAAAATTTTAACACGTATTATTGACAGAAGATTGGAAAGACAAGCTGAAACTGATTTGGGAGAAGATCAATTTGGCTTCAGAAGAAATGTGGGAACACGTGAAGCAATCCTGGCTTTACGTCTGATCTTAGAGGACCGACTCAAAAACAAAAGCCCGCGTGCATGGCTTTCGTGGAAAAGGCATTCAATAATGTTGATTGGACCAAACTGTTGAGATTCTGAGGGTGATCGGGATCAGATACCGAGAAAGGAGAATTATCTAAAATTCATACAAAAATCAGTCTGCAGTGATAAGAATCGAGGCCTTTGAAATACAGGCAGCAATCCAGAAATGAATGAGGCAAGGCTGCAGTTTGTCCCCTCTCCTTTTCAATGTTTACATAGAACAGGCAGTAAAGGAAATCAAAGAGAAATTTGGAAATGAAATCACAGTCCAAGGAGAGGAAATCATAACCCTGAGATTTGCCCATGATATTGTTATTTTATCTGACTCTGCAAAAGATCTAGAGAAATTGCTGAATGGTAAGACAGCCTTGGAGAAAGAATACAAGATGAAAATAAATAAGTCCAAAACAAAAGTAAAGCGCGGGGCGGGGGGTCGAATAAAGTCAGATGATGCAGGAAATATTGCATTAGGAAATGAAGCCTTAACGGAAGTAGATTAATATTGTTACTTGGCTAGTAAAATAACTACTGATAGTAGAAGTAAGGAGGACAGAAAATGCAGACTAGCACAAGCAAGGAAGTCCTTTCTTAAGAAAAGACATTTGTTCACCACGAATATTGATAGAGGAATTAGAAAGATGTTTTTGAAGTAAAGGTCTTCCGTCTGGGCCGTGGCATTGTATGGAAGTGAAACATGGACGATAACTATGTCAGAAAGGGAGAGACTAGAAGTTTTAGAAATGTAGTGTTACAGAAAAGGTGAGATGGGTAGGTTTAATCATGAATGAAGATATATTGAATCGAATTGGGGTGAGGAGATATATTTGGCTAAATTTGACCAGAAGAAGAGATAGAATGATAGGACACATGTTAAGACAGCCAGAACTTCTACAGTTGGTTTTTGAGGGAAGTGTAGGTGTTAAGAACGGTAGGGGTAGACCAAGATACGAATATGAAAAACAGATTAGAGCAGTTGTAGGATGTAGCAGTTATGTAGAAATGAAAAGGTTAGCACAGGATAGAGTGACATGGGAAGCTGTATCAAACCAGTCTATCGACTGACGACTGAAACAACAACACAAAGAAAATTTAAAAATGCAATTTTAACTCATAAAGGTCCTCCAAAAAGGCAATGAAACAGCTTAGTGGTGGCCCTGGTGGATGCCCTGCCACGTAGTACACTGAATTCGCAGCAGAACGTTAACGGTGAAGTGTTAATATTACCATTCGAAATTCCCAAGGAAAATTCATGGGATACGCAGAAATTATCAGAATCTATAATAGCGAAGGGAGCACAGACATGAGCACGTGACTCAGATCGCACGGTATCCCGAATACTGGTTACTGGCCGCACTTAAGCGACTGCAGCTATCGAGCTCGGTACATGCCGTTGCATCCGGGAGGTAGTGGGTTCGAATCCCACTGTCGGCAGCCCTGAAGATGGTTTTCCGTGGTTTCCCATTTTCACACCAGGCAAAAGCTGGGGCTGTGCCTTAATTAAGGCCACGGCCGCTTCCTCCCCATTCCTAGGCCTTTCCTATCCCGTCGTCGCCATAAGACCTATATGTGTCGGTGCGACGTAAAAAAATAACTGCTTGCTCTCTGCTACCTAACCTCTCTCTAAACCTACAACCTGTTTTCTAGTCAATGACCGGGTCAGGAAGGGATGAATGAAGCCCCCAACTTGCGGCGAGGATAGGAATTGTGTCGGCTACCGAGGCCTGTCGCACTCCTCTGGGGCAATAATTAATGACTGACAGATGAAATGAAATGATAGTGGAGAGTGTTGCTGGAATGAAAGATGACAGCGAAAACCGGAGTACTCGGAGGCAAACCTGTCCCGCTTCTGCTTTGTCCAGCACAAATCTCACATGGCGTGACCGGGATCTGAACCACGGTATTCAGCAGTGAGAGGCCGGCGCGCTGCCGCCTGAGCCATGGAGGCTTCTCTCTCTGCTACCTAACCTAAGTAATGTACACTGACTGACAGAGCAAATGCAACACCAAGGAGGAGTGGTTTGAAAGGGATGAAAGTTGGGGAAAAAACAGAGTCGGCACGGAAGAATAATTGATGTTTATTTCACACCGATATGCAGGTTACACAATGCGCACGGCATCGACTCAGTAGGATGTAGGACCACCGCGAGCGGCGATGCACGCAGAAACACGTCGAGGTACAGAGTCAATAAGAGTGCGGATGGTGTCCTGAGGGATGGTTCTCCATTCTCTGTCAACCATTTGCCACAGTTGGTCGTCCGTACGAGGCTGGGGCAGAGTTTGAAAACGGCGTCCAATGAGATCCCACACGTGTTCGATTGGTGAGAGATCCGGAGAGTACGCTGGCCACGGAAGCATCTGTACACCTCGTAGAGCCTGTTGGGAGATGCGAGCAGTGCGTGGGCGGGCATTATCCTGCTGAAACAGAGCATTGGGCAGCCCCTGAAGGTACGGGAGTGCCACCGGCCGCAGCACATGCTGTACGTAGCGGTGGGCATTTAACGTGGCTTGAATACGCACTAGAGGTGACGTGGAATCATACGCAATAGCGCCCCAAACCATGATGCCGCGTTGTCTAGCGGTAGGGCGCTCCACAGTTACTGCCGGATTTGACCTTTCTCCACGCCGACGCCACACTCGTCTGCGGTGACTATCACTGACAGAACAGAAGCGTGACTCATCGGAGAACACGACGTTCCGCCATTCCCTCATCCAAGTCGCTCTAGCCCGGCACCATGCCAGGCGTGCACGTCTATGCTGTGGAGTCAATGGTAGTCTTCTGAGCGGACGCCGGGAGTGCAGGCCTCCTTCAACCAATCGACGGGAAATTGTTCTGGTCGATATTGGAACAGCCAGGGTGTCTTGCACATGCTGAAGAATGGCGGTTGACGTGGCGTGCGGGGCTGCCACCGCTTGGCGGCGGATGCGCCGATCCTCGCGTGCTGACGTCACTCGGGCTGCGCCTGGACCCCTCGCACGTGCCACATGTCCCTGCGCCAACCATCTTCACCACAGGCGCTGCACCGTGGACACATCCCTATGGGTATCGGCTGCGATTTGACGAAGCGACCAACCTGCCCTTCTCAGCCCGATCACCATACCCCTCGTAAAGTCGTCTGTCTGCTGGAAATGCCTCCGTTGACGGCGGCCTGGCATTCTTAGCTATACACGTGTCCTGTGGCACACGACAACACGTTCTACAATGACTGTCGGCTGAGAAATCACGGTACGAAGTGGGCCATTCGCCAACGCCGTGTCCCATTTATCGTTCGCTACGTGCGCAGCACAGCGGCGCATTTCACATCATGAGCATACCTCAGTGACGTCAGTCTACCCTGCAATTGGGATAAAGTTCTGACCACTCCTTCTTGGTGTTGCATTTGCTCTGTCAGTCAGTGTAAATTGTAAAGTTTCTACGTAAGAATTTGTGTTTCAGTGCACCCGATGGAATGATGACAGTCTGCCACTTGCTCCTTTAAACAGAGCATTTAAATATCTGGGCCAGTCCTTCACAAATCCCGGCAGCGTGGCACGACGCATTGTCCTGTTGGAAGTGGCCGTCACCGTCAGGGAATACTGTTGACATGAACGGGTGGACTTGGTTCCCCTTAGTGTCCAGATAGCGGATAGCTATTAGGGATTGGTGTTCCGGAATTATGGACTCCAGAGTGTCCCATTAAGACGTTATTCCAGGCAAGTGTCACGACCCAATTTGTGATTCTGTCAATCGCTCGGCAGTGTCAAGTGTCACTCCGTGCCAGCGTTTCGAAACCCGTCTCGTCTCATGGATGGTCGAAAATGATTACTGTAAGTGGCGCAATTATAGCAGATTAGCAGAAGAGAATTAAGAGGAGGGAAAAGGAATTGTTCTCTCAAACAACAAAATTACACGTATGACTCAACTTCTCATGCAATGACGAAAATAAAAATGATGTTACCGACAGAAAAAAAAAACTCTGATCAGTGTACGCCCATTTTAGTTGCGTTTCCATAAGTACCAAGAGAAGGTATTTTTAAACCAAACGATTACCTTTATTTTTGCCTTATGAATGATGTTACTAAAGACTACTATGCTGAAAGTGGAGTGCAGTAAAAACAGGACTTTTTCTGTAATTCTATACGTATGTATCCAGACCATTAGCGACTTCTGACTGAAGTGCTGTCTGAAAGAAAGCTTTTAAATGGAGACATTATGAAACGTGAATATCTGGTTGATTTCTGTTCTTGTGCTCCTTGTCCACCTTTTGATGATTAAGATGATGCTCGTTGTTTAAAGGGGTGTAACATCTAGGTCATCGGCCCCTATAAGTCTTTTGGAGGGACATCCCAATTTGCAACAACGTGCTGCTTTGACTGGAAGCACGGAAAAAAGCGGTTAACGGAACATGAGAATTTCCACTCTCATCGTCATCACGTGGTAATGTTTAAAAGCCACGGTATTGAATTGTACACAATTGACAGCCGACTGCTCTCTCAGTTGGATTTATTATTATTATTTAATATTATTTAATGGTGTTAATATCTGGTATTTTACCTTGGAGGCATTCTACTGCATTACTTTCATCTTTTTCTACTTCTTGTTCCTCCTCCTCTCCTTCCGAATAACTCATTTGGAGGGTACAATAAATGAACTTCGGATATTTTTCATTGAATCGATTTCCTTTGCTTCCAAATTTCCTTCATCCTTCGAGAGTGTCGTTCTTTCTCTTCCTGAGTCCACTTTCTTCTAGGTGTCGGTTTCTTCCTCTCCTGAAATCTTGCCTTTTGAGATACTCCTTTAACAAGTTTTCTGTTTTCTATTGTGTCTGTTTTAATTCTAGTGTTCTTCATATCTTTTTTAATTTCAACAAACCATGTGGGTTTGGATTTGTAACTGTTCAATAAGTTGAAATCTGTTTAGTTAGTCTGTTGGTTTCCATTCTATAAATGCATCCAAAAAACGTAGTCTTCTCTTCCTCACTACATCAGTTACTTTTTCAATTTTCAAATATAGCTCTCTGTTTGGCCTTAACCTGTATTCTGCATTATTATTTCTTTTAGCTCCTAGTATTTTTCTCAAAATTCTTCTTTCAACTTTCTTTAGTTTTTTTCGATGTCTCCAGTTCTAGTTAGTTTAAGTGTCTCTGCTGCATTTGTTTCGGGTCTGACCACTGTTTGATAGTGTCTTAATTTCGTGTTCCAGGATAAGAATTTTTTGTTATGTATATATTTTGTCATATAAAACATCCTTTCCATTTTGTGTACTCTGGTTTCTATGGCTGTCTTTTCTTTTGCGTTGTTCGTTATCCATTCTCCTAGGTATTTAAAGCAATTTCTTTTGCATATTGTGTTGATATAAATTGTGATATGATGGGGGGGGGGGGGGGCGCCACTGATGTGTGTCATGAACTTCGTTTTTTCAAATGAAATTTGTAATCCTACTTCTCATGCTTGTTTTTGCAATTCTCTGATTTGTTCTTGAGCAATTTCCAGTGAGTCAGTAATTAATGCCATGCCATCCGCAAAAATTGGACAATCTATAGTGATTTTATTTAGATTTTTTCCTAGTTGAATACCTTTAGTATTGATTACTTTCCTCCATTCTCGAACTGCCTTCTCTAATGCACAATTGAAAAGTAGAGGCGACAAACTATCTCCCTCTCTTTCAACTGACTTTATTTCGAAAGGTTTTGAGATCTCCCCCTAAATTTTACATTGGATGTTGTGTTTGTTAATGTTATTTTACTAATTCAGGTTGGTTTATTATCGAGTCCAAATTCCTTTCTAATGTCTAATGGTGTATTTTTGTCAATTAAGTCATAGGCTTTCTTAAAATCCACAATAGTAACTAGCCTACATATTTCAAGTTCCTGATTTTCCTCATTTCTATTATATTCTTTGGGTTTAATATTTATTCTGCACATGACCGTCCCTTTCTGAATCCTGCCTGATACTCTCCTGGTTGTGGGTCAAGCATTTCTTCTGCTCTTTTTAAAAGTGCCTTGGACAAGATCTTGTAGATCATAAGCAGGAGGTAGATTCCCATATAGTTGTTAGGATCTGATTTCTTCCCTTTTTTTATATAGTGGATATATTAATGCAGATGTCTACTCTGATGGTAAACGGTTTGTTTTCCAAATGCCATTGATGATTTCTGTTAAACAAAGTATCATATTGTCACTTGAGTATTTCCATAATTCAGCAACTATATTGTCTTCTCCAGGTGCTTTGTTATTTTTAAGTTATTTTATGATTTTTTATTTCTTTTGCTGTTGGTGACTTGGAGTCCGGTGGTATTGGGATTCTGGTATCAAAATTAAATTTCTCTTTAGGTGAATCGCAATTATGTAGTTCTTCAAAGTATTCTGCAATTCTCGGTGTTACTATATGAAGTTTTCTGTGCTTTTGGATCTGTGAAAAGTAAACTTGGAGGAGTGTATACCTTCAAACTACTTTGGAAGGTTTTGTAAGTCCCTAGCGTTGTTCTGTTTGAAGTTTGATTCCATTGATGTTAGTTGGTCTTTCATGTGTTGTATTTTGAATTTTTGATGTCTTTTGATGCAAGCTTTCGAGTTACTTTAAGGTTGTTCCAATTCTTATTTTTATTTGCATTCCAGATGTTTCAAGCTCGTTGTCATTTTAGGATTAGTTCATCACATTCATCATTCCGCCAGGCATGTTTTTGTTTTTTTCTAAGAAGAATGGTTTCTTCTGCTGTATGCACTATGTCCTTTTGAAGCTGTGCTCACGTTTTGGCTGCTCTCTTTTCTAAAAGTGTTCTGAAATAATTTTCTTTAGCTAACTTTTGTATGTCGAACTTTTTGGGTTGATATTGACCCTTTCTTCTATATATTGGCCTACTTTGGAGGTTAATGAGAGACAGACAGTGGTCTGAATCTAAACCTGCCCTCTTAGCAACTTTTACATTCAGTACCTCCGTTGCCGACTGTCTGCTTATAGCTACATGGTCAAGTTGTTTCTCCTCATAGATTTGATTTGGGAGTACCCATGTGGTTTGTTTCCAAGGAAGATTTTTAAATGTAGATTTTAGGATTATGTCATGTTTTCTGCATAATACTAATGAGTCTTTCTCCACTTGCATTGATTCTTTTATGTGCAGGGAATTCGCCTACCATGGATCGATGATGACGTTCTTTGCCGATTTGAGCATTAAAGTTTCCAAGCAGTATTGGTGTGTTTTTGGATGGAATTTGATCTAAGGTGTTTGAGAGTTCTTGCCATAAATTTTCTGTCTGTTCTTTCTGCGTTCTATTTTTCTCATTTGTTGGTGCATGTGTATTTAAAATAGTGTATACTTGGTTTACTGATTTACAGGTTAGTGTTGAATTTTTTCATTAAAGGATTTAAATTCCAGTACTGAGTTTAATATGTTTTTGGTTTACAACGAACCCTGTTCCAAATTGAGGTACATTCTTCATAACTCTTTTTCCAGGCTTTCCCTTGAATATGCTGAATCCTTCTGAATCAAAGGGATGTTCATCATCATCAGTATATCTTGTTTCTCAAATTGCTGTTATCAAAATATTTTTCTCCTTTACAAAATGTATTAACGTTTTAAGTTTGACTGTTTTCAAAAGTGAGTTTACATTAAAGGTCGTCAGATAATTTATGTTCCTATATTTAATTGTATGTGTTTCTTGCTTAAAGCAGGTTTCAGGGTGCTCCGACTCATCCTTCGAACATTGCTGTAGGCCCCCAGAATTCGAATGCCTACTTTTCATTTCCTTGGAAAATGGAGACTGGTTACTCCCTGGGGTAAAATCTCCTACAAAGTGCGTATTCATCATCGATTGATTCTTGGGTTAGGGGAACAAGTCCTCTAAAGATTCTGCTCAAGGTTGTTAGTTCCGAGGAAAGGTTTCCAGCCACACCTTTGGTGAACAGACGCTGGCCACTTAGCCGCTTGTGTTTCAAGACAGACGCGAAGTGGATTTTTTCTTTTAAGTTGCCTCTTCCGCTACTTCCGCCGTACTGAAACCTATTATCTCCGCCTTCAGTACCGATGAGCTCTTCTCTGTAATCCTGTTCTATTAACCCCGAATAGGAGGGCTGCGTCTTCCGTCAGTTCCACCGTTCTGAAATCCTTCTTCTCCGCCTTCACTGCCGTTGAGATCTTCACCGTAACCCTGGCACGGGACACTTACATGGGACTACCAGCCGGGTCAGCTGGACCAATGTTTTTTAAAGAGGTGTTACTCCTTTATCACTTGCCCTTAGTCCTGACTAGTGACAGGCAGAGCCTGGTTTCCCAAACAATGGGAATTTTGTCTTATCAAGTTTAAGGAAAGGGTGCTGGGGGAGGGGGCGCAAAAATATTTGGGTCCAGAGACGTTTCAGTAGTTAAATTCGGACCTGCCTGTGGTGGTTGGTAGTGTGTTGTGTTGTATGTAGATGAAGAGATGTGTAATAAGACGAACATAAACAATCAGTGCCCGAGCCAGATAAATTAACTATACGCAGTTAAAATTCCTGGCCCAGCTGGGAATCGAACTTGAGGCTCTCTGAACCGAAAGTCACTACGCAGACTGCTCAACCAAGTAACCGGACGTAGAAATACTTCTTCATGCCAGTAAATCCAACGACACAAGACAGGTGTACGTATTTTAGCATCTTCAAGTACCAACGGACAGAGCAAGGATCGAACCCGTCAACTTGAGCTCAGAAGGTCAGCGCTCCACAATCTGACCTCTCAGCCTGGCATGTTAGGCACGTGTCAAGTTAGCACGTAAAGTATTTTCAACAATTCATTTTAAATGCAAAAATCGATGGTCGCTGTCTGCTCCCGGATCTGTCTACCATTAGAAATACGGCAATGAGTGTGGTCTACTGAATAATATTACACAAAAATAGCATTTCAGGTTTCACAGTTTTAATGAACTCTTCCCATACACAGATATGCAAATGGCCGATGTTAAGTCTTTGTATAGGCCTACTTTTTACTGGTGTTTAAAACACATTCTTGAATCGTAGTTAAAACTAAATTACTCTCATGTTTCTCCAACTGTACGTCCGCAACTTCAGGTTAAGAAAAACTGATTTCACACAAGGATAAATCAATAAAACTCCACATGTTACAAATGTGCATGCATAATCTTCATGAGATCACCCAGAACAATCGTTCCTGTTACACTGAGGTAATAGAAACATAATGGTCTTTAGAAACATACGTTTATACGAATGCAAGATATGTCTGATGATACACAAGTAGAATACTAGTGTATGGAAATGTAAATGATTGGTGCAATGGTTGGGATACGATCGATCATAGCCTTGAGAAAAGCACCAGCTTAAAATCTATCTTGTAAGAGCTGAAGTGAGAACGTTCGGAAAACCACTCCAAAGAAGTCCGCTGGAGAAATCAGAATCCATTTGACTGCAACCACAACACTGTATCGTGTGCATGTGTTTGATACATCTACACTTTTTGATAAAAGTATGCATCTGTGTTCGTTATGGAAGCATGCAGACACGTCTCCGAACGTTACGAGATAATGTTAAATCTAAACCCTAAAGGAAGAAAATATTTGCTCAGAAATCAGCTAGCTTAAACAACAACGGTTTAATCGTAATATAGTCTTCAACATCCACCCTGATAACCAACGAAGGAAAATCATACACTACAAGAATATAGTTGATTTTGAAAGCAGTGTCTGCTTAGTATGTACCGTAATGACCCTGTATATTACGCGTGAGAATGCCTTCGGGATGCTTATTTTGTTTTTAAAAAACCTACAGATCAGGAATTGCGACACCTTTACAAGCGAGGATGTTATTACAGGATTTCTTGAAAAAATCGAACTGCACCATACCAACATGTCAAAAAACCAAACGAGGTGGGTCCGCGGTGACGGTCATATAGCTGTACCCTTACATTATTATTATTATTATTATTATTATTATTATTATTATTATTATTATTATTATTATTATTATTATTATTATTATTATCTTGTTTTGCTAGTGGTTTAAGTCGCACTAACACATCGCAGGTTTTCGGCGACGCAAGGATGGGTAAGATTGGGAAGGTAGTGGCCGGGGCCTTAATAAAGCTACAGCCCTAGTATAGGCTATGCCTGGTGTGAACATGGGAAACCACGGAAAAACATCTTCAGTGAGAAAGTTCGGAAAACCACTCCAAAGAAGTGAACTGGAGAAATCAGAATCCATTTGACTACAACCACAACACTGTATCGTGTGCATGTGTTTGATATATCTACACTTTTTGATAAAAGAATGCATCTGTGTTCGTTATAGAATCATGAAGACACGTCTCACGAAGACAAGGAGGATAAATTACTGGAACATTCCGAACGTTCCGAGATGATGTTAAAACTAAACCCTAACGGAAGAAAATGGGGTTCGACCCCAACATCTACCGAATGCAGGCGCACAGCTACGCGACCCTAACCGCAAGACCAGCTCGCTCAGTGTAAACTTGTATCACTGTGTTAACCTGTCATGTACACAGAAATCTTCGTAACAATAATTATTTTGTTCCAAGACTGGGCAAGAAATTATAGGAAATAAAGTATTTTCCCAGAATTGTCCAGAGACGAGTCTTGAGAAACAGTCTAGACTTATGACTATGACGGTCATTGCCAGAAATAGGTTACGAAAATGTCAGATTTCCAAACAACGAAGAATTATAATCCTACTGCCAAGAGGGAGAAAGCGAATATTGCAGGTCGTAATAAGATTCACTCGTCGATGCTCGGTATCCATCACACTCGATGGCACAACCGCCTCGCGTAACACTCATTCGCTTTCACGGTGAAGGTCGAACAAGTGGCAGTGTTGCCACGACTAAAAGGGAAATAAAATGAAGGAATGCAACATGAATTAAGCATATGGTGTTAATGTTCGCCGGTTGCGTCAAATGTCCTTTAAGAAATAAATATAAATATCTTGCCCGACACTATTGAGAACAAGTCACTGAGCTTATATCCCGAGGAGGAAATTGTAAACTATAGTTTGGTCCAAAATAATCTCCTCACTAAGTGAAATTCAATGGAATGTAGATCTGCATTGCTTTAGATGGTTCGGCGTAGCTGACAACAAATATCTCTAGCAGGTATGTTCATAGGTCTAGGTGGTAAAAGTACAGCTTCTTTCGCAGCTTCATCCGTTAGTTCACATACAGTACCGACCGTAGAATTGATACATTTTGTGTGTGAGTAATACAGTTGGTGGAATCAATATTGTGTTTGGTGATTGTAGAAGTACCCAAGATTAGAAATATATATTTTTTGCAATTTTATATTAAGTAGTTCTCTTAGGGTTTTTAGGTTCCGTGCTGTAGGTTATAAAGGTTAGGTTTACTTCGTTTCGATGGGGAAATAGGAAATAATATTCCTTATATGTTAAAATATCTGTACTTTTGATGGTATAACGCTTATAAACACAGGTTATTATATGGAGTTGTAACTTCCGCAGTTTTTACAATCGTGCAGGCCTAAGTACTGTACTAGACTCGATATTACATACATCACTTAAAGATCCATTACAATTATCACAAGGTAATACTTTATTTAAACGGGGTCCACTCAGCCTCGGGAGGTCAACTGAATACAGGTGGGTTCGATTCTCACCTCAGCCATCCTCGAAGTGGTTTTCCGTGGTTTTCCACTTCTTCTCCAGGCCTCCTGGACGAGGTACTGGTCCTATCCCCAGTTGTATACCCGGACCTAATGTCTCACGCTCCTGTACACTGCCCTTGAGGCGGTAGAGGTGCGATCCCTCGCTGAGTCCGAGGGAAAAATCAACCCTGGACGGTAAACAGATTAAGAAAGAAAGAAAGAAAGAAAGAAAGAAAGAAAGAAAGAAAGGAAGAAGAATAATTTATTTAAATAAATAATACACTAGCCTTGTACATTTTGTTTTAAAAAAGAATTTCCAAAGAATATACGATATTTCACTAGCAAGATAGTAATGGTTTTTGCATTTTCAGTGGTCATTACTGCTTTTCGTATTCAAATATTTCACAGTTGGCATACGGTCTAGTAAAAATTAATTACCCCTTCCCATATTCCGATATTTGTAGTTTAAGTCTCCAGCGTAGCTTCGAGAGAAGTTATTGAGTAATTATATTGGGCATCTTTCTTTGTACTTCATATGTTTCAGCATTAAAGATCGTAGATCGTAGTGCAGTTATTTTATTCACTCCGCAGATGGTTAACTCATTGAACGGGAACGGTAGACCTTCGTAGAACTAGGTTCCTCAGAAAGGGATCGAGCAAGAGGGCGTTGAGTCATCTCATTCTTGCGCAACTTCTTTGTGCTCTTGGGAGGATGTGGGGATCCCCGATCGTGTTGGAGTGGAGTAGTAGGGCTTCCCCCTCTTCCCTTTCTTGGTCTGGGCTTTGGTAGGACGACTGGAAGATTTTTCCAGCGCTACTTGGGGAAGTCTTTTCCCCCGCGCTGGTGGGGCAGAACTTCCCAGCCCAACGTGACTTGGAAAAGTACTTCACAGACGTCAGCAATGACACACTACATGGTTTCGTAAGAGGTATGGGTACCTTCTCGGGGCCGTCATTACTCGTACTTTCATTAGATTACTGGTGGTTACTATATCGACAGATATAAGACCCTCGCGACCTTTCCAGCGGAGACGAGGAACACCGGAACAGTCACAGATTTGAATTTCTTCCGAGCCTCTTGATACGATAATTTGTATAAAAAGTTCTGATCTCCTGGATCTTCTTCCCCTCCCTGAAAGTGGACAATTCTTGGATTTTGGAGTATGCTCACCCATGCAGTTGACGCGCACAGGTGCACTCGATACCAGCAGGCTCGCATTATCTGCACATCCCACAGGTCGAAGCTCCTTGACAACACAATGAGCTTTGGCCGAATTTCTGGAGCTGGAGCGTCGAAGGTCAAGGTGGAAGTGCCCGTATAGAGAAGCTTATCACTGACTCCCCTCCGTAACCTTCTCACACCGGAAAGATCGCTGATCAGGTCTTCATCGAAAGCCATAACCAAACCACTGTGGATGATTACTCCTTTGCAGGAGTTCCAGGATTTCTACTGTTCTATCTTAACAGCCATGTTGCCGAACGTCGCAGCCTCCATTACCCGTTTACTCTATCGTTGTCTTAATGAGGGCGGTTCCATCACGGAGCTTCCTTATTTCGTCATCTCGCCACGAACTATATCTTCTACGGAATTGCTAATCAAGAAAGGGGCTTCTGGGGAGAAAACTCTGGCCGTCGACCCCGAAGGCGACCAGGAATCGAGACACCCGTTCATTAATTTCACTGCTCAATGCAATCGGTGTAAATCTTGTTTGTGTCTTGCCACTAGAAATTCCATCAGTAGGCTAGTGCTCTAATCAGTAGACCACTGCAACACTTATATTTACAGCACTTCAGTATAACATTTCTAATATGACAAATAATAATCATTATTGTCACTAAACTCAAGAAACTTACCAATTATCTACTCTCTTCAATGTTAAGTACTTGCAGGGACATTTTTTAGGATCATATTATCAAACTGAAACGAATAATACTGTTATCTGCTTAACGTATTTTCAATGACTACACATTATAAGACGACCGAACATGTTGGTTACGTGGTTTGGATCACGTAGTTATGATCTTGCAGGTTCGAGAGATGGTGGGTTCGAACTCCACAGTCGGCATCCCTGAACATGAATTTCCGCGGTTTCCTATTTTCATACCAGGCGCTGTACCTTAATTACGTCCATGGTCGTTTTTTTTCCCAACCTTAGCTCTCCCCTATCCCATCGTCGCTATGAGGTCTGCCTGAGTCGGTGAGACGTACAACAAATAACAATAGATTATTTAACGTGTTGGAACCCAATGACATGGAGGTGTCAATTTTAAACACCCTCAAATGCTGCTGACCTCAGACGATATCTAACCCACCATCATGACACCGAAAAACGACTAAAATGCGATTCCACGATCAGAAAATTTTCCACAAAACTCGCACGGCCTTGCAGATAAATTTGACAGCGAGATGGGAGCTTATAGAGTTAACAGGCTCACGATAAAAATCTTCGTTTGCCATATTAACGGAATTAGTTTACATTTTATATCTGGGTACCTACAGCGATCCACGGGTCACACAGGTAGCAGACAGAGACAAGTCAAGAGGTGTGGAGAATACTAAAGACGATAGGTGGTAATTGTACATTTTAAAGAAGTAAGACAACGATATATTTACAAGCAAAATAAATTTGAAACGTTTAATTTAAACCACAAAATATAAAATAAACAGGACACCGTGAAAAAATAACTGAAAAACCGAAACTAAATTCTCGCAAAACGCTGACATTGAAATCTCTCTCAGCTTTCAAAGACTTAACTAATAAGATACATCCGACATTTTCGGAACTGCTGCGAACTACCAAGAATAAACTATAATTAATTCCTAGAACGTCAACATGACAAAGGATTGTAATAATAGCCTATCAGACGTGGTTTCGGGGTATATGAAAGTTTCAAATAAAGGCCAATTTTAAAATGGATGTCTGAATCCTCGCGACCAGGAATTAAAGACATCTGAGGATACAGGTTCATGGCTCAAAGATGTACATTTTCAGTTCGATTGAAATTATTATTTACTCATCATGGGCACTGGGTAATGTAGTGATGTAATATCCTCACTATTTCTCAGAACATTTCATAAACGACAAACATCATGACTAAATGTTTCATTTCTGAATGTCGGGAGTTCTGATAAGTGGATAACACATGATTTACGGCAGTAAGTTATGTAAATAACACGACCTTATCGTCTTCTGATTTATGAGCTATTAAGAACAATCAGACCCGCAGAAGTTCACGAACATGAAGAGAAATAAAATAACGTCGCCCACCTGTTAACTGCCCAGAAGAGTTAAATACTAAATTAAAATAACATTCACTCCAAAAATACACGCTACAAATCTGAGAACTCACAGGAACAAGTATTGCAGGGGCAGGAATGGTATACAAAGCATTCGAAAAATATGCTTAACAAATTTAAATCGTATTCATGAAAACATACAGAGTTTTTATAACAATGAAACAATACAAGCATGCCCTCCACCGTAGCACTAACGGAAGTTCAACGGTGGATGCGATATGCAACATGCTCCGACGAGCTAGCACGCAGGCAGCAGTTGCATGCTGTACCCACCGCGATGCGATTTTGCGCAGTTGCAGCTCTGTCCGCAACATCCTATGAATGGTGCGTTTCTCGATGCCACTTGCGCTCTCTATACCTCCAGTAGCGTCCATCACCTGTCTTCCTCTATGAGCTGTTCGATGACCTAGATGTTAGGCCTCTTTAAACAAGAAGCAAGCAACGTCCGTCCACACACTGACAAGTCGTCCCGTTTTGATCACCGGTTGCCACACGTCCTTGCTGAAACGTTCCTACCCATCATGCTGCTGTACGGTATGGGAGGGCATTATTTCCAAGGGTTTCCACCAATTCACTGTGACATTCTCTCGCATTTCTCCTCCGGCTATTTTGATGTATGCGCGCTGCTCAACACGGGTTACTTCCATCTCACACGACGCTCGCCATACAACTGATTTCATAGAGCGCTCTCTGTTGAATTATTAGTTTCAAACCTGTAAAAGTTGGCTTGGTAGTGGTAGTGGTGGTGGTGGCGGCGGGTATTGTTTTAAGAGAAAACACAACTGGGCATCCATCCTCTATTAATACTACGCTAATCAGAAGGAAAATGAAAGAGGTCCGACACTTTAGAGAACGAAGGCATAGGGGAAAGGAAGGGAAAGGCCACAAACGGCGTGGAAATAAGACTCCCAGATATAATATCGTCAGGGTCGGAAAAGAACAAGAATTGACCAAGGGAGGTCGGACAAGAAAGATTAAATCAGGGAGCATGACACAAGTGGAAGCAATGCCAGACTCAGCTAAAAGCCATGCAGGGGATATAGCAGGTGCATTTCACCACCCCACCCACAGGGGGATAAATTTGTCAAATCCAGGTAAAGATCCCTGACATGGCGGGGAACTGAATCCGGGGGTTCCGGGTAAAAGTCAGACACGCTCCCCCAAGACCACGGGCCCAGGTGATAAAGCTAATCAGGGCAATTACAGTGAGGCTAGGAATCAGCCCAATAACATGCAATTTTCATCCAGAGTCAACGTAATGTTACGCACGATTTGTCAGGCGGGAGTCTCCGCGGTTTTTCTGATAGGTGACAATTTTCTTTCCTTTTTTTTTTCCGAACGACAACAGGAGTTAACGGAATATTATATTAGAGAAAAACTTCTTCTACCTCCGGATTTCGATGCATTTTGACGTCTCATAAACCATAATTATCGAAACAAAGGATTTCGCTACATACCTGCGATTTATGACGACATCCTTTCAATATTTCACTTATATTGCACACAACTTGATACCCCTGTTTTTTTCCAAGAACTAATTTCATTTTTTTATTTCATTTCATTTCATTTTAATTTCATTTCCACTCTTTTCAGATATGGTTGAAACATATGTACTAGAGAAAAGATGTTTAAGAGGTGATGGATAAACTAATGATGATCGGAATTGAGAAAGGGTATCAAAATTGTAGTTGAAAGAAGGTGAAGTAGCAAGAAAACCGGTAAGATCTAAAAAAGCTAAAAAAGGAAACAACAAACCCCACCATTTTCTGGCCTACAATAACCCACAATAAACATATATTAGGCCTCGCCTTCGGACATTCGAGAAAAAAAGGATTTTTTCTCACCTTCCGAGCTCTACTTATCGGATACTTATACACCCGCTCCTTTACATTCAGGGTACAGGATTATTTGATATGAGAACTGCAGAATTTCTAAAGGAAAACAGCGCAACAGTAGTTTTACGAAAATGTTGCAAACTTTGGGCTGGGAAAACTTGGGAGTAAGGAGATGAGCTGCTCGACTAAGCGGTATGTTCCAAGCTGTCAGTGGAGAGATAGCGTGGTATGACATTAACAGACGAATGAGCTCGAGTGGAGTCCTTAACGGTAGGAAAGATCATAATATGAAAATAAAGTTGAAATTCGAGAGGATAAACGAGTGTAAATATTAATTTATAGGAAGATAAATTGGGGACGGGGTGCTGGAATCACTTATTAAGGAAAATATTCGATAAATATCCAAGTTCTTTGAAATAATTTAAGAAAAGACTACGTAAAAACTGATAAGGAATCTGCTATCTGGGCGACACCCCTAAATGCAGATCAATGGTGATTGATTTCCCGGCTCCATGGTTAAAAGGTTAGCATGATGGCCTTTGGTTCAAGGGGTCCCGCGTTTGATTCCCGGTCAGGTCTAGGATTTTAACTTTCATTATTTAGTTCCTATGGCTCGGGGCCGGAGGTCTGTGCCGTCTTCAATATTGAAATTCAATTCAGGTAGGGCCCCAACGCCACAGACGCGCAGGTCAAATCGAAAGACCTGCACCAGGCTTCTCCGGAGGCCACATGTTACTATTATTTATTTATTTATTTATTTATTTATTTATTTCAGGGGATATTTGGGCCATAGCCCCTGCTGACTCTGGATGGAAACTGTGAGTTATATAGTTAGCTCCCGTTCACATTTTAATTGTTCTGATCCCCTTTATCACAGATGGTGTTTACTGGACGGCATTTTTCGTACTCTGTGTATAGTAATACAATTCCAACAACATATTGTGTGGAAGTTGAAGACAGAACAGCCAATCAGTGAGAGAACGAATATGTATTAATGATCACCAGTGAGTGTTGCTAAGTATTATAATTTGATAACTGGTATGCGTATACAGTGCTAATGCAGGTAGGATAACTTTCCGGACGATAAACACGGCTAAATGGTTAGCGTGCTGGCCTTTGGCCACAGGAGTCCCGGGTTCGATTCCCGGTGGGGTCGGGAATTTTAACCATAATTGGTTAATTTCACTGACACGGGGGCTGGGTGTATGTGTCGTATTCATCATCATTTCATCCTCATCACGACGCGCAGGTCACCTACGGGTGTCAAATCAGAAGACCTGCATCTGGCGAGCCGAACTTGTCCTCGGACACTCCCGGCACTAAAAGCCATACGCCATTTCAACACGTTTACGGATCATTTTCTAACTCTACCCAGCTCTGCGGTAGTAGATGAACGAATAAAGTTCTAAAGCGGCAGATGAACCCCAGTAATGACAAACTGCGGGACTGAATTAAGAGTCCATTAGCTCCAGTAGAGTTAACATTTAAGGGAAACGAGGACATCATATGTCATAGTGTGGACAAGACTGCCCTCAGTAAAGAACGGGTATCGGTTTCGTTCCATCAGGACTCAGCGACAAGGCAAGGCTTGTAATAGAATTCTCCACAAACAAGCCGTGCACACAGCGAAAGTGGGGCGCCTCCAAGAGCAACATCTACTGAAATGACTGGACTAAGCCGTTAATCTGAGCTATTTTCAGCCCTTCCGTAATCTAAAGGAATTCTCAACGCAGAATATTCTGTTCGATGTTTCCGAGCCATATATAAATCAATTTTAGTGTTGTATACTGTTAGTCTTTGATCCTGATATTGAGCTCAGAGCACAAGGACTGCCACTATTAAAACAATGGTGTACCTGAATGTTGTTCGGTTCCCAGCACGACGTTATTTGCATACTGTACTGATTTTTTTTTTTTTTTTTTCACAAGCTGCTTTACGTCGCACCGACACAAGATAGTCTTATGACGACGAAGGGACAGGGAAGGTCTAGGAGTGGAAAGGAAGCGGCCGTGGCCTTAATTAAGGTACAGTCCCAGGATTTGCCTGGTGTGACAATGGGAAACCACGAAAACCATCGTCAGGGATACTGGCCGCACTTAAGCGACTGCAGCTACCTAGCTCGATGCTGCGTTGATTGTACAGCGGGCCTACGACAGGAAAATGAGCAAAGTTAATGGTCAAAATTATAACTCCATACAGACACAGCAAAGCTAATGCTGAGATTATGGCGCACAACGATGTCAGTTACTAATGTATTTTAAATATCCCAATGTTAAAATATAAGATCCACTGTGAACTCGAAACCCGGGAACAACTGATTACTAGAAAGTCGAATATAAGCTTTCTTGATACTGATTTCTGCCTAATCCGCGCTAGTGCAGAAATCATATACCAAATGATCAGTCGAGCTGTCATGGATTCGAATACAGAACATGTCTTCTCGGCACAATGAGTTTCTAAGATTACTAAGAGTTCGTTTCAAATATTATGTTTTTAGTTACCCAGAAGAGCGGATAAGCGGTAGGGACATTAGCTGAAGTAATTTAACTTCAGCTTAGAGGGCTATCCAATCAGGCTTTGTCCTTTACTGATAAGCTCGCAATGATTCATCAGAAGCACTCATATTTCGTCAACTGGGAGACTCTTGTACAGACAGGGTATTTCAGGAACGAATGTATGATAATTGATAATCCTTTAAGAAAAAGCAATTAACAACGACATGCCCAATCATAATGTTCCTAATTAGGGCCTAGTACTCCTTAGATCACTGAAGTAAAATCCTAATAATAATAGTCTTTATGGTAATGAATTTGGTCTAAACAGCACTTTTTTTTTCTCTCTGGCTGAATGGTCAGTATAGTGGAGTTCGGTTCAGAGGGCCCTGGATCGAATCCCGACGAGGCCAGGCCAAGGATTTTAGCCATGTCTGGTTTATTCCAATGGCCCGGGGACTCGGTGTTACTGTTTGTCTTAATACATATCCTCATTTACTTATAAGATATCACATTACCATTCAACACAGGAGCACGCAGTAGTGAATACATTCTTTCACAAATGGTTGGCGTTAGGAGGGTATCCGACCGACCAAATCTAGGCTAAATCCATATAAAGTGCCGACCTCGTTAAATTGGGAAAACTCAGGAAGAAAAATATGCATATGTTGCTTTTTCATTTTAATTTACGCTTCAGTATCTTTCTCTTACACAAATCATTCACTAGGCCTATATCATATTCATTTCTAGAAACGTATACGTTTCATCAACTCTTCACTTGTTCGGTGACAGCGTACGAATATTCCACTTTCGTTTATCATTTGCAAGTTCAATTTCGATACACTGACTGGCCTACCTCCCAACTGGCAGCATTTAGCCGTCCATCTACTGTATATATATATATATGAAATAAATGTTTTATCTGTACATTGCTCAGAATTTAAAAAGAATGGTATTTCTGCATCGGACATGTCCATAATAACAAGAAAATGCACTTTTTAAATTTACGTCATTTCTGTCTGTCTGTATATATGTACTATCCGCGAAACTTTTAGTGGCACTTCGTTTTACGAGGGGGATGAGGATTAAGGAGCTAGTTACAACGGTTCCGATAATACTGCCAACTGAATGGAAATTAAATCTGAATTGAATCGATAGTATGATCGATCGATATGAATTTTCTAAACCGTCGTTTCCGTGTAGGAGTTCTACGTTGTTCCTGTGATGTACTTTGACTATCTTCATTCATGTTCAAGCTTAACCTATATTTTGACTTTGCTGTGTAAATAGCAACAGCATTTAAACTGTTGCAATAATATCGCCAGACGTCTCACGACGATGCATAATCGATTAATCTTTTCTTGCGTCAGAGGTTGACAATACGAATCTCGAAGATGATCGAGGTATACCGATTCAGCACTAGGGTGCCAAAGTATCACTAAAACTTACGCGTATAGTATGTAGGTACGCGCATCACGAGAAAATGGCTGAAGAGAATTTAATGAAACTCGGTATGTAAAGTCGAAGAATTAGCCACTACAATCTAGGCTACAAATCATTTATTCACGCTGAGTGAAATGGCAGGTCAGGGGAAGGCCTAAAATTTAATTTTCGAATATTTATGCTATGAGTGGTCCTATCGACAAATAATACACAATTTAAGTTATATTATAGAATCAAATTTTGGACAATTTATGTCTTATACATTTTTACCGTACCTGCTATGATAACAGAGATATTCATGAATTAGTATTTTTGTTGTTAATCCATATAAAAACCGAGTCACGAGAAAATGGGTAAACAGAGTTTAATGAATATCTGTATGTAGAGTCGGGGAATAAGAAAATACAGTCTAGACTAGAAATAATTTTATTCATCCTAGATGAAATGGGAGTTTATGGGAAGGCGCCCAAAATTTAATTTTTAAATAACTATGTTATTGGTCCTATCGAAAAGTATTACATAACAACAGTTACAGTGAAAACAACTTCCGATCATTTATGCTTTATTCAGTTTAACCGTACCGACTATGATAAGAGTGGTATTTCAGAGTCGGAAGAAAACTAAATGTAAAGGCCTACAATATCGAAAGCTCATAAAATTGATCAACAATAATATTACATTGACCATTGTTTGTTGTGATGTTCTTTGTCTTTTCCGCCATCACTCATCTCCGACTGATGGGGTACTGCTGCGTACCGAGTATAACAGCCTGCATGAATATTGGCGGTAAACAGCTGGGAAGATAGATGATTTTCTTCTTTACCATGCCATTCCTCTGGTTCATACATTTTCTGATACTAATGGTTCCTAACATACTGGTCCATCAGAGTATTCCAGCTATTCGATCCTTACTCAGAGGCGCTGATTGGAATGAGCATTGTGCACACTTAACGGAATAATGGCAGACGAGTGTTCACGGCTGTCTGCGGCCTGGTCATTCCAGCCCTGGAATTTTGGACTGTTAGATCGGCAAGATAGTACTGTTTGTTAGAATGTGCGGTTTTAAATTTGATCGAGTATTTCATATGACAGCATTGCTTTTAATCGCCACATTCCTACTGATGTCATTGTAATGACCTAAGTTGATGGAAAAACCACTAAGACAGTCATTCTGAGGATGTAAAAAGGCAGGTGGAGAGTGAGGTGTACAATTATAATGAAAATTCCCAACTTGATTGTGACTGATGGTAGGCAAGAACGCCTGCTATTACACTGAAAATGTCCTAACCCAGTCTTAACATGAGAAAAGGCGCAAGGCAACTTCCCCGTCGCATTTCTGGGGTAAGGTTAAGACCTATTCAATTTAATAAAATCTTACTCACAACGTGTACACTGCCTAACCTAGAATTCTGTATACAACGTAGAATTCCGTAGCGAAACACTGGTAAATCAGTTAGTCCATTATATGACAGGGGACAGGTTACTGCAATTCAGTCCTTATTTACACAAACCGAATTTTACTGAATACAATTTAGTAAACTCACCTTCAATTATTTCAGAACTTTGTAAAAGCATAATCACAGACAATACCTTTTACAACTTCCCAGCACTCATCACTAAAGAAACCTAAGACGAACTATATTTATTCCAATTTGGAACTTCTAGTATCTCACCGGGCTGAGTGACTCGACGGTAAAGCACTTGCTTTCTGACTCCATTTTGGCGAGTTCGATTCCAGCTCAGTCCAGCGTCTTCGACAACCGATAATTGTTGGTGAGACTTAAACCAATAACATTATTATTATTTCTTCTTCTTGCGTTCCGGCCTTCTAAGGACCACGTTACAATTTCAATTGTTCCTCCTTAGTTGTTCTTTCCTTTTCTTCCAGTATTCTTTCATTGTTTCACTGTGTTTCTTTTTCCTGTCTTCAGTCCACTTTGTGCCTGTTTTCCTTTCCTTCCTCCCTTGGAATCCTTACATTTGTAAGACTTTCTTCCTAAAAATATTTCTTTCCAATAATTCTTCTTCTCGTATGTTGTTCATTATTATTATTATTATTATTATTATTATTACTCCTTGACGTTTCCCTATTACCTGGGATCGGCAAAGTTTTTTTTCTATTGGCTTTACGTCGCACCGACACAGATAGGTCTTATGGCGACGATGGGACAGGAAATGGCTAGGACTGGGAAGGAAGCGGCCGTGGCCTTAATTAAGGTACAGCCCCAGCATTTGCCTGGTGTGAAAATGGGAAACCACGGAAAACCAACTTCAGGGCAGCCGACAGTGGGGTTCGAACCCACTATCTCCCGAATACTGGATACTAGCCGCACTTAAGCGACTGCAGCTATCGAGCTCGGTGGATCGGCAAAGTTTTACGGTCGGGTCCCTTTCCTGACGCGAGCCGTATATGAAGGTATATATTAACTACTGCGTGCTTCTGAAGTGGTTTGTAGTGTGACATGTATGTAAATGTTTAAAAATGAACACAAGCACCCAGTTCCCGAGCAGGAGAGCCAGAGCGGTAGAAATCCCCGACCCAGTCAGGCATACAACCTAGGGCCCTCTGAACCAACGGACAGTACGCTGACCATTCAGCGAAGAAGCCCGACACTTAAACCTATAAAAATGCATTATTCTTATTCTTATTAATAATAATACTGTTGTTGTTGTGGTAGTATTATGATGACGGTATTCCAATGGTATTAGTTGTATGGCCTGCTAACTATTTTTACTGTTTTGGGAGACGCCGGGTGCTGCAAATGTGTTCCGCAGTTCTTTTACGCGCCGGTAAATCACCTCACTACTCACTTCATGACAGCTGATGATGGATTAGTTGACGATCCAACCAGCTTTCGAGGTGAGAACTCAATCTACCGACACGAGGCTAGTGTATTTGAACATCTTCAAATATCACTGGAATGCGCCGGGATAGAATCCACCAACCAGAGCTGAGAAGGCATGCAATCTCTCGTCTGAGCCACTCAGCCGGCTCAACTAAACTTGAACTTTATGTGAAGGGTCAGGGAAAAACAAAACAAAACAGGTAAGTTCCTTCAGAACTCAGAAAAACAAAATTTTAATTTCAAAACGTTACTAGTAATAATAAGTTACAAAATCATATATGCTTTGAATAGCTGAATTTCGAAATATAATACCCTGAATTAAACTTGGTCCGACACCCAATTTAACTGGTTCTCAAATTAAAGAGGATTTTTGCCAAGCCTCAATTACTTCAACACGCAAAAGCGGAGAGGCGGACCACGGCATTCTTCTGATAATGGCGGGGAATAATACATATATTAACGAGCTTAATTAAACCTCGACAGCTCTTGTTACTAAATATTGTTTGTGGTTCTTTGGAAGGTCGTCAGTATCCAAGCACTCTACAGGGTGATTAGCTGCCCCTTCCAAGGTAGTTTTATGCAACCCATAATATTCATTCCGCCCTGAAAACATCTGCCCTGCCGGTAGGCTCAGACAACACAACCGGATTTCTTGGTATTTATCGCCTCACCATGATAGGACGCCGTAATGTTATACCCGTATTAAACATTGGAAGACATGCGTGCGCCGTCTCGATTCATATGAACCTGACAAGCCGGCGAAACACTAAATTGATATTGTGATCGCAGTAAACCTAAAACTTGCTATAAGCTGCCCAGTGTGCCGTACGGAACCGTAGTGTAGTTGGTAAAGGCGTAGCGGAGAGGGCTTGCATGTCAGCTGGGTGATTTTATTCTGCGGCGAAGAATATACATTTTTGAAATATTTGTTTAATACATACCGCCCGCAATATAAGTTCAATACCCGCTTTCATGCAAATTGTATGTGAATGAATGTGTTTGTGGCCCTAAGAAGGACCGATTAGTTAGCAGGCCGGACACATACAGACCGGAAATAATAGAAACACAACTGCCCTGATAATGTTTTATCGCAGCAAATGCTCGATGTGACGACCGTTTTGGTTTATGCACATACGAGCCCGGTGTCCAATAGATCGTCCTGCGCGCTGAAGCATTCCCGGTGTAATTGCTCGGCAGGCGTCCGTTATGAGTTGCCGGAGCTGGTCGAGATTTTTCGACGCTTGAGTGTACACGACGTTCTTCAAATGTCCCCACAAGAAGTAGTCTAACGGCGTTAAATTCGGTGATCTGGCGGGCGAAGAAACAGGGCCTCCTCGTCCTGTCCATTTCCCTGGCAGTTCCTCGTTCAGATGATTACGAACGGGCAGAGTCGAATGTGGTGGAGCTCCATCGTGTCGCAACCACATCGTCAAACGATCGTGCAAGGGCACATACTCCAGCAGCAGTGGGATTTCCTGACGCAGGAAAGTGCAGGTAGCATGAGCCCGTCCAATGGCCCTTCCAATCAGACGATCCCCCAAGATTCCACACCAAACATTCACTCCCCATCGTACTTGATGGGCCGCCTGTTGCAACCAGTGAGGATTGTCCGGATTCCAATAGTGCATGTTGCAGCGACTGACATTCCCATTATTGTGGAAGCGCGATTCGTCCGAGAACAAGGTATGCGATACGAATGCTGCATCATTGTCCAGCCTGCCTAACAGCCACCGACGGAACTCCATTCGAGCTTCGAAATCCCGCGCATGGAGCTCTCAGTGTAGCTCAAGATGGTATGGGTGAAATGAATGTTCATGCAGTATTCGCCAGACGGACGGTTGGATGGTGTTCACCTGTCGTTTAATCGCCTTTGTACAGATGTGTGGATTATTACGAGCTGCCTCCAAAACGGCCTCTTCTGTTTCACCCGATGTAATGGGCCTACCTGGTACACACGTAGTGCCTCACACGCGTTTTGTCTTGCTTCCCCATAAATGAGGAGCATGTCAACGTATTCTTCTGTGGAAAACATGCTGAATGACAGCAGAGATTACAGTACATTCAGGCCCTAACCAGCGACGTATGCGCAGGGCACAAGAAGAATAATAGCGTCATTCTACTCTTTGAATGTGGCAAACGTAGGCCTGTGTTTACGTATTCGAACATCATACCGATACAAAAATATTTGAACCATGCAGGATTCGAACCGCCGCTGGCACACTCCGTCGATTGTTAGGCGAACGCCTAACCACATTCTCTATGCTACGACACATCAACATAGTTACACGGTAAAAGGACCTTGCTACATGATTTAATAATAATAATGTTATTTGCTTTACGTCCCACTAACTACTTTTACGGTCTTCGAAGACGCCGAGGTGCCGGAATTTAGTCCCGTACGAGTTCTTTTACGTGCCAGGAAATTTACCGACACGAGGCTGTCGTATTTGAGCACTTTCAAATACCACCGGACTGAGCCGGGAGCCAAGATGGGGTTAGAAGGCCAGCGCCTTAACCGCCTGAGCCACTCAGCCCGGCACTACA
The DNA here is from genome assembly GCF_040414725.1 of Anabrus simplex. Taxonomy (NCBI): domain Eukaryota; kingdom Metazoa; phylum Arthropoda; class Insecta; order Orthoptera; family Tettigoniidae; genus Anabrus; species Anabrus simplex. The sequence continues at coordinate 1,219,733,396 of NC_090265.1, read as the reverse complement.
TGATTTCAATAATAATGCTATTAGCTTTACGTCCCACTAACTACTTTTACGGTTTTCGGAGACGCCCAGGTGCCGGAATTTTGTCCTCCTGGAGTTCTCTTACGTGCCAGTAAATCTACCGACACGAGACTGACGTATTTGAGCACCTTCAAATACCACCGGACTGAGCCAGGATCGAACCTGCCAAGTTGGGGTCAGAAGGCCAGTGCCTCAACCGTCTGAGCCATTCAGTCCGGCTATCCCCCTGTGGGTGGGGGCGATAGAATAACACCCACGGTATACCCCTGCCTGTCGTAAGAGGCGACTAAAAGGGGCCCCAGGGGCTCTGAACTTTGGAGCGTGGATTGGTAACCACGGGGCCCAAAGCTGAGTCCTGGCATTGTTTCCACTTGTGCCAGGCTACTCACTTTCATCTATCCTATCCGACCTCCCTTGGTCAACTCTTGTTCTTTTCCGACCCCGACGCTATTAGGTTTGCGAGGGCTAGGGAGTCTTTCATTTTCACGCCCTTCGTGGCCCGTGTCTTCTTTTGGCCGATATCTTCATTTTTCGAAGTGTCGGATCCCTTCCATTTTCCCCCTCTGATTAGTGTTACATAGAGGATGGTTGCCTAGTTGTACTTCCTCTAATCACCACCACCATCAGTCCAGCTACACGATTTCAAGGCGTCATGTTTTGCGAACGGATGATATAACATTTCGCTAGAGTTCAGAATCGTGTGCAAACTGAGCTCACTGAACATTAGTACCATACAGTACGCCTGCAGGGAAATATAACTCATATAACCACGTGCACGTGAGTTGGGATACAGCAAACGATATTGGAGGGGGCTGCTGAATCACACTGTAGATGAGAAAATCCCATCTCAGTGCCATATATTTTTCATGTAAATTACGCACCGCGAAATTCTGAGTTTTTGTATTTCATCAATGAAATATTTTCGACTTTACCACACACAAGCATACAACACAAATATAGGTCCAAACGCATTTCTTTCATTATATTCGAGAATGTACGAGAAATTAAAATTGTGTTGTCTGGCGTGAAATTTATTTCAACAGATTTTACACCTATCATCGCATGTCCTTTGGAAGAGTACGCATTGGGGTAACTGCAGATGTGTACTAATTTGGAGATAACATTGTAAAGTTGGAAACTTCCTCACACAAAACCTGAATGATTTAAAACTTCGGGTCAAGTTCAACGTCTAATACGTTCCTATCATTACCTTCTGAAGGCGTTGAAGGAAGAAGTCAGTTTATGAAGCATACACAACTCAGAATGAAAATATTAATTCTAGAAAGGGCTCTGATGATGTATATTATATGCCACATTCATAACCTCGTTTACAAACTCACGCTATTCTAAAAACAATCAGTTTTCCTTATCTTTGTTACATAAATCGATACGAAGTATGAGGGTCATGAGTTTCAATTATTTTCAACTTCATCGGAGCGTTGACTCAATAAGGTATTGAAATGAAATCATATCCCACGTTTGGTAAATAATAAAATCATTTGTTCAATATCTAGAGATGGGAAAGATGAGTTACTAGATATTTTAATTTAAAGTGTAGTAAATAAGACGAACGACTACGTTTCTAGTCGCGGACTATATCACAGTCTTTAAAATACTCTTCATTCTCACAGTATGCAAACAAGACTCACTTCCATTATTTTTTCACTATGGATTAAACAGAACCACTTCATTTCCATATCAATAGGTCTTTGGATTGACACGGTCTTGGATAAGACTGGATGCTGTGTGCTGACAAGCGCCGTACACGTTATGCCGCCCACCCAACCGCTAAGCTTAGCGGGATTGTCTGCCCACAGGCTTACAGACGCTGTCGGTCTCGTGCTTGGTATGATACGAGCGATAAATACGTGGCTAACAATACAGTAATTTCATAATGACTGCACTATTAATTACTATACCATGAGACGAAGAAAATAAAATCAATATGGTACCAGCACGCTACAGTTCAATTACACTTGTAAAGACCTCTCATGAAGAGAAACCAGTTGAAATGTTCTCGACATACAAAATACTGCTCCTTCCACATACTAAAATGTGAGGCTGAAATGAGGAAATCACCGCCGTCTCAATCTCTATAGAGGATTGAGACTGCGGTGAGTCTAATGTATCTAAGATACAATAACAGTATATCTGCAGAGGTTTGTGATTAACGTGTAACTCTTTATAGCCGAGGGCCTGTCAAATTCTATGGCAGATCTGAGAAACATCGTGCCTTTCTTTGACCGATCTCAGACTTATCCTTGGCTTAGCCCAACATGAGAGTGACTTAAGGTATGAGCCATGCTAGTAAAGCCACTCCTTATGCAGCCAGTCCCTATAGTGAATGGTGTGAATGTGTTGTTCACACACCGCCGGTGCACTTCAGTGAGCTTGGCGGGCCGAAATGTAACAGCACTTTCCGGCTCAGTTATTAAAGTAACAGGAAACTATCTCGCTCCTCATTTCCATAATCCCTAATATACTCTTCAAGAACGCCTAGGCAATCTATGACAGCTGATAGTGGAGATGTTTATTGCTTCTATTTTTAGCAGCAGTAGTCACCAACAGATCTAAGGTTCTTTAGGCCTGCGTGGGCTATAGATTTAAACATATCAATAATATAACCCAGGTGCTACCAAACAGCATTGCTGTATTCTTCACATAGCATGAAAAAGCAAAAAAACAATATTTGCTGAGTAACACACCTACACTCAAAATAATCGCACAATTCTGACACTCTTTAGTATGCTGCCATGTTTAGGTAAGAATTAAATCCTAATGTTGTCGTCCACTTCCTTCCATCATGTCCCTTACCAAATGTATGCCTCGTTGTAATATCACCAACAGCTATCGTATCTTTTGAGAAAATCTCATTTGTTTACTTGCGGGCCATGACGTTACTAAAGGCCTGAGTCAAGCGCGGTAGTTGTGTTCCGTCAAATAATCAGCCTGTAGGCTGATTGGATACTCACATAACTCCACCGAAGGTTATGTAGATATACAGAAACAGCAAAATCCTATAGCAGTGTCATGAGGCATACTATGCAAGATGAGGACAGAGCTAGTTTGCCATTGCTTTCCTCATCGAGCTAGAAAGTGCTATTGTAGCATAAATGATCTCATGAGTAACAGTGTTGGTAGCATCTAGACTCACTAGTCGTGCTCTGAATGTCTTACTCTTGACACAGCAGCTTCCATACCATTACAAATAAAACACTATGTTTTATCACTCTAATTTACTTCTAGGATGGCCCAATAAGTAAACACACATATAAAAACAAACAGAATTCTACTGAATCACGAATGACCAGACTCCACTAATTGCTGTCTATTTACAAGTGCCTTACAGCAGGACTCCAGCTGTGCAGTCTTTACCTGAACGGGCAATAATCCTTATTGATAGGCTCCACCTTTCACTTTCGCTCGCACGCTCAGTCCCTTCAGATACAACACCTACACGCAGATAGATTTGAACACAGTGTTGTTGACCCCAACACACAATGACTGTCCCTTGGTTCAACTCCACAGAAAGTACACCACTCTCATGTTCAATACAGAAAACTGCTAAACACTGAAAACCAAGTAGCGGTCACACAACAACAACAACAACAACAAACAACAGTACTAGTTAGCACTACAATATTCCTCGCAACAATGACAGTTAACACTGCTCCAATTCTACTCACACCAACTGTTCCATTCACTGACTCCACGACAGTGTACACTCCACGGTAGCATATACCCACAGTATTACAAGGCAGTACACGCACAGATACTCTGACAGCGGTGGGACATTGACGACAGCCAACACTACTGCCACTCTAGTCCGAAAACCGAACTCAGCTAGCCTCTTTTTTTATATACTGATGATGGATTACTAGAATATTCGGGGCCCGGCTAGAGATGGAATATTCGCATTTCGTGTTCCAGACGGTGCAGGGGGAAACCAGACAAAGAGAACAATAGAGGGGAGAGGCCAACACTACGCCCTCAGGCTAGGAGTTCCCAGTTAACTTACTAGTTCCTTCCAGGAAATACCGCAGGGAGCTACGAGAGGACTGCCACGTAACAATACTTCGCAATGATGATGTAGTATTAAAATAGTAGTAGTAGTAGTAACCGATTTATATAAAGAGCTTAGGGTATTTGCTCACTCTGTGTTTGTGTGGATAAACCACCCGATAACACATATTATCAAAAAGTCTGAGTACTGTATCTGAAGTTGAATAGGTAAAGCAGGAGCTGTAATACTGTAAGATATAAGGTCATTACGTAGAAACTCCAAGAAAACCCCACAATAACCATAGCCACATTCAGCGCCTGGATTCGAAACTCGAATTTCAGAACGTTGCATCTTTCCAGTCCTAACTGCGATTATAAATTATTTCAATAGGATAAAAGTGTAGCAAAAAAGAGAAATGGTTCCTTAAAATGTTATATCTTAAAAGCTACAGAAAGCACTCATTTAAAAATGCAAAAAATGTACTGCAGGATTTACGGTAGTTCCTTGCAAACTTCTGCAGCAACTTACTAATTTAAACAGCAAGCACACATGCAACTTCTGTCACTCACAACGCACATTTTATGTTACAAGTAAATTCTCCAGAATTTGTTTATCGTCCCATTATATCGTATAGCATAGAAAGGCTTTGAAGCTACAGCCAACGCTCCTAACAAGGCAAAGACCTTCGAATTATAGATTTTTATGTCAACATGATGCGAGTACAGCTTCCGTCGTTAGTCTACTACATTCCGCTATTAAACCTGGAAATATACCAGAACGGAGATCGACAATGGTATATTGAAAGTGTGTAAGAAAAATGTATTACGACCGCATTGTATCGACGTGTAAAAAATGAATCAACCACCATTTCGTTCTGGTGCAAGAAGTAATTTAAGCTTTCATCGCAAATCACAGCTGATTAATGTTACCTGCGGAACAGTTGATGGGAATGATACAGGGTGTATCACAAATAATTACTTTTTTGCAAGTTGCTTTACGTCGCACCGACACAGATAGGTCATACGGCGACGATGGGATAGGAAAGGGCTAGGAATGGGAAGGAATCGGCCGTGGCCTTAATTAAAGTACAACACCAGCATTTTCCTGGTGTGAAAATGGGAAACCACGGAAGACCTTCAGGGCTGCCGGCAATGGGGTTCGAACCCAGTATCTCCCGAATACTGGATACTGGTCGCAGTTAAGCGACTGCAACTATCGAGGTCGGTATCATAATTACTAATGCAAACTGAAACAGCTGTAAGAACACTAAACCAGAAACAAAATAGTTTTAGTAAACATGGATCCGCAAATGAGCCGATTGCGAGATAATTTAAAATTTGTGGTTACCAGCCACCACTGACTTGTGTATAAACGTCATCCTAGTTAGGAAAAGGTACCAATACAACATTAAGGGAAGTTGCTAGATACTTTGGTAGAAGTGCAGTTGTTTTTAATGAACAAGAAAACAGTCTTAGTATGTTACAGTCACATGCTACAATGACTGTACAGTGTACTTTGCTCACAGTTAAGGGAAGTGTTTCAAAATGTCTTCTTGGGATTTTAACTTTTTCTCATCTCACATTCTGTCGTGCTCTCGAGGGTGAGTGCAATCTATCCCCGATCTTCAAACGACAGATATAATTCTAATTTCAGGGAATGAGGATCGAAATCTTTGGGTGGATAACTTCTGAAATTACGGCGAGCACAACAGATGCTAAGTGAGCCACGGTGATTCATTTCGATGAATAGCCTAGTGAGGGAGGCAAGGATTTTGGAGATATGTATTAACTTTTAGTTTTGCTAACATGCAAGGATGGATGTAATAAGGTTTAAAATTGATGTGTCCTCTTTTATTGCTCTGTGTGATTCATATATCCTGTTAGCTTACAGCTGTAACAGGTCTGAGGGAAACTCCACCCACTTATTCGTACGCATAACTCAGATAGTCCTAATCGACTTCGAGGAGAAGTGAACACTTCGCTGATCAGCGGAAGTCGAATACCGATAATGCTGTGCAAATTAATAGCCTTGTCCGCCGATTCATCTTCGTTGGCAACGGTGCAGTGTTCATCCGTTTGCTCTGGAGCACCAAACGCTGTAGGGGTTGAGATGCTCCTCTGTACTGTGTCGGTCGGACATCATGCACCTTCGTAATCAAAGTTCACCTCCCACATCAACAGCTGTAATAACCTACCGCTGACCCCAAAATTCACCAGTATGGTCAACATCTTTCTTTTCATTTGATGGTATACGGCTTGCTAGATCTACTAAACAAACTTAACTATTCCTACTGTAGCATGTTTTAGTTACTTGACGCATATTGAAAATCTGGTCTGGCCCCTCAGTGGTCTGAAACCACACTGGTTTTCATCCAACATCCTCTCCACCATTTTCGTACTATATTTTCTAAAATGCCTGAGAACACCTTGTAAAGTACACTGATCACAGAGGTATCTCGATAGCAGTTGCAATCCTTTCTGTTCCCCTGCTTATACCGGGTGGTCCACCAGCCCCTTATGATCCAGTTTTATGCATCCCTTTACATTAACTATAATTCTGAAAGATATCGGCCCCTCTCCCTACACCGGGGTAATATAACGAGATGTGTGTTTACGGGCTAGAAGACAGCAGGAATCGTGAGCGCCACCATTCATTCACTACGGGTACCTCGGGTGAACCCGTAAAACGAGTACAGATACGCAGAACACGTACTTTAAAACAGGAGGTGGACGCACAGACCGGGAGCACGGTACTATATAGGCTGGGAAGTGGGCACCGTAGGTAAAATGTCGCAGTAGCTCACTTGGCAAGCGGGCGGGGAGTTATGTGACAGTGAACAGTGCTCGAGGCAGGAGTTTCGAATCCCACATAAGATTTTTTAACAACCAGTTGCCTGGAATGTGGTAAGGCTGCATACTTGATAGCCTTTTTCTCTGCTACTTGCTTTACGTCGCGCCGACACAGATAGGTCTTATGGCGATGATAGGATAGGAAAGGCATAGGAAGTGGAAGGAAGCGGCCGAGGCCTTAATTAAGGTACAGCCCCGGCATTTGCCTGGTGCGAAAATGGGAACCCACGGAAAACCATCTTCAGGGCTGCCGACAGTGTGGCTCGAGCCCACTATCTCCCGATTACTGGATACTGGCCGCACTTAAGCGACTGCATCTATCGAGCTCGGTACTTGATAGCTTGCAAGGACTGATATGTTTACTTGACTCTGTAAAAGACCGTACGTATCGTTGCATTAGGTATAGTGCTGGGTTGGACGAGGATGAGATGATGATCTGTGGCCAGTTAGCTACGTCGTACATGTTCCAAGTTTCGTAGACCACAGGTCTACCCTGTCATCTCAAGAAGCCAAGTACTCTATATATGAGATAGGACTGGCCGTCCTGTTTGCTTTAGAAAAATTCCGTCTTTACCTTGAGCATGTTAATTTTGAATTAGAGACCGACAATCAGGTTGTGAGCTGCGTTTTGGATAGGCCCCGTCGTACCGGGCGAATCGTCCGTCGGGCGATTCGAATTTCAGCACTTCAGTTTCACGTGCGACACATTCGAGAATCTGAGAATGTGATCGCCGATGGATTAAGCCGAATGTTTTCTGGCGATTCTGATTCTGTTGACCCGGAGGAAAGTCCTTCACCTTCTATTTCCATACCTCTCAGTATAAATGCAATTTTCACTGATGCCCCTATGCTATTTCATTGTACAGCAAAATACCAACGTGAAGATCCGATGCTGCTCCTACTATGAAAACCCGTTCTTCTTGGAAACATGTTGTCCCTTATGTATTGAGGAATGGGGCTCTGTGTTGCCCTATGAGGCACGATCAGAAAATGAGAATTGTGGTACCAGCTGTTCTAGAGCCCATGATTTTCAACTATTACCAAGAGACCCGATAAGGGGGACTTCTGGGCATCTTCAAAACTAGAGAGAAGATAAGGGGAACGTTTATTTGGAAGAGTATGGAGGGCGAGATTAGGGAAATGGTTCAAACATGTGAGTCTTGCTTAATTAGCAAGCCCACGTTGTCTACTAAGATAGGGCTATCTATTGACACCACACAAAGCATCTCGCCCTATAGAGTGATTACACATAGATTATATCGGACCCTTCCCTCAATCTAAAGGGAATGAGAATAAATTCATTCTTGTGTGTGTGTGTGTGTGTGTGTGTGTGTGTGTACATAGTTTCACACGGTTCTCATGGCAGTTTCCGACTACGCTTGCCACTGCTCAGTCCACTATTTCTTGTCTCAATACTATTTTTGCACGTTTGGATCCTGTCAATATATCGTTTCTGATAACGCTATATTTCTAATTTATTTCGTAAGTTCTGTTTCGATCTTATTGCACACTTAAACAATTTCAAATTTACTTTCCCGTTCAGTTTAAAGAAGAAACTAGTCGAAGCCCTCGTTCTTCCAATATTCGATTATTGTGACGTAGTTTACAAAGACGCGAAAGCCGAACTTCGAGATAAACTACAACGTACACAGAATGCCTGTGTAAGATTTATATCTAATATGAAAATTTTCAGATCACGTTACCCCAGTTTTGCGTCGACTTCGGATGGCTACGCTGCTTACCGTGACTTTATTGCGCCAAATCCTTACATTACAATCCCCAACTTACTTGTATGGACGATCTCATAGACTTTCTGAACACCATGATAAAAACACTAGAACGCTGAACTCGACATTGCTCGCTATTCCTAAACACAAATTCGCAATCTCCAATAATTCCTTCACTGTTGTGGCCAGCCGTGAATGCAACTTCCTTTCGCAGGTCAGAGGGATATCAAACCATGGAAGATTTAAAAGTAGGTGCTCAAAATATCACCATGAGACGAGCTCGTTGTACGACAGTTTTCTTCTTCTTCTTCTTCTTCTTCTTCTTCTTCTTCTTCTTCTTCTTCTATCATTCATTAATAGTGTTAGAGGGTACTCAGCTGAGGTTCCCTGCATAGTTATCCTTATCCCGATCCCCATTTTGTAATGTTTTTCTCCCACAATTATAACATGAAGACTGTAACATTCGTCAGTGTGAGAAAGTTTTGGAATTACACAAATTAATTGTACATAATAGTAGGTTTATATTATTATTTTAATTCACTGCATTTTAATCTCTTCGTAGATATTATATTATTGTACTTAGGAAGCAAAACGTTCATTTATATATTACATTGTAGAAGATATTTTATGTACAGTAGGTTAGCATAGTAATTCATTTAAGTCTCTTTCCTTTCCTTTATTCAATATTTTAATTATTTTCATTTTATGTTATTTATGTGTTTCACTGGTTAAGTGTAAGACAGGGACAAGTGTCTTTAAATTTGCCAGTTAAAATAAACCATATCTATCTATCTATCTATCTATCTATCTATCTATCTATCTATCTATCTATCTATTTATCTCACAAGTCACGACGTCTGCGTACTACCCACAGCCATCTCTAGCTGAGCAGGTTAATCGTAATCCTCGATCTGCTCTGATTGCTTTCCACCACGAAGATCATTCTCGTTGGGACATTTCCTTACACTGGTTATCATTAGCCTTTAACTTGGCCGTTCACGAGTCACACAAGTTTTCTCCCATATCTCTTACGTTTAAGTTTGATGGGCCTAACATCTAAGGTCATCGGCCCCTAATGGTACGAGATGAGCGACATGATTTGATAATTAAAATTTTAAAATGTATCCACTGACCAGAATTTAAAATAAATGGTGATGAGAAATGATTATGAGATTAAAACATTCAGTGAATCTAATTCGCAATGCCTTCCTTATTTTATGATAAAATTATAGAAAATACAGGTGACAATGGAATAAGGCACTGCCTGGAAGTACATATATATACTGTACCAGGAACGCTGGTCCAAGTCAGTCCCTGCCAATTGAAATCGAACTACGCGCCGCGCCGTGCGCTAGCTCACAGCTGGCTGCAGCAGCAGGCAGAGTGCGACGTGGAACGTTTGACGTCACATCCCACCTTATCTTGTCACAGCTAGATTACGTCAGACGGTAGAACATTCGAAACGTTCTATTGCTAATAACTTTTGGGGGTTAACATAAAACCAAGAGCACAAATAATCGTTTGACCGATTTTATGTCCCCATTTCCACCAACTTTGACGAGAATCCGAAGAATCCGACTAGAATCGAGGGAGATATTCCAACAGAATACAATAACTTAAATTCCCACGATTCTTGTATTAAAAAAGGGCCAGTTAGCAGGTCAAAGTCAGTCATGTACAACAGTCGAGACCGGACGGTCGGCTGGTGGCAATATTCATCACAAAACTACGGTTTCGCCGAATGTCAAGCCTTTGATGAAGTTCTTCGTACTTAGAAAACTTTAACTGCACGGTAACATAAACCGGACTTATTAATTTTCAGTGTTGTCCATTCGCGAGTGATAAAACTTTTCAACGTGAACTTCAACAGTGTAATTTAACTTGGATTCATTTCCAAGTGACTAATCATTTCTTTAATTCAAGGTATGTGTTTCTGGGACTTGTATTATTTTCTACCCAATGCTTACGTTTCAAAGTGATTGAAATATTTCGTTAAACAACCGAGTGCTTACATTGCAAATTGATCATAATATTTCTTCGAATGATAGACTTCGAACAGTGCATTAAAACCTAAGTTTTAATCGAGTGATTGAAATACTCTGACAAAGTATAACGTTATAGTTGAGCTTAGGATTTCTTGAGTGATAGACGACTGAGACAGTACTTTGGATGCTTCAATGAACTTGTATTTTCGCGAAGTGGAGATCATTTCTCACATACTTCCTAAACATTCCGTAGGTTCTCGACTACGAACAATATATTTAAACTTGTGCTTCTGTAAATAGTATTTAATTTTCGTGCAGTCGAACCAAGGACAGCCTATAAACAGACTCAACTCCATTTGTGTTACGATGTTATTTGTGATTAACTAAAGTGAACGAGACTAATTTCACAGGATGAACATTTTCATTGCTAATTAATTGAAGCGATTATCTCAACATTTATAAGACATCGTGTAAACTTGTGAATAATCACCTGGTGAAAAAATTATTTTGCCAAGTATCCCGTTATTTGTATTACTTCTTAAGTCGATTCCAGTGACATTCGACAGTGCAAAGCTATACAATTATACGATTTTCTGAGTGGCTATTCTGTGTTAGGAGTTCGATTCTATTGACATTCGACTCAGTCCACTAACATTTCCAGAAGCAATGTCGAGTTGCGTGTTCAATTTTAGTGACGTTCTACCGTATTCAATTTCTTTCAAGTGATTAATTTCAGCACACAAGTCAGATTTTATTAACATTCTATCGAGTGGAATTAATTAATTCTTTGAGTGCACGATCTATAAGTGTTGCAAATCATTCTGAGGCTATTTCTATAATAATTTTCATCTGTGCAGAAGCTGTTCGTATAACTCAAACACACGCAAGTGCGGAGTATATAAGATCGACCAACACTCATATCACGTGAACTTCCAGACCATCCAGAATTTCGAGAACTTCCAGATCATCCAGACCGTATAGATCTCCATCGGAAGGCGTTCCAGGATCGAAGGAGAACCGCAGCGGTACCACAACGCATTTTGCCAGCTCAGGACGAAGAGAAGGCATATCCAGTATATCTCCTGTACAGAGGTGATATGAAATTTGAACTTTCTTTGTTGTTAATAAATTCATCAGCTCTCTTTGAATTCCTTATTTCAAGCAAACCTCTCCCTCCCTGTAACACTCCAGATACGCACACGCCCTGCGTTGGTCTCATGCTCGTCTAGGCACAAAGAGCAACAGTTACGGTTACAATATACAGGATGAAGCGTAATTCGCGCACTCGGGCGTCGCAGCGCGACTCCTCACATGCCAGCAATAAAAAATTGTTTCTTACAAAATTTCGTCTTGCGAGTATATCCGGTAGAAAACGGACGTTGAAGAGTAGCAATCTGGCAACACTGTAACCATATGTAGGGTAACTACCGCTGTCAGCACATTCACGTCGTGCTGTACAGTTGGTGCATTGGGTAGAGTTTTTGGTTGGCATGCAGGAGGTCGATGGTTCGATCCTGGGTTGAGGCGCATTTTTTATTTGCCATTTCCAACTGACATTACAAACTGTCATACAGTAAGACACCGTTTCTGAGGTGACATGTGTCCTACATTTACAACATTTTGTAACGCTGAAACAACAAATATCTGGTTAGACTAATAAGAAATAAACAGCTGAAACAAACAGGTTTCACATCTAGTAGATGAAGTGGTGCGAATAAATTCACGCTCACGACGTGGAAAGGGCGCCTTTCAAAGCTGACCAATGAAAACGATTGTTCGTCCATTTCTGATGATGATGATGCTTGTTGTTTTAAGGGGCCTAACGTCGGAGGTCATCGGCCCCTAACGTCCATTTCTAGGATCGTAGTATGTAAGTGCAAATGGTTTCTAGAGGACCCACTGCAATCGCTGTTGACGATTAAGATGCCAGATACCATACAACCTGGACTACATTTACGAAAGAAAAAACATACGCCTGAACCCAGGATCGACCACTCGACCTCCTGCATGGTAACCCAAAACTCGATCCACTGCACCAACTGTACAGTACGCCTAACTGCTGTTGACAGAGGTAGTTACCATACATGTGGTTACAGTGTTGCCAGATTGCTACTCTTCAACGTCGTTTTTCTGCCGGATATACTCGCAAGACGAAATTTTGTAAGAGACATTTTTTTATTGCTGGCATGTGAGGAGTCGCGCTGCGACGCCCGAGTGCGCGAATTACGCTTCACCCTGTATATAGTCTATATATAATTCATGTTAGAAGTTAGAATAACACATTAAAATACGCAAACAGGAACTAAAATAGTCAATGGGATAAAAGCGCAGTTAACACAAATACACCAAGACAAACGACACTATTATACACAATAAAAAAGACCACTATCCCTCATAAACCGGATGATGCGGTCTGCTGACTGCTCGTCATCCCGCAGGATGAGGCAGATGGTACTCGGGAATTTCAGCCTACGGCGCAGATCGAGCAGGTCCACGCACTCCGTAAGGATGTGTATCACGGTAAGATGATCGCCGCAAGTACACACCGTAGGCGGTTCCCTTTTCAGTAAATAGGAGTGCGTTACTATACCGTGGCCGACCCGAAGACGACATAATACCACTGCTTCCCACTGAGAAGCCCAAAGGGAAGTCCTCCATACCTTCGTCGTAGATTTTATCGCTCTCAGCTTATTTGGAAGCGGAGTGGCCTGCCACTCCATGTCCCAATGAGACATGACATGAGCAGACACTGTATAGGCGACCTGCGCCTCTATGAGGATGGGGCCCTACCTATGATGAATTCTAATGATGAAGACAGCACACACACCAAGCCTCCGAGCCATCGGATTAACCAATGAAGATTAAAATTCCCGACCCGGCCAGGAATGGAACCCGAGACCCACTGGACCAAAGGCCAGAACGCTAACCACTTAGCCATAGCGCCGGAAATTCATATCAATGTTATGAAGTAATATGAAGTATGACGCCGATAAATCTCACACAAGGGATTCATCGAGACGAAGCACAGAGAACTGAATGAGTTAAGAAGTAGAATAGTCAACGAATAATTTTATGAGGACAACAAGCAAAAATCTTTAATAATAATAATTCTGCGAATATGTAAGACGTGTGACTGTCGTTTCTTAAAAGGAAGTCTTTATGTAGTTATATGAAAATGTTTCATATATTAATTTTCACAGAATACTTTTATGTAAAATAAAAATGTAGATATATATTGTGCTCTGGAGATTATATTTACGAAGCAATTAAGAGATGTCATTGGAGTGAAAATATCTATTTACCTAAAACTCCAAGCAGATGATATCAATATATTGCATGGCATCCATGAATAAGCATGTTCTTTTTCTGTTTACAGTAGGAGTTCATTATTTATATTATACAGCACTCTTTTGCGAACCTCATTTACACACACACAAACACACACACACATATATATATTAGTATTTTATCAATATACTGATTTACCCACGTTGTGGTATTTTTATAGTATGTTTTAAGACCTCTTTTTTTAAATCGTACCTAAAGCAGACCGTTACAATAAATAGTAAGATACACTGTTCTCAATCTCTGGATATCTGAGACCGAGAAATTTGGTGCTCTAGTTAAACTATACAAAGCATAGGACATCGTCGATAACTTGAAACTAAAAAGCTTGTCTGAGTACAGAATGAACGTAAAAGTAACGAGAGTTTCAATATAATTAGCACAAAGTATTTAACATCAATCAAACCTAATAAAGCTCTAAGTCCAGCGTGGGTAGGCAAAATGTTGAACTCAACCGTGCAAGGCCTTTTGCAGAAGCCATGACCGTGCGGCGGACTCTCGATGCACCCAGTAGTAGGCCTTGGAACCCACCGGCATGATTAATGAATGCAACCTGGGCTGTAAGCGAACATCGTGCCATTGTGATCCATGTCCTGGCAACAAGCCCACAGTCGCTCAAAATATGAAAGTGCATGGAAACAGCAAGAGCCAAGGCCTGGTCTGATCCGGGAGGGATGCAAGGCGGGAAGGCGCGTGTTGCTCGTCAATTAGACTGGCTAGCCTTGCGAGTACGTGACACTAAACCGCATGCAATTTGAATGCAACCATACATGCAATACAATATACTAGTCTAACAACTGTTAGGATGGACTGAAAGAAAAAAAAAAAAAAAAAGGGGGGGGGATGGTGGGAGGGGAGAGGGCGAAGGTACATTTCAAAACACTTGGAAATGACAATGGTATAAATGCATTCTGATTTCCATATAAGAGTACCCTACAAAGTACACTGACTGACAGAGCAAATGCAACACCAAGGAGGAGTGGTTCGAAAGGGATGAAAGTTGGGGAAAAAACAGAGTCGGCACGGAAGAATAATTGATGTTTATTTCAAACCGATATGCAGGTTACACAATGCGCACGGCATCGACTCAGTAGGATGTAGGACCACCGCGAGCGGCGATACACGCAGAAACACGTCGAGGTACAGAGTCAATAAGAGTGCGGATGGTGTCCTGAGGGATGGTTCTCCATTCTCTGTCAACCATTTGCCACAGTTGGTCGTCCGTACGAGGCTGGGGCAGAGTTTGCAAACGGCGTCCAATGAGATCCCAC
The DNA here is from genome assembly GCF_040414725.1 of Anabrus simplex. Taxonomy (NCBI): domain Eukaryota; kingdom Metazoa; phylum Arthropoda; class Insecta; order Orthoptera; family Tettigoniidae; genus Anabrus; species Anabrus simplex. The sequence goes on along the minus strand of NC_090265.1, from coordinate 1,219,718,198 downwards.
ACGTGTTCGATTGGTGAGAGATCCGGAGAGTACGCTGGCCACGGAAGCATCTGTACACCTCGTAGAGCCTGTTGGGAGATGCGAGCAGTGTGTGGGCGGGCATTATCCTGCTGAAACAGAGCATTGGGCAGCCCCTGGAGGTACGGGAGTGCCACCGGCCGCAGCACATGCTGCACGTAGCGGTGGGCATTTAACGTGCCTTGAATGCGCACTAGAGGTGACGTGGAATCATACACAATAGCGCCCCAAACCATGATGCTGCGTTGTCTAGCGGTAGGGCGCTCCACAGTTACTGCCGGATTTGACCTTTCTCCACGCCGACGCCACACTCGTCTGCGGTGACTATCACTGACAGAACAGAAGCGTGACTGATCGGAGAACACGACGTTCCGCCATTCCCTCATCCAAGTCGCTCTAGCCCGGCACCATGCCAGGCGTGCACGTCTATGCTGTGGAGTCAATGGTAGTCTTCTGAGCGAACGCCGGGAGTGCAGGCCTCCTTCAACCAATCGACGGGAAATTGTTCTGGCCGATATTGGAACAGCCAGGGTGTCTTGCACATGCTGAAGAATGGCGGTTGACGTGGCGTGCGGGGCTGCCACCGCTTGGCGGCGGATGCGCCGATCCTCGCGTGCTGACGTCACTCGGGCTGCGCCTGGACCCCTCGCACGTGCCACATGTCCCTGCGTCAACCATCTTCGCCACAGGCGCTGCACCGTGGACACATCCCTATGGGTATCGGCTGCGATTTGACGAAGCGACCAACCTGCCCTTCTCAGCCCGATCACCATACCCCTCGTAAAGTCGTCTGTCTGCTGGAAATGCCTCCGTTGACGGCGGCCTGGCATTCTTAGCTATACACGTGTCCTGTGGCACACGACAACACGTTCTACAATGACTGTCGGCTGAGAAATCACGGTACGAAGTGGGCCATTCGCCAACGCCATGTCCCATTTATCGTTCGCTACGTGCGCAGCACAGCGGCACATTTCACATCATGAGCATACCTCAGTGACGTCAGTCTACCCTGCAATTGGCATAAAGTTCTGACCACTCCTTCTTGGTGTTGCATTTGCTCTGTCAGTCAGTGTACTTTAGAATTCAATGGTTGACATTTTTCTGTCCAGTATTTTTACACTAGCCAAAGTAATTTCTGCTCAATGTATATGCTCTGTTCATTTGCCATTGCTGCTTATCAGTGTCCGTAGATATCAAATTCTTTTAATAACTTCTAACTTACTCACTATTATTAATTCCTAGGAAGCTTATCACCCCTTTCACACACCATGGAAACAGCCAAAGCCAAGGCCTGGTCTGATCCGGGAGGTATGCAAGGCGGGAAGGCGCGTGTTGCTCGTCATAGGTGAATACTCATCATCATCATCATCATCATCATCATCATCATCATCATCATCTGTTTACCCTCCAGGTTCGGTTTTTCCCTCGGACATAGCGAGGGATCCCACCTCTACCGCCTCAAGGGCAGTGTCCTGGAGCTTCAGACTCTTGGTCGGGGGATACAACTGGGGAGTATGACCAGTACCTCGCCCAGGCGGCCTCACCTGCTATGCTGAACAGGGGCCTTGTTGAGGGATGGGGAGATTGGAAGGGATAGGCAAGGAAGAGGGAAGGAAGCGGCCGTGGCCTTAAGTTAGGTACCATCCCGGCATTCGCCTGGAGGAGAAGTGGGAAACCACGGAAAACCACTTCCAGGATGGCTGAGGTGGGAATCGAACCCACCTCTACTCAGTTGACCTCCCGAGGCTGAGTGGAGCCCGTTCCAGCCCTCGTACCACTTTTCAAATTTCGTGGCAGAGCCGGGAATCGAACCCGGGCCTCCGGGGGTGGCAGCTAATCACGCTAACCACTACACCACAGAGGCGGACATAGGTGAATACTACTACCCTATATTCCGTACAACTGTGCTATCAGTTTGAGCGTGTGATATTTATTGTATTTTCAAAACTGCCTCCCAATGGAGGTAGTCCTAAAGGACTCAGTATATCCACAGGACAGTAATAATAATTAGAACTACAATATTATAATATTATGGAAATTTTCAAACACCTAGAAGCGTGGATTAGCATGGTGATTCAAAATTTGACAACTCTTCTTGAGGACTGTGGTGACTATCTCATCTCGTACGGAAGTTTGAATGCGATATTTTTTCGAAATTCCTCCAAGAAACGAGGTGCTCGTGCTCCTATTATTATTATTATTATTATTATTATTATTATTATTACATAAATGGATATTAGTTTATGTCTGTCTTTGAAATAACTGACAGTAGGTTCATATTTTCTTTATCCACCTCCTCAGCTTGTTGAAAACCAACCTGGAATCGGAGAGAAGGGTCAAATATTACGCCACGACTAGAGGTGTTATAATATGCAATAATATCAACTCTTCCAGTAGACTCATCTGAGGAAACGCATGAGATTTTTTCGCGCACTTGCCAGCCTTTCTGTCGCAAGCATTAGCGATCTTAGACCTCACCATGTGATGGCGTAAATTACGTAGTAATGTTCCTCTGTCAAAGAAACCTAACACATGTCCAAGCGATTCGTTCTCGGTGCAGTATCTGCATTGCGTACCGACTAAGAATCTGCCTGGAATGGTCCGGACAGCCGCCACGTTTGCGTTCCTTTTGAGGCAAGTGATCCATTCAGATGTGGATAATCCAAATTAGTTAAAAATTCATTTGTTAGAGTCAGATACATCTGCTAATACTTCAACACCCCCTACCTTGTCCAGGTAATGCCTTCCAAGTTTCAAATTCGCGAGTTTTTAGATATTTAGGAAGCACCTGATGTTTTTAACAAAACTTCAGGTTGAGGTAGACTAAGATGTTTACACGAAGCTTGAAGTTCTTCCTGAAGGGAGCGTAAGACATTGATGTATGGATTAGACTGTATGGATTAGGCTATTTGCTACCTAGTTCGATAGCTGCAGTCGCTAAGTGCGACCAGTATCCAGTATTCGGGAGATAGTGGGTTCGAACCCCACTGTCGGCAGCCCTGAAGATGGTTTTCCGTTCTTTCCCATTTTCACACTAGGAAAATGCTGGGGCTGTACCTTAATTAAGGCCACGGCCACTTCCTTCTCACGCCTAGGCCTTTCCTGCCCCATCGTCAGCATAAGACTTATCTGTGTCGGTGCGACGTAAAGCAAGTTGTAAAAAAAAAGACTATTTGCTTTAATTAACCCTCTCATGCATAAATTAATGGGATGAGGATAAAATGTTAAATACAGTGTATTTGTAATATCTGGGGTCCAATGGATCACCCAAAGCATTATTTCAGTAATTTACACCAAACACCATGGAAATAACACCATGTCCACTGGAGTGGACTTCATGCATGATTCATCCTATGCATATCATTTCATTCACTGTCTTTCATTTTCTTGTGTGGAAAATGGCAAAGCTGTCTGGACAAAGTGACACATTACACTTAGTTCTCCCAAATATGGAGGAAGAGAACCACAAAACTTATTGTCTGTCCTTGTCCATGTGGAACTGGGCTTATTTTCCGTCTCATAGAAGTGGATGCCTGCCTTTGGGATGTATCTGTAGCAGGGGGATCAAAATGCTGTTCGTTCTCCTCCTCCTCAACTTCTTCTGGACTCGGGAATAACGACATTGGGGGGATCACAGGTGTTGCTTCTCAGTCTTTATCTGCGTCATTATCATCAGCAATTGTACAGTCAGTCATCCAGAATTTTTTAAATTATCACCCGTATTGGAAAAAGATAATAATAAATAATAATAATAATAATAATAATAATAATAATAATAATAATAATAATAATAATAATAATAATAATAATAATAATAATAATAATAATGTAATAAACATATGATGGTTGAAAGTAACTACATGATGATTTTACAAATCAGTGAGCAAATATACTCATTATATTTCTAACATTATATTTCTAATGTTAGGCTATTATTATAAGTATAGGTACGGTTTTAAAAACAAATTTAAAATACACGGATATACCATACTAACTACAGAAATCAGAATAATCCCGAGTACTGCGCATGTATGACGTACACCACAGTGGATACAGCCATGCATATGGTTGTGACCATTCATGCATAACGTCCACCACAGTGGACATGAACATATAGCGCAGTACACATACAGTGAGGATGTTTCTGGATAAAGGAAATGTCTCACAACACCCTATATACTATGATAAAAGATATTACGATTTTTTACCCTATCTTTACTTCTTCCACAGAAGGATTTTGTTGTTATTGTTGGACCATGTACATAGCCATCCTTTCTCCCCGCCATTTTGGTCACACACTTGTAGAAGAAAGGCGCCTGCTGCTCCAATAGTTGCTTTTTCGCCATAAGAAAGCAGCACTGAATAGAACACGTCCACCAGAGTGGACTTCGTGCAATAAGGGATACGGATAAAGTGCTAGTGAGCTCTACTATCAGCCAATAGTAGCCGTCCACTGTAGTGGACATGATGCATGAGAGGGTTAAAGATATACATATGTTAGTGATATGAAAAGGCCTCCCATGTACCTCAAATTAACCCAAGGCCTCTTACATTCTTGTTATAATACAGCATACTATTGGGAATATCAGCAAACAAAAATAACATTTCATTAACAGAGCTTCGAATTGATATACCAACGTCCTCCAAGAACAATCGCGACAGTTGATGTAATGGCGCCATTTGCAAGGAATAAACAAGCACTGGCCACAAATATTGACTGACTGAATTTATTTTCTGGTCAAGGTGTAGTATTGGAGAAGACACAATTTTTTTTTTTCGCTAGGGGCTTTACGTCGCACCGACACAGATAGGTCTTATGGCGACGATGAGATAGGAAAGGCCTAGGAGTTGGAAGGAAGCGGCCGTGGCCTTAATAAAGGTACAGCCCCAGCATTTGCCTGGTGTGAAAATGGGAAACCACGGAAAACCATCTTTAGGGCTGCCTATAGTGGATTCGAACCTACTATCTCCCGGATGCAAGCTCACAGCCGCGAGCCTCTACGGGCACGGCCAACTCGCCCGGTGGAGAAGACACAAAAACCTCCAAGTCATTACGAAGTCCATTATTATTTTACCCTGATTAAATTTTATTTCCTCACTGAAAGTAACTTCCTGATATTTTATTTCATTAGGTTTAATTCCTCTTATTGAAGACTTAGCCGGTCCCGTGGTGTAAGGGGCAGCGTGCCTGCCTCTCACTCGGAGGCCGCGGGTTCGAATCCCGGCCAGGTCAGGGATTTTTACCTGTACCTGAGGGCTGGTTCGAGGTCTACTCAGCCTATGTGATTAGAATTGAGGAGCTATCTGACGGTGAAATAGCGGCCCGGTCTATAAAGCCAAGAATAACGACCGAGAGGATTCGTCCTGCTGACCACACGACACCTCAGCCTTCGGGCTGAGCAGCGGTCGCTTGGTAGTTGGTAGTCCCATGGAGTTTGGTTTGGATTGAAGATTTAGAATCTAGTATTAGGTCCTTTTCTATGAGTCTACCTATATTAACGTTAACAGCTTTAGAAACATTTCTAATATAATATAATATAATATAATATAATATAATATAATATAATATAATATAATATAATATAATATAATATAATATAATATAATATAATATAATATAATATAATATAATATAATATAATACGGTGATTAAAGTGTAGATATTTGGTAGATACATTTACACTACTGTACTTTAATCTTGAATAGTAAACATCTATGTCTTCGTGCTATAAAACAGGGCCAAATCCACATGTGCGACGCAGTTCGCACTCGCGACACCACAGGTGTGGAAAAGCTGCAGGACAAGAAGAAGAAGAAGAAGAAGAAGAAGAAGAAGAGTAAACGTCTATGTCCTCACTCGTGATGAAACTCCCTGACCATTTAGATGCTATTGTCATCGGACGCCTGGCAAGTTTGAAATAACTTGCTATTTTCAGAAATTCGCTGAACAGGGAAAGTCACACAACACTATAACACTGCAAAATCAAGCAGTAAACTTGTTGAATTTATATTACTTTTTGCTGAATGAATAACAGGAATTTTACTTTTTAAATGGGAATACTGTCATTCCCATCCAAGAAATTGTAAATCGTAGCTTGAACGCTTGAATTCTGTACCTTTGTAAATTATAGCTTGTCAGTTTTCCATGAGTGTATAAACTAAAGGAAATAAAACACTGTATATCGAGCGCAGTATAAATCAAACCGGAATATCTTGAAAAGGCCAGTTTTCTTGCGATTAGAGCGTTTTAAAAATAATTCTATCCCAATCAGCATTTCGCTGAGTAGTGGATGAAAGCTTTGTAATCACAATCGAACGGCACTGTTCCTTTTCCAGCAAATTGTGTTCGCTCTCTCGCTTCACTGTGACGTACGCTTGCTACGTAAGCTGCCCGCATTTATGTCAGGCCAGCCAAGCCGCACTAGGGGCCTCAACGAGCGCTCAGCTGAGCACCTCCGGTCTAGATCGTGTCATATTCGAACCAACATAGATGACTACGCTGGTCACTCACTGATTGGGATCACCATACCTTTATTTTTTCGTTAAACAGTTCTCTTTATTCTTCAGCAGTTTTCTAGTAAAAACTGAAAATGAAACGAACAAGTTGGAATGCACTACCTGTAAAAATCTTAGAACGCTTTCCCAAGTGAAAACTTCAACAATACATTTCTATATGATCTTGTTGTAATTATATGTAAAGCTAATAGTAAATCGTCATATTACTCAATCTATTCTACTATAAGTCGCAGAGTTCAAGTATTGGTAATGATGCTACATTACTGGTTGTACCTCTACGGCTACGACAATTTCCTTCTTAGTCCAAGCACTTTCCTATACCATCGTCGCCATAAGACCTATCTGTGTCGGTGCGACGTAAAGCAACTTGTAAAAAGAAATGCTACATTACTCGTAATGGAATATTTTGTACATTTCGAGTGAATTTCTTGACTGCGCTGTAATTGTTACGAAGGAAATATTTTAAGTTATATTCTATACATTTTGTATGAACTACTATGTGATTGCTTGTAATTACACTGTTTAACAAAGTTGTAAGTGCCAAAAGGTAATAATTATACAAAGAATGCGCCGAACAAGTGGCTTAGCGGTTTAGTTCACTTAGCTATCAGCTTGCGTTCGGGAGATAGTGGGTTCGACCCCACTGTCGGCATCCCTGAACACTGTTTCCGTGGTTTCCCAATTTCTCACCAGCCAAATGCTGGGGCAATATCTTAAGGCCACGGTCGCTTCCTTCCCACTTCTAGCCATTTCCTATCCCATCGTCGCCATTAAGACGTATCTGTGTTGGCGCGACGTATAGAAACTGTAAAAAGAAAAAAAGTACAAGGAATGTCGCATATAAGGAAATCCATCAATAAATATTTACCTCATTGACCGTCATGACATGACGGGTTTCAGCTACTCAACAACGAATTTTAGAAGGAAGTAGGTAAGAATTTATTTATTTATTTATTTATTTATTTATTTAGCGTATGACTTTACTGATTTAAGAAGAAAAAAACCATGGCACTATAGCCATTGAAGGGCCTTGGCCTACCAAGCGACCGTTACTCAGCCCGAAGGCCTGCAGAATACGAGGTGTCGTGTTGTCAGCACGACGAATCCCCTCGACCGTTATTCTTGGCTTTCTAGACCGGGGCCGCTATCTCACCGTCATATAGCTTCTCAATTCTAATCACGTAGGCTGAGTGGGCCTCGAACCAGCCCTCAAGTCCAGGTAAAAATCCCTGACCTGGCAGGAAATCGAACCTGGGGCCTCCAGGTAAGAGGCAGGCACGCTACGCCTACACCACGAGGCCGGCTTAAGAAAATAAACTGTATCTTTATATCTAGGTTGTTTGTATGTAAGAATAATTTTATTCTTGAAAGCACAGATAAAATGTCCAAAAAGAGATTCCCAAATACATGCCATGAAGGAATAATCTGCCCTATACGTAAGAAAGGTAGTGAAAAATCAAATCAAAGTAATTATCGAGGGATAACATTGTTAGATTCACTAAGCAAGATATATACATGAGGATAATGGCAAAACGACTAACGAATTGGGCAAAGAGGAGCTCATTCCTGTCGAGACTCCAGACAGGATTTAGAAATGAAATGAGTACAAGTAATAATACAATGGAGGTAAAAAAATGGATGAATACAATAAGAAAAGACGGGTTGTACATTGTGGCAGTCGATTTACAGATAGCTTTTGATTCGGTAAGTAGAAGGATTGTCATCTAAAAGTTGAGGCAGTTCGGAATATCAGCAAAAATAAGAGCAAATGAAAATGCATGTTCGTAACTGAAATGTTCTATCGAAGTCAAAGTGGTAGTGGGGGAGGGGATATTATCAAAATTAGGTCTCAAACAGGGTTTTAAACTGTCGCGAATACTGTTTTTATTGTTTATTAATGGTATCTCCAAACGAAAAGCGTTGAGAAAGAAGTTTCTCGGTGTCTCGACAACCAAGATATCCATGCTTGATCTTTGCTGACGACATCCTTCTACTCGCTTTAACACCTGTCAAGATGCAAAATATTATTAATGAGATAAAAACGTACCCAAGAGTGGAATCTAGAATTTAATCCATATAAAAGCAAAGCCATGGTTTCTAAAAGGGGTGACAAGCTTTCAAAGGGTCAACAGCGGCGGATAAATAAGACAAGGCTAGAAGTTGTGGAAAAAATATAAATGAATACCTAGGGACAATTATACGCAGCAATGGCACAGGGAAGAACAGACAAAGAAAGTACAAATGAAGGGAGTATGTGCTTTTGCTAGTCTAAAAATACTGGATAGAAAGATGCCAAATATGAACATAAAGTTTTAAGAAACGCATATGATTCAGCAGTTAAAGCAAAGTTATTGTATGGAGCATACATTTGGGGAGTAATCATGGAAGTGTAGCATTAGATGTAGTCGTAAGTAAACCAAAATAATTATGGCACTGTCAATCTGTACTGCACACAGTGGAGCGAGAATGATGTGCGAAGGGATCAGTATAGGATAGATATTGTGTAACGAATATTTAAGTATTGGTTCAGACTACAAACGGGGACAGGAGGTGAAATTCTAGTTATAGCGATAAGCACCACATGAAACATCAAAATGAAGGCTATTTGGTGAAAGGGGAGAAGCAGCTACTACTTTACATAGGAATGGGGCACTACTCGGAAAGAAATTTATCAAGAGATAACAGAAGATTGTGTAAGGAGGTTGTTTAAAGAGTGAAAGACACAGAAAGACAAACAATGAGGGCAGACTGTAATAGCAATAGTAGAATTTTGTAAAATAAGACAAAATATAGCAATAAGGACTGAAATGTTAAAAAAAAAAAGGGAAATGAAAGGGATAATTTGGTGATTAATGAGAGTAAGTTACACAAGAATAAAGCCTCGAGGAAAACAAAAAAAAACGAAAACCAATGGATTTTATGCAATAAAGACTGTACATAAACGAATACCAGAGAGAACCCTGGGAAATAAATAGGTGAAACTGAAAATTAACCTGCGCCTTACACACTTCTAGCTAAAGTATAGCTACAGAATGGAAGAAACCAGAAAGAACAGCAAAAAAACGTAATATTATCAGAGGGATATGGGAAAGGAAATCTAAAGAAGGCGAAAACAAAGACAATACACGTAGTTAATAGGCCTGTGTAGTAAGGATATATATGAGAAGGTATCCTTGACTATATAACGTAGTTAAGTCCAGGAAATACCTCAGAAGGATAAGGTTGTCCAACTTTTAAGATATGTTCAAGTACTATTCATGGGATATGTACTGTATCAGTAAATGCTATTTTGACACGCTTTGTTACTTGGAATACATGTGGTATTTTGTAATACTAAGGAACCTAACTGCATGTAATTGTTATGATTAGCCTACTATAAACGAATACACTCTCCCCAGTTGGTGGTCATCCATGATTGAAGATAAGCATATGCGAAGCATCCATTCATTCATCAATCCATTCGAAAGATACGACCATAAACATGGGACAGCGCTTCCTCATTACGAGTGACTTCAGGAGATATTCGGCCTCAGAATTTTGACAAGAGCTCAGGATCCTTCGAAGGAATTCCTCAGTTTTAATTACCCTCTCCCCACCTATTTCACCCTGGTGTGTGAGGCTCAAGCACTCGGAGCCATATAAGGCTTCAGAACACACTTCTGTAGTGTAGTGGCGATATTTGCTGTGCTATGAGATAGATCTGTACTAATATACGGGTTTTTGGAAAGGTGTTTCCATGCTTTGTCCCGATATTCCAGGGTTTCTTTCTCTAATGCACGACCTCTCCAGGATACAATGGATGTAAGGTTTTATTATTATTATTATTATTATTATTATTATTATTATTATTATGATGTGCGTATGGACCCAAAGGATCAGGCAAAGCTCTAACGATTCTGTTTTCTGAGTTGCCAAACAGCTCTCATCCTTTCTCCGTGGATCCTTTTTCGTTCTTCTGTCCACTTTGTTCCAGTCTTATTTTTCACTTCGTTCTCTGGTTGCACTTTCCATCCATCCATTTTTTTTCCTGTAGAGGTTTCTCTCCGCGGTGTCACTTGAGTTCATATGGGCTTTTTCCAGATCCTTCTTCACTTCCAGTACCCATTGGATATTTTTTAGATGTTCTATGTAGGTGAGAATCTTGTGTGTCAGTCTACTTGCCGGCAGTCTGCGAACGTGCCCATAAAACTTCAGACGTCTTTTGCGGATGTCTGCTGCAATGTTGGAAAGCTCTTCTGTCACTTTGCGTGACCTCAGTCTATATCCATCTTCTGTTTTTCGGGGGCCGAGAATTTTCCTCAGGATTCTTCTTCCTTCTTTTAAAATGTTTTCTAGGTCACATTTCCCATTTAGTGTAAGGGTCTCACTGGCATATAAGACTTCAGGCTTGATTACTGTAGTATAGTGTCTGATCTTTGCATACCGGGACAAGCACTTTTTATTGTGTATTCTGGGCAGCCTTCTCGCCTCCCGTTGGTTCAAGTATTTCTCCCAAGTACTTGAAGTGTGGTCCTTTCAAAGGAAATTTATAGGCCAACCTTTCCAGCACATTCACTAAGGGTTTCAATTTGTTTAACGGCTGTAACTACATCATCTGTCAGTATGGCAAGGTCATCTGCAAAAGCGAGGCATGATATCTCAATACCGTCTTTGGGTCGTCCTAGTGGAGCCAGTATCCCATGTCTTTCAATGCCTTCTCCCACTCGCGGATGACTTTGTCTAGCACGAAGTTGAAAAGAAGCGGAGATAAGCCGTCACCTTGTCGGACGCCAGTTTTAATCGGGAATGGTTCAGAGATCTCCCCCATGAATTTAACTTTGGAGATAGTGTCAGTGAGTGTTGCCTTGATGAGGCTGAGGGTCTGTCGATCAAGCGAGTCGTACGCTTTCCTGAAGTCAACAAAAAAGCAGATGACCGGTTTGTTCCTCAATGATTTGTATTTAAGAGTTCCCTTCAAGTTGAATATTTGTTCTGCACACGAGCGACCAGGGCGGAAGCCTGCTTGATTTTCGCCAATACTTTTTTCAAGTTGTTCTTGCGTTCTCTTCAAAAGGCAAGCTGAAAAAATTGTGTATGTCACACTGAGCTCAAAAGTAAATCGAAGTTTACTTGAATTAGTCGTGCATTTAATAACCTTGTTAGTTGCACACGACAGCGAAGTGATTTTGTCACTCATTTTTAACAATTTCCATTACGTCACACCGACACAGGTCTTGATGGCGACGATAGGATAGGAAAGGGCTAGGCGTTGGAAGCCTTAATTAAAGTACACTCCCAGCATTTGCCAGGTGCGAAAATGGGAAACCACAGAAAACCATCTTCAGGACTGTCGACAGTGTGGTTCGAACCCACTGTCTCCCGAATGCAAGCTGATAGCTACGTGACCAAAACCACGCAGTCACTTGCTCGGTCGTCACTAGTTTTTCACCTAAGTACCGGTGATTCGAATCCCTGGTAAAGGTAAGAAGGATTCTCGAAACAGAAATTTACATCTCAGTGATTTTGATTCCACATAATAAATATATAAAACCCGTAACCTAATTAAGATTAATATATTTTTAAACTCCAAACTTGGCTTATACTAAGCTCAGTACTTTACAATGTTTATTTCTTTCTTGCAACAACTCGCAGCACATCCTCTGTCATAACACCAAAGGAAACTAATTAATTTATGGTGAAAGAGCGAGATGAGTTCGGCAGTTATGTAAATATTACACAATAACACAAAGATAAAAATAAGTCAATCATTATTTTTTCTTAGAAGCGAGACGACAAAAGGCTTTTGTGCACGTCGACCAATTAACTGTCGCCATGGTTACGCTTCGTGCTGTGTTCCAGCCCACTCACAACGGCGAGTTATTCAAGCGCTACCGCTGCTGCTGCTGCAGAGGCGTTCATAAAAAGCGTGATCAATGCAGAACTCGCATCGACCTCCATTTAATATGAAACTTAAGTACTAACGTATGACTTAAGTGCTTCGTAGTCATAATAACGTAATGATTTAACGACTTTCACCAGACTAACAGTAACGGAATACAGGAATGATTATCCCAGAAGCCATAACTGAGAAGTTCCTTTCACATTTTATTGTTCAACCTGTCTTATTTTTGTACGAAGATGTTGATCGTTTCATTGTCTTTCATTAATTGACTCTGGAAGTGTACAACACAGTTATAATATCTATAATTATACCTATAATACATGAAGTGAAAAAAGGTACTCCTCCAACCACGACCAGGAACGTATTCGTGTCCTGCGAATGGTTACATGAGCGTCACTTTTAAGGTTCCAGGTAGACAGCAATTTTCAACGCAACAAAACTTGAACAATATTTTAATGAAATACGCAACCATCTCCCACCCCATTCTCTCTCAGCTCGCATCCGGGAGATAGTGCGTTCGAACCCCACTGTCGGCAGCCCTGCAGATGGTTTTCCGTGGTTTCCTATTTTCACACCAGACAAATACTGGGACTGTACCATAATTAAGGCCACGCTCGATTCCATCTCACTCCTAGCCCTTTCCTATCCCATCGTCGCCATAAGAACTATCTGTGTCGGTGCAACGTAGCCTAAAGCAAATTGAAAAAATAAAAAAATATTTCAGAATGGAACTGAGTGCAGCTTAGTTGTCCTGCAGTATGTGAAATTATTATTATTATTATTAATAACTAGCTAACGTGCCCGTGCTTCGTTACGTAATTCTACATTGTATATAGAATTGTATATTAATTACTCTAAAAGTTGTAAGATTTTATCAAATTACATGGCCTTCTGCCTTACCCGAGAAACACTACGGGGAGGTCGCCATAAGGCGTTCCTTATGTAAAGTCCACGTTATTTTAACTTTAATTGCCGGGCGAGTTGGCCGTGCGCGTAGAGGCGCGCGGCTGTGAGCTTGCATCCGGGAGATAGTAGGTTCGAATCCCACTATCGGCAGCCCTGAAGATGGTTTTCCGTGGTTTCCCATTTTCACACCAGGCAAATGCTGGGGCTGTACCTTAATTAAGGCCACGGCCGCTTCCTTCCAACTCCTAGGCCTTTCCTATCCCATCGTCGCCATAAGACCTATCTGTGTCGGTGCGACGTAAAGCCGCTAGCAAAAAAAAAAAAAAAAAAAAAAAAAAAACTTTAATTATATTGTCCCCACCCCCGACTACTGCCAGTCACAACCAAGTTGGAGAGTTTTCATTATGTCAGGCCCCACGTGTCTGCTACCAGTCAGAATCGAGTTAGGGTGTATCTATTTTCATTATAATGGCAAGTCCCCTTGCGTGCTGCCGGTCACAATAAAGTTGGAGAGTTTTGGTTATAATGGCAGGTACCTTTTCCTACTGCAAGTCAAGTCGAGCTGGGGAGTTCTCACTAAAACGTCAAATCCTGTCTCCTACTGCCAGTCACAGTCGAGTTGTGGATTACAAAAGCTCCAAATAAAATAGCATATATCTTAACAAATTATGTTGTACAGGCTTCAAAATGATATGTTACTGGGCCGTAATTTCAGTAACAATGATCCAACAAAGAAAAGAAGATCAATACAGGCTGAGCCAATAAACTGCGACAACACAAAATAAAGCTCCTATTCATACATTAATGTGTGACGAATGAAAGTTAGTTAAATGACTAGTATAAAGCTGTAACAGAACACGGAAAAACCTCTGGTCGCATTACTGTAAATGAGACATCTCCACGCAGAAGCACGCCTGATTGTATTGCTGTAAGACACAACTCCCGGGTTCTTCTATAACGGCACTGAACTGCCACAAAACACAATAAAGCTCCAATATACACATTAATGAGCATTACTTCTAGAGAGGGAATTTATACGTTTAACTTGAGTTTCTTCGTATGCAATGATGGTTGATATAGCATGCTATTTGATATTGTTACGAATAAAACTCTGTCTGTCTCATTAGTCTTATTTATTTCAAGACGACCCAATAAATGTATACACACACACATTTCTAATTAACCATGAATGGCCACACTCACTAATTGCTGTCTATTTACAAGTCTCTCTTCCTTATGGTACAGTAAGCGGTTCGGCCCCTTGCTATTACCTGGGGACGAATAATCCTTACTTTTCACTTCCCCAAGTCCAGTCACCCAATACAAGCAGATATGTGTAGACGGCTGGATTTGAACACAGGGCTTTGGGCTACACAACACACGATGACTATTGCTTGGTTCGAGTCCAGAGAGAGTCCAGTAATTCACACAGTCACATGCAATGAACAATCAAACAGCAACGGCACAACAGGATTCAACAGCAAGACGATACTCACAACAGCGAATATTAACACAGGTCCATTTACCCTCACACCTACGATAGCGGCTTCCCTCGCTGACTCACGGCGATCCTCGGTTCACGGAACTACACAAACACAGAGTACTCTCAAGTAGTACACAGTCTTCCGTTTCGCACAGCGTCTTCAGTGCGGCTACTCTCTAGACACTCCGATATAAACAACGACGGCTCCTCGTTCAGACCTCGGTGGGACACTAGCGACAGCCAACACGTCTGTCGCCCTCATCCCAGCAACCCAGCCGCCGAACTTCGACACACTGAGTCTCACACTGACTCCACCACGGAGTCCAACACTGACCCCAAGTCCAACACCAACAGTGACTTCACCACAGAGCCAAACTCTGGCTAAAGCTCCACCGCGGAGCCGAACTCTGACTGACTGTCTGCGGCTAGCCTCCTTTTTTATATCTCACGTGATGGGAACCAGCCCATTCACGAGGTGGCTAGAGGCGGAACATTCCCGTTTAATCTCAAATAAACTCGCAGGTAAGCCAGCCGATAAGAACAATACACGGAAATACCAGCCATGCCCTTCAGGCCGGCTGGGAGTTCCCCAGTCGGCTGATTCACTCGTCTCTTCTAGGAAGCACCGAAAGGGGCTACCACAGGCCTGGCATGTAACAATATTACATGAACGGCGCCTTGGCTACGACCAGGTTTTGTTGAGGATATTCTTTCTATTTCTTGGCCTTGTAAATAGCGAAAGCAACACTTCGGTGCTATTCACAATCATTATCGTGATAAGAGTACAGAAATGTGGATCCATTAACCATAAGAGTATCTCGGCAGATAGCTCTTTCTATGAGTTTTAAAATATTTAAAGAGAATCTCTTGTAAATAGAGAAGGCCAGCGCTTCTGTGGATTGACCTACTCACATCAGCTAGAAAGTGAAGTGCAGGTAAGTCATCCTCCACTTTGATGACAGAGGAAAACACGATATCAACCATCTCAGTTAATACGGCTCTGTGTGAGAGCTCCTTTTTGTTGTGTTTGCCAGCGGTTTAAAGTCGTAATAACATTGATTTGTTTTCGTCGACGCTGGGATGGGGAAGATTAGGACTGAGAAGGTAACGGGCACGGCATTAATTAAGGAACACTTCTAGTATTTGTTTTGTGTATAAATGGGGAACAATGAAAAACCATCTTAAGAACAGCAGTTGCACCTGTTGGTCGACATGCACATATAGTACAAAGTGTGCGAAAGCAGGGATAAAATGAAGGCATATAAGCTCGTATATCTGGCGCAGGACCAAACAACAGTACAGAAGGACCTATGGGCACATCGGTGCAAATTTGAGCAACTGTGGCGCCCCACATTACGCAAGAAACGGTAATCGCGTACTGCTGGCTTACGGCCTGCGTCCCTTAGCAAGTGTTTCATTCAACCCACAGCATGGATCAGTGAAGAGTACCAGAGGCGTTGTGCCGGCCTCCGGATCCCAAGATCAAGGGCCACAACATTCATAGCATACGATGTCGACATGTATATTAAGCTCACTGAAAGAAACAGTCGCCCTAGTGCGCATGCACAGATGGATCGTTAAGCCTGTAGCCTACAGATGGAGAAGCGAACGAGTCCCGTGCTCAACCGCACGCGAACTGGCTCTACGTGAGCATTAGGAGAAGCGATCAGTGAGACATTGATGTTTCAAGCGGACAGAGTACGTCAACATGGGTAGATGTAAAATTGTGACAGAGTGGCAAAAAGGGGCAATCGTGTTTGGTCGTGCCCATGGCCATACGGTGCGTGGAGTTGCTGGATTTGTTGGTGTTTTGCAGCGGACTGTTAAACGTGCCTACAATCAGTGGTGTACTATACGTGGCCACGAAAAACGACGTCGGATAAAGATCCTGACTGAGAGGGACCGGAAACGCGTTTCGCGGCTTGTGAATGAAAATCGCTTCCAAACCCGACAGGAATTGCTGCAGTCAGTGAATGAAGGTCCATCCCATTCTGTTGGCAAGAGAACATTGCGACAGGAACTGCATACAATGAACAGTTGGAGTAGGTCACCTCGCAAGAGGCCATTGCTCACATAGGTACATAAAGCTACGTGTCTTCAATGGGCTAGAAAATCATCTAACGCGGGCAGTCGTTGACTGGCGGAACGTAATGTGGTTGACGAATCATGTTCTTGTCTGTATTCCAACGGCGCGCATCGTCGAGTGCACCGAAGGTCAAATGTAGCATTTAATTCAGGGAGTGTGCAAGATCAGGTTCAAGCCGAAGATGGGTCTGTGATGTTTCGGGGGTGTTTTTCGTATGATGGATTGGGTCCGCTCACTGAGGTGACGGTGGCTGTGAGCTTGCATCCGGGAGATAGTGGGTTCGAATCCCACTGTCGGCAGCCCTGAAATGGCTTTCCGTGGTTTCCCATTTTCACACCAGGCAAATGCTAGGGCTGTACCTTAATAAAGGCCACGGCCGCTTCCTTCCGACTCCTAGGCCTTTCCTATCCCATCGTAGCCAAAAGACCTATCTGTGTCGGTGCGACGTAAAGCCACTACCAAAAACAAAAAAAAACCATTCTGGTTGTTCATGTGTTGTCTTTCAGTCAATATCTGCCTGATGAGTATGCTATTGATACCCCGATCTTTCAAGATGACAACAGCAAAGTTCAATGGGCTGGACGCATATGTGACTAGTTTTATGGACTCTTCCTCACCCTATTACATCTGGATTGACCTGACTGAATTGAACCCCAATGAAAATCTGTGGTACATGTTGGAACAGCGGGTAAAACGCCGACATTAGCACCCCCGCATTTTGGTGGAATCGCAATTCAGCGAGTGGCTTAACCTGGATGTGACGTACCTGTACAACCTTGTAGACTGACTTCCTAATCGAATCCGGACGGTTATCAAGACCAGAGGCGGAGAAACATAGTATTAAATGATGCTTGTAATGATTTCTCCAGGGGTGATTAATTTTTTGTCCGGTGAGTTTATCTCTGGCTACACGTTTGGTGTTTGCCTAACAAAATGAATTAAACTCGCTCATAGGTCACCCAAACAGAGTATGTCTACTGGTTTCTCTGCTGTCTAGACGTTGAAAATGACACGCAAAATGTCTGCAGTACAGTATCTAAAGTCGTATTATTATTATTATTATTATTATTATTATTATTATTATTATTATTATTTACAGAAGAGTAGAATTGGCCTTCAATGTTGGAAAAGATCCCACTGGGCCAATGAATAGTCTTTCGGGATGAAAAACACTTCCAACATGGCCACAAAGGGCATCGCAATTGTGTCAAACGACGTACCTGATAGAAGGGCCAATGCGAGAGGTAGATGGGGACAACACCCAACATTATGGTATGGGAAGACGACCGGGCTGAGAGACTCGAACAAAAGAAGCCCATGAAGTTGGCGGGTTCGAACCCGGCTTAGTTCGGTGGTATGTAAAGTTGCTCAAATACGCCAGCCTCGCGTCGAAAGATTTACCAACAAGTGAAAGAACTCCTGCTTCAAAAAATTCCCGCACCTCAGCGCCTCCGAAAACTGTAAAAGGGACTCAGAATTAAGTGAAGGTAAAGAAACATTGGTGGTCCCAAAAAAAGTTTTGAAAACGTAGTAAAACGTTAAAGTCTGTAACATTTCCTCGAACAACTGGGAAGATCTTGCTCACGATCGCACTGGTTGGATTAAAGCCATCTATAGTGAAGTTGGACAATCTGAAAACCCTCACCTTCAATCAGAAGAAGGAAGATGAGCTAAAAGGAAGATCCAGCGAAGTATTCAAACAAATCCATACCAGCCAACTTTTGAAAAGGGCTATCAGTAAAACTCAGATTTTCGACATACCACGGTTTGACGAAAATAATAATACTTCTGGGCTACAAAATATAATAATTCATGCTTTAAACAGAATATTTCAATGAAATCAAATCTACTTACATCATAAGCCAATGATTTGTAGATGGAAATAACAATCAAGAAGAAATCCGTGTTAAACAGCAGCAGGCGTGGTGAATATTAGTTTGGAGCATACATAACCGGACATCCTTGATCAATTAAGCAGATACGTGATAATCGAAAAAGGCTTTACACAATAAAACTTGTTTAACGTAACACAGGCAAGAAAAAATATAATACACACTGCAAATCACACGCTAGTTCGACTTTAAACTCATAGTTGTGGCCTTTTTAGCTTCCAGCAAAAAGTCTTGAGAAAATATTTTCTCATAACAGGGACCAGAACTCCTGGTCTTCAAAACAGAAAGAGACTCCAGAGATTCAATGGACATGGATGACCTGAACTCTGTTCTATTTTTCTTCACAAGGCTGAAAACACGATCACATTCTGCATTGCTATGGGGTATGGTGAGAATAGAGAACATTACCCTAGAAATTCGGTTATACTTAAGAAGTCCATCGGCTCCACGAATTCTTGATATTTGTGCCCAACTGGAATCACTCGCAGCGTCTTGATTTGCAACCAAAGTGTCATCTACCTGAAGAGCTGTGAACTGCCTCTGAAGCTCATTCACCACCTCATCTGTAGTTTCATTCTCTTTCTTGCATTACATGATAGGAAATTTTTCCAAGAAAAAAACGAATGGAAGAAAACTGTGCATCTTCAATTTTGTCTAACCTAACAACTTGAGCATGCTTTAACACATCATTCTTGAGTGGAAACTTGTTGATGATGTAGTCACAGGCAGTACAAAAGTAGTTTCTCACTGATGGAGATCATTCACTATGTTCGAAGTCTGAATGCCAATAACTAACACATCATCACTTCTTTGATTTTTAATCAGGTTGTACTCAACTTCAAGCAATGAGGAGCTTTTGACAATTTTGGGCTTAACAAACTTGGTGAACAACTGCTTTAGCAAATCCATTAGAAGTTCTAATAAAAAATTAACTTGTGGGGAAGAAGTCTGAAGGGCAACATTGAATTTGTCAAATACAGGAATAGTCACATGAAGGAAAGTGCAAAAGGCCTTGTTCAAGTTTGAGGATAGGAACATAAACAATTTTTCCTCACGTGTTCTAGCAGAAGTCTTGCTTTTTAGGATGGGTTTGTCACATTTGGAAGAATATGCTATTCTTTTGGGGCCATGTGTAGTAGCAGAATCAAGAATTCTCTTCTTCTGATACTCTTTGGATCCACTTTGTTCAACTCTAGTTTGAAAGATGTCAAGCCTGTGGAAATGCTTTGCGTACTACATAATATTACTTCCTCCTTGAAGAAAGAAAGAAGCGGATCCCACTGGTCAAGTAGTCCATCCAAACATCTGCCTAAAGATAACCATCTAGTACATACATGTTTCAGAATTTTCTTTGCCTCTTTATTGTGCAAGTTCTGAAATTTCTGAAGGCGTTCTTTCCTTTTGACACTCTTCTCTAAGAAATAAAATATATCAACAAGGATCTCATCCACTTTAAGTGGTAATTTTCCAGCACCTTTTTCAGCTGCTAGATTAATCAGGTGGCAAATGCAACCAATGACGGCAATACCTGGTTGAATTTCCTTCAGAACTGCTGAAACCCCATTTTTGTGTCATATCATAACAGGAGCATTGTCGGAGCAGAAAGCCACACAGTTTTCAATCGGTATGTTATGAGAATTCAGCTGTGATAACATCAGGTTACCTATATTTCGCCCTGTTGAGTCACCCTCTAACGCTGGTATGGATAGCACAGTGCTCACTACTTTTCCCCGCGAAATATCGTAGAATGTAACAACAATAGGATACAACTTGGCATTCGTATCATTGCTTCCATCTGTTGCCAAAGAAAATGGTCCATTCTGAAGGCACTTAACTTCAGACGATGCATTTTTTTGGCCATTTTATTCACAATGCATGCCGTTTTTGTGCGACCACAACTGTATTTCTTTGCAACTTCTGATGTGGGAAACATCTTCTTAAATAAAGCCCCAGCATGATCAGCCGCATTTAAAGGCACATTGTGTTCCACCAAAAAGGAAGTAAACAGACACTCAGCCCTAATTACGTCACTGTCGACGTTTCCAGACTTGGCAAAAAAGATGTTGATTTTCTTGTTATCATCCTTCGATTTAACGTAACCTACGTGCTTACCGCACTTCACATGATTACTTAAATCGTTTCTTCCACCATGTGCAATATTAATATCACACCCACATACCGTACAAAAGGCAAATTTTTCTCCCTTTCTTGATTTTAGTATGCATGGAAAATCAACAGAGTATGATTCTTTAAATGTCTGGAAGTACTGTTTCTTGTTGGATTTATTCATGATAACCTATAATAGGAATATAGCGTATGAAAATGTCCGAGAAAAAAATGTCTCTATATCCATCCAAACATCGATCACTGAACGTCACATAAAATTATAACAAACACTCAAGGCAGTCAAACACTTCATTAAAACATGGCAAAGCACACAAAGCCTTAAAAGATTAAATGAACACGACGCCAACCTCGTGAATGAAGAATGTGCACATGGTAAAAAAAAAAACATACACACGTGGAACGAATGTAATTATTTTTCTTCTTTGTAATTTAAGGGGCTTCACTAATAGCGGTATACCCAGTCATTGGAACGAGTGTGATTAGTCCAAGGAATACAGTAAACTGCGAAGCACGAAGTTATAACACAAAACCTGGAACCCTTCATTAAAATATGTCATAACCTCAAAAGGCCACCAGAGAACAACAATCACGTGGTCAAATAATATAGGTTAAATCACAAGCGAACGGAGCATCATAATAGTTTGTATAAAAAGGATTAAAAAAGGGAAAGAGCAGCCTATAACTCTCAGACATTTCACTCCACAATCCAACGAACGGACCGGAACAAAGAATTTGCGGAGCAGAGCCTACCGACACCTAAGATTCACACGGAAGAACTGTTATCCCGGCTTTAAATTCAATTCCAACAACGACACAAACATCACACGATTAAAACTGCCAATCATATCAAAGAATGAGTTATTGACTATCGTGGACTTGCCTTCGACCAAGAGTATTATGTAAATATGCCTATGTAAATACGGTAACTTTATATAAGAACACCATGTAGAATGTAATTTTATACTTGTATATTATAATTTTAAGTGGTGATGGAGGCACTTTTGTGTATGTGGGGCTATGCCCTTTCTCCATTCACCATCCCTAAATTGTAACTACAATTAGTGGAAAATAAATAAATAATAATAATAATAATAATAATAATAATAATAATAATAATAATAATAATAATAATAATAAGACAAACTACGATATATTGTAGTCGGTCTTGCCAAGACCGAGCGTGCTTCGACCCACGCAAACAATCGATTGTACGGAAGTGGAGCGATTATTTAATGTTAACGTTTCAAATTTTTGTCCGCGAAGTCGTAAAATGACACCGTCCATCCGTAAAACCGTAAAATGCTGCAATTTCCGTAAATTTTACGGACAAACCGTAAAAGTTGGCAGGTATGCAAAGCGATATCTTCCAGGCCGGAAAGCCTGCCCGCACTGTGGAAAAATATGCGATTCAAGTATTGGTCATTTCAGCCATCTGAAGACACACCCTTAGAAGTGTGTTGCATAGGAAGAACATCATACTCGTGTACGAGAGATCGCCCGACAATAACGATGATTATTACTACTGTTCATGCAGGTCTGGAAGAGATCGCTTTGTTTGAATACTTCGCTGGACCTTCCTTTTAGGTCGCCTTCCTTCTTCAGATTGAAGCCGATGATTTCCAGATTGTTCAGTTCCACTATAGATGGCTTCTGTGTGAAATCGTAACTGGTGATTCCGTTGCCTACGCTATAATACAAGGCCTTGAAATGCACTCGTGGAAACGGGTTGCATCCTAGTTCACCATTCAGCCGCTAGGATCGCGGTCTTGCCCCCTTGTATTCGCATGGCCGTATATGTCAATAAGTAAAGTATATCCTAAATAAAAAGAACTGAATGTTTTTGCGAGTATTAGCAGTACTTTGTTTTTAGAGCGGTTCTGCATTGGCTTGGATATGTCATTGAAGTTTCAAAACTTTCCTTCTGAGGGGCTTCTTATCAAGTTTCAAAACTTTCTCTCTTCTACTTGAGTGGCTCAAAGCAATGTTGTCTAACAGAAGTCTCAGAAATTTCATAGTAGAAAAAGAGGTGGTTTGTCGCCTTTACACTTTCCACACTTAATTTCACTGTTGAACACGTCTTTCGAAAAAATAAACATACACCTTTTAGTAACACTCTTCGGGACAAGTACTGCGTAGCGGAAGTGACAAATTCCGTCGTTCGCTGCAGAAGTGCCACAGACGATTTTCGGTATCTGAGGGCTCCTCGATCTTGAAAACGAATAAGACACAATGTTGGGCTTTGAGTAGCTGGAGAACAGATATGTTCTAAACAGCCTTTACAGTCTGTTTTTTCTTTTGCCACAAGAACCATAATGTAATTGTATTCCGCTTGGCGTCTTAGGTAGCTGAAGAAGAGCTCGATGTCATATTTCGTTAGGTTCCTCATCAATGCATAATGCAAATGTATACTTATGAGGTATTTTACGCAGGCCACAGTGGACTGGTAGTCAAGATCTATGCCTGATACATTTCTCTCATGATTCTTTTTTACTTTCCCTGAATGCATTTTAAGTTTCTTAATATATGACAGGAAATCATTAATTAACCAACTGATGAGTTCATCTTCAGTACTAAAAGATGCTTTTTTTTTTTTTTTTTTTTGCTAGTGACTTTAGATCGCACCGACACAGATATGTATTATGGCGACGATGGGATAGGAAAGGTCTACGAGTTGGAAGGAAGCGGCCGTGGCCTTAAGTAAGGTACAGCCCCAGCATGTGCCTGGTGTCAAAATGGGAAACCACGGAAAACCACCTTCAGGGCTGCCGACAGTGGGATTCGAACCCACTATCTCCCGGATGCAAGCTCACAGCCGTGCGCCCCTAACCGTACGACCAACTCGCCCGGTTAAAAGATGCTCGTTTGTTCTCGTTCCTGAATATGTCCCATGTGAGGTGTTGCAGACGTTATGCGCATTCAAAAATTTAATAAAATGCTCCATAAAACAAATGGCTTATTTTAAACTGTATTTTATGCTCTCGGGACAAAACCACCTCCATACATTACAAACCAGAGATTGTTTCAGGGTAAAATACAATATTTTTAGCTCTTGCTACATTCATTTTCGTGAAATTTGTTGGGCACATTATTTTCCTCGTTGGTTTCCTAATTTAAGATTTCTGAGTTTGAAGATGCCTCTCAAATGATTGCCGGTCACGGTAGCAGAGTTTAAAAAAAGTCCAGTGACAAATTTTGGGATCGCCCGATTCTTATGACGTAACTCGGATCAAAACTTAGGAACAGGGGCCTACTGTACTTCGATCAGCTTGAAGTCGTATCTCATGCGTAATACTTCCTCTGTATAATGTTTCGAACATTGAACATTCACTGGAAACTTGTGAAACGAAATTCCACTACCTTTAATTTCTCGCGAATAAACCATGACTGGAACTGCGAATGCTCAACATCAGACGAATACATAATACATTCACAACCAACTCCGTTAATGAACACGTTTAAAGGCGCGAGCCTGGTAGACAGGGGGCAAGATAGCGATCCTAGCGGCCCGGCATTGAACTTCAGTGTAACCACTTCCATAGCGTTTTACGGGCTCTATTTCCAGGCCTTGTATTATAACGTAGGCAACGGGTGATTCTAAGGCTCTAAAAGATGGGTATGCTTAGCCGCCATTTTGGTTCAACATGCGCAATGGGCTCTAGTTTCTCCTAGAGCGCTCGCATCTTCACATTGAAGGTATCGCTTTAATCACCACATGCTTGGACAGAATAGTGCCATATGTGTGTGTGCATATTTATTACATAATGGTGGGCTGTTCTGCACCTAATTGTAGTAATGTCTCTAGTTCAGGATACGAGTTGTTTAGATTCCCTTCTGAAAGTTCTAGGAAAGCAATCTGGCTTCAAAACTGTAGACGTGACAGGTGGAAACCAACATCAACTTCGAGGCTTTGTGAGATAAGTTATTTCACATTAAATACTGGGTTAGAATTACTGTACCTTTTTAATGATTAAAGCTGGGAAGAGTAATTTATTTTTAGCACTGTAGCTCTGTTATCGGTATTCTTTTCAAGTATGCACAGTACGATCAATTATCACTTCTTATGCATTGACATGATACAGCTTTGGTCTAATGAAAAAGGGCAAACTACCGATAATAGCCGTATAGATTTAGAAGAGAGGCTATCTGCATGGGAATAATGCCTATTCAAAACATACTAAAATTTGCTCGTAATATGCCTAATTCAGAATAAAAGTTTCTTATACGCTGATAAAAAGCATACTTAGAAAGGTCATACTTCTGTCCACCCAAGTAAAGATTTTTCCATTAAAATTTTTGTTTTGTTTTTTTTGTTCCCTACCACTATGTTATTTTAAATATTGTCTCAATAATCATAAGCCCTTGATAGTTTTGATGTGGAGGTAGGCAAGGTGTACATGTTTGAGGATTTTGTTTTGTTAATAAATAGGCCTACACTTAAGATTCTGTGGTACCGGTACCTGTGTAACATGACTGGAAATTTTAATCAGGGCTTAAGAATGACAGTAGCCTATATCAACACCACGGTGTCCTTCGTTTCATCTGACGGTACCGCGGCACATAGGTTACGAACAACCTATTCTACTTATCAAAAATATATGATAATAATAATAATAATAATAATAATAATAATAATAATAATAATAATATTAATAAAAACCGATTTATTAGTAAGCTATTTTTTCTAATTTTTCTCCAGTGAGAACATATGCCTAGTTTGTTTGTTTCTTAAAAGGCAAATTATCAACGACTTGTCGACTTTGCTTTTACAATTACCGTCTCGATTAAAAACTACACAACAATGTACGAAATATACTAACATTTATGTTCAGTAACCGTTTGAGTAATACAGAGAATGAGTATTTTTACATTATGTTAGTTTAACATTATTTTCCGACTTGGAGAACGGTAAAAAAAGAAGGATATACAAGGCTGGGGTGGTCAACTGCCTTCTCAACGTAGTGTAGGAATGAACCATAATGGCGGGCGAGCATACCTAGTCTTTAGAGAGCCCTAGGTGATTCTAGTATAAGTTCTCGACAATATGATGAAAGAGTACAGAATCCAAAGGTTGTTCTTATGATGAGTGAGACATGATGGGCAGACAACGAAACAATTTTTCTCAAGCACGCCAAACTGTGGAATAACTGAGCCTTGCGGTGCAGCAAGTACAGGTCGCAATTCTGCAAGAAGTGATCCATAACCTTATTGACGGCATAGCTCGAGATTGTCACAACCCGTATACAACACTACCAAAGTGTCTACTCCGTAGTGATATGCTTAGCAAGCTATTAGCTGCCATTCTCGAAGCCTGGTTTCGAATCCCAACTCTGTCAGAGACTTGAGGTTGAGAGGGTACCTGACATGTTGTTCATGCAGCTCATCTGCATTGTGGGTGCACTTGCAAAAACCTCCTCCACCACGTCGGGGAAAAGCGAGGACATGCATTTATTTTTACTCGCCAATTCTCGTCCTGCATGTTCAAGTGGAACATTGCAGTCCCATCCCTTTATGGTGTTGCAAAGTCTATTTTAAGTATAGCAGAAAGCAACATCGTTAGGCGTTGTGCGAACCTTTCCCCAGTTTTCCTCTCCACTGTAGGAAAATGCTTGGATAATATCTACTTGATGTCCCGGCCATCAAGTTCCAATCTGGGGCTAATAATGTTACACACACATTGCCTCACAAACAACAGGATAATACAGAAAAACATACATTTAACCCGGTAATGACAACTGATGTTCCCAGTAATTAAAATGGAACATCAAATATTTGTTTGATAGTCAAAAACATGAGGTGTTTTATAAAGCAACTCAGAAGAATTTTCATCGAGCGAGTTGGCCGTGCTGTTAGGAGCGTGCAGCTGTGAGCTTGTATTCGGAAGACAGTGGGTTCGAACCCTACTGTCAGTAGCCCTGAAGATAGTTTTCCGTGGTTTCCCATTTCTACAAAGGCAAATGCTGGGGCTGTACGTTAACTAAGGCCACGGCCGCTTCCTTCCCACTGCTAGCTCTTTCTTATCAAAAAAAGAATATTCGTCCGAATGCGAGAACACACGACAAGGGAAAAGCAACAAGTGAAGATGAAAGGAGAATAAAACATAATACAAATTTGAATGCTAATGCCTACACACGGCAGCTGAGGCCATATAACGATTATTATTATTATTATTATTATTATTATTATTATTATTATTATTTACTAACAAGGACATGCCAATACATTATAGAGTCGTCCATAAAGCTCTGAAAATGAAATGGCGTATGGCTTTTAGTCCGAGGATAAGTTCGCCTCGCCAGATGAAGGTCTTTCGATCTGACGCTCGTAGGCGACCTGCGTGTCGCAATGAGGATGAAATGATGACGAAGACGACACATACACCCAGTCCCCGTGCCAGCGAAATTAATCAATTATGGTTAAAATTCCCGACCCTGTCGGGAATCGAACCCGGGACTCCTGTGACCAAAGGCCAGCACGCTAACCATTTAGCCATGGAGCCGGACCCATAAAACTATTATCAAATCCCATCCACGGTCAACCCTGAAATCACGCCTATCACGAATTCCTCTCTGTATTAGTCTATTACGAAAACATCATGCCACCCAAGGCTATCAGACACGTTCCACACGCAGAATAAGTACAAGAGGCCATAATGTCCCAAGTCGCCATTAGGAACACGACCTTATTACGGCATTAATTAAATACCACACGTTACTTGTATATCTAGAACAACGAAATAAAAAGAATACCACGGAAAAACAAATTTGATTAAAAAAATAGCTGTAGTGATACAGCTTTGAAGGCGAAGGTTAGATATAATATCGACCCCGGGCCCGCGGCTGCGCGGAGCCTCTCCCCGGGTCGATAGAGCTGCTGTGGCGGTCAAGGTCAACCACCTACAGTCTCATTACACTGTAGAATGTGGGCTAAGCAACTTGTACAACTAACAACATTATTCAAAGTCGTTGCCACATTACTAAATACAACTCTACTGGTCACGTTATTACTTTATTACGTAGCATCTAAAACACTGACAGAATTTTCTACGAATACCCTGAACAATCCAAACACTGACTTCAGCATGTCATCGGTTTGAGCAGTTCTACTCCCCAATCTTCCTTACCTGATTATTTCCTTTGTTTTTCCTCTTATCTAATAAACACGAATCTTACTAATATTCTCCCAGTGCA
The DNA here is from genome assembly GCF_040414725.1 of Anabrus simplex. Classification (NCBI taxonomy): domain Eukaryota; kingdom Metazoa; phylum Arthropoda; class Insecta; order Orthoptera; family Tettigoniidae; genus Anabrus; species Anabrus simplex. The sequence continues at coordinate 1,219,690,102 of NC_090265.1, read as the reverse complement.
CTTCCCGCATTGTAAAATACTACATATTTCGTTCTTTCCTAACACAACCTATATAGTGTATAAGGAAGATGATAACACTGCAAGCAGAATTGCTGCCAGCCTTACTTAATCACTGTACCAAACCCGTAGTATAGGGTAGTGTGTCTGCCTCTACCCGAAGGCTCGTCCACGGATTTTAAAAGTGAACTGAGGGGTGGAACGGGGTTTATTCCACCCTCGTGACCCCAATTTAGGTGCTGTTAATATGAGAGACAGCGGCCTCGGTCAAAAAAGACGAGCAATGTGGCTACAGATGTCGTTACGCTGACCATGGTTCACTCCAGAGCAGACCATCAGGATAGGCAGTAGTCGTGTTGATAGTAAGTACAGTTTTAAGAGGAAGTACAATTGGGCAACCATCCTCTCTTGGCGAAAAACAGAATAAAGCTAACCCTTCAAGGAACGAGGGTATGGTACCTGCTAAAGAAAGGGAAGGGGCACTGAGGGCAAGAAAATTTAAGACACCCTACGCCTCGGAAACATACTACCGTCGGGATCCGAAAAGAATACGAGTTGACCAAAGGAGTTCGGACAGGGAAAATGAAAGTGAGGAGCCAGGCACAACCAAATGGAAGCAAGCCTAGACACAACTACGGGACCTGTTATCTCGAACCCACGCTCCTAAAGCTGACAGTCCCCGGGGGTTATCACTTTCAGTCGCGTCTTATGAAAATCAGGGGATGCGCTGGTATGACTACCCCCATCCTCCTCCCCCCTTCCACAGGGAATGAAAGCTATCATCTTGGTAAGTCAAGTCTCAATGGGTTGTATGTACAATACGTTTCTGTTTAGGTATACTTATACAGATTGCAACGCACTTCAATGGTCCTTTCATTGTTCATTCTTTTTACTATATAAGACGTAGGAGTGCAGGAATCAGGTTCCTTACCGTGCCCATAAATATTTTGGCATGGTTCTCATGCATTAAGTACGAATACTTTTAAAATGCTAACCAACAACGCCGACATTCGACCTCGCAACATTGGGAACTATAGAGATGATCGTCAACACAGGCATGTACTGCACTATGTGAACTGGGTAGGCCTGTTTAGCCGTACCTAAAATGCTTAGTCATCTGAACACAAAGACGACAATTAATACATCCAAGATTCAAAATCTTTACCAACTGATGCAGGCCTACAGTACTAACTTTTCAACCACGTATCAACTCATCCAGCCGTTGCTACTGTAACGGACAAAGAGTATGACGTGACCAGAGGTGAGCCCAATTCAAGGACACAAATCACTTATATTGAAAGAAAAAAAGGAGGTATAAAATTCTGGCTATTTACCACCAGTTACACATCCTAATTTTCATTTCTGACTCTTCCCAATTGTTCCCACGTTTCAAGGTTGTGTGGACAGCACTTTTCTTTTCCCTTTCCTTTCTCTCCTACTTTCGACGCTTTTGCCATATCCTGGTGGAACCTTGGATGCAAACAGCGTCGCATGAGGAGTTGGCCCTGTTTTATGCCATTACTGCCGCCAACCTGTGTGAAGGGATGTATTCACTATCGCGTGTGTTTGTGATGGTAATGGGATGTGGTATTTTTACAACTGGCTTTACGTCGCACCGACAAAGATAGGTCTGATGGTGACGATGGGATAGGAAAGGGGTACGAGTTAGAAGGGAGCGGCCGTGGCATTAAGGTACAGCCCCAGCATTTGCCTGGTGTGAAAATGGGAAACCGCGGAAAACCATCTTCAGGGATGCCGACAATGGAGTTCGAACCCACTATTTCCCGAATGCAAGCTCACAGCTGCGCGCCCATAACCGCACGGCCAACTCGCTTGGTAATGTGTGGAGGAAAGGGAACCAGGATAGTGTGTTATCCAGGAATTAGGTTGAGGCAGATGTTGAGGAAAGTAGAACAGAAGGAGGAGGGTTGGTACCAACAACGTAAGGCAAGCTGGTGTGGGTAATCTACCAATATAGTTGGGGTTGTGTGGGATCTGGTAAATGCAGCACGGGGAAGTTTAAGAAAGCGGAGATTGTTATCAGTTGAATACTGTGTAGGAAGGATACTGACTGGAGGGTGATTGGGGATTTAAATGAGACTATGGAGTGGGTATGTGGGAAACGGGGAGTGAAATTTCTAGATCCTAATGGGTGAGTAGGAGATAGGGATCTGCGCTCAGATGGCGTTCACTTAAACCGCAGTGGTACGTATAAGGGCCGGTATTATAATGAAGGTTTAAACTGAAGATTGAGTTAAACTGTAACTTGAGTTTAAACCGATGTTGAGTCTTATAATGGCCAGCCTGAGTTAAACTGAGGTGAAGAACGAATTATACTATCTTGGTAGCAGTGACTTGCGAGAAAAGATGATTGTCGATAATATTTTGCAGTGACTTGGAAGAAAAGATGACTAACGATGTTTTTGTTTCCTTGTTGTAGGTAAAATGGCGGATAAAAGCAATATTAACGTTGTCCTAATTTTACTTGTAAGGAAATAGAATTGCTTGTGCATTCAGTACAGAAATATTTATACAGTCCGTGAAGCAGTGACCTTACGAATTCCTCCGAAATCTCCCATTGTAATAAACATACTACGGGAGACATAAAACCGCAATGCTATTAGTAGCCGACTGAGGGGTTCTACAGCATGATTTCTGAAATAGAAGGTAGTTACTTTATTTTCTAAAATTTACACTTTTGACATTCAAACCGTTCAAAAGGTCATTTTTAAATTCTTACCTTTTCTTGCACCAATTTGCTGAAATAGGGTTAAGACAGTCTGTTTTGAAAGCCTAAACCTATTTAAAAATTATTTTTTTTCATTCCATATATGAAGGTGACGTACCCTTGCTCGAAAAACTCGTAGTGCTCGTGGTCGTTCAATAATTTGAACCACTTCTTCATCATCGCTTAGCATTTCTTCAAACACCTTGAAAATATCTTCGAGATCCATTCGTTCTGCCATGTTGTAAGGTTATGCATCCTTAAACTTCAGTTTAAACGGTAGTTGAGTGGCAGTAAAATGAATCTCTAGTTAAACTTGAGATTGAGTTTTATAATACACGACTAACAGATAAACCGAAGTTTAAACTGAACGAACAGTTTAAACCTCTATTATAATACCGGCCCTTAGTTAGGGAATTTGTTTGAAAGGGTAATAGGGAGGTACATTCAGGGAAACGGGGTGGTCTAGGGAGCGGTGATAAGGGTACAAAGATCTGGAAGTCAAGTAGGGATGACATAAAAATGTTAGTGTTGAACTGTAGAAGTATTGTAAAGAAAGGAATAGAATTAAGTAATTTAATAGATCTATACATAACAGATATTGTACTACGAGTTGAATCATGGCTGAGAAGTGATATAATAGATGCAGAAATTTTATCACGGAACTGGAATGTGTATCGTAGAGATAGGATAGGAATAGTGCGAGAGGGAGTATTCATTATGGTAAAAGAAGAATTTGTAAGCTACGAAAAAGTTAAAGATGACAAATATGAAATTCTATATGTCTTTTCACGAGAGTTTAATCCTGATGTAAACATGGTATGTCCACGCCTCCGCCAAAGAAACAGTAGTGATTCGCTGAGCGTGTAGTACCGACTTCCACCCCGTCAACGTCTTGTGTTCGGCCGTACAGGGCTGCGCATCGCATACGATAACAGAGAGATCTGCACTTCAGAATAAACGACTAAACCTGGATTCTCTTCACTTAGTTTACTGAACACATGCACAATGCACTGCCTATGGTCACTTCTGAGCGGTTTTCCTATTTGTGCTTCACTGCACGCGATGGTCCTAACTATTGCTCCATTTCTCTCACTATGAATACTGACACTGACTGCTGCTGCAAGATGCAACACCTTATCTCCACTCTGTACGGTGTCGTAAAACTTGCGCCGAGTTAAAATCAGTAAAACTTGCGCCGTGGTCATTAATCATTCCAGGATCTCATTAGCGAGAGGTCTTGTTTGTCTGGGAATTCCACAGGGAAGTTTCGTGTTTCAGAATGTGACAGTGTCCACTGCCTACTTACCTCTTATCAGTGTTTTCCAGCCACTTGCTCGACTTGGTTTGTTAAAAAAATGTCAAATCATTCAAGTAATACTTAAGCGGCTGTTTTAAATTCAACGGAGATCGTCTCAATAAGACATAATGAAACAACGCAGATCGAATGAACATTTGCGAAGGAAAATTTCAATGTAATACATGTTCAGTTTAATATTCTGAAAAATGTATGGCGATGTTACGAATGTTTACAATACTTTTGTAAATTTCAGTTATTGTTAAGATTGAAAAAGCTTCTTCATGACGCTGATGGTGGAACGTAGGCCTCCCATCACTGCTTCGAGGGTTCAATGTCCGATCACTTTAGGTAGCATTTATGCTGGACAAGGCTGGTTATTTCTGGTTTCTTCATCTTTATATCAGCATCACTGTTTGAAACAATTTCATTGGTCATTTATTAACCTTTTATACCCCGGGGAATGCGAAAGACCTCGCCAGGGCACACAATTTTCTTTCCTTGGCAGTAGTTATGGTTCATTCTTGATCCCTATCACTTCATAAGGGGTGCATATCGGGGGAAACGTAGGGTGAGATAGCTTTTTCTGTTTTCACTGGTCATTCTTTATTCAACAAATTCGTTATTTCATTTCATTTGCCATCCATTAATCTTTGTCCGGAAAAGCATGTCAGACCTCGCATTCGGCAGCATTTTCTTCCTTTAGCGGTATTTCATTCTTCATTTATTGTATTCCTGACCCTGTCAGTTAGCTACAAACAGGCTGTGGATATTCTTCGTAAGACTGAAAGGCTGATTCCATGTTTCGACACTTGGTTTGTAAATAAAGTTAAACTACGTAGTTATACACATTTCACACACTGATATAAATACGATGCAGCCTTTGCTGGCGGGACCTAGTATTTACAGTGCACTATGTCTTCTGGTATGGGCTAGAGCAATTTTGTTACTTTCATTGATCTGTCTCAGCTTTATCCTTGACTTTGACAAAATGAAAGTGACTGAGGTATGAGTGATGCTAGTAATTCCATTCCTTCTGCAGCCAGTCCCTGCTATGAATGGTGTGAAATATTGCTCATAGGGTCAGTTGGTGCATGCATTTCAGTGGGCTTGGCAGACTGATGTGTAATACTAACTTCTGGCTCGGTGAGGAAAGCAACGGGAAACTACCTCACTCCTCATTTCCCTAGTACGCCTCTTCAGTGATGCCTAGGCCATCTATGACAGCTTATGGCGGAACTGTTGAGGATCCAACCAGCCTTCGGGCTGAGGACTAAACATACATACAGGTCTTCTAAATGTGCAAGAAACTAACTTTGATAGAGTGAGTAACATTTTATTTATATTAATTTCAAAATCTCAGTACTACAGACATTCACACCATTCGCTGGACCTGGAAATAAGCCCCTGCGGTGCAGCGCAGGTAGCAGTTGGTTAAGACCGTTGTAAAACCACTTCTACTCTCTGCGAGGAATCTCCACGGCGCAAATTTTACTCGGCGCAACTTTTACAGAACCCTTTGTACAGCTTGGGACTTTCCCTCATTGCGAGAAGACTTCCTGTATTACACCATGCCTTGTACCTTCATTTCTCGTTATTTAATCACTATTTTATATTTAAAAACATATATACACCGGTATATATGACAACCATATTTTAATTTGATTACGTACTCTTCCAAACTCTCTAAATGTTATAAACTAAAATAAAATATAATTAATGCCACGTACTACTTTTCCTTCGAGCTCTCATACAGTCGAGTGAGTGCGACGGTTCCTTCTCCAGTCAACCACGTCCACGTGTAAAGGCAACGTGTTCCGCCTATTTGTTTACATCAGGATTAAACTCTCGTGAAGACATATAGGTGTAAGGCTTACTTCTAAAGATAATAAGGAACTTGATATCTTTGCAGTGTACAGACCGGGAAAGGGTAGGACTGATACGGACTCAGAATTGTCTGATAAGAATCAGCTATGTGGGTAACGACATGGAAAGGAATATGATTGTAGCGGGTGATCTGAATGTACCAAATGTCAATTGGGACGTAAATGCGAACGAAAGGAAGTGTGACCAACCAATGGCAAATAAGCTAATACGGGAAGGACAGCTGATTCAGAAAGTTATGGAACCAACTAGAGGGAAAGATATCCTGGACGTGGTGCTGGTAAAACCAGATGAGCTCTATAGAGAAACCGAAGTAATAGACGGTATTAGTGATCAGGAAGCTGTTTTTGTCGTAGTTACTAATATATGTGATAGAAAGTCTTAAAAGTAGGACTATTAGGCAAAATTGTTGATACAACTGTAACTCTCTATAGCCTGATTACTGCTTTTTGCCAGTGGTCATATTAAAAATCCTCTACTTTTAGTTGAATCACTGCATACGGAGGTAGAAGGAACCCATTAAATTTAAAAACTATTATTTGTGCGGCCTTATATCAACTCTATGGCACTAGCCTTGCATATTTTGCTGATAAAACCTGCATGAGGCAGTTTTAAAAAGGAACTATGATCGGTGGAAAATGGTAAATAAAAATGTACACAGACTCTGGGATGGGTTTAAAGCAATTGTTGAGGAATGCGAAAATAGGTTTGTACCTTTGAAGGTGGTAAGGAATGGTGAAGATCCACTATATTATAACAGAGAAATAAAGAGACTAAGAAGGAGGTACAGATTGGAAAAATAGAGTTAGAAAAGGCTGTGGACGTAAGGAGAAATTGAATCTAGCAAAGAATTTAGTTAAGGATAACATGATGGCAAGCATAATTGGAGGTCATACAAATTTTAGTGAAAAATGGAAGAGTATGTATAGGTACTTCAAAGCAGAAACAGGTTCCAAGTACTTGACATTAAAATGGCGTGTCTAAAAAGAAAGGAACTCGGCACATATATGTGTAATCTAGACCAAGCGAAACGAAGATAATATAAAGAACCAAATTCATGTCAGAGGCAACGTAACGTTAGTCTCGATCAACATCTAACAACTTGAGGTGATTGTCCTGAAATATGGCTGGAATCGTCACATAAAACATAAGTGAATTTCTCTCCCCCAATGCCAGAAATACCGGTATGGCTTTTAAAATAAAATGGCAGTTTATCTGTTTCTCTTCGCAAAGCATACGTATAAAACAATATGTGGATAGCTGATGGAAACCACAGCTAATTCTTTAAAGTTTAGTGCTATGTATAATCCGCGGAATTTACAAATCAGTGCCCTATGCCAAGCGGTCACCGAACAGGAACTCCGAGCCCTCATCAATCAATCAATCAATCAATCAATCAATCAATCAATCAATCAATCAATCAATCAATCAATCAATCAATCAATCAATCAATCAATCAATCAATCAATCCTGATCTGCATTTAGGGCAGTCGCCCAAGTGACAGATTCACTACCTGTTGTTTTCCCAGCCTTTTCTTAAATGATTGCAAAGAAATCGGAAATTTATCGAACATTTTCCTTGGTAAATTATTCCAATCCCTAACTCGCCTTCCTATAAACGAATATTTGTCCCAATTTGTCCTCTTGAATTCCAACTTTATCTTCATATTGTGATATTTCCTACTTTTAAAGACACCACTGAAACGTATTCGTCTACTGATGTCATTCCACGCCATCTCTCCACTGACAACTCGGAACATACCACTTAGGGCCGGTTCTACCATCTGCTGGTAAAGTGGCTGGTAGCTGCCCGGGAGGTAAACTACCTGGAGGTGTAAATCGGCTGGTATTTTGGCTTGCGTCCAACCACCTCCGCGCAAGCGCTAGGTAGCTACCCGGAGCTAGACACCGATATACGAAGTTGGCTAGACTGATTTTCAGCGACTTCTCGCTTTCGAGTGTGGTGCTATCTTTCGTCAGATGTATGAAAATCATTTCGATTATCTTATTTTCCTGTGCTTGCGTCTGCTAATTATCACCAAAATGCCTAATAAGGGGAGTCTTAAGAGTTATGGACAACGATTTATGTCAAGCTTTCGTGATTTTAATCTATGATCTTCGATATAAATACCTAATTGGGATTAAAATCTCGAGATTACATTTTCTTACGCCAGTTACAACCTGTCATGTAAGACAGCGTTTTTGAAAAGTATTCTCGTACCGTAGTAGATTGGTCAAGTCGCTCGCTCCGTAATAGAAGGTATGCAGGTTTTCAACGTATTTCTAATTTACATTTTACAATGTATTTTCGTTCCCTGCCGTTGTTCTTAACTCTCTTTTACGCGCTTCCATATACGTGTATACACACACACATCTTCTTTACGGACTTATTGCCTTTGAGCATTCTATCTGCAGGCTTCTGTGAATTGATTAAGTATCTCCACGATGCTCTATTTGCAACTAGTTCTGTGACCTTGTTTAGTTCCAAATGCTTCCATTTATTGATAATGCATTTCATTCTAATGTTTAACTTTATGAAGATAAAGTTGGAAGGTACTGTAAATGTAAAGAACTAATTGGGATAAATATACATTCATAGGAAGAGGAATTCGGGAATGGAATCGTTTCCAGGTTCGTTGAAATAATTTCCAAGAAGATTATGTAAACAACTAATAGGGAATCTGCTACATGGGCGACAGTCCTATATGCTATTAATCATAACATCACTTTCTATAAGTAGCATACATATAAAGCAATTTCCTAGTAGACATAATATTGTGATTAAATATTTCAATGAAATATATTATTAACAAAAGAACGTATGAAAAGAGGCATGCAGATTAACACAACGCTAATAATAGAAATAAAAAAGATTCATCACTATAAAGACTCGAACCTGCATACTTCGTACTACGAACTGAGCGTGTTAGCCATTACGCTACAAGAACGCTGAAGGTAGTTAGGATACATACATTAAATTATACCTCGTGTCTGAAAATTGAAAAAGTAGAAAATTAAAGCTCATTTGAAATAATTTCCACATAGATTTTGATTTTATATTCTCTTAAAGTTTCTTTACGAAAGCTTGACGTATAAAATGTGCTTGCTCCCTAAGCTACCGATGCGAGAGGCTGGTGTGACCGTTGCAACTCAAGGGAAGCATTAATGTTCAAGATCCTGCAATACAGTATCGGTCACTGTTACACTATCATGCTTTTCTCAGTATACTAAGCTAATTTAAGTTGTATGTCAACAGAAAAATATAGTTAATAATGTTCAACTCTCAAAACTCTCAAAACAAAAGTCTTATCGGGCCCTCGAAGTGGCCGACAAATTACGCGCCGGGTAACTACGATTTATGCTGCCGATAGCGCTACCTGGGGGTGGTCGAACGGAAACATCCTTTTACGCGGAGGGCAGGTTACGCGCTACTTTACCAGTAGGTGGTAGAACCAGCCCTTAGTCTCCTTTCTTCCAAGTCTTCCCCGCCCAAACTCTGCAACATTTTTGTTACGCTACTCCAACAACATGCGGTTACTCACCTCAGTAATGGCCATGCCTAATGTTCTTTAACATCCAAGATATTTGAATGACAATGCTTGAAAAGATTAAGCTGTTCGCATATGTACAACCAATTCTATTTTCGTCCTAACATCAACATGTGACTAGCGCTATTCTGGCTGCCAACAACGTGGATATTCTCATACTCCTACCTACGCAGCATAGCCGTTACATAATGTGCTAAAGCGATGGTATGAAATTATGTTTATCTTATAGCTGCATTTATCTCGAGCCAAAATTGTTGATACAACTGTAACTCTATAGTCTGATTACTGCTTTTTGCCAGTGGTCACATTAAAAATCCTATACTTTTAGCTGAATCACTGCATACGGAGGTAGAAGGAACCCATTCAATTTAAAAAATATTATTTGTGCGGCCTTATATCAACTCTATGACACTAGCCTTGCATATTTTGCTGTTCTTCCTTCTCTCAGGGACTTCGGATACGGAACTATGATAAAAAAATCACGAGAGAGAGAGAGAGAGATAGCTTTCATGTCCTTAGTACCGATATATGTAGCAATAATGTCCGGCTCTATGGCTCAATGGTTAGCGTGCTGGTTTTTGGTCACAGGGAACCCGATTCGATTCCCAGCAGGGTCAAGAATTTTAACCATAGGCCCTAATTGGTTTATTCCGCTGGATCGAGGGCTGGGTGTATTGACCTCTTCATCATCATTCCATCCTCATAACGACGCGCATGTGGCCTCTGGGCGTCAATCAAAAGACCAGCATCTGGCGAGACGAACTTGTCTTAGGACACCCCCGGCGCTAAAAGCCATACGCCATTTCATTTCATGTATTAATAATTAAACAAACAACAACTTAGCAAGAAATAGGGAAAAGTAGAGGTTTTATTGAAAGCTAAAAATGGAACTTTTGGAAAGATTCTAAGCAATTCTGTTGACGCCACGGATATAATCCAATCAGGTCAGCATATAAGCGCAATGTGTTAACCTGGCTGCAGTTCTTGTTTCAAAATAAAATAATTGATTATATGTGAAAATAAAATGTTTGATGATGATGATGCTTGATGTTTAAAGGGATCTAACTTCTGGGTCGCCAGCCCCACGGTGTAGGGGTAGCGTACTTGCGTCTTATCCGGAGGCCCCGGGATCGATTCCCGGCCAGGTCAGAGATTTTTCACCTGGATCTGACGGCTGGTTCAAGGTCCACTCAGCCTACGTGATTACAATTGAGGAGCTATCTGACGGTGAGGTAGAGGCCCGGTCTAGGAAGTCAAGAATAACGGCTGAGAGGATTCGTCGTGCTGACCACACGACACATAATCTGCAGGCTTTCGGGCTGAGCAGCGGTCACTTGGTAGGCACCAACTTTAAAGAGTTCAATAGCCAACATGATCGAAGTCCTCATGTCTTATTTAAATGTATTACTATTACTGAACAGGCTCACATAACAATCAGATATACTTTTACCCAGACTGCCTTTTACCAGGAAGCCGCGGGTTCGATTCCAATTTCTGAGGGCTGGTTCGAGTTTCACTCAGCGTACGAGAGGACTACTGAGGAGCTATCTGACGGTGATATGATATGGCGGCCCCGATCCACAAAGCCACGCGTAACGACTGACAGGATTCGTCGTGCTGATTACGCGTCACCTCGCCATACGCAGGCTTTTGGAATAAAGCAGCGTTCGCGTGGTAGGCCAAGGCCTTTCACGGCTGTAGCGCCAGGGTTATCTTTTTCTGATTTCCTTCCAATACTCACTGCATTCACTACTACGATTTTACTCGTCTGGAGAGTTGATTCGTAGAATGACTGGCTCACATTTGAAATGCAATAGTAATTTGAAAGTACCAGTGTTTCTCGAACTGTACTGCCATGATCTACTTGCCGATTTGACAATTATACAAATGAAATGAACATAATGATTTCGTAAAACGCACTACAAAATTCAAGTGACATTCTAGTATGTCTGTTGACACCACGGATATAATCCAATGAGGTCAGCATACAAGCGCAATGTGTTAACCTGGCTGCAGTTCTTGTTTCAAAATAAAATCATTGATTATATGTGAAAGTACAATGTTTCTCCAATTTAGGAATAGGATGAAAGTGCCTAATTATAAAAAAATGTTATAGCACTCCTTCCTTTCTGCACTCTACACAAATGCACCACTTTTGATGATGATGAGGAGGAGGAGAAGGAGGAGGAGGGGCATATGGTTGCAGTGTATGGGACCCTCACCAGGACTACTTGATTTGTTCTGGGCGATTTCCGACAAAATAGTAGCATTACAAAAATGTTGCAAAGTTTGGGCTGGGAGACTTGGGAGAAAGGAGACGAGCTGTTCGACTAAGTGGTATGTTTCGAGCTGTCAGAGGAGAGATAGCGTGGAATGACATCATTAGACGAATAAGTTTTGAGTGGTGTCTTTAAAATTAGCAAAGATCACAATATGAAGATAAAGTTGGAATTCAAGAGGACAAATTGGGGCAAATATTCGTTTATAGGAAGGGGAGTTAGAGATTGGAATAACTTACCAAGGGAGAAAATCAATAAATTTCCAATTTCTTTGCAATCATTTAAGAAAAGGGTAGGAAAACAACAGATAGGGATTCTGCCACCTGGGCGACTGCCCTAAATGCAGATTGGTAGTGACTGATTGATTGATGAAGCTTCTTTTTATCATCAATGACCGACTTCAGTATTCTCCCATGTAACTTATTCTCCTTCATTCGCCTCACATGTCTCCACTTTCGAAGACGGTTCATACGCACAGCTTCATCCATCGAGTTCATTCCTAACACATTGCTATCTACCGGCAATTGTCCCCACATGTTAGTACTAGCAATCTATTTATTTATTTATTTATTTATCGCCCACCCTAGTATCCACCATCGGCTTACAGGCAATAAATACTACAAAATACACAGAAACAAAAAACAAAACTTTAGACAAACAATCTCAGGCAATAAATACTACAAAATACACAGAAACAAAAAACAAAAACATCTTTAGACAAACAATCTCTAATCTATACCCCTTAAACTACTAACTACATACCCTTCTAATTTAGTGGCGCCACCCAGGTGGATAAACATACCATGGGCAACGCCACCCTACACTAAACAAACAATATATCTACTATAAAACCACTAACTCCAGTACTCTAACTAATTTGGTGGCGCTGCAGAGGCGGTTAACCAGACCATAAGCAGCACCACCCTTCACTACTCTAATTTGGTGGCGCAGCAGAGGCGGAAAGCCGGACCATAAGCTGCACCACCCTTCGCTAAATCTAAAGTTATACTACATACATCTAAAAACAAAAGCAAAAAAGAAAACAACTGGCTGATCACGGCATCCCCTGGTAATGAGGGAACCCCTTCCACCCATGATGCCGCTATCAGCCACATCCGTGGGTCAGATGTCATCCCCACCTAAACCTCTATTGCAATGTGTTCCTTCCCATTCTTTGCGTGGCGAATCGCTGAGCTGGAACCCAGACCATCATGCGATTCGTCTCGTTCTTGTCTATTGCCCCGTCTACTAGTCAACGTCGTCTTATTACACATTGCCTACTCCCATCATGACTCTCCATTTATATGCGGGCATGTTTGCTTATCTCATCTAGGGATGGGTCTTTCTCACCCCATCCTTCCCTCTTATATCCCCCTCCCTCACTTTTCCACATCTTTCCAACTCCCTTCTATACCTACACATGTTCAACTATCTTCTAATACTTTTACATAACTTATCCACTATATTGACAACATTATAACTTGGAGTTCATATTTTATACACCATTTTTCAACACAAAATGTCAATAGTTCTACAGTTTCCTTGTTCCTCACCGATCTTTCGTCCTATTTACATCTCTTAGACTTAAAGATATAAAAAACCCACTTCTTATTACCATTTTAATTCTACAAACTTTCCTTCTGACACTCATTTTCCGGCACATGACATCTTTCTATTGTTCACTTAATTTCTTTACAAACCTAGCTCTAACCAAATTTAAATATTTTGATATATTAGATCCTCTTTCCCATTCTCTGCATAGCCATGCCGTCATCTTATAACCCTTTTCTACTATATCTATCTTTCTTATTCAATACTTTCCTTCTCATCTCTTCTAATTCACTACATTTAGAAAATATATGCATATCCGACCATCCCTCTCCACATAGCATCTATTCTTATTTTCTCGACCTATCCATCCTATATTTTTGGAATTCCCATAATCCACCAGTATAAACCTCTTTTATCCCTCCTACCCTCAAATATAGTTCTCGGGTTCGTAATTTCTACTAATTTGTTTAATATTGATAATGAGTTTCTTTCCCTACATTCCATTATTAAACTCTGTCTTTCTATATCAGCCACTCTCTTTTCCACTTTTCTCAATACCCATTCTTTCCTCTCTCCCCATCCTTCAGACCATTCTCCTAACCCTATCCTTCGTAGTATATTTTTGCACTTATTCACCCAGTATTCCTCGTTCTCCATACTTTTCTGGAACCTATACACCTCTTGAACTAAATCTCCTCCCTTTCCTTCTTCCAATCTCATCCAATACTTCATTATCCTCTTTGCTATAGTAATATCTACCGATTCTTTACATACTAATCTAGACCCAACATTAGCTGTACAGTTATGAACCCCCATCATAATCTTACTATATTTTGCCACCACCCGGTTTAACTCCTTTCTATTCTCTTCCAATCCCCACACTTCTACTCCATATAGCATTTTTCCTTTCACCATTGATTGGAACACCATTCTCTGAATTTTATATTTAATTTCCGGGAATTTATTCTCTAAAACCCCCACTACTGCAAGTGCTCCTCGCCCTTTTAATAAAGCTCTTTTGGTCTGTTCCTTCCATGTTCCATTGCTGCAAAATCAATAAATAATCCGCAAAAAGCAGACCCGGTATTTCCCGTTTCCTTATCCAAGGACATTGCCAGACCTCCCCCCCCCCCATGTCTATCTAATATATTGTTTATAAACAATAAAAATAAAATCGGTGACAGTTTACAGCCTTGTCCCTTTTGGATTCTATGCACTTACTCAACTTAATCAATTTAATCATTACCATTACCTCCTCATATATCCCTTCTATTGCCATCCTCATTTTCTTTGATAACCCAATATCCCTTAACCTAGTAAACAACGTCTCCCTATTCACTGCATCGAAGGCTTTCTCCAAATCTATTGCTGCTACATATAATCTCATCCCTGCTATCTTGACATATTTCGTAATTAGGGTATCCAAAATCCATATATTATCCACCGTATTTCTCTATTTTCTGAACCCATTTTGAAACTTCGAAATCCTTCCACATTTCTCTGCCCAATTTATAATCCTATTAGCTAAAATTCCTGTATACACCTTCGATAGCGAGTCCAGGAGTGTAATTCCTCTGTAGTTATTAGGATCACTTCGACTCCCTTTATTCTGGTATATCGGACATAATACTCCTTTTCTCCATTCTCTAGGAAATTTCGCCGATTCCCATATCTTGTTAAAAAAATTTACCATCACCTTCAGCATCGATTCATTTGTTCCTACTTCCTTCCAAACTCTGTTGTTAATACCATTCGCCCCGCCCGCTGCTTTCGTTTTTATTTTACTTAACACACTAACTACTTGTTGAATTGTTATTTCTCCATCTAGTAACTGCACTCCTACTTGTAAATCCCTTCGGATATGTGTCATACTTCTTACCTCCTGCCAGTCTCCTCTCCCACTCAAAAGACTGTAAGTATCCTACCCACTCCTTTTCCTCTATGTTTGTTCCCTTCCCCGTATACCTAGTTCTCTTAAGATTGTTTATGGTTTCCGCTATTCTCTCAAGTCTTTTCTCTTTGCAATATCTATTCACTCTTTCCGCTTCCGTCTCCTACTACTAGCAATCATTCTCGCTACTTTCATGTATGTTACTTCCAATTCATCAACAGAGTCAATCCAGCTTTCGCTCCTGTACAGCATAGTCGGGTGATGCAAAGGTAATTTCGTCCGAGAGCTCAGTTCTTTTTCACAGAATACTGTTGGCCGCAACTGCTTGTTTACTGTGTTAACTTTGCTACATTTTGATTACATTGCGCTTAGTATACTATCATCCTGGAAGAGTACATATCCTGAATACTTGGATAATGAACATGAGCAGTAAAAAAGTAAGAAAAAAGAGAACTACTGTTAAATACTAGAAACTCATATGACTAATGGTGCAGGGCCTAGTTCAACCCTTCAATCCTCAGTGGTTTAGAAGGCATATTTCGGAATAAACACACACACATCTGGGTCGAACAAGTTTGAGTACCTCGGTGGTGGTTACTCTAAACTCACGATCATTAGTAACTAGTGGCCAGAAATATTCATTTCAGGGAAGTGAATCTGTGGAGCCCTCAGAACCGCCCAGTACCAGCTCACACAACTGAAGAGCGAAAATAAATATGTCAACTCACTGAGGATCAAATTTTCCTGTTTCTTTGTAATCGTTGTGTAACAGGACACAATAGGCCATTTTAGAGGACAGTTTTGTAATATGCCCACCAATAAAAATAAAATGGCGTATGGCTGTTTTAGTGCCGGAAGTGACCGAGGACATGTTCGCCTCGCCAGGTGCACGTCTCTCGATTAGACTCCCGTAGGCGACCTGCGCGTCGTGGTGAGGACGAAATAATGATGAAGACGACACATACACCCAGCCCCCATGCCAGCGAAATTAACCAATGATGGTTAAAATTCCCAACCCTGCCGGGAATCGAAGCCGAGAACCCTGCGGCCAAAGGCCAGCACGCTAAACATTTAGCCATGGAGCCGGACACCAATAAAAATGTTGCTAATGAACACTTTTCATATACAAAATCACTATGCCACAATGCAAAGGGGTTTAATTTTGCTTTCTTCTTTCTATTATATGCTGTGCAGAAGTCATCCTCTAGCCATCAACGCGACTTGCGTGTATTCTTCTTCCTTGGTACAGAAGGCAGAGGGCACAATCCATTGTTATGTCTAAGTAATATAGTCCGTGGAATATTATAGGACTTTGAAGCTTCTGAAGGATTCAGTCGATCGGATCTTACAGTGTCTACTGCTTCTTACCTCCGCTCTGGTGCTGCGTTGTTTTGACTCTCATTTTACACGTCTACAAATATGATACACCAACTTAAATTACTTCTTTCAAAACGTATTTATAAAATGTTAGAATTTTGCGGTATATTTCAATGTGGTGAAAAAATACGCCGGTATAACCCTATGGAAGAAGAACAAGAATACTTAAAACATTTAATACTATTTTACAAAATATTAAACTGTAAGTAAAATATAAACCATATGTACAGGTCATTGCAAATCAAACGGAAACACATTCGGAGACATGCCAACTTTCAAAAGTAAAAGGTCAAAAGAAATTTGGCAGCGAAACGCGACGTACTACGACACATCACTGATGGCAGAACATGTTCTAATTCATTATAATTCAATACATTAACACCTCTATTTGGCCTACTTATATATGTTCTTTTTACGATTTATATGTGAACTTTAGGAACATGGGACTTCCCACCCTTCAACATGTTGAACACATTACGACTAATTGTTGTTCAACACACCCGTAGCTGACTTAACCCTCCTCAGAAACTTGGAACTAAATTTTTGCTCAAAGCACTTGCCTTGCTGAAGTGATTTCAAGGTTAAAAGTTTCTCCAAAGTTTGTTCAGAGAGCAATGATCTGAACTATGTTTTTATCTATGTGACTGCTAAAAATCCTTTCCTCCTCTGCGAACCATGTGACCTTGCCGCGGTGGGGAGGCTTGCGTGTCCCAATGATGCAGATAGCCGAGCCGCAGGTGCAACCGTATCGGATGGGTATCTGTTGAGAGACCCGACTAACGATTGGTTCATCGAAAGGGGGGTAGCAGCCTTTCGGTAGTTGCAAGGGCGGCAGTCCAGATGATTGACTGATACGGCCTTGTAATAATACTCAACATGGCTTAGCTGTGTTGATACTGCTACACGGCTGAAAGCAACGGGAAACTACAGCCGTAACTACCTCCCGAGGACATGCAGCTCTCTCTGTATGAATGATGTACTGATGATGGCTTCCTCCCGGGTAAAATATTCCGGAGGTAAACTAGTCCCCCATTCGGATCTCCGGGTGGGGACTACACGAGAGGGGGCGATCATCAGGAAGATGGATACTGACATTCTGCGAGTCGGAGCGTGGAATGTTAGAAGTTTGAATCGTTGTGGTAGGTTAGAGAATCTGAAAAGGGAGATGGATAGGCTAAAGTTAGATGTAGTTGGTATAAGTGAAGTACGTTGGCAGGAAGATCAGGATTTTTGGTCAGGCGACTATCGAATAATCAACACGAAATCAAACAGGGGAAATGCAGGAGTTGGTTTAATAATGAAAAAGAAAATAGGGCAGCGGGTAAGCTACTACGACCAGCATAGTGAAAGAATTATTGTCGTCAAGATAGACACTAAACCAATGCCCACCACAACAGTGCAGGTCTATATGCCTACAAGTTCAGCGGATGATGAAGAAATCGAAAGAATATATGAGGAGATAGAAGATTTAATACAATATGTAAAAGGTGACGAGAATCTAATTGTGATGGGAGACTGGAATTCAGTTGTAGGCCAAGGAAGAGAAGGTAGTACAGTAGGAGAATTTGGATTGGGACAAAGGAACGAAAGAGGAAGTCGGCTGGTTGAATTCTGCACTGATCATAATTTAGTCCTTGCCAATACTTGGTTCAAATACCACAAACGACGGCTGTATACGTGGACGAGACTTGGAGACACTGGAAGGTATCAAATAGACTTCATTATGATTAGGCAGAGATTCAGAAACCAGGTGTTGGATTACAAAACTTTCCCAGGAGCAGACGTGGACTCTGACCACAACTTGTTGGTCATGAAATGCCATCTGAAGTTGAAGAAATTGAAGAAAGGAAAGAATGCAAAAAGAAGGGATCTAGACAAGTTGAAAGAAAAGAGTGCGAGGGATTGTTTCAAGGAACATGTTGCAAAAGGACTAAATGAAAAGGCTGAAGGAAACACTATAGAGGAAGAGTGGAGAGTCATGAAAAATGAAGTCAGTAGGGCTCCTGAAGAAATGTTAGGAAGGAAGAAAAGATCAACTAAGAATCAGTGGATAACTCAGGAGATACTAGACCTGATTGATGAACAACGAAAATACAAGAATGCTAGAAATGAAGAGGGCAGAAAAGAATACAGGCGATTAAAGAATCAAGTGGATAGAAAGTGCAAGGTAGCTAAGGAAGAATGGCTGAAGGAGAAGTGCAAGGATGTCGAAGGCTGTATGGTCCTGGGAATGGTAGATGCTGCATACAGGAAAATCAAGGAAACCTTTGGAGAAAGGAAATCTAGGTGTATGAATATTAAGAGCTCAGATGGAAAGCCACTTCTAGGGAAAGAAGACAAAGCAGAAAGATGGCAGGAGCATATCCAACAGTTGTATCAAGGTAAAGATGTAGATAATTTGGTTCTGGAACATGAAGAGGCTGTTGATGCTGATGAAATGGGAGAACCAATTTTGAGGTCAGAATTCGACACAGCTTTTGAGCGACGTAAGGAGGAACAAGGCACCTGGAATTGATGACATTCCCTCTGAATTACTGACTGCCTTAGGAGAAACCAGCATGGCAAGGTTATTTCATTTAGTGTACAAGATGTATGAGACAGGAGAAGTCCCATCTGATTTTCGGAAGAATGTTGTTATACCTATTCCCAAGAAAGCCGGTGCTGACAGGTGTGAAAATTACCGCACCATTAGTTTAGTATCTCATGCCTGCAACATTTTAACACGTATTATTTACAGAAAAATGGAAAAACAAGTTGAAGCTGAGTTGGGAGATGATCAATTTGGCTTCAGAAGAAATGTAGGAACACGTGAAGCAATCCTGACTTTGCGTCTGATCTTAGAGGATCGAATCAAGAAGGACAAGCCCACGTACATGGCATTCTAGAAAAGGCATTCGATAATGTTGATTGGACCAAGCTATTCATGATTCTGAAGATGATAGGGATCAGATACCGAGAACGAAGAATTATCTACAATCTGTATAAAAATCAGTCTGCAGTGATAAGAATCGAGGGCTTTGAAAAAGAAGCAGCAATCCAGAAAGGAGTGAGGCAAGGCTGCAGTTTGTCCCCTCTCCTTTTCAATGTTAACATAGAACAGACAGTAAAGGAAATCAAAGAGAAATTTGGAAAGGGAATCACAGTCCAAGGAGAGGAAATCAAAACCTTGAGATTTGCCGATGATATTGTTATTTTATCTGAGACTGCAGAAGATCTCGAGAAGTTGCTGAATGGTATGGATGAAGTCTTCGGTAAGGAGTACAAGATGAAAATAAATAAGTCCAAAACAAAAGTAATGGAGTGCAGTCGAACGAAGGCAGGTGATGTAGGAAATATTAGATTGGGAAATGAAGTCTTAAAGGAAGTAGATGAATATTGTTACTTGGGTAGTAAAATAACTAACGATGGCAGAAGTAAGGAGGACATAAAATGCAAACTATCACAAGCCAGGAACAGCTTTCTTAAGAAAAGATATTTGCTCACTTCAAACATTGATATCGGAATTAGAAAGATGTTTTTGAAGACTTTCGTGTGGAGCGTGGCATTGTATGGAAGTGAAACATGGACGATGACTAGCTCAGAAAGAAAGAGAATAGAAGCTTTTAAAATGTGGTGTTACAGAAGAATGTTGAAGGTGAGAAGGATAGATCGAATCACGAATGAAGAGATACTGAATCGAATTGGTGAGAGGAGATCGATTTGGCTAAATTTGACGAGAAGAAGAGATAGAATGATAGGACACATCTTAAGACACCCAGTTGGTTTTTGAAGGAAGTGTAGGTGGTAAGAACGGTAGGGGTAGACCAAGGTATGAATATGACAAGCAGATTAGAGCAGATGTAAGATGCAGCAGTTACGTAGAAATGAAAAGGTTAGCACAGGATGGGTGGCATGGAGGGCTGCATCAAACCAGTCTATGGACTGATGACTCAAACAACACAAAAATCCTTTCACATTCTGCCTTCCTATGCGGAATTGATGAAATAGCAAGCATCACCTTAGTGAGTGTCATATTTAAGTACACCATCAGCTGATTTCATCTGACCTACAAATGCCCACTGAACATCAATAATTCTTCCTGTTGCCAGGTCTGTTCGTTCGAGCTAAAAGTTACAGAACTGGGAGTGCAGAATATCCGTTTCTTTATCTAAATGTTCCGTTTCACTAGTCAGAATGTTCGGAAACTTGTTAATGAAAAATCTAAGGCTAGAAAATGATGTCTTACTTATAGCAGAAGTATTTGCAACTTCTGCATTAATTAAAACATTTTCGAACGCAAATTTGTGTACCATGTAGTCACATGATGAAGAGAAACACTTTCAAACAAACTTAAAGAATATGCACTCCTCAGTTGAAAGGAAAACCCAATCATCAGTTTCACCCACAAATAAATGAAACTACTGATGACATTAAAAGCCATGCTTTGTCACGTGAAGAACGACTGTTCATGTTCCTTTCATCAAATTTTCATAGATCTTTTTGTGCGTTTTCTCTCATGGATATCTTTGAGAATCCAAACGAAGCTCTTCATTCAAATATGCCGCACATCCTCTTAACTCAATTTTGGAGGAACTATTGAAGAATGTGATGGCAAGGTTTGTGAAACCAAATACTGTATTTGGTGAAACCACAGGTTATTAAAAGCTCCTCCTTTCTCCGTTAAGTAGATTATCATACTTCAGCAAATCAAAAGGATGATTGTGAACTGATGATAGGAAACTCGGCGTTTGTTTTGGTGAACACTTTAAAGATAATACAGGGCAGACCGAGCAAGTGGCCGCGCGGTTTGGGTCACGTACTATCTGCGCACTTTTTTAGCGATAGATTTGTGTACGGGTTTGAGGAGTAAGGAGGGAGCACTTCCGGTTCCGTTAGTACTGCCAACTGAATGGAAATGAAATCTGAATTGAATCGATAATATGATCGATCGATATGAATTTTCTAAACCTTTGTTATTTTAAGCCAACAACTGTGTCACACACACATTATATAACATTATAAAACATTTCTCGATGCGAATCTTATTCGTAGAGTGAATTCTATAGTTTGGCTTTGCGTGTAAATAACAACAGTACTAGTACGTAAAGTGTACGCCAGACGTCGCACAGCGAAACATGAGCGATTCTTAGTTTGTGTTTCAAAGATTGCCAGTACCAATTTCGAAGATTGCCGAGTTCGACCGCTTCAGCACTAAGAGTGTAAATCTATCGCTAAAAAGTGCGTAGATAGTAGTTATCAGCTTGCATTCGGAAGTTGAGTGGGTTCGAACCCCACTGTCGGCAGCCCTAAAGATGGTTTTTCGTGGTTTCCTATTTTCACACAGGTAAATGCGGGGACTGTGAAGGCGAGGACCGCTTCCTTTCCACTCCGAGCCCTTTCCTATCGGTGGCGTGCCAGATGCGACCGTGCCGCATGCGACCCGTGGCACTAGCGACCGCATAATCTGTAACCGTGCCGGATGCGACCGGCGTTGACAGGATGCGACCGGCGTTGACAAGCAAATTGTCATTTGATAAGTTGAGTCATCACCCAAGGTAAGCTAAGCGAAGTGTACTGTAATTTCAAAAAGTCTTATAAGCAGCTACTGCCCCTACTTTACATAACACTTCTGGGGGAAACTCGTTTTACAACACGAAACATGGTGATGCGTTTACGTCTTTTCCCACGGGCGAGTTGGCCATGCGGTTAGAGGCGCGCGGCTGTGAGCTTGCATCCGGGAGATAGTGGGTTCAAATCCCACTGTCGGCAGCCCTGAAGATGGTTTTCCGTGGTTTCCCATTTTCACACCAGGCAAATGCTGAGGCTGTACCTTAATTAAGGCCACGGTCG
The DNA here is from genome assembly GCF_040414725.1 of Anabrus simplex. Taxonomy (NCBI): domain Eukaryota; kingdom Metazoa; phylum Arthropoda; class Insecta; order Orthoptera; family Tettigoniidae; genus Anabrus; species Anabrus simplex. The sequence goes on along the minus strand of NC_090265.1, from coordinate 1,219,667,724 downwards.
CTTCCTTCCAACTCCTAGCCCTTTCCTATCCCATCGTCGCCATAAGACCTATATGTGTCGGTGAGACGTAAAGCCATTAGAAAATACAGAGTATTTTCCTAAAATATCTCCATATATGGAGCTGCGCCTCCATGTCTGGGAGAAGGTACCAAGCAGGTTAGGTCAGTGCGTTGCCGGACGACTAGTTACAGCTACTTCGGTAGGCTGCTGGGTTCGAATACCCCGTCGGCCATCGTCGAAAATGATTTCTCGTGGTTTCCCATTTTTCATCTCCAGGAAAATGGGCGTGGTATTTCATTTCGTAAATCCCACACGTATTGGCCGGGAATCAAACCCGGACTGCCTTGGTAAGAAGCAAGCAGTGATGCCACTGGGCTCGTTTCTATTACTCCCCACTCTATCCGGTTCTTACTGCGGGTCAGGGTGTGTAGCAGATTTGGCATTCTTTTACGGCTGGATGCTTTTCTTGACGCCAACTATTAGAGGAGAAATGCTACGTGTTAATGTGGTGGTGGTGGTGGTGGTGGTGGTGGTGATTATTGTTTTAAGAGGAAGCACAACTAGGTGACCATCCTTTATTTAACAGTAATCAGGGAGAAAAATGGAAGGGATCCGACACTGCGAAAAAGGAAGATAGCGAAAGACAAGAGCCACGAAGGGCGTGAAAACGAACGACTCTCTAGGCCTAGAAAGTTCTAATCCCGTCGGGGTTGGAATAGAACAAGATTTGACCAAGGAAAGTCGGATAGCATAGATGAAAGTGAGGAGCCTGGCACAAGTAAGTGGAAGCAGTGCTAGGACTCAACTCAGTGCCCCGAGGTCACTAAAACCCACGCTCCCAAGTTGAGAGCCCCTTACGACACGCAGGGAATACCGTGGGTGTAATTCTACCGCCCCCCTCCACAGGGGAATGTGGAGTTAGATAACTTTCTTCTTTAGCATGACTTTCCTCTGGTTCATCGATTTTCTGGTACTACTGGTACGTAACATACTGGTTTATCATAGTACTCCACGCATTTGATTCCTACTCTGTGGCACTGATTGGAATGAGCAGTGTGCACACTTAAAGGAATAATGGCAGAGGATTGTTCACGGCTGTCTGCGGCCTCGTCATTCCAGGTCGGGAACTTTGGACTGTTAGATCGGCAGCATAGTACTGTTAAAAGTGAGAAAATATGCGGTTTTCTATTTTATCGAGTATTTCATAATTATGATAGTATTGCTTGTAACTACAACATTTCTGTTGACTTCATTGTAATGACCTATGATGATTTCACTTGGCAAAACCACAAAGACAGTCTCTGATGATGTAAAAAGACAGGTAGAAAGTGAGTGTCTGCCATTATCATCAAACTGCCTAACTCCACTGACTGGCGGCAGTAGGTAAGTGGGCCTACCATCATAATGAAAACTTACCAAGTTGATTGTGACTGACGGTAGGCAAGAGGACCTGCCATTACAATTTTCTGACCAAGTCTTCACATGCGAAAATACGTATGGTGACTTGCCCGTCGCTTTTCTGAGTAACTTTAAGAGCTATGCAGTTTAATATAATCTTATTCACAACGTGTAGAGTATTTAACATAGAATTCTAAATACAATGTAGAATTACATAGCGAAGCACGGGTACATTAGCTAGTCGTATCTAAATTTGTATCAGAATCTAATTACGCTGTACCGGGGACTCCGAAATTAAGTTTGAATCCCTTTCAGAAAACAATCGATAATGTTTGGTAACAAAACACACGAGTAGCGTTGCGAAAATGTTGCAAATCTTGGGTTAGGAAGACTTAGAAGTAAGAAGACGAGCTGCTCGACTAAGCGGGATGTTCCGAGCTGTCAGCGGTGAGATGGCGTAGAATGACATTAGTAGACGAATAAGTTTGAGTGGTGTTTTTAAAAGTAGGAAAGATCACAATATGAAGATAAAGTTAGAATTCAAGACGTCATATTGCAGCAAATATTTGTTTATAGGACGAGGAGTTAAGGATTGGAATAATTTACCAAGGGAGATGTTCAATAAATTTCCTACCGGGCGAGTTGGCCGTGCGGTTAGGAGCGCGCAGCTGTGAGCTGGCATCCGGAAGAAAGTGGGTTCGAATCCCACTGTCGGCAGCCCTGAAGATGGTTTTCCGTGGTTTCCCATTTTCACATCAGGCAAATGCTGGTGCTGTACTTTAATTAAGGACAAGGCCGCTTCCTTCCCAGTCCTAGCCCTTTCCTCTCCCATCGTCGCCTATAATATATATAATTTCGTATGGCTATTTCTAGCCGAGTGCAGCCCTTGTAAGACAGACCCTCCGATGAGGGTGGGCGGCATCTGCCATATGTAGGGAACTGCGTGTTATTGTGGTGGAGGATAGTGTAATGTGTGGTGTGTGAGTTGCAGGGATGTTGGAGACAGCACAAACACCCAGCCCCCGGGCCATTAGAATTAACCAATGAAGATTAAAATCCCCGACCCGGCCGGGAATCGAACCCGGGACCCTCTGAACCGAAGGCCAATACGCTGACCATTCAGCCAACGAGTCGGACATCCTCGCCTTAAGACCTGTCTGTGTCGGTGCGACGTTATAGCACTAGCAAAAAAAAAAAAAAGTCCTAATTCTCTGAAATTATTTACGACTTAGGCCTACTTACTTATCGTGTCCTATTAGTGCCGGGAGTGTCCGAGGACGTGTTCGGCTTGCCTGGTGCAGGTCTTTCTACCTGACACACATGGGAGGGCTGCGCGTCTGGATGTGAGATTATGATAATGAGGTAGGGAAAGATGAAACCCGGTGTCGGCACGTAGCCTACTCCTCTCGAATAATACCAAGGGGTCTGCTCAATGCTTTACGTCCCCATCCGACGGCCGAATCACCATCAACAGCATCATATTCCTTCACTTCATTTGAACACTGCGAAGAGGTTTGGATTTGAATCCAGGCTTTTGGTACGCAATCTAGTGATTACAAATTGTATACACCAACTTTCCTACCCTGCCGGCCTACATTCTCATAGTGATTTTTTTTTTTCATCCGGGCTAAGTGGCTCGACGGCTCAGACGGTTGAGATGCTGGTCTTCCGACTCCAACTTGGCAGGTTCGATCCTGGCTCAGTCTGGTGGTATTTGAAGGTGCTCAAATACGTCAGCTTTGTGTCGGTGGATTTACTGGCACGTAAAATAAGTCCTGCGGGACTAAATTCCGGCACCTCGGCGTCTCCTTAAACCATAAAAGTAGTTACTGGGACGTAAAGCCAGCAACATTACCATATTTTTCTTTCTTTATTTTAGAAAATACCAAGTTAGCTACTTTTTTTGCAACTGACTTTACGTCGCACCGACACAGATAGGTCTTACGGCGACGATGGGACAGGAAAGGGCTAGGACTGGGAAGGAAGCGACCGTGGCCTTAATTAAGGTACAGCCCCAGCATTTGCCTGGTGTGAAAATGGGAAACCACGGAAAACCATCTTCAGGGCTGCTGACAGTGGGGTTCGAACCCACTATCTCCCGAATACTGGATACTGGCCGCATTTAAGCGACTGCAGCTATCGAGCTCGGTAAGTTAGCTACTGATACGCAATCTGCCACTTGGTGACAGCCCTTAATGCAGATCAGTTGTAAGTGATTGATGGGTCGCATGCGGCACGATGCATATCCGCTCGGTCGCTATTGGCACGATAATGGCCGGGTCGCATCCGGCACGGTCGCATCTGGCACGTAACCTTCCTATCGTATTGTATCGTCGCTGTGTCGATGCGACGAAAAGCAGATTTGAAACGAACAGGGCAGAATAACTTTTAGGAGCTTAATACAAAATTTCGATGCTTTCGAGGAAAAAGAAAGGTAGGAACGTAAGAACATCTGGACAAAGGATAGGAGGAAAAAACGCAGTGAAATAATGAAGCAGTATTGGGAAACAAGAAAAGAAGCAGGAAATGAATACAGCGGGTTATTTTACGTGGTCCTAAGATTGCCAAAATCGAGAAAAGAACAGAAACATTATCCATTATTACATATAATTTTCAAGCCCAGATAATGCTGTACTGAAGTCTTATAATAACTAAAGATATTCTATGAGTAATAATATTTTTTGCTATTTGCTTTTACGTCACACCGACACAGATAAGACTTATGGCAACGATGCGACAGGAAAGGCCTAGGAATGAGTAGGAAGTGGCCGTGGCCTTAATTAAGGTACAGCCCCAGAACTTGCCTGGTGTGAAAATGGGAAACCACGGAAAAACATATTCAGGGCTTCCGACAGTGGGATTAGAAACCACTATCTCCCGGATGCGAACTCACAGCTGCGCGCCCCTAACCGCACGGCCAACTCGCCCGGTGAGTAATGATACATTTCATCCAGTTTGACATATCATAGTCACATAAAAACTAATGATAGTCTCAGTTTAATCCAAATTTTCTGTGCCAATATTTTCAAAACTGACACTCTCTCCCTAACCCACGTACTACGGCTCAGTCACAGAGGACATTTTCCTCTTAATGTACGAATACGCAAACAGAACCCAACGATTTGGAGTTCCAGATTCAAAAATACTTTAAACTGATAATTTAAAAAAGAATATTACTAAAGTATTGTGACCTGCCATTCAACAAGTGCTAGTCTAGATTCCAAGAGCGCCAATGCAAATGAATATCAGGCATCTATTTTCTTTACTCGACTCAGCATCCTATAAATTTCCTCTGCTAGAAGAATAAGCACAATATAAAGTAGCACAATATTTTATCACGTGAATAAAGTTTCTCCAATACAATAATTCAAAACTGAGCTATAACTGTCTACAAAATATACAGCTCCTCAACAATAAAGAATAGAAGAAAAACAATTAAAAATCAGATAATACCAAACTATAATTGTCGAGTAGGCCTAACACTAGTATCAACTATTTGGTCAGTAATCTATTCTCCAATGTGTAACGGTAAAATTATTTCTTTTCAGTTCTGGCATATCAGTAGAGCTTGTAGATATTAAAGTAGAGAAATATGTCATATTGGGCATTCCCTGTCCATTCCATTATTTTCCTTGCTTCACTCATTCAAATGTCTTCACACAGATTTTCGCATCCTTTTTGTCAAAGCAACTGCAAACTCATTTCCATTTGGTCTACCAGAAGCGGAAACCTACTGCAAAGCCATGAGGTTATATATTTGAGGGCACTCCTCGTATAGACCTAACTATTTTCAAGCCTATTCCAGAAAATATTTGCTGCTCAACACAATGTCCATAGGACCATACGATGATGAATTTTCAAAAGCACGCAGTCTATTATGTAAGCTGCTGGAGACCTATACATATCACAGTTAGTTCCATAGTAATTCAGATCTTTTACTAAAGATTTCTCTACAGGCAGTTTTATCAATATCAAAGAGTCAGAATCAAACCTGCCAACTGGTACTCAGAAGGCAGGCTCTTTTACCATTTGAGTCAATCACCCCAGCAAAAAATCATCTTGAGAGTAGGAGTCACATTTTTCTAACTTTAGTCGTCAATAACATTCCCTTATAAGAGATGACATCCTTTAAACTTGTTGATAAATACTTATATGAACTACATGCAATTATACTTACAACAAAAATAAGATAAAAATCACAAATCAAAATGTGTTCAGGTGTTCAGTAACAATGCTTTAGAAGTTCAATGTGCTATCAGATGAACTCATCAGTGTACAAAGAACAAACAAAAGAAAAGGAACAATTTAAGGTGAAACACTCCACAGTGCCTTCCTCTGCTGTGTTGTGACAAATACATTCTACTCCTTTGAGTGGAATGGAATGTGTCAATGGGCCAGCTATATTTACAGGGTAGCCAAAGATTTATGATTTCTGTGAATATTTTTTTTTAGTTCAAAGAAATTTACGTTATAGTGTAGGAGAGCGTTGAATTCGTTAAGCAAATGGCATCCCTACAATGCGGTATGATAAGGTCCATTTTCCTTTATACATTAGCAATGGAAAATGAAGGGAACAAAAATTATTCTGATGAGCTGCATATAAATACGTGGCTGGGAGGCATGACCAGTCTTAATTAATATAATGGGTAGCAATAGCATTGGGACATACAAGGTTTTAAAAGAAAGCTAACGATATGATGAAGTGCATGGATAACAGTTTAAGGGGCTAAACGAAATGAGAGTGAAAAAGTTAAAGATTAATTATTACAGAAGAGTACATTTTCACAATTTAAAGGAACGATAATACTACAATAACAACAATAAGTTATTGTTCCCATATAGGTATGCAGAGTGCAGAACTCAGATGATTGGGAAAAGGTGGTGGTGGTGGTGGTGATTATTGTTTTAAGAGGAAGTACAACTGGGCAACCATCCTCTATATAACACTAATCAGAGAGAAAAATGGAAGGGACCCGACACTTCGAAAAATGAAGATATCAGCCAAAGGAAGACAAGGGCCACGAAGGGCGTGAAAATGAAAGACTCCCTAGCCCTCGCAAACCTAATAGCGTCAGGGTCAGAAAAGAACAAGAGTTGACCAAGAGAGGTCGGATAGGATAGATGAAAGTGAGGAGCCTGGCATAAGTAAGTGGAAGCAATGCCAGGACTCAGCAAAGGGCCCCGTGGTTGCCAACCCACGCTCCAAAGTTCAGAGCCAGGAAAGAAAATAGATACCAGTATGTGGTCTCTACTAATGACATTGTTGCCTATCTAGGACATCAAGAACAAAATGAATGAAAAGGATTAGAAAATATTCATATTATCAGGTTTACTGGAGTGGTCTGACACCAGTGTTTGAGTACAGTTGGTAAATAAAAAAAAATCATTATCTGAGTATTGGCTGGCAGGGTAGAAGAGGTGGTGGTAAACAATTTCTTATCACTAGATTGCGTGCCAAAAGCCTGGATTCAATTACAAACCTCTCTGAAGTGTGCATTTGAAGTAAGGGCATATAGGCCCTGTTGAAGGTGATCCGTCGTCGGATGGAGACGTAAAACATTGAACAGAACCTCTGGTGCTATTCGACAGAACGCTATGTGCCGGCATCGTGTTTCACCCGTACCCTTTCTACAATCAGATATCACGTCATTCATTTAATTCCATGGTACTATAACTCCTTCGATGAGGTTGACGACAGTAAGGGTATCTGGTCTTAAAAACTCCCTCCGAAGACTCATCTCACTTTATGCCCGACCCCGTACAGAAACGGGATAAGGGATGAAGTTGATAACATCAGAACACCGAACCACTCTGTCAAACGTGAGCAGCAGCCAAACACGTTGTTATGATTGACGACCATAACCTATTCAATCAATGTCATCGAGGAATTTTCATCTGTGGTCATCATACCACAGTGATATTGGACATTAGCATGAATATTATCTATAATTAGCATATTATGTAGTTTTCTTTACTCACCTCTGTCAAATTTCTTCCCTTCAGGATCAATATCCTTCACATTGAATATATCTTCAAAAAGCACACCCGCCATGGTTAAACGGAACTTACTATCGGATGCAAAATAAAAGCTCTCTTTTACAAAGTCCTAAGTAATAATATCATATAAAAATAAGACCATATTATATTTACAGTATAATCATTCATTCAAAATATTTACTTTGAAGTAATATTAGCATATTAATACTTGTTATCTTTATGAGTACTGTGTTCAGCATGACTTGGAAGTAAAGTGCAATCATGGCGACTCTTCCACCCAGAAAAAATTCAACACCAACAAAAATACATAAACAGCACTTATCTCCATTGCAAATTTTATTACAGATGGGCTTTCCGAAACACAGAGCGTAAGAATACTTTTTTAAAGCTTTTTCAGAAGTAATAAAATTTTGCAACAACCATGTTGTCATTTTTAACCTCAAACTGTAGGTAGTTCTGTCAAAATGTGTATGTTATAACTTTCACCTGGCAACCACTTTTACTTCAGAATATCGCCGCTACTTTGATAAATACCTGTGCGATGAACTTATTATAAAAATTACTATGAATTTAAATTTCAAAACCATACAGGTACTGAAAATGGGATTTATGTTTCAGAGAAAAAGCATTGGCAGCAACAGGACACAGAAGCGTTCAGCTTGCTTCCGACTGGTTATTAGCGCATGTAAATGATCCTGCATTGGATGACAACTCCCCTCGCGAATATATATTATATGCATGCCCAACAGGCTCATTCTTCGATCAGCTTCAAAGATTTTGGGATAAGTCCCATGCACAGTGTGGGTGGAATGGAGCTCACAACTATATGCCCCATATTACATTGGTATCATTTTTCAAGGTAGGTATTGAATATAATTGGATGTAAAAGAATATACAGTGACTCGCATAATTATTCGGACAGACATGATTTATTATAGTTTCCTTTGCATTAGTGGTTTCAGTAATAATAAAGCACTCATATAAATTAGATACAAGTTTCTGTATGGAATATAAAAGTTAAACATCTATCATTCTTCTAATGAACACGTTCAATGAGAATATAATCATTAAAAACAAAATCAAAATCAAAACGAATGTTGCACAGAATTATTCAGACACTTGCCGTTTTACTTATGGTCCTAAAGGTTCAGCACTTAACTTGGGGGCCTTTTTAATTTTTATGATGGTATAACACTCTTCCCTCACAGAAAAAAAGTTCTTGCGGTAGATGTCAATCCTATCTTCCTCCCGGAATCTTGTGATAATATCAGAGACTGTACTTTTCTTCATTTGTAACATTTCAGCAATTTTAATTTCATTTTAATTACTTCCCTGAGCATTTAACTTGGGTGCCTTTTTAATTTTTGTGATGGTATAACACTCTTCCCTCACAGAAAAAAGTTCTTGGACGTCCCGTATGCGGTAGATGTCAATCCTATCTTCCTCCCGGAATCTTGTGATAATATCAGAGACTGTACTCTTCTTCATTTGTAACATTTCAGCAATTTTAATTTCATTTTAATTACTTCCCTGAGTCGACTTGGCATGCTCTCCACTAATTTCCAGATGTAATCGGGAGATATCTTCTGCCACTCTTCTTGAAGTCCATTTTTCAGTTATTCTCTAGATGTGATTGTTGTTTTCCTTATTTCTTTATCCAGTTTGTCCCAAAGATTCTCAATCCCATTCAAGTCTGGTGATTGAGGGGGAGGATGAAGCACCTTTGCGCAATTAAACAATAACCACATCCTTACATTCCAGGCCATATGCTTTGGGTCGTTATCTTGATAAAACTTAAAATGTTCACCAATCCCCATCTTTTCGGCACTCTTTTTCATATTGTCCTTCAGTATTTTAAGGCATTGAAATTGGTCCATTTTACCCTCAATAAAAACCAATTCATCAACTCCATTCACTGACATGCACCCCCACACCATTACCTGTCCACCACCATGCTTCACAGTTGCTTTCTGATTTTTCTCGTGAAGCTCAGTATTAGGACGCTGCCAAACTGTTATCCTCCCATCAGATTGAAATATGTTAAATTTACTCTTATCAGCAAATGTAACGTAATTCCACCACTAATTGTCTTCTTTAACATGCTCTTTGCAGAGGTGCCAACTATTACGGATTATCCGTAATTATTACGGGTTTCTCCACAAGTTTACGGTATTACGGTCTAATGGGAAATTATTACGGAAAAGCTACATTGTCACGAAAAAAATAATTTCTACGGGAAAAAGGAAAAAAAAATATCGTTTCGAGGGTTACTGCTCAATCCTCCTCGTTTCATTGCTTGTGAGTTGGCAACAATATTTCAGTCATCACTTCAGTTTGCTACCCGTGAGCGTTGTGAAATTCATTGTAAATGAAGGAGCTGTACTCTGCTCTTCTCCACTATAAAATGTAATGTATTATTCCAGGATTAAGTGTACTTGACAGTAAGTCTCCCACATAATGAGTTTTCAGTGTTAATAGGAAAAAACTAAAGGAATTAAGGCCTACATTAAGAACATCTGCACTGAACTCGCTTATTGATCAGAAGACGAAAATGTCATCACAGGGGGAAGGACGCAGCTAGAAAACCCACATTAAGTAGCTGCTGTTTGCAAAAAACTATCTATTAAGAATGTCTTATGACAGAACTGACTGATAATGTGCAACTTTTACTGTGTAATATGATATAACTTAGAATAGATTTTTGTCGGGAGGGAAGAAGGGGTGATTTCGATTTGACTCGAAAACTTTGATGGTAGGTGGGTATTACTGAAGAGCCCATTCAAAGGTTGGCACCTCTGTCTTTGCAAACAGCGTCTTCTTTAACATGCTTTTTGCAAACAGCATTCTCTTTCTTCGATTTACTTGATTTATGAAGGGCTTCCTTCTTGCAATATGGCCGTGAAAGTTACTTCTTCTGAGCACTCCCGTGTTGTTTATGGATGCACCTTCTTTCCGGTGTCTGCAGCAATCTCCGTAGCGAGTTTTGGAGCACTTAACTTAGGTGCCTTTTTAATTTTTCTGATGGTATAACACTCTTCCCTCACAGAAAAAAGTTCTTGGACGTCCCGTATGTGGTAGATGTCAATCCTATCTTCCTTCCGGAATCTTGTGATAATATCAGAGACTGTACTTTTCTTCATTTATAACATTTCAGCAATTTTACGACAACTTTTACATTTAGCACGGTGAAAAGTTACTAGCTGCCACTGTTCGATTGTGCTCTCCCTTCCTCTGCGGCCCATTTTCACCTACGTTGTACACAGCACTCTAACACACTGAATGTTTATGTTCACACTGTCCGTGGCTCTTTTACATACGACCTCTGCACAGCAACTGACTTTTGTCCGAATAATTTTGTTGAAGCACGTTAACTGCGTTCTGAGGTTCCGTGGTCACTGGTTCTCTCCTGTTTTCTAAAAGTACTCATTTGAACGTCGTGTTGAATCTGTCAAACTGGGTTCTGTCAGAAACTAGTTTGCGTGTAGGATATTTTTTCTGAAATACAGGGCCAGTGTGTAGCAAAGACTATAATTACTAACATGTCCGAATAATTATGTGAGTCACTGTAGATTCCATGAGCTGTACTGAATGAACATAAACTGTTGGCTTAAACTTAAAAAGAAAAAAATGCTGAGAATATACCAAAGGAAACTGGAAATAGAAAGCACTTGATATTCATGTCGGGTTCAAATAGTTTAAATTAAATGTAGTGTTAAGTGCATTTCATTACTGTGGCCTGTAAATTCAAATATGTTATCAGTTATTATCAATGATAAACATCACGCAGTGAATTCATCCATATATTTTGAAGATTGTTTGATAAGAAGTTTCAGATAAAAATATGAGACTGGAGCTGGATAATTTAGTAATCAGTGTTCTTTGTGGAAGGTACTAACTATTGTAAAGAGTCTATCATCAGTTATTTTCTCAGTGACTGGTATAAAACAACAACTCTCCATTCATTTGGTATAGCTCCTTCATGCAAACAATAATCCTTAAATAAGTAGGCCTACTTCAAATGTGGTACTATATTCCAACCCATTGTCTTTAGTATATCCCCAAAAATCTTATCAATTCCAGTTGCTTTTCTAGTTTTCAAATATTGTATCTTACTGTAAATGTCATTGTCATCATAGGTAAAAATCAACAGTTCAGAAAATGAGTTAAAACCGGTACCACAAATAAACTATGTTGTAAAATAACAATCTTGTACAACATATATTGTAGATATGATACTGTATAGGCTTTTGGGCTTATGCCGTGTCAAGAAAATAAGGTGCCCTCAGGTCCAGGTAAAAATCCCTGACCTGCCCGGGAATTGAACCCGGGGCCTCCGGGTAAGATGCACGCGCGCTACCCCTACAGCACGGGGCCGGCTCTTGTGACATCATGCTACCCAAATATTAAAAAATTTTCACTCCTTCAAAAGGTTCATTTCCTATTTTTATTGGTCCCCTGGATTTTCTGTAACCTCTCGTCATGATCAGAGTCTTGCTTTTCGCAGTACTAATCTTCATTTTAAAATTTCCTCATTCCGTAAATCAACTTGTGTCTGTACTTCCTCTTCATTATCTCCCCAAACTACAATGTCATCAGCAAAGAGCATAGACTTTACTTGCTCACTTATCATCTTCTCTTTGACATTATGTAGAATTCTATCCTCGATGATAAAGAAGAGTAAGGGAGACAATACACTTCCCTGTTTTAAGCCTGTTCTCAAGTCTGAAGCATTCAGTTTGACCCACTTTGGTTCTAACACAACTTTTGCAATTTTGATACAGTGCTATTACCATCTGCATTGTTTCATTCCCAATCTGTGCCTCTGTCAATGTTTTCTATACCAAATGCCTTAGGACACTCTCATATGCCTTTTCAGTATCTAGAAACGTTACTACCGTATCCTTTCCATACTACCAATACCTTTCCATCATTTGCCGCAATGTAAATATTGGGTCAAATGTTCACCTGCCTCTTGTGAATCATACTGGTGTTCTGACAATTTTCCCTCTACTCTGTCTCCTATTTGTTTATCCAGTTCTTTCAAGGATCTTAGCTGTATGAAATATCAGTGTCACCCCTCTTTAATTTTCACATTGCTTCCTGTCTTCTTTCTTGAAAATTGGTATAGTGACCCCTTTTGTCCACTCTTTTGGAACAGCTTTTCCCTCCATATCATTCTGAAGAGTCTGTACAACCACTGTAGACCAACTGCTCCTGCTGCTTTATCATTTCAATGGCGACCTCGTCAATTCCAGCTGCCTTGCCTTGTTTCATTCTTTTAGTGGCCCACTCAATCTCTACCATGGGACACCTCGTTTTCCTTATCTTCCATCTGCACTAAATCGGGTTCTTCGATTTCTCCTTGTACCGAGGTATTTTGCATGTTGTAAAGCTGTTCACAGTATTTTTCCCACCTCTGCAATATATCCTGCTTCTGTGTCATCACTTCCTCATGTTCATTTTTAATGAAGTTAGCTCCTTCACCTGGGTTTTTCTTCTTTTTTACCGACTGGAATATGATCTTTTTGCTTCTGGTTGTATCTTCTTGCAAAGATTCAGTGAATTTTTGTCAGCATTTCTTTTTCTCTTCTTGAACCACCTTGTAGCACTCCTTCTTGCAGTGCCTGTGTTCTGTTTTGCATTCTGTTATTCTGTTTCTCAGCCCTCTTTTCCAAGCTTGTTTCTTCTGTTTAACTATAACTTTTACCCTGTCATTCCACCAGGGCATTTCTTGATCTTTCTTCCTTACGGATACTCATCTGCAGGTCTTTTCTCCAGACTCCACCATGACTGTTTTAAAGTACGCCCATTTTTCTTTGACCCTTCCGACATCTTCCTTAGGTATACTTGTTTTAGTGTGTTTCTGGAACTCTTCATTTATTTCCTTCTCCTGCAATTTCCACACCCTTAGCTTTCTCTGCCTAATCTCAGTCATCTTTTGTATTTTTCCCATCTTTAACTTAGCTATCACAGCTCTGTGATCTCCTTCAAAAGATTCACTTGGGAGGGCTGTTACATCTACCAACATTTTCCTGTTACCTTTCTTGACCAAAATGTAATCTATCAGAGTTTTGATTTTGTTATCCCAACTATATCTTGTTATCTTCTGACTGTTTTTCTTTCGAAACCATGTGTTACCAATGATCAGCTCATTTCTTCTACAAAAGTCTACCAAAATATCACCAGCCTTGTTTCTCTTCCCATATCCAAATGGTCCTATAATCTCTTCATCTCCTTTTTTTTTTTTTCCTGACCTACTTGAGCATTCATGTCTCCTATGATCATGACTTGTTTGTCCTGTATATGGCCTTCCAGATATTCAAGGTATTTCTGTAGATCCATATCTGTATTTCCTGTTTATGGAGCCTACTCTTGAATTATATCTGTAACAACAGTTTCAGGTCTCAATCTGACCTTAATAACCTGCTATTTATGTTTACCACCAATTCTAGGTATTCCTTTAGGTCGTTTCTAATTATGAGACCTACACCATTTTTGGCTTCTCTTCCTCCAGTATAGTATAAGGTGTATCCTTTCTTTAGTTTCCTCTCACCTTTTCCTTTTAATTTGGTCTCACTGCTTCCCAGCAATGCTATATCTTTGTCAACCATAAAATCTACAATTTCTTCCACTTTACCTGTTAATGACACTAAATTGATGGTCGCTATCTTGATGTATTTGTTTACCAGTCGCCCATTTCTCACATTTCTCCCAGCACCACAAGAAATGCACGTCGCTTGTGGGGAATGCCCTAGCATTTTGCACGTCGCTTGTGGGGAACGCCCTAGCATTTTGCACGTCGCTTGTGGGAAACGTCCTTTGCATTTTCCGAGGTTTCAGTACACTTGTCATTATATAGGCTTTTATTACGATGGGTTCGCCACTCCCAGAGGCATTTTAGAGCTACTGCCAGCTGAAACTAGTAGGCTGCTCCTAACATGGAGAACAGACGCCCTTTGTAGCCGCTCTTCTGGAGTACAGATGCTACAGTTGATATGGGGTTTCAGTGGCATTTCCTCTACTGAGGGCCCATTTCCCTTCTATAAGGACTCCTCCGCCCTTAGCCGTTGGTCCTTATAGTGGGTCAGGCTATATACCGTCGCCTAACGCTCGGCGTGGAGACACTGGCTGTATGGTTTACTCCATTACCATAGCAGATTTAACTGGCCAGACTATTTCAGACTAATATGGGGCAAAACCTGGTCTGAATAATTGAAAGTCTCATTTATTTATAGAAATATTTCCTAAAATAGTTTTCTCAAGCAATAATAAGGGATATGATACTGTATTACATCGTAGGTTATGATCTTCTTTCCGTGTTGACGTTTAACCAAACTCTACATTATTGTATTACATTATATATACTATGTCTGTAATGGTTAAATAAATCTACGTTTTTGTAATTGTTGTTGTTGTTGTTATCTGAAATACTGCAGAGTATAGTACATTTAATATATAAGCAACTAATATTATCATAGGACAGTGCGATTAAACAAATAGAAGCTACAATATTCAAAGGTATATCAAACAGGTTTGATAATGCACCGTGTCATAAAAATTGACAAGTCTGTATTGGAACTTCATAGACTACATTTAGAATGGTACTTAATCAGTTATTTGCTGTTCTCATCTGTATCTAATTGCAGTGGCCCAATGTAGCCAGAGAGGTACCACTGCCTGATGTTGAAGCCATGGCAATGTTGTTATCCCTCTTTTCTGCTCTGTTCTTTTATCATTTGCTTTTTTAAAAATATCTTTTTGTGTAAGAATACTTTTGGTAGTGTGGATTAATGTCAGTAGTGAAGGTTTTCTGTAGTTGCATAATCTCTGAGATCAAAGAGCATATGCTTTGCTGTTGGTTTCTTTTAATTTAGTTGAAGATATGGATGGAGGGAAAGTATTATTATTATTATTATTATTATTATTATTATTATTATTATTATTATTATTATTATTATTATTATTATTATTATTATTATTCCCCCCCCCCATCCACAAACCTAGTCCCGTTTTCTCTATGGAGTCGGGTATAAAGTGAGATGAACCTCGAGCCTTCATAGTGATTTTTACAATCGGATGCCATTCCTGACATCAACTGACATCAGCCTCATCAGTGGAGTTAATGAGTTGAAATTAATGACGTGATATATGATAGTAGGAAGGGGGGAGAATGAAACCCGGTGCTGGCACGTAACCTGCTCTTGTCAAATAGCACGAAGGGGGTCTGCTCAAGGCTTAACATCTCCATCCGATGGACAAATCTCCATCAACAGCGTCACATGCCCTCCCTACATATGAACACTGAGTAGAGGTTTGGGATGGAATCCAGGCGAATCCAGTGATCAGAAATTTTATACCACCACCTCTCCTACCCTGCCGGTCAACATTCTGATTATGAACAGTTTTCGACCAACGGGGCTCCAAACCGGCTACCCACGGTGTCAGACCATATAAACGTGATGCCTTAACAATCATGACCACCAGGTGGGCTACAATTATAACACTAAATAACAGTTACACATTTTTGAAAGTCTTTTTTTGCAGCCCAGAATCGCTGCATTCTTTCCGTGTCAGCCTGCCGTCTTTTCATCGTCCATCCACTGTTCTGATTTTGTTCTTCACGGAAGCTTTTTAAGTTGTTGATATGTAACTGCTACTGTGCTCGGTTTGAGGTATCCTCTTGCCTTTGTCCAGCCTTGTTGAAGATCGTCCTCACCTCCTGGAACCATTTGTCAGAAACTTTAGGCCTACTATCAAGTATCTGAAAGATTTGTTTCATCAATCGCACTCTGAAGAGGTGTCCATAGAATTTCAGTCTTCTTTTCCTAATAGTCTCCATCAGTCATTCATTTTTCCGATACAGTTCTTCATGTTTCCTTAACCTATGTTGTCCATTTACAATTTTTGGACCCATTATCTTCTTGCAAAGGATTTTTCTCTCAATCTTCTCACTGTCTCTTAGACCAGCCTTCCCAGTCATTCAGAGGCACTCACCAGCATATAAACACTCCCTTTTTAATCACAGCATTGTAGTGTCTGATATTTGCTTGTAATGAGATTGCTTTCGTCTTATAAAGGTTTTAAGTTCTACAAAAAGCAGTAACCATCTTTTCTTGCCTGCTATTGTTGGCTTCCCTTTCACATATTTTCTTTTGAACAATCTCACCAAGGTATCTGAAGCTCTCAACAATTTCAATCCTACCATACCTTGTCTTTAAGTGATGGGGTGCAGCTTTAATGTTTGTCATGAACTTTGTATTTTCGAAGGAAATCTAGACCCCTGCTTTTCCTGCTTGTTTTTCAAGTAGATTGATCTGTTCTGTAGCTGTGTCTGTGTTTCAGGGCAAGATTGCTAGGTCATCAGCAAATGCTAGGCAATTGATCTTGACATTGCTCTTTGATCCTCCAATGTGTACTTTGTTTAATAAACCTTCCTTGGAAAGTTGTTCTTCTCATTCACAGATAATTTTCTCTAACACACCCTGTGTGACTCCAGTTTTAATTTCAAACAATTTAAAAATTTCTCACGTGAATTATATTTTTGAGAGAGTGTGTTAAGGTCTCTCTGACGATGTCTGTTGTTTTCAAGTTCTCTCCAAATTCTGCTAAGATATTAAGTAGTACTTCCTGGTCAACTGAATCCTACGCTTTTTTGAAATCTGCAAAGATTACTAGTATATCCTTTGAGATGTAATTTTCCAGTACTCATTTCAGACTCCATATCTCTTCAACGCATGATCTTCCTTTCCTAAATCCCCTTTGGTATTCACCAAGTTGGTGATCTGTCTGTCCCACTAGCCTATTCTGAAGTGCTTTAGAGAGTACTTTATATGTTTCTGGTAAAATGAAAATACCACGGTAATTGTTGACTTCAGTTATTTCACCTCTCTTGTATAGAGGGTGAATCATTGCCATTTTCCAATCATCAGGTATCTTCTCCGTTTCCCAAACTTTTGCCATTTCTAGGCATAATAATTTGATCGTGCTTTCACCACCACTTTTGATCATCTCTGCTGTTATTGTGTCTTCTCTGGATGTTTTATTGTTTTTTCACTTCGCAACTATCTTCAGAATTTCTTCCCAATTTGGTGGAACTGAATCATTGTTTCTTTGTTTTGAAGACACCCTTGGCCATTTATCCGTGGATCTTTGCTGTTAGTCAGTTTATTGAAATTATTATTATTATTATTATTATTATTATTATTATTATTATTATTATTATTATTATTATTATTATTATTATTATTATTATTATTATTATTATTATTATTATTGTTGTTGTTGTTGTTGTTGTTGTTGTTTCTTGTTGTTGTTAATAATAATAATAATAATAATAATAATTTTTTTGCTCATTTTTCAGGCACCAGATGAATGTGCCCAGCAGTTAGCTCGGACTTTGAAGCATGTTGTGGAATTACAGAGAGTGAACCTTAGCGAGCCTCTTAAGTTGGAAACGTACATTTCACAGAACTTTATGGGATTCTTTGTTGCTGAAGAACATGCAGATATACTGAAGAGAATAGCTATGCAGTATGTAAAAGAAGTTTCTAATGCAAGTGAGTGCATTTAGACATATTTTTTTCTTTTTTTATTCCATATAGCCTGTCACTCAACACTGATTGTCATGAAACTATATTATCTTACCTAAAAAGTATACTAGACTAATACTTGTTGTCTGTATAACCATAATTCAGTATTTTCAATATTTATGTAGAAGTAGACTACATTTCAAATCATAGAGATAAAATAATCTTTTATGCAGCATTTGCAGGGGACTGTGATAATTATATACAGTACATCTATATACATTGGATGTTGGTATGTTTGAAGCTAATAGACTCAAAAACTACTGGACCGATTTCGCTGAAATTTTCACAATTTGTTCTTATTACATCTGAGAGGGATTATGAAGTGGTTTGAACGAAATCTGATTGGAAGTTCGGCACTAAGGGGTGAAAAGTAAAATAGGGGAAGATAAGCAAACTGCAAGACAAGTCCGATCAGCGGGTTGCCTACCCAACAGTATGTGAAGATGATGTGTTCCTTAAAACTTATTTCTGCTTTTATCAAATAGTGTGGGCTCAGGATACCCCTCCCAGCCCAAGGGAAGAGGATGAAATGTAAAAGTAATCGAAAACGACCAATATTAGTGTCGTATATGCTGAGGTAAATAAATGTACACAGGCAGGACAACGTCTGTTGGGTTTTGCTAGTACAGTATATACATCTTCATTATTGACTGTTATGCCTTTCATAATTCAGTCTGCAAGCCTGTGTACAGTCAAATGTCAGTATAACAAAATGCTAGGGTCTGTGAAATTATTTTTGTTGTATTGAAATTTCATTCAACTGAACATACACAACAACTAACCATTCTAGACATGAAATTGTACACGTACACAAGCATACACAACAATATACAAATTATACAAGTACAAATATACTTATTTACTTAGGCATACCTTATCAGAAATCTTGAATTTCATATTGAGTGTATTATAACTCTACTCTTTCATTTAGAGAAAAAAAATCTGTCATTTTCTTTTGCACTGAACATTTTACGGTGGACTCTTCTAGGTAATCATCAATGATAAGACTTACACACTTTATCTCTTATAAGGAACATTATTCTGTTTATTTAGAAAAATGCTGTAATTCACTAAGAAACACTTATAAGCTTCGGCAAGAAACAGGATTTTTCTTTCACTTTCACCAGCACTAGTACCATCGTCACCTTCACAATTTTCACTTGCATCCCTATCTTCCTTTTCTTGCATCTCGCTGTAAATTATGTGCTATTCTGTAATTTTGTTTTCCACAATCACTCCTCTGTTCATGTTAGTAAACTTATCTATGGTTACATTTGCAGGGGTGGAATTTTTTCCAAATTTCTGAGTCCAGTTCTTCTATGACATCAACAGGTTTATTGTTTCCTTAATTCATTCTCGATCACAGATGAAATCCCTGACTTACGCCAACAATTCATTATCAGTATCGAAGGCGAGCTTCTCCATGCTGTTGTGAATATTTCCATACCTTCTAGAAAGGTTATGTTTGTACTCCCTTTAACAGGGAGTCTTCTGAGAATTCACCGAGTTAATTGTGACCAACAATGCACTTTGATTGTATGGATTATCCCCTGATTGAGAGGCTGCAGTATAGATGTACAGTTACATGATAACTTCATCACTTCACCAAACTCCATCTGCCTTGGAATATTGTAAAGGGAAGAGCAATTGTCTACTAGAAGTGAGGTGAAGTGAGTTCGAACCCCACTGTCGGCAGCCCTGAAGATGGTTTTCTGCTATACCTTAATTAAGACCCTGGCCAATTCCTTCCCACTCGTAGTCCTTTCCTGTACCATTGTCGCCATAAGATCTATCTGTGTCGGTGTGACATAAAGCAACTTGTAAGAAAAAAAAAAAGTCAACAACAATTTTTGTGTACAGGCTTTTTTTTTTCTTTTTTCAGTCCAAACAGTCACAAGTGATAAGTTTCCGCAGTCATCCATTGGACGATTCCCTCTCTAAAATGATGTAACAATCTGGTGCTGCCTTTGAAGTCAGTGACATTTAAATGCAAAAGATCTAGCTTGAGCACGAACCATGCATAAACAACTTTGTCAATTTCCTCATAGTCTCCGGCTCTCATTCTCTTTCATTGCGGACCAACAGCATCAGATTCAACATTCTCCTCTGTTTTATGGTCCTTAATGAATTTTGAAAGTGTAGATGCGCTGATGGAATATTTCTTTCCAACGTCAGACTTCTTGTAACCTTCGTCAACTTCTCCTAAAAATTTAAATTTCTCCTTTATTGAGAACTGTTTGTATTTTTTCTTCCCTGTTGAGTTAACTGACATACATGACCTAAGGATACAAATTGTACTGTGTGCACAGAACATACTCTCTGCATACTGAAATTAGCAACGAAGGGCCTACAATTCGAGAGCTCTTATCCATGTTAACTGTAGATGAGATGACTGTCTACAATCTAGTTTTACATAATAGGATCAGTCATCGTTGTCCCTACAAATATAACAACAAAACAGTTTTGCTTATTGTGCAAGACCACAAGCAATACCCTCGTCTGGAAATACAGTACTGTACATATACACTTGGTTAACTTTCAAAAAGTAAATGTTGACTAAATCCTCCTGTTCATAACAATACATTTCACCTATTAATATGCTATTTCTAAATGATTGAACAAGAGGATTTAGTAAACATTTACTTTGTGAAAGTGTGAATGTGAATACAAAATGAAATTTGTATCATGTAACAGTTGGTTAAAGTAATTCCATGCTGTAACTCTCTCTGGACCCCCCCATCAACAGTAAATGATTGATAGTAGACTGTAGATGATATCGGAAATAATGGGATATTTTGAAACCAGAAAAGGGCACGCTTTCGCTGTATTCATCGACTGTACAAGGATGTTTGATGGGATCAACCGGTGCTCGGTTCGCCCGGAAGGACGTGGATTCGAATCCCCGTCAGGAAGTCGTAAAATTTAAGAAACGAGATTTCCATTTCTGGAGGTGCATATGGCCCTGAGGTTCCCTCAGCCTACACCAAAAATGAGTACCAGGTTAATTCCTGGGGGCAAAGGCGGCCGGGCATAGAGCTAACCACTCTACCCCATCACGTGCCGAGGTTACCAATGGTGGAAGCGTTTACCTTCCACTCCTCCAAGGGCCTTCATGGCCTGTACGGAGGTGACTTTGCTTTGCTATCATCATAGAGAAGCTCGAAGCTGCTTTAGGACCTGAAGATCATTTCCACCAGTTAATAATCAACATCATTGAAGGGAATGTAATAAACATCAGTGATGGTCTTCTTCAGTCAAAAGACATCATACAAACGAATGGCATACTACAAGGTAACCCCCTGAGCCCCATGATGTGTAATATGATCACACATGATGTAGTACAAAAAGATAGTAACTGGAGATGTGAATATGTTCTTATATGCAGATGATGTAGTTAAATTGAGCAACAGCAAGAGCTCATTACAGGAATCTCTTAATAGACTAGTGGAATGGTCTCATAAAAATTATATGCATATAAACCAGAGTAAGACGAAGGTTATAAAGTTCCGGAAAGGAGGGAAACGCTCCTCAACGGATATATTTACCTGCAGAAACCAAACAATTGAAATAGTCAAATCTTTCAAATATTTAGGGGTGTCTCTACCACTCACTGGATCCACTTTCACAAGGCACATTGAAGATATAACTGTGACTGCGATAAAGGCTGCAATGGAGATTCACAATCTCAAATGCCTTTCACTAAAAATAGCAATGTCATTATTCAAGCTGAAAGTTGCACAAGTAGCATCGTATGCAATTGAGATAACATGGCCGTACCTTTCATACAGAAATCTAAAAAATTTGGACAGAACTAAAGCCGGATACATAAAAAGAGCACTCTGTATCTCAAAGTTTTCACCAAATTGACTTGTATACCAGCTAGAAGACTTGATGACAACTTATAACCTGACACCAACCCCAGCTACCAAAAGGTTCATGGACCAATGACTCCAGAAAACTGCAGAAATAGATCTATAATTCTTTAATACTCCTGCCATGAACAATGATGAATGGAAATGAGCTAATTTTGAGCTACGTTACCTCTATACAAGAATAGCAATTCATGGTTTTCATCACCGTATTTGTAATAAGAAAGGTTTTCACCAGGTATCCAACGACTGTATTTGTGAAATCTGCGGTTCGCATTGTTCACTCTACCACTTGTTCGGCAGCACACAAAGAACACTTCCTCTTTCTCATTATGCTAAAGGTGAAACCTTGTATTGACAGTGAATTTCTATGTTTTTAAAATCGTATGTACACATTGTGTTTAATATTAAATATTATTATTAATTGCTAATACATTCCATTCATATTGGCTGCTTCCCACATCTTCACATTCCTTGTAAGAATACTGTAATGGCGCTTTCAGACAGTGGCTGTGCCTTTATGCAGCTTATGATTCACAATACACAGTAACTGGAGATGTAAAAAAAAAAAAAAAATTAAAAATATTGTTCAACCTTTATGTTCTAATGAAATCCTTGTCCTATCAGTGTATGAAAGTATTTGACATTGTGCCTTATGGAACTGTAGATGGGGGTTATGATTTATTTTCATTCAACTGAAAAATTTGTTCAACTGTTATTGATTGCGTTGACATTTGACTGCACACACACACTCTCTCCTCTCTCTCTCTCTCTCTCTCTCTCTCTCTCTCTCTCTCTCTCTCATAATTTTCCAGATATTTCTAGGGTCACTGGAGCCAGGTTTTGGCCAGGGTTTTAAGGCCACATACTCTTCCTGGCACCGCATGAGTTTTCAGGTGAAAATTCCAACCCACGATCGACTGGGATTCCAACCTGGGCTGTCCGGGCAGAATGCCAGCAGCTAACCTCTGCACTAAGGTTGACCCCCAAGTTGCACTGTAAAATTACATATTGGTATTCAGAAATCTTACTTAAAATGATCTTGGTAAAATCATCCTACAATGACATGTGTTAAGGCTCATAAGCATGCTTCCTTAATATACTAATGGAACCTTTGAGCGCTATTATGGCAAGTATGTTTATGAATGCTTTAGAGTAACCAAAATGAAGCTGTATGACTGGAATGCTATATTCAAGCAATTTGGTCTCAAGATAAGCAAGTCCAAAACAACAGTATTGTCTGTTAGTTGACAGAACATCCATACTAACATCACTCTACATGGAACCAAGTTGGAACACGTCCATCAGTTCTGTTATCTTGGCAGTGTAGTAACAACACACAGCTGACCATCTGCAGAAATCACTAGTAGAGTCCAGAATGGAGCACAGTTTTATCATCTTTTGAGAAAACTCCTTTGGGATAAGCAAGTTCCATTAAGATCAAAATTAGT
Organism: Anabrus simplex; assembly: GCF_040414725.1. Classification (NCBI taxonomy): domain Eukaryota; kingdom Metazoa; phylum Arthropoda; class Insecta; order Orthoptera; family Tettigoniidae; genus Anabrus; species Anabrus simplex. The sequence continues at coordinate 1,219,644,420 of NC_090265.1, read as the reverse complement.
ACTCTACAAGAGCTTTTTTTGTACCGGTTACAACATACAGTCAAAAAATCTGCATCCAAACCAACAGAAATATCAGAAAACTATAAGCAGTGGAAATGAGGTTCTTAAGAACTAGGATTCAGGAAACAAGGAGGAACAAAATAAGAAACTATGAGAGATGCCATCATGTCCAACACATCCACAAGAAATAAAGAAGAGATGGAAGGAGTCTTTTCATAAATTGCTGAATGTGAGAAATTGTGCACCGGGTGAGTTGGCCGTGCGGTTAGAGGTGCGCAGCTATGAGCTTGCATCCGAGAGAAAGTAGGTTTGAATCCCACTGTCAGCAGCCCTGAAGATGGTTTTCTGCGGTTTCCCATTTGCACACCAGGCAAATACTGGGGCTGTACCTTAATTAAGGCCATGGCAGCTTCCTTCCAACTCCTGGGCCTTTCCTATCCCATCGTCGCCATAAGACCTATCTGTGTCAGTGCGACGTAAAACCACTAGCAAAAAAAATAAATAAATAAAATAATTGCAGAGGAGATGGGAATAATACAGTGTGATGACTCAAACAGTAGAAAATGATATAACAATGTTATAGGTGGAATTAGCAGTCCGTAAAATGAAAATAGGGAAGGCACCAAGGACGGATGAAATTAGTGTGGAAATTATACTGCTGGACCTATTGTACTACAATGGGTATACATACATTAAAGTGCATATGGAAACAGAAACATGTCTCAGAGGACTGGGGAAAGGGAATAATAATATCCGTATTTACAAAAAGGGACCAAAAAATGTGCAGTGATGAGCCCAACTTAGCACACTGGGGCAAAACGCTGGCGACCAGGAATGAGTTAGCTGGAAAATTTATAATGGCCAATAATGGACCTTTTATATTGGTATTATTAACTGTAGAAGAATCGCACACTTATCAGAAGTGGTCAAAATAATGGGAAGAATATTAGACAAGAGTATGAGAAGGTAGGTAGAAGGAGAGTTGCAAAAGGAAGAGTATGGCTTTAGAAGTGGAAGATCTACAATGGATCATATCTTCAGCATGAAGCAATTAATTGAAAAGAATTAGGAATATGGAAAGTATCTGAGCACGATCCATGACATTCCTAGATCTAACAAAAGAGACTAGGTATACAAATTGTAGAAATAGTGCAAGCAGTGTACAAAAACTGTGTCAGCAGTGTTCAGACTTGGTTGGGAAAACAGAATGGTTTAGAAACTAAAATGAATTAAGACAGGGGAATGTGCTATCACCTCTTTTGTTTCTAATGGGCTGGACTGAGTGGCTCAGATGGTTGAAGCACTGGCTTTCTGACCGCAATTTGGCAGGTTCGATCCTAGCTCAGTCCGATGGTATTTGAGGGTGCTCAAATATGTTGGCCTCTTGTCGGTAGATTTACTGGCATGTAAAATAACTCCTGCAGGACAAACTTCCGACACCTCATTGTCTCTGAAAACCATAAAAGTAGTTAGTGGGATGTAAAGCAATTATTATTATTATTATTATTATTATTATTATTATTATTATTATTATTATTATTATTATTATTATTATTATTATTATTATTATTATTATTATTATTATTATTATTATTATTATTATTATTATTATTATTATTATTATTATTATTATTATTATTATTATTATTATTATTATTATTATTATTATTATTATTATTATTATTATTATTATTATTATTATTATTATTATTATTATTATTATTATTATTATTATTATTATTATTATTATTATTATTATTATTATTATTATTATTATTATTATTATTATTATTATTATTATTATTATTATTATTATTATTATTATTATTATTATTATTATTATTATTATTATTATTATTATTATTATTATTATTATTATTATTAATGATGATGGATGAAATTGTAAAGGATGCAAAGGAAGCATATGAGAGTAGGGAGATAAAATATATTAAGTACTCATATTGACTTACGTGGCTGAGAACTGAGAGAAGAGTAGAATTCAAGCCAGTAAAATGAAATACCTAAGAAGTATGATAGAAAGGACGAGTTAGTGAGGTGTTAGTATGGCTGGATAAGATGAAATGAAAAGTGATATACAAATAGTGATGCCTTTCTTACCAAGTATATTTTTAAAATTGCAAGAGAATGTTTGTGTTATTTCTGTAAAACAGTTCCAATTATTACTAATTTTTTGAGTAACTAAAGTTCTTTTCGGTTTAAAGAAGACCAATTAAGGGATATACAGTATTTCTTCTTCTTCCATTTCCTTTTCCAGATTCTCTCTGGGTAGGGTAGTGTACTAAAGCCCTCCACCTTACTCGATCTTTCCACCACTCCTCATCTAGTACTTCATTGCTATCGACTCCTCTATTTGCAATACATTTCACAACAGAACTCCTCCATCTCGTTCTAGGCTGTGCCCTAGGCCTCTTTGCAGTCTCTGTATCCATGAATGTTCTCTTTGGTATTCTCTCTCCTGACATTCTCATCATGTGTCCAAACCATTTTAGCTTTACTATATCAATCTCTTCTTGAAGTTTACACACTCCCACACTTCTCCTTATTTCCTTATTTCATATTTTATCTCCTCTTGTCTTTCCCTGTATGCTCCTCAAGAACCTCATTTCAGCTGCTTGTATCTTACTTTGGTTCTGCTTAGTCAACATCCAGGCTGCTGAAGCATAGGTCAGTATAGGTTTATAATAGGACGAGTATAAAACCTTCTTGCACTTCATTGGCACATCTTTGTTCCATACAATGTCTCTCACACACTGGTAGAAACTTGCAGACTACTGTATTCTTAAATCAATTTCTCCATCCAAATTTCCATCTTGTGACATCATGCTACTCAAATATTTAAAAATTTTCACTACTTCAAGAGGTTCATTTCCTATTTTTATCGGTCCCCTGGATTTTTTGTTACCTCTTGTTACGATCAAAGTCTTGCTTTTTGCAGTACTAATCTTCATTCCAAAATTTCTTATATCCTGATCCATAAATCAACTTGTGTCTGTACTTCCTCTTCATTATCTCCCCAAACTACAATGTCATCAGCAAAAAGCATAGACTTTACTTGCTCACCAATCATCTTCTCCTTGACATTATGTAGAATTCTATCCTTGATGATAACAAAGAGTAAGGGAGACAATACACTTCCCTGTCTTAAGCCTGTCTCAACTCCGAACCATTCAGTTTGACCCACTTTGGTTGTAACAGCTTTTGCAATTTTGATACAGTGCTATTACCATCTGCATTGTTTCATTCCCAATCTGTGCCTCTGTCAATGTTTTCTATACCAAAAAAATAAAAAAATAAAAAAATATATATATACAGTTGAACCTTTCTTCTGCGGACACCATCGGTTCCGTATAAAAATGTCCATTAAGAGAGCTGTCCACTGAAACAAGGTTGTAAAAATTAATCAAACATTTTAATGTCAAGGAACATCCACCTTAAATATAAGCATATATTTTTATTCTGATTATTCTAAATCATTTCTAACTAAATATTTGCCTGGGAGATATTAGAAGTTATTTTCCAGCCTTTGCAAAATTACAGCTTCGGGAAGTACATACATACATACATTATCATTATAGACTGTTATGCCTTTCAGCGTTCAGTCTGCAAGCCTCTGTGAATTTACTAAACGTCGCCACAATCCTCGAATTGCAACTAGTGTTGTGGCCTCATTTAGTTCTATACCTCTTATCTTTAAATCGTTAGAAACCGAGTCTAACCATCGTCGTCTTGGTCTACCTCTACTTCTCTTACCCTCCATAGCAGAGTCCATTATTCTCCTAGGTAACCTATCCTCCTCCATTCGCCTCACATGACCCCACCACCGAAGCCGGTTTATGCGTACAGCTTCATCCATCGAGTTCATTCCTAAATTAGCCTTTATTTCCTCATTCCGAGTACCCTCCTGCCATTGTTCCCACCTGTTTGTACCAGCAATCATTCTTGCTACTTTCATGTCTGTTACTTCTAACTTATGAATAAGATATCCTGAGTCCACCCAGCTTTCGCTCCCGTAAAGCAAAGTTGGTCTGAAAACAGACCGATGTAAAGATAGTTTTGTCTGGGAGCTGACTTCCTTCTTACAGAATACAGTCGATCGCAGCTGCGAGCTCACTGCATTAGCTTTACGGCACCTTGATTCAATCTCCCTTACTATATTACCATCCTGGGAGGACACACAACCTAAATACTTGAAATTATCGACCTGTTCTAGCTTAGTATCACCAATCTGACATTCAATTCTGTTCAATTTCTTACCTACTGACATCAATTTAGTCTTCGAGAGGCTAATTTTCATACCATACTCATTGCACCTATTTTCAAGTTCCACGATATTAGACTGTAGGCTTTCGGCACAATCTGCCATTAAGACCAAGTCGTCAGCATAGGCCAGACTGCTTACTGTAAGTACCCTGAACCAAGAACTCATTCTGCCATCAATTCTCACTGAAGCCCAATTGTCAACATAAATGCCTTTGATTGCTTTTAATAATCTGCCTTTAATTCCATAGTCCCCCAGTATGGCGAACATCTTTTCCCTCGGTACCCTGTCATATGCTTTCTCTAGATCTACGAAACATAAACACAACTGCCTATTCCTCTCGTAGCATTTTTCAGTTACCTGGCGCATACTGAAAATCTGATCCTGACAGCCTCTCTGTGGTCTGAAACCACACTGGTTTTCATCCAACTTCCTTTCAACGACTGATCGCACCCTCCCTTCCAAGATGCCAGTGAATACTTTGCCTGGTATACTAATCAGTGAGATACCTCGATAGTTGTTGCTATCCTTCCTGTTCCCTTGCTTATAGATAGGGGCAATTACTGCTTTTGCCCAATCTGAAGGTACCTTACCAACACTCCACGCTAATTTTACTACTCTATGAAGCCATTTCATCCCTGCCTTCCCACTATACTTCACCATTTCAGGTCTAATTTCATCTATTCCTGCTGCCTTATGACAATGGAGTTTATTTACCATCCTTTCCACTTCCTCAAGCATAATTTCACCAACATCATTTTCCTCCTCCCCTTGAGCTTCGCTGTTCACAACACCACCAGGATGATTTCCTTTTACATTGAGAAGATGTTCAAAATATTCCCTCCACCTCTCCAGTGATTCCCTGGGATCTATTATGAGTTCACCTGTATTACTCAAAACACTGTTCATTTCCTTTTTCCCTCCCTTCCTAAGATTCTTTATTACTGTCCAGAAAGGTTTCCCTGCTGCTTGACCTAGCCTTTCCAGGTTGTTACCAAAATCTTCCCATGACTTCTTTTTGGATTCAACAATTATTTGTTTTGCTCTGTTTCTTTCATCTACATACAACTCCCTATCTGCCTCGGCCCTTGTTTGGAGCCATTTCTTATAAGCCTTCTTTTTATGTTTACAAGCTGCTCTCACTTCATCATTCCACCAAGATGTTCGCCTTTTCCCATCTTTACACACAGTTGTTCCAAGGCATTCCCTTGCTGTTTCTACTACAGCACCCCTGTATGCCGCCCATTCACTTTCTATATCCTGAACCTGCTTAATATCTACTGTTCGAAACTTCTCACTAATCATATCCATGTACTTCCATCTAATTTCCTCGTCCTGGAGATTTTCTACCCTTATTCGTTTGCAGACAGATTTCACTTTCTCTACCTTAGGCCTAGAGATACTTAGTTCACTACAGATCAGATAGTGGTCTGTATCATCGAAAAATCCCCGGAAAACTCGTACATTCCTAACAGATTTCCTGAATTCGAAGTCTGTTAAGATATAGTCTATTATGGATCTGGTACCCCTAGCCTCCCATGTGTAGCGGTGAATAGCCTTATGCTTGAAGAATGTATTCGTAACAGCTAAACCCATACTAGCACAGAAGTCCAGCAAACGCTTCCCATTCCCATTAGCTTCCATATCTTCACCACATTTACCAATCACCCTTTCGTATCCTTCAGTTCTATTCCCAACTCTCGCATTGAAATCGCCCATTAGCACTATTCTATCCTTGCTGTTTACCCTGACTATGATGTCACTCAATGCTTCATAAAACTTGTCAACTTCATCCTCATCTGCACCCTCACATGGTGAATACACGGACACAATTCTAGTCCTAATTCCTCCAACTGACAAATCTACCCACATCATTCGCTCATTTACGTGTCTAACAGAAACTATGTTCCGTGCAATGGTATTCCTGATAAAGAGCCCTACCCCAGACTCTGCCCTTCCCTTTGTAACACCCGTCAAGTACACTTTATAATCTTCTATCTCTTCCTCGTTATCTCCCCTTACCCGAATATCACTTACTCCTAGCACATCCAGATGCATCCTCTTTGGTGACTCAGCCAGTTTTACTTTCTTTCTTCCATAAGCCCCATTAATATTGATAGCTCCCCATCGAATTCCATTTCGTTCGCCAAGTTGTTTCCAAGGAGTCCCTCGCCTGTCAAATGGGACTGGGACTCCGTTACTCCCATAGGTCCGAGGCTTGCTTAAAATGTTCTGAGCTCGGTCGATTCATGAAGCAGGATGCTGCCCTACTTGCACATAGTCCAAGTGAGGATCTCTCCTCTAACGGGTTATGGACCACCGGTGGATTGTATAGTCCTAGCCGCTTGAGCACAAGGAGGGCCATGACTCAGAATATGTCCGAGATGCCCACTCCCATTCCATAGCAACTGGTATCCCGACTCTCAGGACCACTTACTAGGCCACTCAGCCGTTGCCCATGGTTCACGAACTAGGACGTGACTACAGTAACCCACAAACATGAACCATTTCGGGAAGTAATGTGTGTGTAAATTTAGCACAGTTTTTCTTTACTGCAACATTCTCGAAAAGGGAATAAATTCTGTTAAATTGTTCCATTGTTGTATCCCCATACTCGCGATCCAGCGTGACATGTAAATTCTTCAACTACTGAAGAATCTCAACTTTCAGATAATTTGTAATTTCTTGCTGTTTTTCTCGTAACATTGGCCCACTTGCTCACAGTTTCTTTGCTTGAACACACTTGAACCACTTATATACCACAACGTTCACTTGTGCAAAAATCGCTCCCACTTTCTTTTCACTCCTCAATTCTTATTTTCCTCCCACTGACTTAAAATTTCATTTTAATTCTTTACAGTTGTGTTTGACTTTTCCTGCATTTGAATTTTTCAGAGAGCTTTCTCCCTGAAAGCCCTTGTCACTTGTAACTCATGTTTACTGAGCGCATGGTTTTTCTGTCAAAAACATGTCAGATGTAAGGCTTTTCAGGCGTTTGCTCTATTAACCAGCGTTTCGTCTTAGGTCTGACACTAGACTCATCAGAGTGGGATGTGTCTGACCCTACCCACTGACGCTGGGGTGTATGCAGGTGAACTTATCAGAAGCACAATCTGATAACTGCTTATGGGAGATAAATCTCCACAATGGAATTATTGCCTGCCTAGCAATTCCGAATGGAAAATTCTAAATTCCCATGGAGGGAATTAGATATTTTTCACCAATAGAGCATGTCAAAAATGTCAAAAACATATCAGATGTAAGGCTTTTTAGGCGTTTGTTTTTCTGTCCCAACAATAAAAGCACACAAGTCTCTTCCTCTTAAGTTTAACTGAACTACCTGACCTCAACCTTATCAGCAACAATCTGAATTATAAACAGAATGATGCAAGCTAGTTTGGAAAATCCCTTGGTATCTTGTGAGTAAACAGAGTCACTGCCAGCATTCCTGGGCAAGTAGAATTCTCAGAATGTACACTAATTAGAACGTAATGACCATAATGAAAAGTTTGGAAAGAGCCCTGTACAGAAGAATTAACTTGGCTACTACATCATTCTTATGTACATTTTTCTCTTTTTTCCTTGGACCCGAAATAGTACAAAAATTCAAAAGGATTTTCTGTCTGTAGAATGGTTTTAAAAGAAAGTACAACATACCTGGGTGTGCATTTTTTCTGGGAATGTGTAAATTGTTCGCTTAAGACAAGTGGATGGAACTAATGTTGATTTCCGCTGTCTGGAATTCAAGGTGTCCATTTAAATGAGGCTTATTTAACATGTGTCTTATGAAAAATAAAATCAGTTCCATGGAAAAATGCTGAATAAAGGTGTCCGTTGGGTCGGTTCGACTGTATAAGGATTTTTCAGTGTAGCTCCTTGGCTGAATAGTCAGCATTGAGAGCTTCCATTCAGAGGATCCTGAGTCTGATTCCTAGTTGAGTTAGGGATTTTAATCATGCCTGGTTACTTCACCCGGACTCAGGGACTAGATGTTTATGCTCATCCCAACACACTCCTCTTCATATATATAAAACACTCCACACTACCAACCATCACCGAAATATGCAGTAGTGAATACAGTACATCCTTTCACATAGAGTTGCATTGGGAAGGGCATTCAAACGTAAAACTGAACAAAGTCCACATGTATGACACAGTTCACCCCCACGACCCCATCAGGGTGGGAAAAAGCGGTAGAAGAAGATAAAAGTTTCTTTCGGTTTTGCATGACGAATTTGTAAAGCACTCATCAAAATCAAATCAAAATCTCTTTATTTGCAAATGAGGTGCCTACCTCGGTGGCAAATGGTACACTAAAATACATTATTGTCAAGCACTAAATATTAAATTAACAAGAGAACAAAATTTTCCTATAATACAATATTATACAATTTACGCTAACAATTTTTTTCTATTAAACACACAGCTCATCCTTAGTAAATTTATATTGTTTACAAAATTCTACTAATAATATCTCCTGTACTACTTACAAATATAGTCAACTGATATACTTTATGTGGAATTACTTCAAATGATACTGTACAACTGGTATAAGATTAAAATTTACATTGCATTTATTTACTTTTTTCTGTTTTCCTTTACCCATTCTGGAACCTAAGTAGCATAACGACCTGCTGCGTCTTAACCAGAGCCCCTTTTGCCACCACTTTTCAGAGTTCCTGAAGGGCCTTCACAGCTACCGTAGCGGTCCCAGGGCCCTCAAAGTCCCCACTGTACTTCACCCCTACAGGCAGTCCCCTACTTTGGCTGTCCAAACTCCTTAGACTAGGGGATGGAATTAATTTATTCACACACATTTTTTTATTTACATTAACCTGCACTGGTCGAATGCCCTCTAACATTTCATTTATTTTCTCTGTTGCTGTTTATTCTCTTCTTGAATATCTGTACAGATTTTGGAAAAGTATCAAACGCTACCCCTGGTAAACTGTTCCACTCCTTTACACCCTTCCCAATGAAAGAAAATTTACCCCAATCGCTTCTACTAAATTTCTTCTAATTTTACATTTGTGGTCAGTCCTGCTGATATAATTATTTTCCAACTGAAGCCTCTCACGGATATCTCCCCATGCTGCTTCTCCTGTATAGGCTCTATATAACCCTATAAGTCTAGTTTTCTCCCTTCTCTTACTTAAAGTTTCCCACCCTAGTTCCTTTAACATTTCTGATACACTACTCTTTCTCCTGAAATCCCCTGTTACAAACCTTGCTGCTTTCCTCTGCACACTGTCTATTTCTTTTATTAGGTATTCTTGGTGAGGATCCCAAACACTGTTTGCATATTCCAGTAATGGACGAACCATACTTAGGTAACTTTTCTCTTTTAATTCTTTGTTGCATCCTTTAAGTAGCCTCATTATGACATGTAATGATCTGTATGCTTTCCCAACAATGTCATCAACATAACCCTTCCAGTGCAAATTACTTTCAAATTTTACACCTAAGTATTTGCACTTGCCATCTTTTGGGATAACTACCCCATCCAAAGTATATTCAAATTCAGTTTTAAAACTCCTGTTTGTAAATGTTGTAACAGTTGATTTGCCTCCATTAACCTTCATATTATTCTCTTCAACCCATTGTTGGATACTCTCAACGTCCCTTTGTAATTCTGAACAATCCTCAATGGTATTTATTTCCCTATAAACAATTATGTCATCTGCATACAACCTTATTTTTGATGTTATATTATTCCCTAAATCATTTACGTATATTAAGAAAAGTAACGGACCAATTATACTACCCTGTGCAATTCCCTTCCAAACTTTCTCTTCCTGAGATACATTATTTCCTACTTTGACTTTCTGAACCCTTGAATTTAGAAATGTTTTCACCCAACGTGTAACCCTTACGTCCAGTCCTATTCCCTCCAATTTCTTTAATAATATTCCATGTTCCACTCTATCAAAGGCTTTGGAAAGATCTATGGCTATGCAATCTAACTGGCCTCCTGAATCCAATTGATCTGATATGTCCTGCTGAAATCCCACCAGTTGTGCCTCACAAGAAAATTTCTTTCTAAATCCATACTGGCTCCTCATGAATCAATTTTTTTTTTTTTTTTTTTTTTTTTTTTTGCTAGGGGCTTTACGTCGCACCGACACAGATAGGTCTTATGGCGACAATGGGATAGGAAAGGCCCAGGAGTTGGAAGGAAGCGGCCGTGGCCTTCATTAAGGTACAGCCCCAGCATTTGCCTGGTGTGAAAATGGGAATCAATTTTTATCATCACATATCCCTCTGATGTACTTTGATATTAAACTCTCCAGTATTTTACAAACTATACTGGTCAGGCTGATTGGTCTGTAGTTTTCTGGTTTCCTTTTATCACCCTTTCCTTTATAAATTGGTATTATTATAGATTCCTTCCATTCCTTTGGTATTACACTATTATTTATGACATAGTCAAAGAGAAATTTTAAATAAGGCACTATGTACCACCCCATTGTCTTTAACACCTCCCCAGTAATTTGATCACTTCCTGCTGCTTTTCCTTGTTGAAGCAGTTGGATTTCTCTGAAAATATCTTCATTTGTGAATGAGAAGCTTCTTGTTTCCCTCTGTGTCTCTCCTTCTGTATCTTCTGTTTTGGTTTCCAACTCCTGACAATCATCTACTGAATATCTGAATTCCTTACTAAAGAGGTTTGCTTTCTCAGTATCTGTTAAATAGTGTTCACCCGCTTCTCCCACCACTGTAGGAATTTGGATTCCTTTTCCTTTTTGATTCCTGATATATGAATACAGCTTTTTCCATTTCCCTTTGTGGTCATTACGCTCTTGAAGAATGCCATTCATATAATTCTCTTTTGCTTCCTTTTTCACTCTATTCAGTTCCCTCATTAGCTGTTTTCTAGTGTCTCTACTCTCCCTACCTTCTTTGATTTTCCTGTTTACTATTCTACATTTTCTTTTAAATTTTCTTATTTCCTTTGTATAATAAACAGGGTCTGAGGTCATTTTACCCTTCTTAACAGGTACAAATCTCTTCTCTCCTTCCCAAATGATTCCTTTGAATTTAGCCCAAAGTGTATCCACATTACTCCCTTCACTTATCCAACAACTGAATTGTGATTTAAGGTAAGTCCCAAATTCATCAACTTTAGTTTTTCTGTACAATTTCTTGTCTTGTGTGACCCTCTTATTAAGCCTTTTTGGTATCAGTCCTACATCCATTATTACAGCCTTATGGTCACCTATTCTGTCAATTACCTCAGTTTTATCAACAATTTCCCATGGTTTAATCAAGAATACATCTAGTAAGTTATTGAGACGAGTTGGTTCGTGTATTACTTGTGTAAATCCTCCCTCCCAGATTAACTTATTTGCCAGTTTCTGTTCATGGGCTTCACTTGTAGCTCCATTCCATTCAACTTCAGGTAAGTTTAGATCTCCCCCAATTATTACCACATCATTATTATTGTTTTTATGAGTATAATCTATTATTTTCTCAAATATTTCCACGTCCCTTTCCTCTCTTCCTGGCCTGTATGTTCCTATAATTCCCACCTCCATCATATTATCACAAATTAATTTTATCCCTAATATTTCATCCCTTTCATGGCTTTAATATCAAGATGATTGCTTACAGAAAGGAGTGGAAGGAATACCAAGAAGATATTATTTATGAAGAGATGAAAGTGAGCTATGACTGATTGTGTTTATTGGCTGACTTCATTTATGAGGTTTACACACTTCAAATTCCACCACTTATGGCCCATAAGGAGTCAGTGGTATGGGTGGAAACTGTCATATTGCAGGAACTGTTGATAGTTAGTGGGGTTGATTCTGTCATCATGGAAATGTGAGGCAGTGTTGAGAAAAATGAGAGAAGTGCCATTTTAAATGAATACATATATTGGAGTTATTTAAACTTTCAAATTTCAGGGATGACACGATACTCTTTACAAGGTTAATTTGACTGAAACCCCTTTCACAACGCACTTTATAGAAAGTACAGAAATTATGTTGATATTATTACTGTTATCAGGGCAAATGAAATATTAAGCGGTGGAACTCATGCAGTTCAACGTTCCCGCCGCACGGTGGAGCTAGTGTTAGTTGGCCTTAAACGCGACTGCAATACTGCATACCGTAACATGAAATAGCTAGAGCTTTTATACATAATTTAAATACACATTAGTGCAATTATTACTGTGAGCCCTATATCCCTTTCAGACCGAGTACGCACAATTGTGCGGGTTCGTATTTTAGTTATCCCTGACCGTATTTGATGTTTTTTCGGCGCTACACCGGACTGCAGTGATTGTGCAGGACACGTGGCGTGTATTTCAATTGATTTTAGTATGCGCTTGACCGCCAGGGCGAAGGAAGAAGAGTTTAAAAAGCACAGTTGATCGGCGAGATGGCAGGAAGCAGTAGTGCCGAAAGTAAGTATTTATTTACTGCGTTTATATTAATCTAGAAGCTTTACTGAATACCGGAATATATTCAATGAAGTGTGTACATTGGTTAGTGAACGTAAATTTTGAAGCTACACCGTCGTACGTGATACAACAAGGTTTTGAATTTTGATACGCACAATTGTGTGGGTCCTGTTTTTCGGATGTTAGTTGTTATTTTGTAAAATAAACTATTAATATGTGTATTGAGGAGCATTTTAGTCAGTTCTTGACGTACAAACAAAAATTCACACCTCCAGTTTTCTTTCAGGTCTGAAAGGGTTAAAACAGAAATTTACAGAAATAAATGGTAAGAAATTTAATGTAGGGCACACACAATTAAAAATGCTTTACCTCTAATTGGAAGAAACTTTCAGTACTTTTCTTGCTGCTTTAGAAGGCGAGTTGGACTTAGCCTCTCTTGATTTCCTGTGCCCGAAAAATAAATCTGCACTTAAGGGCAAATATATTAGCAGATGATCCTATGAGCAGCACAAATTTCAAAACACTGGAAGTTCGTATATCATCTCCACACAATCTGAAAATATTTATTGTTGTATCTTACGGCTAGTTCGGATTCCAATCCATCAGCTTTCTTGTGTTCCAGTATAGTTGAGTGAGATTTTTCAGATCTCAGGATGTTGATTCGTTTCAGATGAGCTGCAAGACAGTCATGGCCAGTGTTAAGTCTGAAGAAGGCTACAGCTTCTCTTCTTGGTATTATTTTATTCTGATCCTATTTAGCATCATTATCTTTCCATAATTTGGTTTCTGTTGTTTTCTTTGCCATTTCTTCATGCCTGTTTTTAACAGTATTTTTCAGAATCCTTTTTGCTGAGATAAAATCAGTGTGACTGGCAGGTTGTTGTAGTGCGGTACCTTTTATTGGCTAATCTGTTTGCCTCTTCATTACCTGTTATTCCAACATGAGAAGGATTGTGGCTGAAAGTTGAAAGTTTAAATAACTTCAATATATGTATTCATTTAAAATGTCAGATCTCTCCCCGCTTCTCTCATTTTTCTCAACACTGCCTCCCATTTCCATGATGACAGAATCAACACTTAGAGCTAGAGCTTTTGGTACATAATTTAAATACACATTAATGCAGTTATTATTGGAAGCACTATACAACGCACTAATGTAGTGTTTACAGAAATAAATGGTAAAACATGTAATGTAGGTCACACACAATTAGTCATGTCCGCAGCTTACCTTAAGCTGTACGTGTCCCCTGGGTGGTGCTAAACAAGTAACAATTTTGGCAAAAATGTTCCAGAATATTGAAACATGAGTCTGAAAATCACCCACAACGTGCTTTCTCCTTTCGGCTTTTCTTTCATAGTTGCATCTACATGTTTCATCACGCGTAGAAGGCTAACGAAGGATATTTTGAGGCATTTAGATACACTACCGTCAAAGTCCCATAATTTGGAAAGAATTTTCATGTCACTAAGGACACACTGAGTTTCAGAATCACATTCTAATGATTTCACACACTCACTGCCAGATGCAAGTTTCTTTGCCACTGTGTGAATGAAGTAGCCACATAAATAATATATGAGATTATCGCCTGCTTTAGCTGAACTGTTATTATTAACTCACAGACCTATGGGACTGAGGCCTGGTTCAATATCTGTCAGGGTAGTAGTGCCCCTTATCTGTTCATGAATATTTTCCTTTACATCCCTACTTCTGTCTTTCATCTCATGCCATTGATCTTATCTGTTGCGCAAAGGATGACAGCTTGTGGTCAACAACATCCTCTCAGTTCACTGTAGAGGAAAGAAACATATATAGACTGAAGCAAATGGAGGTGAAAGAAGTCTGTAGAGGTGAGATGGTCGTCACTGCTTAAGCCCTGTATAAGACCAAAGTGCCTTTCAGTAGGGTCTTGGTTCAATTTTGCTGTTAAGACATACTTATATCCTGAAGACCAAAGGAAGTCAGCCAAATCCATTGTGTTCTTGAGGGTGACTCAAAGCGATTCTAGAGCCACGACAGATGCAAAAGTGTTATCACTATGTAGGATAACTTCGTGGTGCTCTTTCAGAGTGTTGTGATGCTTGTCATTTCTTTGGAGAACCTCAATTGGCAACTTCAAATTCATAGCATCGAAAATGTTCATATCATGCATAAAACTTTTAGTTGCTTGGTTGTTTTCGAAGCTAAACACACCAAGTTCTCTATAAAACACAAGACCTACTGCAACCGACCTGCTTAGAAGCTACATTGCCAGCTTGACACTCATCTTCTGAAAAACCTTCGGATTTATGTGAGCAAACTTTAAACGCGGCGCAACTCTCTTGCTAACATTTGAACTAATTTCAGTGGCATAAAGCTACCTGTAATATTCATAAGTCACAGTGTGACTGTTGTACGTTCGCTTTCTGTTCTTATGAAAATGATTTCGCACACATTTGATCTCATGACAAATATCACCCACAGCAAAGATTTTTCTACTTGTGTTACACGGATTTAATACATGGTTTTTCACATTTACCACCTGTCCTGAAATGCCAAATTCCTTCTTTGCCTTTTTATTGGCTTTACTACCATCACAAATAAAGGCTTCTACCCTTGTATTGTTGTTTTCTAGCTGTATGAACATCTACAAAATCAGTTTTGCAATGGTACAGCCATCAGTTGCATTCTTGCTCAGAAAAATTGCAATAGGTTGACCCAGTTTTTCATAAGTGGAGCAACAAAAAACATGAGTGCGTGGTTACCAAGAACATTTTTATCTTCATGTTTTGTGAATTCACCCTTGTGTACAAATCCATCAAAACTGCACATGGCAGAGTTATATTGGATGTCCTCCCTTAACTTCACTTCATCAAATATAAGTACACGGTTACGGTGATTTTCGTCACTTCCCTCCATATCACTGCGGATAGCTGCTGAAGCATGAGGATTTACACCATAGTTACACTTCAGTATACAAGATCATTTTCTTAATAATGAGAGTGTTGGAAAGGGAAGCATTTGATGCTTTTTGCAATGTTCATATCCTTTTCTGGATTTTATCAAGAAGAGCAAACTTTCCAAAATAAATTCTGGCTCATAACACAATCCATGCGATTTTTTAGAATTTTTTTCAGTCATGGTGCGAATTACAAGTTTTATCTTGTCTGGTAAATTGTCCGTGTTATATTTGAGTACGACAGACTTTAATTTAGCCATTTCTTTGGCCTTATCACAACGTTTCTGCTGTTTTCAACAATGATGCCTTTTAAAAGTTTCATTTCTCTGCGCAGTCGTATCACTTCATTTCCAAAGTTGTTAGGTGACAGAGAATTATCATAATTAAATACGGTGGTAGTATTGTTCGATTCTGTCAAACTCCCCTCAATTCCTTTAACAGTTTATATTTTCTTGGTTGGTAGAGAGCAATTTACCAGGGCTCTCCTTTTATGGGGTTCAAAACTTAAGTAGCTTGGTACTCCCGGAAAATGATATGGCACAGCGTTTTATGTTAACTTCATCCTGTTACAAACCAATTCCACTGTTTTTCCATCTATAATGAAGGCATCCACTTTGATCAGCATGTCGTCACTAAAATGTATGTCACACACACGATTGTTCAAAATTAACAGTCTATCACTCCTTGGAATTTTTCTGCTCCATTCACTCAAACAATTTTCTTAGGTCTGAACAAGTACCTACAATCCCCTTTACTATATCCAGACTTACGACCTGGCACAAAACAGCCTGGCATGTTCACGATGATGATTACAATGAATAACACCACTCATTTCACACGTAAATAATATTTTACGCTCTAATATAGTGCGTCCCGCCTATACAACAGCTCAACAGCTACTCATTCAGGCCAAACAGTATAATAGAGTTAGAAGGATGTTCCACCATTCAACACAATGTAAAATATTTGAAATTTATTAAGCGAAAACCGGTTTTGACTTCTTTGGAGTCATCGTCAGTTCTTGTAGAATAATGAAATCAAAGGGAATTTGATAACAATCATCATAAGGATTGCCTACATACATCTCCATAGGTTGACATGAAACATGACAAAATTATATACACAATGGCAATTGCCTAAATACATATCAATACGTTGACATAAAACATAATGACAAATTACGTACACAATGACATGAAACACTTGGCACTTTAAGAAAGTTCTTGGATTTGGGTCACCACGGAAATTAAAATCATAATCTATGACATGCCAAACAATGCGTGCGACGCATGGTGTTTAAAAATGGAACTACATTCTCTGTACAACAGAGCTTTATGGAAGTTCCAACACTTGATAACTTGCCCTGGTGTTACTGAATTAACAACATTACCATCTCTCTTGTGTATATTGACACTGGCGGAAAAAAATATCCAAACACCATGAAATAAGGAATGCAGAATATGGAAATTTTGGCAATATATTTGTCGAGGTAACATTTAATTCATTAAAGGTACAAGATTACAGGTTAATACACGCGCGAGAAAAGCTATCGCAAATGTGCAATGCTGGTCCATTAATAACCAATGTTATCGCCTTACTGTTGAATGCAGGCATGTAAACTTGCATGCATTGTGTCATACAGGTGCCAGATGTCAGCTTATGGGATGAAGTTCCGTGCCTGTTGCTCTTGGGATAGTTAATGCCAGTTATGGATGATGCTGGAGTTGACGTCCAATGATGGCCCATACGTGCTCGATTGGGGACAGATCGGGAGATCGAGCAGGCCAAGGCAACATGTCGACACTCTGTAGAGCACGTTGGGTTACAACAGCAGCATGGGGGCATGCATTATTCTGTTGGAAAACACTACTGGGAATGCTATTCATGAATGGCAGCACAGCAGGTCGAATCACCAGATGGACGTACACACCTGCAATCAGGGTGTGTGGGATAACCACAAGAGTGCTCCTGCTGTCATAGGAAATTGCTCCCCAGACCAGAACACCTGGTGTAGGTCCAGTGTGTTGACGCCGCAAACAGGTGGAATGCAGGCACTCACCTGGCCTCCTCCCAACCAACACACGGCCATCACTGGCACCAAGGCGGCACTGGCTTTCATCGGAAAACACAACGGACCTCCCCTCCATCTTCCAATGAGCTCTTGTTTGACACCACCTGAAGTCGCAGGTGGCAGTGGTTGAGGTAAGTGGAATGCATGCCACAGAGGATCTGGCTCGGAGCTGTCCTTCAAGTAACCGATTTTGAACAGTTCTTTGCGTCACTGTGGTGCCAACTGCCACTCAAATTCCTGCTGCAGATGCAGTCTGCTGCGCCACAGCCATACGCCGAATATGGTGGTCCTCCCCCTCGGTGGTGCCACGGGGACGTTTGGAGCTAGGTCTTCTTCTTCTCATGGCCACTGCTGCCACCTCTCATGCCCACTGGAGACATTCCTGCCAAGTCATTCTGCAATAGCACGGAAGGAAAATCCACCTTCACGTAGCCCCATTATACCGCTTCGTTTAACCGCAGTGAGCTGTTGAAACTGGTCTCTTCTTCATTGTAGAGGCATTCTTAACCCACCCACAGTCACTCCGTCCAATCTCACAGGTAAGTAACGCTCTCGCACAGTACAGCCCGTATTTAAAGCAAACCTGATGTGTAACATCATGGGGCCACTACTAGCGCCACACTAATGGGATTTGCAGGAAATTAGAATCAACATCATATTTTAGATGATGAACACGCCTACCAATGTTTGTTAATCTAGCACAACCCCTTCTTGGTGTTTGGATATTTTTTTCCGCCAATGTATTTGGAATTAATAAGTGCTAAACCTAATTTGGTATAGAACATAGATGAAGTTAATTTTTGTGGATAATGATGTATCAACAATTTTAACACTGTCAGTTAAGGTTGTCATGGCCACAGATTGAAAAATCACAGCAATGGATACATGCTTTTGGGTTATTAAGTCGTGTGCCATCTGGGCTAATTGGTTGGACTGGCAGATCTCTCCTCCAAGATGCTGCTTAGCAGTGATAAACTGTCTGCTCAGCCCTGCTCTGTTAGCTAATATGGATTGCTAACCTGCTAAAGGAGATGTGTTCTCTGTTATCAAAACATGTTGTACTCCCCATAGAGATACAATGCCAGTTAGGGCTTTCACTGCTACTGATAGGGTTCCATTGATTCCATTGCTGTGATTTTAAATTCTGCAGCTGTGAGAGTCTTCATTGTATCTCTATGGGGAGCACAAAATTTTTGGATAACAAAGAAACGCTTCTCATTTAGCAGGTTAGCAATCCTTATTTGCTAACGCAGTGGACTGAGATCTTAGAAAGGTATTCCAGGCCATCTGATGAGCCCAGATGGCATACTCTGGGCAAAGTGCTGTGCGCACGTGCAGTCCAACAACTCAGAAGTGTGGTTCCATAACTTAAACATTATTTACTTTGGTCATTAACTTTCATAATTAACATCAGTTGTTAACTTTGTGGGTTTGCCATGAATATATAAGTTTGGTAATAAAACAATAAAAATAATCTCTAGCTGAATATGATGTGTCAGTGGAGAACTCATGTCGGATGAAGAATGATAAAATGTCCAGATTTAGAAAGAAGAAATTAAGAATTTCTCTAAAAATACAAGACCTCAACATTACGTATTTAGGGTCCTAGGATTGATCAGTTTTTGACTTAATGTTCTTATTTTACTCCTAGGAGTTCAAACTGTAGTATTGACTAAGGTGACATGACCTAGGGAGAACAGATTGCCATTATTAATGTGCAAGTCATTCAAGCAATTTCAAATCAATTTTTTTTAAACATGCAACTATGGATGTAAAATATCTTTTAATTCAGATTTGAAGTAATAGGTATAAATTTTTAAAAATCTGTTCCTGTATTCCTTTGTACAAATTAAGTAATATTCTTATAAATTGTTTTTGAATCTGTAGTCAATTTTGAACATCTTCCGAAAATATCATCAGTTATAGCAGGCCATTCCAACTAAGCTTTTGAGGGCTAGGGACCCCTGACACCGCCCCATGTCTACCCAGAGCTGACCCTGCCACTACTCTCTGTCGCTGTGGCTGTAATATATAAATGCACGGTGTGGGTTACGGACCTGGTCTTTTTTAGCCAACATTACAAACCATTTGGGTGATATAAACATTTAGTGCTGTGTGGGACAGAATTTATGCATAAATGTTGAAAAAACATTTACAGAAGGAAGATGTTGAAGAATTCTCATCTTTAAAACCATGTGACTTGTCCAATTGTAACATTGATAGTTACTGTGAAGGTTTTAAATAGTGGTTTAGAAATATTGAAGAAATGTCGCCAGATTAAACATTTTAATGATTTCCTTTCTGTAAATTTTGAGCAGGCTCCATTGAGGTTTCAAAGAGAATTGATAATGCTTCAGTGTAAAAAAATTTTGAAATATAGGTATTACAATATTCCGGGTGGCCTCCTTGCATTAAGGACTTGGAACAGAAGGAGTTTCTGCATTTCCATGCATTGGCATACAAATTATTACTATTGTTGCCACTGATGCTTTCATGGCCCATACTTATAGACATGATACTGTATAGGCTTTACAGTATCATGTCTATAAAATTATTACTATGTTTGGTTTTACATACCCTTGTGACCAGATATTATCAGTCATGAACCTGAATAAGAGTAAAGATAAGTCACGTTGGTCCAACTAATCAATCAATCAATCAATCAATCAATCAATCAATCAATCAATCAATCAATCAATCAATCAATCAGTCAATCAATCAATCAGCATTGATCTGCATTTAGGGCTATCACCCAAGTGGCACATTCCCTATCAGTTAGACATGATAATCTGTTGGGTTTTTGCCGTGTTAAGGGAAACAAAGCAAAAGTCTTTACATTTCGCAGAGACTTTATTCCATCTCTTCAGAAGAGAAAGCATATCTGTCCATGAGGAAGACTTTCCTAGCAATGATGGTTTGTACTTAAATCAGCTGGAGTGTTGGTCTATTGTAAATGGTACTCTCATTCATCATCACCATCACTAGCTTTCCAAGTGGGAAGTTATGATGCTATCGTAATTCAGAGCAAGATGTTTCTGTTCAATACGCCGAATATGACTGTGTGTTAAAAAATAGTCAGCGAGATCATCAGATTAATCAAAGATGATGGGGTAAGAATATGGTTGAAAAAAATAAAATTATGTGCAACAATAAACCAACAAGGACAAAATAATATAATAGAATAGAAATGAAAAGGGAGAGGGTGAGGATGGGAAGGAGGACATACTACAACAAAATTAATGAAATGAGAGTAAAAGGAAGTGAGATTTGTACAGTAAACGGTGCATGCAAATTAAGAAAGTACATTTCCTTAAAGCCAATAGTAAAAATGTGATAGTTCTCCTACATATGCTCCGGCAAAATATCCAAGCAAATTGCTTCAGTCCCATCTGTTCCCTGCGTACATTACTGAGCTATTTCACCACTGCATGACTTTTAGCTATTTCTTCTAGGATGGGCAATTTTATGAGCAGAAAGATGGTGTGGCTATGGGAAGTCCACTTTTGCTGGTCATACCTAATGTATTCACAGAACATTTTGATGAGGAGACTATTTCTTTGGCATCCATCAAACCCATGGCTTGGTGGAGATGTTGATGTTACATTTGTGGTCTGGACAGGAGGTCCTGAGTAACTTTACCACATCAGAATCCTTCCATTAAATTCCCTGTGGAGATATATTTGAACAGATGCCTTCCATTCTGCGATGTTCTAGTGAAAAAGAAACCGGGTGGCTCCCTAGAACACACCATTGATTGTAAGCCCACCCACTCAGATCGCTATCTCCATGCAGATTCTCACCACCATCCAGCACAAAAGTAGGGTATTCTGACAACACTCACCATGAGGACAAAACAAATTTGTGAGCCATCCACTATCCAGGTAGAGATGGACATACTCAAAGTCATGTTGAAGGATATATAGAGCTCCGCATCCCAGAGGGACTAAGCAAACCTCACAGAATGAAGAAGTGAAGGGAACTGCCTACCTTTCTTCTATCCACAATATCACAGACCGAATTGCCAAGATCCCTGCAATCACAATATACCATAAAAACTGCATCTGGCACCATTACAAAAATTGGTCCCAGTGTAGGTAAAAGCAAGGACAAATTGTCCCCACCATAACATCTTGGGGTGTATGAAATTCTCTGTACTTGCATCAAGCCAAATATGCTGGTCCATTGGTACTCGTATCAAGGATTGCTAAAGAAATCATCTCAACCAGCCATAAAAATCAGCAATAGCTGAGCACTTCCTATCATTAGGTCATGATGAAATGTTCCAAAATGTTTTAAGCTCTTACCAACACAAAACAGGTAACAGGTAGGGACCCTCTTAGAGGCAGCCTTGCCCAGGGAGTGGCGCCCCTGCCTATGTGAGTTCCACAGCACACTGATCTGGTGTGTAACATCTGGTATAGGGTCCCAGCTCAGGGTGACGAATGAAGACCTCAACGGCAGCAAAAGCAGAGAATATGATTTGGTACGGTGGAACTGGCGAAGGAGGCAACCCATTCCTTTGGGGGTAGTACAGATGGAACCCACTACCTTGTGGGATGAGGAGGGATCCTCAAAGGCTAAGGGAGAAAACCCAGAAAGAAAATCCTCAATTATGTTAGGCCTAGCAAGCCAGTAAAAGAGCTTATTTGTAGTTGCTTTCAAAACACATAAGAGCCTCGGAACGCATTTATCAACTAAATTAAGACGCCAGCATGAGCAGACTCATGTCAGGGATGATGGTGTGTGGCCTGATGATAGACAGAGTCTTGCAAAATTATCGGAGGAGACTAACACGGATTGGGACCATCAAGTTACTCAGTCTCACAGGAAAATGTGAAGAACTAGTTGACCTCATGGAAAGGAGGAAATTAATGATACTGGGGCTGAGTGAAACCAAATAGAGAGGGAAAGGAATGAAGAAATTAAGAAAACAGTTTACACTGTATTGGCATGGAAATGACAAAGAGATGAGGAATAGTGTTGGTTTCATCATGAGTAAAGATCTAGAAGGAGTCGCTGACATTCAGTATGTTAGTGAGAGAATACTAAAGGTGGCTGTGCATGTAGGGAAAGAAAAACTAACTTTGGTACAGGTGTATGCACCTCAAACTGGATGTTGTCAAGAGGATAAGAATCAGTTTCTTGATGATTAGTAAAGAGAGAGTAATCATTATAGGAAATCTGAATGCACATGGACAGATAGAATAGGATATGAGAACATAATGGGACCTCATGGATATGGTGGAAGAAATATAGAAGGTGTCCTTCTTTATGAGGAATGGGTTGGTGGTGAAAAATAGTTTGTTCAAGAAGAGACAGAGCCATAATATAACACGATACAGTTGGGGTGGACTACAAAAGACTGTAATTGATTATGTCATCTCAGATGAAGAAAGCAGAATGGTAACAGATGTCAGAGTAATACCCAGCGAGAGCCTTGACAGTAACCACCCTTTATTAATAGTGGACCTGAGAAACTTCTATGTTCCAAAAGTACAGAACAGGAAAATGTCAAAAATCAAAGTATGGGAACTCCAGAAAACAGATAAAAAAAACTGAGTATCAGAACTGGATAAAAACCCTGTTACCAAGGGATGAAAGGAAAAATGGAGAGGCAGAATGGACCAGACTAAGGGACACATTGTTTAAGAAAGCAACTGAAGTTTGTGGAAAGACAAGTATGAAAACAAGGGAGGAGGAAACACCGTGGTGGAATGAAAGAGTGAGAGCAGCAATCAGGGAAAGAAAGGGATCAGGAGAAAAATAAACCCGATCATACTAGAGACGAGGCAAAGATCAGAAACCTTGAACAATTATACCAAAACAAGAACAGTTACAGAAGAAAAGATCAAGGCATGGAATATATTCACTCAGAAACTGGAGGAAGACAGCAGAGGCAATAAGAAACTACTGTATAGTGTTATCAGAGGTAAAAGGAAACCAATGAATACCGTAAAGGCACTTGAAGATGAAAATGGAAATCTGGTTAGGACAGAAAGTGACATGAGAGAAGTCCTGAAGAACCATTTCGACCACCTACTGAATAGACCCTTTCAAGAACAAAATACAGAAACAGAAATCCAAGCCTACAATGAGGAACTTCCTATCACCTGGACAGAAACTGAGACAGCCTTAAAATCTATGCCTAAAGGAAAATCTTCAGATGCAGATGAAGTAAATGTGGACATGATAAAGGCAGCAGGCATGCAGGGTATACAATAGCTGCACAGAATACTAAATGCCATATGGACAGACAACAAAAAACCTGCAGATTGGAACAAGGGTGGTATAATTCCCCTGTTTAAGAAGGCAACAGGTGGAAACCCACCAGATATAGAGGAATAACACTGCTGTCTCATGGGCTAAAAATTGTAGAGGTCATAGAAAGGAGATTAAGAACCATCATTGAAACACAGTTAGAGGAGGAGTAATATGGATTCAGAAGTAATAGGTCACAATGGATCTCATTTTTAGCATCCGCATGCTGATGTAAAAGTATTGGGAGAAAGGCAAGAACCTGGTCATTGTATTCCTGGATATAGAAAAGGCCTACCCAGCTCGATAGCTGCAGTCATTTAAGTGCGGCCGGTATCGAGTATTCGGGAGATTGTGGGTTCGAACCCCACTGTCAGTAGCCCTGAAGATGGTTTTTCGTGATTTCCCATTTTCTCACCAGGCAAATGCTGGGGCTGTACCTTAATTAAGGCCATGGCCGTTTCCTTCCCAGTCCTAGCCCTTTCCTGTCCCATTGTCACCGTAAGACCTATCTGTGTCGGTGCAACGTAAAGCCAATAGCAAAAAGAAAAAAGAAAGTAAAGGCCTATGCTAGTGTTATAAGAGATAAGATCTGGGAGTTCCTGAGGAAAAGAAATATGCCTGAAGGACTGGTAAGGAAAATTCAGATGTTGTACAAAGACTGTATCTTGTAACAAATTGGGGAAGGTCAATCATCATGGTTTGAGACCAAGAGTGGAGTTCAACAAGGAAGTGCACTGTCCCCACTACTGTTCATCACTGTTATGGACAATATAATGAGGAACATCAAGGAAAAGTTAGGTGAACTGAATGCAGTGGCCTTTGCTGATGATATGATTTGGGGTGAAACAGAAGAGGAAATACAGACCAGACTCAACATATGGAAATCCCAGTTTCAGGAATATAACGTCAACATCAGCGAGACCAAGACTTTGGCAATGGCAGTCAACAGAGAAGGGCGTCCAGCAATGTGTAAAACTAGGAGACCACCAGCTAGAGTGTGTGGATTGTTTTCCTTACCTTGGAAGTGTAATCTCCAGTGATAATTTGGTCAGAAAGGAAATTACAAACAGAGTGCAAAAGGGATCAGAATTCTACTAACAAGTAATAACACTTTTATGAGATGACACGATTCCAAAACCGGCCAAACTGATGATATTTAACAGCTATTTCATAACAATATTGACCTACAGTATGGTATTGAAGCGTGCACCCTCACAAAAAGAGATTCATCAAGACTGCAAGCATCAGAAATGAAATTACTTAGATCCACCATCCAGAAGACCAAGATGGACAAGTTAAGAAATGAGGAGGTGAGGAAAGAAGCCGGAATAAAGACATCCCTATTAGACAGAATTGGCACATCCAGACTATGATGGTACGGGCATTTGATGAGGATGGAGCCTACAAGAACAGCCGGGATAAGTTTGGAAAGACAGGTGGATGGGAAAAGACCTGCAGGAAGACCTGAAACTTGATGGATGGACATGACAAGTTGTATATGGACAGGAAGAAGTGGAGGAGGCTCATTAACAGTATCCGGGAAACTGGAACTGTACAATGATGATGATGACCAACACAAAACACTACAGGTCTAGGATCATACAGGAAGTGGTGGATATACATAAAAATCTTAATAATATTAACAAGGACTCTATCAGTTAAGCAATTGACAGCTATTGAAGATTTATGTAGATAGTTCTTTTCCATGCCCTTCAATGCCATTATTTCATTTTGGTATTTCAAAATTTATTACTCTCCTCATCACTAAATGGTTCACTCTATTCGCAGCAAGGTGTACATTGGCCAAACATGTCGGTCCATTGGTACTCATATCAGTATTTTCACAATCTATGTGCACCGGTTACTGTACTAATTCTTACTACTTCTTTTTACTCTCGTTTCCTCAACTTTGTTATAGTATGTCCTTCCTCCCACCCTCACCCCCTTACTGTTTTCTTCAATTCTATTCTTTTGTTCTTGTTGGTATCTCATTGCAGTTCATTTTGTTTATTTCTTCTTCCTTATTCCTCCCCCATTATCTTTGATTAATCTGATGACTGTTGTCTGTTTTGCAACACACATATGTATTGTAAGCAAAACATCTTCTTTTGAGTCAAAATGTAATTGTCACTTCTCACTAGGAAAAGTATGCACAGTGAACCATCTGGTGATGACCTTCCCACTAGGAAAAGTATGCACAGTGAACCATCTGGTGATGAATGAGAGTACCACTTACAATAGACCAGTGGTCCAGTATATTCAAGTTCAAACCATCATTATTAGTTATTAGAGAACTCCTTATGGACAGATATGTTTTCTTTTCTGAAGGCGCAGAGCAAAGTCTCCATGAAATGTAAATAATTTATCTTTTCTTCCTTTGACATGGCAAAAACCCATAAGATAGCATGTTTATCAACATGGGCTGTGAAAGCATCAATTTACATATCACTATCAGTTGTTTCCATACTCTATGATTTCAAAGGAATTGGAAATTTATTGAACGTCTCTCTTGGTAAATTATTAGAATTCCTAATTCCCTTTTCTATAAACAAATATCTGCCCTAATATGTCTTCTTGAATTCCAACTTTATTTTCATATGATTTTCTTTCTTTCTTTCTTTCTTTTTTCTTTTAAAAACTCCAAGCTTATTTGTCTATTTCCATGCCGTCTCAGTTTGTCTCCTCATTCCCATGTCTTCCCAGCCCAAAATTTACAACATTTTTGTACTCTTTTGTCGGAAATCACTCACAGAAATTTGTGCTGCTTTCCTTTGGATCTTCTGTGTATGGGACCGTCACCAGGATTACTTTGGTTAAGAACTAAAAAAAATCCAAAGAAAAGCAGTTTGATTTGTTTTGGGTGATTTCCGACAAAAGAGTAGCGTTACAAAAATGTTGCAAAGTTTGGGCTGGGAAGACTTGGAAGAAAGAAGACGAGCTGCTCGACTAAGCAGTATTTTCTAAGCTGTGGGTGGGGAGATGACATGGAATAACATTAGTAGATGAATAAGTTTGAGTGGTATCTTTAAAAGTAGGAAAGATCACAATATGAAGATAAAGTTTGAATTCAGGAGGACAAATTGGGGCAAATGTTTATAGGAAGGGGAGTTATGGATTGGAATAACATACCAAGGGAAATGTTTAATAAATATCCAATTTCTTTGCAGTCATTTAAGAAAAGGCTAGGAAAACAACAGATCTGCCACCTAGGCGACTGCCCTAAATGCAGATCAGTAGTGATTGATTGATTCTCCAATTATTGAATCAAGTAATCCTGGTGAGGGTTCCATACACTGAAATCGTACTCTAATTGGGGTTGTACCAGTGACTTACTACAACCCCTACATATCCTCTTAACCATATAAAGAGATTTGTAGCCTTTATTTATAACCCTGATAATTGTAGATCACTGGGCGAGTTGGCAATGCGGTCAGGGGCGCGCAGCTGTGAGCTTGCATCCAGGAGATAGTGGGTTCGAACCCCACTGTCGGCAACCCTGAAGATGATTTTCCGTGGTTTCCCATTTTCACACCAAGCAAATGTTGGGGCTGTACCGTAATTAAGGCCACCGCCACTTCCTCCCCATTCCTAGGCCTTTCCTATCCCATCGTTGCCTAAGACCTATCTGTGTCGGTGCGATGTAAAGCAAAAAAAATAATAATTGAAGGTCTTTCTTAATATTAACACCTAGGTACTTACAGTGATCCCCATGAGTTACTTCCACTCCATCAACACAGTAATTAAAATTGAGAGGAGTTTTCATCCTAATGAAACCAACAACCTGACTTTTCACCCCATTTAATGTCATACCATTGTTGCATTGGAAGCAGTGTTAAGCATTCATTCTGCTCAAACAGTTTTCCCTGGCATCACGGTATGTATGTTCAACCCTTGTCCCGTTGCTCTACGGGATTGCATATGATGTTCGATGATTCTTTGTAGCGAGTTTTTACGACTGGGTGCCTTTCCAGATGTCAGCCTCATCAGAGGAGTTAATGTGATGAAATGAATGATGTGATTTATGTTAGTAGGAAGGGAGAGAGTGAAACCTGGTGCTAGCAAATAGCGTACTTGTGTCAAATAGCACCAAGGTGTCTGCTCAAGTCTTAACGTTCCCCCATCTGTCGGACAAATAACCATCAACAGCGTCTCACTCCGTACAAACACTATGGAGAGGTATGGAATTGAATCCAGACTTATGGTGCACAATCTAGTGATTAGTAATAGTTTACCACCACCACTCCTACCCTGCTAGTCAACATTCTCAAGCGAAGCTCTCTTCTGGCTCTCAACTGTTGGTATGGAACTTTAGTTATGAACTTGAGATGGTAGTTGTACATATTGTATGTAATATTCTATTCATCATATGCTAAATAATAAATAACATTCTGGTGGTGAAATTATTTCTACCAACATGACTCGAACCAGAAAACCACGGTGTGCAGACTTGATGCCTTAAAAATCCTGGCCTCCAAGTGGACTTCCATCACTGATATCACTAGACAGGTGAAATTAAAGAAATGTCAGGTGTTATCCTAAATGTAGGGAAGAAAAAAGTTTTTATTTTTAAAGGTTTTTTTTTGTAATTCTCTCTGCGTTTCATAAAATGTGCTGTACACCTTCCTCCCCTCCATCTCTTTTTCACTCACTGGCCGTCTCTCTCCTTCGGGGCTTGCTCTCAGCCCTCAGAGCCCGTAGCTGCCCTGGGTCGAGCATGCAGGTTGCCCACTTGGAATGGCCTGGGTTATATGATGCCCTGTGATCTATACATATTTGGATTTTTAAAATCAGAGACATTTATTACTTCTTTTCCAGTAATTAATGATAACTACGAACACCTTGATGCACTGTCGGCTTGTTTCCCGTGGTGCACTACTGCTACAGACAGATACGTCCCAAGGGGAGTACATTGCAAGCCACAAAGTACGGTGCAGTTTTAACCTTTAGTTGTTACAGCATGGTGCATGGTTTGCTTTTTTTTTGTTTGTCTTGTAATATATTTTTTTAGTATGTTATATTGCAGCCAATAAAATGTAAATGTATAAGTGGCCAAAGAAAGCATTTTAAATTCTAAGATGTGTATGCAGTAGATATTACCAAAAACCATTAGCTTACTCTTTGCCGTAGTTGATTGATGTCGTTCATATGTGACATGATGAACATTAAAGGATTTTACTTTAGTTAGGTGTTTTAAATGTGAATATTTAGATTTGTAAATCAATTGTGGATTGTGCTTGTGCATTCTCTCATTTTGTATGAAGTAGTTGAGTGTTTGTAATGTTCAGTTAGATATTTAAAATAATATACTAAATTGAATAATATTTTTATTATCGATGCAGCTTAGTGTATACAGTATAACTTGCTCAAAGCGAAATTGGAAGGGACCAAATTTTATTCTTTATGAATTAGACAAGTTTTTGCACTACACAAAACATTGTTTATTTGCCTTAAAACAACCACTGTTACACAAAATATGATACATTATTTTTTTAAATATTATTTAGAGTTTAACCTGTATCTGCCTACTCACGATGCTTGACTATCCGTGATTGATGTACACAGTACTGTAGTATTCTGATTTGTTAATTATTACTCCTCCAATTTATTACATGCAGTATGATATACAGTATATAATTTTGTCACTATTTCACAACACTTTTCTTAAAATTACTGCACCCCACTGTCGGCAGCCCTGATGGTGGTTTTTTGTGGTTTCCCATTTTCTCACCAGGCAAATGCTGGGGCTGTACCTTAATTAAGGCCATGGCCGCTACCTTGAAGCACATGTATTATTTTTCAGGAAGCTACAGACGAGTGATGGTAATGCGATCTGACCATTAAATGAAGTAATACAACCAACTAAAGTTTTTTTTCTTTGTAATTAAATTCGTAAGAAAACCATTTTCCTCTTATATTTTTGCTTGTTAATGACATCCATGTCAGGTTAAATCTACCGTTAATAATTAAATCTTGTTAGGTGTAGTGGTGATAGTCACAAACTTAATCCCAAGTGTCAAGTAGGTGTTAAATCTGAAAGTCTTTTCATTTGTATATTTTATTGTGAAAGCCTCACTTCCAAATGATTAACTTTTAAATGTTTTATTGGAGTTTTGTTGTTGACAAATGCCTTTGAACATTTATTGAATAATTAACAAGTCATGTTTAGCTTCTTTATTTTGGCATGCTGATACAATTAATATATTTGGGATCTTCAATCCAACAATTCAGTCGATTTGACTTAAACTACGGTATTTGTGACAGTCAATCTACAAGGACATCCGAGGTCAGTCCGATTCCATTAAGGGCTCATTTGACTCCAATTATCCTGTACAATGTTGAAGTTAGTGAACTGCCTTAACAATTAAAATAAAATCTCGAGCTCAAGTCTCAGGAGCTAAACTTTACAGAATCATATGGAACAACCCATGGTTGTTAGTAGAATCTGACACACCGACTTTCAGGTTATTACTGTGGTTTTTGGAGGAAGTTAGATTTACTCATGATGGTTTTCTTCTTCTTAGCCCTTCAGGCAACATTGTGAGGAACTTGGCCATGTGACCCAGAGATACTGACACAGATTTTGATAAATATCATTCCCGTTAATTAAGAAAGTTTACTCTCCAATTTTTCTTGATTTAATAAATATTGCCTTAACCTCTACAAGTGTTTAATTTCATGTAAAGTAGAATATTAACTATTCTTGCAGTCCTGTCAGTAAATGACAAAGAACCAGAAGAACCTCTGAGAAGGTAAGAGTGTTCATAAATGCTACCAACTTATTCTGGTGAAGGATTATTTTTTGGACAGGCTGCAGTTAAGAGCTAAGTACCAACAGCATAAGGAAAATAGGAATAGGTACTAAAGTCAATGGGGATGTGTGGAATCTGATTATGTCAGGGTGGGAGAAGTTTAAAGGAGCAGATATTATTATCAGTGGGGTACTGTGTAGAAGGGATATTGACTAGAGGATGAGTGGGATTTAAATGAGACAATGGAGTGGGTATGTAGGAAATTGGGAATGAGATTTGTATATCCTAATGGGTGGGTAGTAGATAGGGATCTATGCTCAAAGAGCCTTCACTGGAACTGTAAGGGTATGTATGAGTTAGGGGTTTGGTTAGAAGATTTATAAGGAGGTATATTCAGGGAAACATGGTGGACTAGGAAGCTGGAAGTCAAGTAAGTTTGACATAAACTTGTTGGTGTTAAACTGTGGAAGTATTGTATAGAATGAAATAATTTAATAAAGGTATATTTTCCGGATATTGTAATTTAAGTTGAATCATGGCTTACGAGGGAACGGTACGAAGTCGGACGGCGAATTTCGATTTGATTTTTACATATTCGTGAAGGTCTCTTTAAGCTGAAACAGATAGTGGAAGTCTAATTTTTCGCTGGTTCTTTTTAAGGGGCCATTTGGGAGTCCAAAGTTGGCGGTGCACGCAATGAATACTGGCACGCGTCAGCGCTCACAGCCAGCGGCTGCCCTGCCTCGCCTTCTCTCTCCACTCCTTCGGTTCTCCTCTCTCCCCCACCACATACGGCTGTCTACAGTTGTGTATATGGGACGGCGAGTCCTATTCTATTCGGTTAAGTTCTCCACGACTGATGGCTATTCCACATACAGGAGATCGCATTGGATTATTCACTTTGTTATGGCCGCTTGCAACATTAGTGCAGCTCTTATTAATGCCTTCGGTGTTAATATTCAGAAAGCTACAGGGCTTTCTGATGAACAGCAAATTATGTGCTGTATATACAAATAAAGACAAAGTTTGATGAAATTTTGGAGGGAAAATGCGAATTTATTCAGGAGGAAGAAGCCGTTTTCATTGATTCAGAAGACGAAGATGGCGTTGAAAAGGGGACAACATCACCGAAAAAACGCAAACACGGAGATGAGTTTAACGAAGATAATAAGTCTTGTAATGGCCGAGGAAGATCCTGTAAGTCAGTGGAAGATTATGATTCCGAATCATTGCTGGACATGTATCAAAAAATAAAGGAACGAGGACCTATGTACGCTGTACGGAAGTATAAGAAGACTCGGAGACAAATTTTTGGAATCGTCAACCACGTTGAACACAATGGAGAAATTAGGAAATGTACAATGGTTCGAGCTTATGTGAAAGAAGAGTTCACCAAGGCAAGGATGCGTTATTTATATGTCACAAAATCGGACATTGAGCGTTGGATTGGTGAGGGTAGAGAGTTGTATTGCCCCAAACACTCTCTCCAAAGCGACTCACACTTGACAAACCATAAAAGGCGTTTGAAAATTCGGTTCCGAAAAGTAACCAAACTAGTGAGTAAAACGTTTAAAACAGACGAAGAAGTTCGACACGAAGTGGCTAAAAAGTTTGTAACATTCATTAATGAAGTGTAAGAAAAGAAAGAGATACCGGAGGCCAATATCTGGAATTCGGACCAGCCCCGATTTGTGTACGAAATGGCAACACAGAGAAGTTATGATTTTCGTGGTATAAAAGACGTTCTTGCTACGGTTGTTTGCCGAAATAGTTTTATGCACTCCCACACAGTGCAATATCACATTTCTAAAGCCGGAGAAATGGGACATTTGTTCTTGATCGTTTTCCAAAAAATTAATGGAAAGTTTAGACCTAGAGTACAATAAAGTATCAAACCCTACATGGATGCCTTTAAATATGTCGTAATTGATTGTTCATCTTCCGGTAAAATGGGGAAAGGGCATGTACGTGACTGGTTCCAAAACGTTTTCCATCCGCAATTACAGGAAGACGGAAGAAATCTTCTTCTCATAGATTCATTCAGTGGCCAGGGCAAAAATGCACAACTTGAATCCCTGACGAACAAACATGTACACATTGAATACATACCGAAAGAAACTACGTATCTTTGCCAGCCGTGTGATCTTGGACTCTTCCGACAACTAAATGTTTAGTCCGTCGAATGGAAAACATTTGCCGGGTAAGGAATTTACACGGTCAGGCAAAATTACAACCAAAAAACAGACTTTTCATTATAACTAATCAAATACTAGCGCATAACCAATTACAAGCTGATTGTGTTGTACCAATGGTGAAATATGGTTGGAAAGCGGGTGGTGATTCCATTAATGATATTATACTACAATTTCATACTGTCTCTCAAACGAATTTTCATGATTTGACTGATAAAAAGTGTGCTGGAAATGATTGTACCAATTTTTCGTTTACAAGGTGCGCACATTGTTGTCTTGTGCTTTGTTATTCACATTTTGTGTTAGATTTTCACTATCATGCCATGAACAATGAACCAATGCCATACTGTGTTAGAAAACGTCATTTCTTGAACACTTTGAATGTCATGATGATGCGGATGATATTTGATTATGTATTATTTGTATGTTAAGTAGTGATTTGCAAACTATTTTTATTGTTTATCTATTCCATATTGAATTCATCTTTGTAAAGAAAATGTCCCAACTAACGTCAGCCTTCACCCGCAATCCCGTGTACACAACTGTAGGCAGCCGTATGTGCGTATGTGGTGGGAGACAGAGGAGAACCGAAGGAGTGGAGAGGGAAGGCGAGGCAAGACAGCCGCTGGCTGTGAGCGCTGACGTGTGCCGGCATGTACTGTACAATTCATTGCGCGCACCGCCAACTTTGGACTCCCAAATGGCCCCTTAAAAAGGACCAGCGAAAAATTAGACTTCCACTACCTGTTTCAGCTTAAGGAGACCTTCACGAATATGTAAAAATCAAATCGAAATTCGCCGTCCGACTTCGTACCGTTCCCTCGTTAGAAGTGGTGATATGGATGCAGAAATCTTTCATGGAACTGGAGTGTTTATCAGAGAGATAGGATATGAACGCTAAAACGAGGAGTATTCCTACGGGTGAATCGGTAAGCTACAAAAAAGTTAAGGATGAGAAACATGAAATTCAAAGTATAAGGCTTGTCTCTAAAGGTATTAGGTAACTTCATGTTTTTGGAGTGTATAGACCTGAAAAAGTGGCACTGATGCTGATGTGGAATTATTTGATTAGATAATCATCTGTATGTGGAACAACACAGAAAGGAACATTATTGTAGCCGATGATCTCAGTTTACCAAATATTAACTGGAAAGGTAATGTGATTGACAGAGAACGTGATCAACAGATGATAAATAAGATAATGTTTGACGGACAGCTGAATCAGAACGTGATGGCACTAACTAGAAGAAAAACAATTCTAGACACGCTGATAAAACCAGACGAGCTCTATAGAGAAATTGAAGTGATAGAAGGTATAAGTGATCATGAAGCTGTTTATGTCATAGTTAAAAATAAATACGATAGAAGGAAATTTTGTAAAAGTAGGACTTAGTCAGTACCATATGCACTTAAGCGTGAGACTCCCGATTTTTTCATCGTTCTTCCCAATCTCCTGGACCGATCCCCCAATTTTCACAGCAGTTTCAGTATTTTTTGTATTATTTTAAACTCCCGCGCGTTTCCTCATTCTATCGATGTATGGCTGAGTATGGCTGGTCGATAGTAGTTCTAATAATCACAATAGGATGCCAGTATGGGGCACGGTGGCCAGCCATGTGCTCCTCCTTGGTCTATAATACAGTCAAATACTCAAATAGCTTAATAATAGGAAGTGGAAGTCGCAAATGAGTAACCTAACCTCAGAAGTAGCATGCCATAGACGTCTACCCAGGGCAGGACCTGCATAACTGCTCATGTTACGTCATGTAGTAGTGCTTCTTGGTTGTATGTCTTAATATTTGTTTTGGTCAAAATGTCAAAAAAGATATATGATGCATCATTTAAAAGCGCTTATAGGGAAGAGTTTCCGTGGTTCAGTGAATCCAGGAAGGGACCAACGTTCACATTCTGTACTATATGTAGCTGTGATTTTTCACTTGCGCACGACAGGAAGTGCGATATACTTAAACATGTGCAAACAAAAAACATTAAGGAGAGTGTCCAGTGTGTAGAAGGAAACCAAACACTGAACTTTTCATGTAAAAATCAGGATGTAAATCCTGTACGAATGCCAAGGCTTTTTTGGGGCCTTTGTTTCACAAAATGTTTCCTGATTTGGAAATCGCTAAACGATATGGGTGTGCTAGAATGAAAAAAGCATGTCATTACAGAAACGTACATGGAAGAAAGGGCGAAAATTGTATCACATCTGCAGGTGAATGCATTTTCTGTTGCTACTGATGGTAGCAATAAAAGCAACTTGAAAATATATTCTATTGTTGGAAAATTTTTTAGGCCTGAATTCAGTGAAATTCAGAGTTGTTTTCTCTCCGCGCCTAATTTAGAAGGGGATGCTACAGGAGCTAACATTGCCAAACGTTTGCTCTCAACTTTTCAGTAATTCTCCATTCCATTAAAAAACTGCCTAGCTCTTGGTGCTGATAATGCTCCTGTAATGGTAGGATTAAAGAATGGTGTGGCAGGATGTTTTAAGCAGGAAAATAGTAACATAATCATCGTAGGCTACTCTTGTCACCTAATTAATCTTGCTGCAGTGAAGGGTGCAGCGTGCTTGTCTGTAAATGTAGGTGAAAGTATAATTGATTTATTTTTTTATCTGGAAAGGATTGCAAAGAGGAAAGAAAAGTTCAGAGAATTTCAGAGTTTACACAACACAGAGATCAGGAAAATTCTGAAGCATGTGCCTACTCGATGGTTATCACTAGAGCCCGGATTTCCATGCAAATGCATGTTCCTAAATAAGCTGGTTACACATTTGAAACTTTGCAAATATTCGTTTTATGACTAATCAATTCCAAACAATCGTACTTTTTTTGGGCATGTTTGTATATTTTGGCCTGTTTGGGAGAAAATTCATGCATAATGCATATTTTGACAATTTGAATTTAATAGCAAATAATTGGACATTTGTATTGGATTATATGATTTTTCTTCTTACTTTGATGCATATATTATGTTAACTTGCATGATAGTGCCTTTTTTGACATGGGTTTGCAGAATTAGGGACCTACATCCACGTTATTTGTATATTATTGAGAGAGAGAAAGGAAATGTATTCCTGACATACTACTTGACAACCAAAGGTCCTATAATCCAGTTAGCCAAGCACTTTGTCTGGTGCTTGAGTATACATTGACATAAGCGGGAAGACCCTATGACGACCGCTCTAATCCTTAGAAACAAGGTGTCCCAGTAAAAACTGTTAGACGAAGAAATCAAAACTTGAATCACACTACTGTAACGCCACTTTACTGAGATAGCAGCTTACGAACCTTTGTTTTGCTCTGAATCCCGTTTTCTTTTCCCGGAATTTCCTACCCCGAACTCCGAACTCTCACTCTTCACATGTCTGAGGCCAAAATAATTGAGAAAAGAAGGGAGTTGGAAAGCAGCATGCTTACACGCTTGAAATTGCAACTTAGTGTTGGACTGTGCTGTGAAATGTTGGTGTTAAAAGTCTATGGAAGTCTTCGTGTCTAAGTGGACAGAGGTAAGGAATTTCTAAGTTAATTTTCGAAAAGAGATAACTTCAGATATACTTTGTCCTAAATGTCTTCATTTAAGTCTGAACCTGTCACTTTTTGTGAGATAGAAAGACCATTTTATGTGTTTAGGAATTTTGTGTCAGATAAACAAATGAATTTGAATGAAGAAAATGTGGAGAAATTAGTTATTGTACAATGTTTCAAAAGGAAGTGAAAATATAACAATACTGAACTGAACTTTGATAGTGCATATTTTCCGATTTATTGCGCATGTTTCATCATTTGATAGTGCATGAATGCATGCAAATTTTGAGATTTGGTAGTGCATGGAAATCTGGGTACTAGTTATCACTAAGAAGGTGTTTATATAGGATTTTGCTGCAGTGGGACCCTTTGGTTACTTTATTCAGTAGCAAAATTGTGAGTAAGGATTCTCAGATGGTAACTTTGAGGACTTACAAAAACCTAAGCAGTCTAAGTGCAGATGTGTCTTTGTTTGTCTGAAAAGGTGAAGCATTGTCATAGCATTTCACCACGCTCCTCAGTTAAAAGGAAAACCCAGTCATCACTTTCACCCAAAATAAATGAAACTACTGATGACACTAAGAGCCGTGCTTTGTCATGTGAAGAACAACTGTTCATTTTCCTTTCATCAAATTAAAATAAATCTTTTTGCCTTTTTCTCTCAAGTTTTATGGATATCTTTGAGAATCCAAATGTAGTTCTTCATTCAGGTATGCCGCACATCCTCTTAACTCAGTTTTGGAGGAACTATTGAAGAATGTGATGGCAAGGTTTGTGAAACCACACATTATTAAAATCTTGTAGATTATAATACTCCAGCAAATCAAAAGGATGATTGTGATCTGATCATAGAGAACTCTGCATTTATTTTGGTGAGCACTTTGAAGTCTGAGGAAAAGTGCATATTCTTTAAGTCTGTTAGAAAGTGTTTCTCTTCATCATGTGACTACATGGAACACAAATTTCTGTTTAAAGGTAAAGTTTTAAGTAATGCAGAAGTTAATATTTCTGCTGTAAGTCAGGTATCATTTTCTAGCCTTAGATTTTTGATTAACAAGTTTCCAAACATTCTGACTAGTGAAACGGAACATTTAGATAAAGAAACAGATATTCTGCACCCCCAGTTCTGTAACTTTCAGCTCAAAGAAACAGACCTGGCAAAAGGAAGAATTGATGTTCAGTGGGCATTTGTAGGTCAGGTGAAATCAGCTGATGGTATACTTAAATATGACCGACTCTAAGATGATGCTTGCTATTTTATCAATTCCACATAGCAATGCAGAATGTGAAAGGATTTTTATCAGAGTTACAAAGTCAAAAACACAGTTCAGATCCTTGCTGTCTGAACAAACTTTGGATAAACTTTAACCTTGAAATCACTTCAGCAAGGCAAGTGATTTGAGCCAAAATTTAGTTCCGAGTATCCGAAGAGGGCTAAGTCAGCTACGGGTGTGTTGAACAACAGTTAGTCGTAATGTTTTCAGCATGTTGAAGGGTGAGAAGTCACATGTTCCTAATGTTCAGGTATGTCCAGTATTTGGTATTCACATATAAATAATGAAAAATATGTATATGTAGGCTAAATGTATTGAATTATAATGAAGTAGCACATGTTCTGCCATCAGTGATGTGTTGTAATATGTCACGATTCACTGCCAAATTTCTCCTGATTTTTTTTACACTTTAAAATTGCCATGTCTGCTACTGTCTCCTCTGCACAATCTATCACATTTAGCCAGGGTGCGAAATTGGAAAAAAATGGTGGGGGGGGGGGGAAGGATCATAGGGCTTAACTACTAGTGTTTACTTCAAGCAGTACCCGGCTGGGGACGGGATATGTAATTCCCTTGTAAGTAAATTACCCCCTTCTCCTGAAAAATATAAATTTTAAATGTTTTTGTTTGAATTCTGTTGTTATAATAAGAATGGTGTCTAATGAAAAATATTCCTGGGCTTCAGATGGACCAGCCAGAGTGAAATATAGGCTGCATGTGCGGAGCTGTTTTATTGCTCAAGGTCTGGCAGTCATCTTATGTGTATTATTGGTGTTGTTTTTATAAAAATAAGCACTGATTTCAGTAATATATGCGTTACATTTTCCTCATTTTATAATGTAAGAAGCCCCCTGGGCAATTTTAGTCAGGGGGAACCTTTGAGATAAAATCATCGGTGGGGGGGAAAACTCTCCCTTTCCCCCTGCGATTTCGCACCCTGCATTCAGCCATTTATGAAATTACTCCTTCCATCTTCTCTTTATTTCTTCTGGATGTTTTGTCAACTCTCCACCTTCCTCTTTCATCATATTTGTATAAATTCCATACAGCATTCTTTTACTGCCAGCTCCATCCATTTGCATCTTTTGTGTAAACTTTTCTTCTCTTATAAATTTCTAGCATTTCCTTTTATTATCAAGATCCTTTTGCTTTCTTTTCATCTTTATTCCATTCTTGCCATGCTTTCATATTTTCTTTCACTGCTTCTCTCACCTTCTCACTCCACCACAGTGTCTCCTTTTCTTTCAGCCTCATTCTACCACTGGCCCTCTCTGCCCCACTAACAAATGCCCTTTAGAAGTTCGACCATTCATCTTCTATATTTCCTACTTCAGTACCTGGAATTTATTGTTTCAGTCTCTCCAGAAATTCTTCCTCTACTTTATTATCTTTTAATTTTCACACTTTTATTTTACTATCTCTTTATATGTAAAAAGAATGGGAAAGGAACAGGTAGCAAGAAAGGAATTGGAAAGAGAAGTAAAGGGAAAGGGACCAGTTGGAAGACCAAGAAGAAGGTGGATGGATCAAATTTGGAAGGACATTAGAGAAGCTGGATTGGGTATGGCAGAAGTAATGGAGCAGGAAAAGTGGAAGGGCAGAAAGAATTGGAGGAGGCTTGTTAACCACACCCAGGTGACTGGAGTGGGACATTGATGATGATGATGATGATGATGATGATGATGATCTCTTATCTCCTTTAATTTTTTTATTTTTCCCACTCTCAATTTTGCTATCCCAACTCTGTGATCTCTATTGAATACTTCTCCTGATAAAGCTGTTATATCCATCAACTGTCTGCGCATAGTCCTTTCCACCAGAAAGTAATCAATTTCTGATTTTATTCTTCTGTCACCCCAACCATATCTTGTAATTTTCCTTCTGTTTTTCTTCCAAAACTATGTTGCCCATAATAGTACCATTCTTCTCACAAAACCCAACTTAGCCATACTACTTTATTTACAATAAATTATTTATTATTGTTTAAAGGGACATAAATACAAGTGTTTAATAAAGGAGGAAAGCGGTGTTATAATTTTTTCAGTCTTTTACACAAACTGGTTGTAGTTATTGATTGAAAATTGTGCACTGTAACTCTTATGTTATAGTGCCATTATCACTTCGTTTATTATTGTAACATTAGTGTTATCATGTGCTCACTCGCCATAAGTCCTCAAAATCTAAAATATCATCTTCAATTTCTGCAGTTAGGGTTATTTTTCTGTGTGCAAAACTATTATGGAAATGCAGAAATGCTGGAGGAACAAACTTTTTTTGCAAGTTGCTTTATGTCACACCGACACAGATAGGTCTTATTATGGCGACGATGGGAGAGGAAAGGCCTAGGAGTTGAAAGAAGCGACCGTGGCCTTAATTATGGTACAGCCCCAGCATTTGCCTGGTGTGAAAATGGGAAACCACAGAAAACCATCTTCAGGGCTGCCGACAGTGGGATTCGAACCCACTATCTCCCAGATGCAAGCTCACAGCCACGTGCTCCTAACCGCATGGCCAACTCACCCGGTGAGGAAGAAACTGAGGAAGATTTTGGAGATCTTTGAAATTTGTAGCCTGAACTTCTCTTTGTGCAGAGTGTTTTTGCCAAAGTTGAACATCTATTCATGCAAATTTTTAACAAAATTTTATGGCCGGCATGGTTTTTAAAATATTTTTTTAATATGTCTATATTTTTAAACAAATCAGTGTTATTGTGAGACCACGTGATGAAACTGGGAGCCTGTTTCTGGATACAGATAACCTTGGCGGTATGAAAATCCACTTTCATTTATTATCTGTCAAAGTATGCTTTTGTAATAAAGTCTAGAAAACTGCTCTGTTTCTTCTGTAAATTTCAAAATTTCAAGTCGATCCTTTTGCAACAACATCAATGACAACAGCAATCCATTCACAATGTAAGAAGAAATACTGTAATTTCCATTTTTCTTTTTAAAATTAGTCCAAAATTCCAGTCAGAGACCATAAATGTGTTACCCGACTCTAAAAACTTGTGTTCCACACTATCGAATCTTCAGTTCTTTACAAGACTAGGAAACATTGCCACAGCTGTAAAAGTTCTTGTTTTGTCCAAAACAAGAGTTGAGTAAAGTATTAGGTTTTGTGTATCTGAAGACAGGTTGGACACAAACTTATGAATGCAAGACATTATTTCATCTGCTCCATGGCTAGCTTCATTTTCACACCATAAGAACATACTTGCTTTACCTGTGCCCATGTTGTGCACTCCTGAGTTCTAACACTGCACCTGCCTTTTTTTTTTTAAACAAGAAGCTACCACAATAGATGGATCTTCTTTTGATCGTTTACTATCCTGCATGTTACGCTGACTCATCATCTTTTTTGTTGGTCTAGTTTGAGTTCAAAGCCTTTTCTTGTATCCCTCATCACTTGTTCTCTTTATCTGTATATGTATTTTGTTAGTCTTTGCACATATTTTGGCTTGGTATGCCAAATAACATATTGAATCACGGTTAGATATGTATCTGTAATGGCACTCAGAAACAGGCTGATGCACTCTACTTTGTGTACTGTAAAATGGGATGATTCTGATCAGGTGGTGTTATTCCGATCATTTACCTACTTTTCAACAAGAGAAAATGTTGGTGCGGTACGTGACAACAGTCCCATAGCTGATCACTCTTTTGAGGTCTAGACGAACTGGTCTACAATAATGGTATGGTATAGCACACAGTAACAATTGTCATTGTCAGCCGATATTTCTCATGTGTGCTGCACTTTAAGTAATGTTATGATAATAATTGAACACGTATTTAATTTAATAAATTCATTGAAATTGTGAAATACCTACTATCGGTGAAGAAACATGAAACATGAAACATGTTCTTGAAACATGTACGATGTTCTTGAAATATGTACGAGTAATTGACATGTATTAAACTGTATTAAATCGTTTTTTGATTAGTATTGCCAAGGCGGATTCTTTATCTCCTGTTTATTCAGTGCAATAAGTTTACCACTGAAAGTTTCAATATGGACCAATATAAACCATCAATATGGTTAAATTTATAAATTCTAAGTACCTCAGTTGCGGAATTGTTAAGTTTTGATGTGTTTATTCATATACGAACATCTTAAATACTACTATTTATTTTTGTGTCCATAGTTAACACCTTTTCGACACTACTCATATCTAATTATAATATTGCAGCTTTGCAGGGTGAATCCAATCATGCGAGTTTGTGACTAGAATCTGGGACAAAATCGATATCCCAGTACAATTTATCGAACAGTTTGTGCTTTTTCTCCGTAAGGTGCATGTTCATTTTCAAGAAAGACAAATTAAACATTACTATCAGCAAATTCCTTTCTCTAAAATGTTGTTTCTTATGTATCACTTTCAGCACTACCAACAAAATACAGATGTCTAACCCTCTTTTTTGTGGAGGTTTTCCTTAGTGAAGATTTATGACTGATATTTGACCTGCCAGCTACAGTTTGCTGGATGAGACTACTACAAGAAAGAGAGAAAAAAACGTAAGAATATTTGACTGGAATCCTATTCAGTAGAGGCCATGATGAACCGATCTTGGACAGGCACGAATCAAGCGCTCCGACATTTTGTGAATAGCCAGAGAGGCTATTACTATAAAATCTGCAAAGTGATAGGCCATTACAAACCGGACACGGGATTGAACCGTGAACTATGTGGGAAATGCCACATTCTCATATACAGATCAGATGTAAGGCTTTTCAGACATTTGCTCTATTAATCAGTGTTTCGTCTTAGATCTGACACTAGACTCATCAGAGTGGGATGTGTCAGACCCTACCCACTGACGCTGAGGTGTATGCAGGTGAACTTATCAGATGCCCATTATAAGAGGCACAGTCTGATAACTGCATACGGGAGATAAATCTCCACAATGGAATTATTAATTAATTCCCTCCATGGGAACTTAGAATTTTCCATTCGGAATTGCTAGGTAGGCAATAATTCCCTTTGGCATTTATGAACTATACAAATTTCAAAAATCATGGTGAGGTTGGTTAGACCACGTATTGCACCCAGGTTCACAATTGTTGGTTCTGTGTGGTACAGCTTAGCATTATTGTAGACCAGTTAGTCTAGAATTCAAAACAGTGATCAGCTAAGGGATTTTGTTATGGTCTGCACGTAGATTTCTGATTGTTGAAAAAAAAAAAAAAAAAAAAAGCATTAATTGATCGTATTCACACAATCTGATTGGAATAACCTCACTTTACAGTGTGTGTATATAAATTTTTTTTTTCAGCGATCACTCTAGAACCGCACGTCAAGTCCCTTCACTTAACGTTGGCTTACCAATTTCCTCAAGCCCAGTTTCCAACTCTCAAGGTCCTTGTGGAGGAGTTGGATCCTACAGCTTCAGCTGCATGGGAAATAAGACTGTACTCTCGAGATACAAGGGTCACTTCAAAACAGGTAAGCTTTTAATACATAATTTTTAAAACAATATTTCAATTACATTCTGTATAATATTATCAAAGAAATGCCTATAATGCAAAAAGAAATTGTATAAAGCATACCACATTCCAATCCTGACTTATGTTGGACTGAAACAAATCAACAGAGTAAAATCCAGTCTGAAGAAATGAAGTTTCTAAAGAGTATGTTGGACAAAATCAGGAGAGACAAGAGT
Organism: Anabrus simplex; assembly: GCF_040414725.1. Classification (NCBI taxonomy): domain Eukaryota; kingdom Metazoa; phylum Arthropoda; class Insecta; order Orthoptera; family Tettigoniidae; genus Anabrus; species Anabrus simplex. The sequence goes on along the minus strand of NC_090265.1, from coordinate 1,219,601,067 downwards.
ATGGAATGAAGGTCAGGTAGGTAATAGTAGAAGGAACTAATAAAAAAAAAAAATAGGTGTATTCAAACTGAAATGGTTTGGTGCCTTGAGGAGGATGACAGAAGAGCAATTCCCAAAGACAAAACTTCAATGAGAAGATGGTAAGAAGGAGACCAAGAGCCAGGCCCAGAACATGATGAAAAACAGTTGTAGAGATCATTGCCAGAAGATACAGTATGCTGCAAAACAAATAGTACTGAAATTAGAAACATGCTGTGAACATCAAGATACATCATTATAACATACAAGGTGGCGACAGCAACATGGGTCTAACTGAATCGGCACAGCAATGGTTCAGATAAATAAATAAATAAATAAATAAATAAATAAATAAATAAATAAATAAATAAATAAATAAATAAATAAATAAATAAATATTTATTTCTGGATTAAAGCCACTTTATATTAACGAGTCTTCTTCCTCACATGGCAGGTATAACTGACAGAATATGGTGCAGACCACAGACCAAAAGCTCAAATCCCTATTTCAATCAATCGAAGAAAAATCACCTCTTGAGACACCAGGCATCTATGAACAGTAGCAGCAAGGGGGGAGGGGGGGGGGGGGGGGCAGTCGCACTATTAGCTGATTTCCTGGGAGGCCTCGGTTTGATTCCCAGTACTGCCGCAGATTTAAGAAAGGCAGAGGGCTGGCAGGTTGTTAAAATGGCATGTGCAGCTCACCACTATTGGGGGTGTGCCTGAAAGGAGTTGCAGCACCTTGAGATGAGGACACGGGTTTACTTATTTCATCTTCATTAACTCCTCAACTGAGTTTGGCATAAGGAAGGGCATCTAGCCATAAAATCATGCTGTATAATTTCATCTCACCTCATCCCCAATCCTGTACCAGGAAATGACGTATATAATTGCTATAGTTACACATATCGGTGTACAAAGAGCATGAAGAAGAATAGGGAGATAAAGATTCTCAATTTTCTTTTTAATGATGATGATGATGACAACGGTGATCATAATCCAAGCATAATCAGATGTTGAAAATGCTCCATTGTGAAGTAGTCACAATAGCTTTATCACTGACCGCAATGAAGTCTTCATGTTGGGTTTCCACATTGTTTAGTGTAAACTTGGTTCTAGGCATTGTAGACCGAGCTCGATAGCTGCAGTCGCTTAAGTGCGGCCAGTATCCAGTATTCGGGAGATAGTAGGTTCGAACCCCACTGTCGGCAGCCCTGAAGATGGTTTTCCGTGGTTTCCCATTTTCACACCAGGCAAATGCTGGGGCTGTACCTTAATTAAGGCCACGGCCGCTTCCTTCCCACGCCTAGCCCTTTCCTGTCCCATCGTCGCCGTAAGACCCATCTCTGTCGGTGCGACGTAAAACAACTAGCAAAAAAAAAAAAAAAGGCATTCTAGATCTTATTAAAGGTCTTACAGACAGGCCAAGATTGCAAAGTATGTGCTGAAGTTCCTTCTCTTGGCTGATTCTAATCAGACTTGCTGCTAGTATTGATTTATAAGAATGCTTGGTGTGGCTGGAACTGCCCCGGTGTTGTTAATGAAACTCCTCCATGTTGTACTATTTCATGACCATAGAAAGGATGACGGTTGTCCACCTCTTGTTTGAGTTTCTCAATTTCAGTTGCTACTTACCATTGCATTGAAGGTGGTACAATGCCAAAAGTGTCCTGGGTTCCATTCCCAGTCAGGTCAGAGGTTTTTAATTGTAAATGATTAATATCCCTGGCCTGGGGACTTGGTGTTTGTCTCGTCCTTAACATTCCTTTCCTCACATTCAACATTTTACACTTCCTCAATTTCCAAATACACGCAGGTTCCTAACATATGGTGCAAGTAGGGCAAAAGATCTTTCTAGGTCGACGCCCCAAACAAGTAGCAATTAAAGAAAGAAAATGCCACAAGTGTGGTATAGATTTTCAACGTTTGTTGGTTTGAGGCAGCCAGAAATTGCATAGTACATATTATTTAGACCAATATCCACTTTCTTGGAATGGACAGAGTTGACCCACATACTCAGTTTTCCTTCTTTTTTTTTTTTTACTTTTCCGTTTTACCTTCTTTTTCTGATTCTGATCTTCATACTGACAGAATGAAAATATTCACTAAAATTAAGAGGTTGATCAACTAAATTACAAGGTATTTGATGTCAAGGGTGAACTCTACAGTTGCCTGCCTTCTCAGTTGATGTAAAGTGTGTGATTTGCAGCATGATTAAGTAGTTGGAAAAGTGTAACCTATGTTTTCCTAGGATTTGGCTTGAGGTAGTTGTCCCTGTAATACTTGTCCAACCGAGTGAGTGGCCGTGTAGTTAGTGTCGCACAGCTGTGAGCTTGCATTTCGGGAAATAGTGAGTTCAAACCCCACTGTCAGCAGCCCTGAAGATGGTTTTCCATGGTTTCCCATTTTCACACCAGGCAAATGCTGGGGCTGTACCTTAATTAAGGCCATGGCCACTTCCTTCTCAGTCCTAACCAGTCCCTATCCCTTCGTCGCCATAGGACCTATGTGTGTAGGTGCGATGTAAAGCAGAGTGTAAAAAAAAAAAATACTTGGACAATTCATTGAAGCAGTTCTGCAGACTGGATTCTACTTCCCAAAATGATCTGGACTGAATTCCAACTCACAGATCATCAGCAAGTAGGAAATGCCTGGTATTCAATCGTGTAAGTTGATCATTAGTGTACAAAGAAGGGATTTGGTGTAAGGACACTATGCTGTAGGAAATCATTCTTCTGGTTCCTCCACCGACTTTCTTTACGTGAAGTGTCACTTTGGATATTCTGTTCATTAACAAGGAGGAAGATGATGATTTATTCTTTTTTCTTCCCCAATTTGTACCCGTTCTTCTTTTATTATTTCTGTTATTAACTGTTGTTGTTTTTGTCTTCTTTCTTGATTTTAAGTCTCTGCATCCTTGCACTGTATCCTTTCCTTCTTTTATCCATCCAGAGAGTTGCACACTTTGTGACTTTTTCCTGAAAAAACCCAAACTTTCTATTCTTATTGCAAAATTAATGTCCATCTAGATTTTCTGCTTTTGTAATCTTTATTTCTACTAAATCCCTTTTCACTTCAATGAATCAACTCATTTGTGTTTTGGGATTATTGTCAAAATAGTCAAATATCTTTTTTAGTCAGTCTTTCCATATTCATTTAGACCAGGTGACCATAAAAAGTAACTCTTCTTTTCCTGAGGGCATCTGATAGTTTTCCCATTTGACTGTATATTTCTTTATTTCTCCTTCTCATCCAAGTACTCCCAACTTTCATTGATCCAAGTATCTTCTTTAGTACTTTCCTGTCTCTTTTTTCTCTAATTCTTAAATTTTTCCTTTAAAAATATTAGATCTAAATGTTCCACTACATGAACGCATTCTCGTTTAATGAGTGTTCTAGAGTTGGATTTTCATTTTACAAAAAGTGATTTTTTATTGTAAATGTCTAGTTTAAAAAAAATGCTGTTTGTTTGGGGCATCGACCTGTAGAGATCTTGCACAATGTGATATGAACCTGTGTGTGATTGGAATGGAGGAAGTATAGAGTGTTGAATGTGAGGAAAGGAACATTAAGGACGACACAAACACCCAGTCCCCAGGCCAGGGATATTAATCATTTACAGTGAAAAACCCCTGACCTAGCCGGGAATCGAACCCAGGGCCGCCGGGTGACAGGCAGACGCGTTGTCCCCTACAATGCGGGGCCAAACTTGTTTATAGCTTAGACTGTAGTTTCTTATTCCTCGACTCTATATACCGATTTTCATTTAATTCTGTTTACCCATTTTCTTGTGGCTCGGCTTTGTTATGGACTTAACAACAAAAATACAAATTCATGTGTATATCTACCTGGGTATTATCATAGACTGTATTATAAAAATGTATAAGGCATAAATGATGGGAAATTTAATTCTATGTAACTTTAGTTATGTATTATTTATTGACAGGACTTTTTTTTAAACGCTACTTATTCGGGGCGTTGACCTAAGATATTTTGCCCCTACTTTGCACCATATGTTTTGAACCTGCGTGTATTTGGAAATGGTGAAAGTGTAAAGTGTTGAATGTGAGGAAAGGAACACTAAGGATGACACAAACACCCAGTTCCCAGGCGAGGGATATTAATCATTTACAATTAAAAACCCCTGAACCGGCCAGGAATCGAACCCGGGGCCACCAGGTGACAGGCGGACACGTTGCCCCCTACATCGCGGGGCCGGACCTATCGATAGGACTACTAATAACATAAATATTTGAGAATTCATTTTAAGCCTTCCCGTAAACTACCATTTCACTCAGCGTGAAAATGATTTATAGCCTAGATTGTAGTGGCTCATCCCCCACCTTTACATACCGATTTTCATAAAATTCTCTTCAGCCAGTTTGTCGTGATGCGCGTATGTATGTATGTACATACATATAGACAGAGGGAAATTACGTAAAAGTAAAAATTGCATTTCCGTGTTACTGTGGACATGATCGATACAGAAATACCATTCTTTTTAAATTCTGAACAATGTACAGACAAAACTCTTATTTTATATGTATAGATGTGTGATGCATGAAACTTCATGTATGTATGAAATACAGTATTTTCATAAACAAATGCTCAAATCTTAATTCTAGGTACACAAAGTACTATATGCACATACACCAAGGGAACCTGATGAGTTAGAGCTGAGGATTGGGGACTACATCTATATCCAGAGTGAAGCTCTTACTCTTTCACCTGATGGTTGGGTAGAAGGAACATCTTGGCTCACAGGTAAAAGTATGATCCATTTGTAATTTCTTTTGTATACAGTAAAGTCTGTATATAATTACTGTAGTTTTACAGAGCTAATTTCCTAGGATTTAAAGTTTAATTTTTTTTTTTTTTTTTGCTATTGGCTTTACGTCGCACCGACACAGACAGGTCTTATGGCGACGATGGGACAGGAAAGGGCTGGGACTGGGAAGGAAGCAGCCGTGGCCTTAATTAAGGTACAGCCCCAGCATTTGCCTGGTGTGAAAATGGGAAACCACAGAAAACCATCTTCAGGGCTGCCGACAGTGGGGTTCGAACCCACTATCTCCTGAATACTGGATACTGGCCGCACTTAAGCGACTACAGCTATCGAGCTCGGTAGTTTAATTTTTACAGAGTTAACTTCTAGAATTTAAAGTGTTCACTGGCCAGGATTACTTGATTCGAGAACTGGAAAAGACTCGAAGGAAAGCAGCACAATTTTTCTTTTTCGATTTCTGACATAAGTTTGTTAAGAAGGAAGCCAAAATTTTCAGTGTCAACTTAGTCAATGTAACTGTAAAGTTTTTCAGTTAGTCAAAAACACTAATTATAACATATACAACACTATTACATAGCAGAATGACATGTTTCGTTTGCATAAACAATACTGTACATATATGAGCATGATTTAAAGTGAATTGATAGAATGTGTGCATGTTCTTGTAGAATGAAACATCTCATTCCTTGTTTAATAGAATGTATTTTTTTTACAGGTATATTCTAGTGTTATATTTAGTGTTTTTGACAGACTGAAACATTTTAAAGTTACATTTTCTGACAAAAGAGTAAAGTTATGAGGATGTTGCGAACTTTGGGCAAAGACGACTTGGAAGTAAGGTGACAAGTTGCTTGGCTAAGGGGGTATGTTCTGAGCTGTCATTGGAGACACGGTAAAGAATGACATTAATAATAATAATAATAATAGTAATAATAATAATAATAATAATAATAATAATAATAATAATAATAATAATAATAATTTTTTTTTACGAGGGATTGTGGAAAATCTTCAAAAAGACACTTGTGAAGGGTCCGCACTACACAAGTGTGTGGAATTCTTACCCACTAAAAACCACACACCCTTTTCCCACGATGTGAGTCATCACCCCGGAACCGCTCTCGTATTACTTCAGGGTGATATCGTGTTTTGTCTTTCAGACGTCTTCTTTCTTCATTTCTCCTTTACGAACGTTCGTATGCTTCCAAATCCTTCTTCTTCTGACGAAGGATGTCCTCCACATGTACTGCCACACGATCCCAGGATTCCTGGTTTCACAGCATCACCGAAATAACATTATCTGTTGTCAGTTCTCCTAGTTCAGTTTCCACACATCTTCTCTGAATCGTCCAATGGCCGCATACAAAAAAGGTGTGATATACGTCGTCAATATCATCGCAGTATATGCATGCTGCGTCACTCGCTCTGCCCACTTTATGCAGGAATTTCCGGAAATATCCATGTCCTGTTAGAAGCTGCGTGAGGTAGTAATTTACTTCACCATGGGCCTTTTCAACCCAGATATCCAAGCGTGGTATCAGTCGCTTGGTCCATTTGCCTCGAGGGTCACTTTCCCATCTGATTTGCCATCGCCTCATCAGTTGACTGAAGGCGCGCTTCTTTGCACATTTCTTTCCCAGCTCTCCTTTGGTACGCCAGATTTCATGCCGCTCCAATGCGAGTAGGTCTATTGGGGCTATTGCTGCCACCGTGAGGATTGCCGGTTCGGAAACAGTGCGGTATGCACATGCAATACGTAAAGCCGCTCTCCGTTGTACGGAAGCTATCCTTCTCCGATACCAAGCAATCTCAAGGATTCAGCCCAGATTTCAGAACTATATAGAAGCACTGACTGAACCGTCGACATGAGAAGACGTCGTTTACTGGATTTTGGTCCTTTAATATTTCTCATTAGTCTGCTAAGTGCAGTCATGTATTTTACTGCCTTGTCTGTCACTCTCTGAATATGAGTCCAGAATGTGAGCTTGGAGTCAAGTGTCACTCCTAGATATTTTGTGCTCGCAGATGTTTCTATCACTAACTCTCCAACAGTCATTGGTACAAGAGTTTCGATCCTTTTCCTCGTCAGAAGAACTATCTCCGTTTTGCTAATGTTAGACTGTGGCTCATCATCCATTCTTTTATGCGCCACATCACCTGGTTCAGTTTAATTTGAGCCATTTCAACATTACGAGCTACTATCAAGGCGGCCACATCATCAGCGTAGCCCACAAGCTTCGTGTCCTCTGGCATCTCCAAACGTAACAAGCCATCATACATTATGTTCCAAAGATCTGGACCAAGGATCGATCCCTGCGCTGCACCAGCCATCAGACGCTTTGTCTTTTCTCCATCTTCCGTATCATACAACAGAGTGCGATCTTTGAAGTAATCTCTCATTATGCGCATAAGATATTGTGGTAGCTTGAAAGTTTCTTCAAGAGCTACCAACATGTCGCTCCATCTTGCCGAATTGAAGGCATTCTTCACATCCAGGGTCACAAGAAGTGTCAATTTACGGGAAAGATGGTTGCCCGTTTGTGCCCTATCTGCTGTATTCACCACCTCCCACACTGCATCTAGCGTCGAGTGTCCTCTCCGAAATCCATGTTGGCAAACAGATAGATCCCCTGCTAGTTGAACTGCTGAGAGGATTCTGGGCTGCAGAAGTTTCTCCAGGCCTTTTCCAGCTGTGTCCAGCATACATAAAGGTCTATAACCACCAAGTTTTCCTTTGCTGATCAGAACCAAACGAGCAATTTTCCATCGGGGACTAAAAACACCCATTTGCAGGCAATGATTGTACATATTCAGCAACAGTTCTGGGCATAGTTCTGCTATTATCTTTAGTACTTCTGCAGGTATACCATCTGGTCTTGGAGTTTTCTTGTTTCTAAGAGAGCTAATAGCTCTATTCAGCTCTTCTACAGTAAAGAGGGGTATATCATCCAGTTCTTTCTCATCGTCACAATCAATCCTCTCTGGATGGTCTGGGAATAGTGTATCCACAATTTGTTTAATTGTTTGCGGATCCGCACTCGGGGTTGAAAATGTCCCGAGTTTCTTCATGACAATCTTATAACCTTGTCCCCATGGATCATCTTCTACTTCTTTAGCCAGTGCCCACCATTTATCGGCTTTACTTTTTCTGATTGCATTACGGAGTTCCTTCTTCGCTGACTTGTACTCCGCTGTGAGTGAGGTATTCTCTTGACTGCCTCTCATCCTCTGAGCCCTGCATCGAAGTCGCAGACAATTCTTTCTCAGTTCAGCAATCTCTTCGGTCCACCAGTACGCTGGGCGCTTGCTGTTTCGCGGTCTCCTTCGGGACATTGAGGCGTTGCATGCTTGATGGATTAGCTGCATAGTGAGTTCAACACATAGACCAGCTGCTTCTTTCCCTCTACGAGCAAAACATTTTTCAGTTATGTTGTCCATTCCATTCCGAATTACATCAATGAACTTTTCCTTGTCAGTACCGGCTATGTTCTACCGTGCTGGCCTGCGCAAGATGTTTCTTTCTTGAGGAGATTCTTGGAGCAGTCGAAAGATGATATATTCATGATCGCTGCCCGTGTAGTTCTCGATCACTTGCCATTCGTAAATCTTAGGCGTAATATCCTCTGATGAGAAGGTTACATCCGGTATTGTTCCCTGACATCCTGGCCGTCGAAATGTTGGCACATTTCCAATGTTGTTGACCACCAAACCTGTTCTGGCTACCATCTCCATTATACGACGTCCTCTGGAGTCTGTTTGTAGCATGCCCCGTTCCAACGCTTGAGCATTTACGTCACCAGCGACCACTAGTTTTTTTTCCATTCTGCGTATTACGTCCTCAAGACCATCAAGTTTCATCTGAAAGTTGGAAACAGATTCATTTGGTGTAAAATAACAGCTTACAATAGTGATTCCCCCAGTCTGTACCCAAACAAAACCGTCATCGCATCCATGCTGTGTTACTGGGACTTTTCCTGGATCTGGTATCCAAATTGCAGCTGTTCCGAGGTTATCCACAAACCAACCTGGATGGTCTCTCTCTTGATATGGTTCGCTAATAATAACGATGTCTACTTCCATCTCGTAAATCAGCTGTGTCATAAAATCGTTAGCTGTTTGACTCCTGTGCATATTTGCTTGAAGTATTCGCATCATTTACTATGATTTTTTGCCTTTTCAAGAGCTTCACGAAATATTGCACATGCTCCCGATCCAGGAATATGATTTCGTTCAGCTTCATTGACACCCTTGTCTGAACAAAGCATGCATCGTGGATTGTTCGTTTTACAGTCTACTGCCTTGTGGCCAGATTCTCCACACTTAAAACAGAGCTTGCTTCTGTCGGGGCCTGTGCAGTTCCTTGCCAGATGTCCATATGATAGGCATCGGAAGCAGCGAGGTAACATAGTTCTAGCTCGTACTCTGCAGTATAGCCATCCTATCTTGATTCTTCCTGCTTCCAGTAGTTTCTAAGCGTCCTCGTCTTTGGTTTCGAAGATGGCAAGTTTCTGTCCCCAGCTGTTTGGTTTCGAGACCGATATTTTCAGTTCTCCATGGGGATTGCCGGAATCTCGTCTTACAGCTTCCTCCACGTCTGCGGCGGTAGTGACACCATCCATGTCTCGAATCTCCAGTGTAGTTTGGGGGATTAAAGCCTTTACATCGCCATCTCGTCCGAGGGCATCTCTCAGAGAATTACTGAATACCTCCCTATTTTCCATCTTAGTTGTTTTGTTAAATTCAAGAAGAACAGCTCCCGCTCTTGTTTTACGGATAGATCGAATGCCTGCTCCACTGTCTTCCGGCTTCACCCTGTCCCTGATATCCTTCAAAACATCAGCGAAAGTCTTACCGTTCATTGGTTTGATGATTACGGCTTCTGAACGACTCCTAGATTTAGAATGAGGTCGTTTCCCACTTTCGCTAAGCACTGTACTTTCAGGATTATTACTGGCCTGTTTCGTTGGGATATCTTTGTGCTTCCTATCCTCACTCTTCTTCTTTCTCTTCTTCTTGGACAGAAACGTTTCCCATTTTCCTTGATCTTCCTCCGAGTCATATGTCACTGGTGATATGTTGGACAATTCCTTATTCTCCTTGGTAATTGGTCTCTGCTCCTTTTCTTCTGCAGATTTCTTCCACGACATCCTGCATGTTGCTCCAGCCTCTAAAGCTTCTTCCAGCTTCATGAGGCCATTCTTTATTTCCGTTTTTAGGTTTTTGAGAGGAATAGCCATTATCTTCTTCAACAGTGTTCTTGCAGTCTCAAGATGCACCTCTTCTTTGTATTGATTCTCCATTATCTGCCGACTGATATCATCAGTCAGATTTAGGCCAATACTCCTACCATTTCGGCCATTGTGGATACTTTCCCTTGATACACCAGGGAGCTCCACCGTATCACGCAGAATGTCTGCTTCTGCCATCATGCCAATATGGGAGTCTAGTTGGCCGTGTGTTAAGTCAAGGAGATGAAGTTGTGGGTGGGTGCTGGGAGCGCTTACACTAGAAAACGATCGTCCATCTACCGCAGTATACCTTCTACATGATTTTGATCTCTGACAAGATGGCTGCTCACAACAGGATTATTTCAACGCAAACTTTTCGATATTTCACTTAATATTCTGTTGTTCCAGTTGTAATCAAACACATCTACTATGAAATGGGGCTTAAAATAACCATACAAGCTCGTTTAGGTAAGTGCCTTCACAATGTAAACCCGCTTTCTTGAGCTATTTTGTAGCTGCGAAGTTCACTTGTCTTTTCATGTCCAACAATAATAATAATAATAATAATAATAATAATAATAATAATAATAATAATAATAATAATAATAATAATAATAATAATAATAAAATTATTATTATTATTATTATTATTTTTTTTTTGTGAGGGAGTGTGGAAAATCTTTCATAAGACGCTTGTGAGGGTCCGCACTCAACAAGTGTGTGGAGATTCTTACCCACTAAAAACCACACTCCCTTTTCCCACGACGTTTATCTCCGCCCCGGAAACAGCTCTCGCATTACTTCAGGGCGGATGTCGTGCTTAATGCATCTTGTGCTTCATCTTCCTTCTTCTGCTTTACTGTCTGTCGTAATCGTCCAGGTCCTTCTTCTTCTGACGCAGAATATTTTCTACGTAGACTGCCACCTGGTCCCAAGATTCTCGACTTTGTAGCATTACTGACACGATCCCTTCTGGCGTCAATTCTCCGTGCATAACTTCTAAGCATCTTCTTTGTGGCAGCTAATGAACACACACAAAGAAAGTATGTGATACGTCATCGATATCACCGCAGTATATGCACACCGGACTAGTTGCTAGCCCTAGCCTATGAAGAAATTTTCGGAAGTATCCATGACCTGTCAAGAACTGTGTGAGATAGTAGTTCACTTCACCATGATTTCGGGCAACCCATTCGCCCAGAAAAGGTATCAGTCTTTTCGTCCATTTCCCTCTAGAATTATCTTCCCATCTTGTTTGCCATCGTTGCATTCTGCGACTAACAGCCAAAGCCTTTGCCCTTTTCCTTCCTAGCTCTTCTTGTGTGAGCCAAATTTCTTGTCTTTCGAAGGCCAACAAGTCAATAGGAGCTACTGCTGCTACTACTAGGATCGCAGGTTCTGATACTGTGCAATATGTGCAAGCAATTCGTAAAGCTGCTCTCCGTTGTACTGCCGCAATTCTTGTCCGATATTTCACAATTTTTAACGATTCAGCCCAAATTTCCGAACCGTATAGCAGTATCGATTGAACAATCGACATGAGAAGCCGCCTTTTACTAGATATCGGTCCCTTGATATTTCCCATGAGTCTACTCAGTGCAGTCACGGTTTTCGCTGCCTTATCTGTTACCCGTTGGATGTGGTCCCAATATGTAAGCTTAGTATCAAGCGTTACACCAAGATATTTTGTGCTCCTAGTTGTTTCGATGGCTATCTGTCCAATCTGCATCGGTACAACAGTATTAATCCTTTTTCTCGTCAGGAGGACAATTTCCGTTTTATGATTTGCGAGTTCTAACTTGTGATTTATCATCCATTTTTTGACACGTCGCATCACCTGATTCAATTTAAATTGAGCCAGCTCTAGGTTACGGGTTACTATCACAGCAGCCACATCATCAGCATAACCCACAAGTTTTACATCTTCTGGCATCTCCAGCCGTAACAAACCATCATACATGATATTCCAAAGGTGTGGTCCGAGAATTGAGCCTTGCGCTGCACCAGCTGTGAGCCGTTTTCTTCTCTGACCATCCTCCGTGTCATATAATAATGTATGGTCTTTCAAATAGTCTCGCAGTATATACATGAGATATAATAATAATAATAATAATAATAATAATAATAATAATGTTTTCAAGAGGGACTGTGGAAAATCTTCAAAAGACATTTGTGAATGGTCCGCACTCCACAAGTGTGTGGGATTCTTACCCACTAAAAACCACATACCCTTTGTTCTACAATTTGTATCATCACCCCAGAACTGCTGTCACATTACTTCAGTGTGATGTTGTGGTTACTTAGTCTTTCAGCCTTCTTCTTTCTTCATTGCGCCTTTATGGGTGTTCGTACGCTTCCAAATCCCTCTTCTTCTGACGAAGGACATCCTCCACATACACTGCCACCCTATCCCAGGTTTCGTAGCATCACAGCAATAATATTATCTGGTGTCAGTTCTCCCAGTTCAGTTTCGACACATCTCCTCTTTATCATCCAATATGAAGTGCATCATCAATGTCGTCACAGTATATGCATGCTGCATTACTCGCTCCACCCACTCTATGCAGGAATTTCCGGAAATATCCATGTCCTATTAGAAACTGTGTGAGGTAATAGTTGACTTCACCACGAACCCTTTCAACCCAGATATTCAAGCATGGTATCAGTCGCTTGGTCCATTTACCCCGAGTGTCACTTTCCCATCTGAGTTGCCATCGCCTCATCCATTGACTGAGGGCATGCTTCTCTGCACATTTCTTTCCCAGCTATCCTTGGGTATGCCAGATTTCTTGTCGCTCCAATACAAGTAGATCTTTTGGGGCTATTGCTGCCATCGTGAGGATTCCAGGTTCAGAAACCATGTGGCATCCACATGGAACATATAAAGCTGCTCTCCATTGTACGGCAGCTATCCTTCTCCGATACCAAGCAAATCTCAAGAATTCAACCTAGATTTCAGAGCCATACAGGAACACTGACTGTGAACCATCGACATGTGAAGGTGTCGTTTACTGGATTTCGGACCTTTAATATTTCTCATCAGTCTACTAACTGCAGTCATGTATTTTACTGCCTTATCTGTCACTCTCTGAATATGATTCCAAAATGTGAGCTTGGAGTTAAGTGTCACTCATAGATATTTTGTGCTCGTAGACGTTTCAATCACTAACTCTCCAACAGTCATTGGTACAAGAGTCTCGATCCTTATCCTCGTCACAAGAACAATCTCTGTTTTGTGTTCTGCTAGTGTTAGCCTGTGACTCATCATCCATACTTCTATGCGCCGCATCACCTGGTTCAGTTTGATTTGAGCCATCTCAACATTATGAGCCACTATCAAGGCAGCCACATCATCAGCGTAGCCTACAAGCTTCATATCCTCTGGCATCTCCAAATGTAACAAGCCATCATACATGATGTTCCAAAGATCTGGGCCAAGGATCGATCCCTGCGCTGCACCAGCCATCAGCCGTTTTGTTCTTTGTCCGTCTTCCGTATCATACAGCAGAGTGTGATTCTTGAAGTAGTTTCTCATTATGCACATAAGATACTGTGGTAGCTTGAAAGTTCCTTCAAGAGCTTCCAACATGTCGCTCCACCTTGCCGAGTTGAAAGCATTCTTCACATCCAGGGTCACAAGCAGTGTCAATTTACGGAAATGATGATTGCCCGTTTTTGCTCTTTCTGCTGTATTCACCACCTTCCACACTGCATCCATCGTCGAGTGCCCTCTCCAAAATCCATGCTGGTAAACAGATAAGTCCCCTGCTAGCTGAACTGGAGAGAATTCTGGGCTGCAGAAGTTTCTCCAGGCCTTTCCAGCTGTGTCCAGCATACATAAAGGTCTATAACCACCAGGTTGTCCTTTGCTGATCAAAACCAATCAGGCCATTTTCCATCAGGGACTAAAAACACCCTTTTGCAGGTAGTGATTCTTCATATTCAGCAACAGTTCTGGACAGAGTTCTGATATTATCTTTAGCACTTCTGCAGGTATACCATCTGGTCTTGGAGTCTTCTTGTTTCTAAGAGAGCTAACAGCTCTGTTAAGCTCTTCTGCTATGAAGAGGGGTATATCATCCAGTTCTTTTTCATCATCACATTCAATCCTCTCTGGATGGTCGGGGAATAGTGTATCCACAATTTCTTTAATGGTTTGCAGATCCATGCTCGGGTTTGAAAATGTCCCGAGTTTCTTCATTACAATCTTATAACCTATTCCCCGTGGATCATCATCTACTTCCTTAGCCAGTGCCCACCATTTATCGGCTTTTCTCTTTCTAATTGCGTTACGGAGTTCCTTCTTCGCTGACTTGAACTCCGCTGAGAATGAGGTATTCTCTGGACTGCCTCTCATCCTCTGAGCTTGCGTTGAACTCACAGACAATTCCTTCTCAGTTCAGCAATCTCTTCGGTCCACCAGTACACTGGGGGCTTGCTAGTTCGTGGTCTCTTTTGGAAAATTGAGACATTGCATGCTTTCTGCATTAGCTGCATGGTGAGGTCAACACATACACCAGCTGCTTCTTTCCCTGTACAGCCGAAACATTTTTCTGTTATGTTCTCCATTCCATTCTGTATTACAACAAGAATCTTTTCCTCATTGATACCGGCTATGCTCCACCATGCTGACCTGCGCAAGATGTTTCTTACTTGAGGAGCTTCCTGGAGCAGTCAAAAGATGATATATTGGTGATCACTCCCCGTATAGTTCTCAATCACTTGCCATTCCGTAATCTTAGGCGCAATATCCTCCGATGAGAAGGTTACATCCGGTATTGTTCCCTGACATCCAGGCCGTCGAAATATTGGCACATTTCCAATGTTGTTGACCACCAAACCCGTTCTGGCTGCCACATCCATTATATGTCGTGCTCTGGAGTCTGTTTGTGGCATGCCCCATTCCAACGCTTGAGCATTAAAATTACCAGCTACCACTAGTCTGTTTTCCATTCCGCATAATGCATCCTCAAGGCCATCAAGTTTCATCTGAAAGTTTGGCATAAAATAACAGCTTACCATAGTGATTCTCCCAATCTGTACCCAAAAAAACCCATCTTCGCTTCCATGCTCTGTTATTGAAAATTTTCCTAGATCTGGTATCCAAATTGCAGCTGTTCCAAGATTATCCACAAACCACCTTGGATGGTTCCTCTCTTAATATGGTTCGCTAATAATGACAACGTCTGCTTCCATCTCATAAATCAGCTGTGTCAGAAGGTCGTTAACTGTTTGACTCCTGTGCATGTTTGCTTGAAGGATTGGTGTCATTTGCTGTGATTTTTGGCCTTTTCAATAACTTCACAGAATATTGTGCATGCACCCGATCCAGGAACATGATTTCGTTTAGCTTCATTGACACCCTTGTCTGTACAAAGCATGCATCGCGGATTATTCTTTTTGCAGTCTACTGCCTTATGACCAGCTTCTCCTCTCTTAAAACAGAGCTTACTTCTGTCAGGGCCTGTGCAGTTTCTTGCCAGGTGTCCGTATGATAGGCATTGAAAGCAGCGAGGTAACGTGGTTCTAGCACGTACTCTGCAGTATAGCCATCCTACCTTAATTCTTCCTGCTTCCAGTAGTTTCTGAACATCCTCATCTTTAGTTTAGAATGGCAAGTTTCTGTCCCCAGCTGTTTGGTTTTGTAACCGATATTTTCAGCTCGCCATGAGGATTTCCAGAATCTCATCTTACAGCTTCCTCCACATCTGCAGCGGTATTGACGCCATCCATGTCTCGAATCTCCAGTGTAATTCGGGGGATTAAAGCCTTTACATCGCCATCTTCTCTGAGGGCATCTCTCAGAGATTTACAGAATATCTACCTGTTTTCAGTCTGTGTTGTTTTATTGAACTCAAGAAGAACAACCCCAGCTCTTATTTTGCGAATAGATCGGATGCCTGCTCCACTGTCGTCTGGCTTCACCCTGTTCCCAGTATCCTTCAAAACATCAACGGAAGTCTTACTGTTCATTGGTTTGATGATTACGGCTTCTGAACGACTTCTTGATTTAGAATAAGGTTGTTTTCCACTCTCACTAACCACTGTACCTTCAAGATCGTTTCCGGCCCGTTTTGTTGGAATATCTTTGTGCTTCCTATCCTCACTCTTTCTCTTCTTCTTGGATAGAGCCTTTTCCCACTTTCCTTGGTCTTCCTCCATGTCATTTATCACTGGTGATGTCCTGGACAATTCTTTGTTCTCCGTGGCAGTTGATCTCTGCTTCAGTTCTTCTGTAGATTTCTTCCATGACATCTTACATATTACTCCAGCCTCTAAAGCTTCTTCCAACTTCATGAGGCCATTTTTTATTTCCCATTTTAGATTCTTAAGAGGAATAGCCATGATGTACTTCAACAGTGATCTTGCAGACTCAAGATGCACCTCTCCTTCATACTGTTTCTCCGCGTTGTGCCGACTGATATCATCAATCAGATTTAAGTCAATGCTCCTACCGTTTCCGACATTGTGGATGCTTCCCCTTGATACTCCAGACAGCTCTACTGTATCACACTGAATTTCTGCTTCTGCCATCATGCCAATGAGGGAGTCTAATTGGTCGTGACTTGAACCGAGGGGATGGTGTCTTGAGTGAGCGCTAGGAGTGCTTGCACTGGAAAATGATCGTCTATCTACTGCAGTGCTTCTTCTGCGTGATTTTGATCTTTGGAAAAATGGCTGCTCACAACAAGATTATTTCACCACAAGCTTTCCAATATTTCACTCAATATTCTGTCATCCCAATTGTAAACAAATACATCTACCATACAATGGAGCTTAAAATAACGGTACAAACCTGCTTCGGTAAGTACCTTCACATTATAAACTCACTTTCTTGAGCTATCCTGTAGCTTTGAAGTTCACGTGTACTTTTTACAATAATAATAATATTGTGTGGCTTTCGGAGAGGCCTGGGGCAGGTCTTTCGAGTTGACACTGTATAGGTAACCTGCAATAACATACTCCTCTGAAGCATATTAAAGTAGGAAAGATCAGAATGTTAAGATAAGGTACAATTCAAGAGGACAAATTGGAGCAAATATTTATTTGTAGGAAGAGGAACTAGCAATTGAAGTAATTTACTAAGCAAGATGTTTGATAAATGTTCAAATTCCTTGAAATCATTTAAGAAAAGATGAGATAGACAATGATAGGGAACTTGCAGTCTGGGTGACAGCCCTAAAACAGATCTCTCATGATTGATGATGACTGTATTATAAACATTCCAGGGAATTTGTTGTTAGCAGTAAAAGGGAGAATAAGGAGAATAGCAATAGATATTACTAATGCAATTACACCTCCTAATTTATTAGGGTTTGATTGTAGGAATGCATGAGCAAAGAGAAAGTATCATTCTGGTTGAATAT
Source organism: Anabrus simplex (assembly GCF_040414725.1). Classification (NCBI taxonomy): domain Eukaryota; kingdom Metazoa; phylum Arthropoda; class Insecta; order Orthoptera; family Tettigoniidae; genus Anabrus; species Anabrus simplex. The sequence continues at coordinate 1,219,583,668 of NC_090265.1, read as the reverse complement.
GTACTGGTGTTATTAAAGGATTGGCAGATGTGAAATTATCAGGGTCTCTTAGTGATAGGGAATGATAGGATGATAGGATGAAAGAGAGGGACAGACAAATTTGAGGATAAACTGAATGACATGCTGGTGTTGGTAGAGGGGGTAGAGTAACAGAAAACAGAGACAAGGAAATATATTAAAACATACATTTTCCTGTTCTCATTATCATCCATAGTCAGCAGATGATGTTAATGAATGTGAACTTCAGTGAGTAAAATATTATCAAGCTATAGTAATATTGTGTATTATTCTAGGGTGTAGTGGCTACCTTCCAGAAAACTACACAGAAAGAACAGCAGAATCAGACGCCTGGACCCTTCATAGGTGAGGTACAAGTCTTCAATTGTTTTCCCCCTTTCAAATTGTCATTACCATTTCTTGTTTTGTAACTTTTACTGACTATCTCTTGAAAGGAAGATTAGGAAAGATTACAACATATAAAGACAAGGACATGACATTAAACATATTAAGCTTCATGAAGTAAAATTCAAAAATAGACTGCTGATTTAAAGTTCCTAGTCTTCCAATTGAATTTTTCAAAATAGCTGAAGTAGTTAATATTTTTCAGTATTGTTGACATGATTTCAAATTTTTTCTGCTTTTTTATATGATTAGTATACCAGGCAAAGTATTCACTGGCATCTTGGAAGGGAGGGTGCGATCAGTCGTTGAGAGGAAGTTGGATGAAAACCAGTGTGGTTTCAGACCACAGAGAGGCTGCCAGGATCAGATTTTCAGTATGCACCAGGTAATTGAAAAATGCTACGAGGAGAATAGGCAGTTGTATTTATGTTTCGTAGATCTAGAGAAAGCATATGACAGGGTACCGAGGGAAAAGATGTTCACTATACTGGGGGACTATGGAATTAAAGGTAGATTATTAAAATCAATCAAAGGCATTTATGTTGACAATTGGGCTTCAGTGAGAATTGATGGTAGAATGAGTTCTTGGTTCAGGGTACTTACAGGGGTTAGACAAGGCTGTAATCTTTCACCTTTGCTGTTCGTAGTTTACATGGATCATCTGCTGAAAGGTATAAAATGGCAGTGAGGGATTCAGTTAGGTGGAAATGTAGTAAGCAGTTTGGCCTATGCTGATGACTTGGTCTTAATGGCAGACTGTGCCGAAAGCCTGCAGTCTTATATCTTGGAACTTGAAAATAGGTGCATTGAGTATGGTATGAAAATTAGCCTCTCGAAGACTAAATTGATGTCAGTAGGTAAGAAATTCAACAGAATTGAATGTCAGATTGGTTATACAAAGCTAGAACAGGTCGACAATTTCAAGTATTTAGGTTGTGTGTTCTCCCAGGATGGTAATATAGTAAGTGAGATTGAATCAAGATGTAGTAAAGCTAATGCAGTGAGCTTGCAGTTGCGATCAGCAGTATTCTGTAAGAAGGAAGTCAGCTCCCAGATGAAACTATCTTTACATCGGTCTGTTTTCAGACCAACTTTGCTTTACTGGAGCGAAAGCTGGGTGGACTCAGGATATCTTATTCATAAGTTAGAAGTAACAGACATGAAAGTAGCAAGAATGATTGTTGATACAAACAGGTGGGAACAATGGCAGGAGGGTACTCGGAGTGAGGAGATAAAGGCTGATTTAGGAATGAACTTGATGGATAAAGCTGTACGCATAAACCGGCTTCGGTGGTGGGGTCATGTGAGGCGAATGGAGGAGGATAGGTTACCTAGGAGAATAATGGACTCTGCTATGGAGGCTAAGAGAAGTAGAGGGAGACCAAGACGACGATGGTTAGACTCAGTTTTTAATGATTTAAAGATAAGAGGTATAGAACTAAATGAGGCCACAACACTAGTTGCAAATCGAGGATTGTGGCGACGTTTAGTAAATTCACAGAGGCTTGCAGACTGAACGCTGAAAGGCATAACAGTCTATAATGATAATGTATGTATGTATGTATGTATGTATGTATGTATGTATGTATGTATGTATGTATGTATGTATGTATGTATGTATATGGAGTGAGATTTTATTTCAAATGACAAAATAGACCAAATGGCAGAAGTATGTATTTTACGAGCTGAAGTACCTGTCGTTGACGGGATAATTACTTAGCATGTGAATGATTAAATTTTTTGTCCACCCCTCATGTTGTTCCCAAGATTTTGAGGCACGTAAGTGGGCATGCCTTTGCCTGTCAGTGGCTTGTAGTGACGTACTCGCTTCCTTGCTCTCTGTGGCCCTTAACAGTTTCGTGTGTTTTGTTTTGTATTATTGCTGATCTTGATTTGATCTCTTCCTTCCGGTGTAAAGAGAGCTAAGTATCGAGTTCCAATATTGCAGGCCTTCACATCTAGTTTTCTTTTGACTTCGATATGAGGCCATCCAATGTAAAGGGAGTCCTCCTTCCTCCTTTCATTATGTTCCTTCACGACTTTTTCTTATTTCGATAGTCATCTTTACAATTTTTCTTGCCAATATGCAGTGATGAGCATGTGCTTTTTTCACCTTTTGACAATCATGACAAAAGCAACACCATCACCAGTTAACACGACTGAACAGTATTTCCATGTTAGCGAGTAAGCAACAAAAGTCTAAATTATGAATACCTCTGTGGTGTGGTAAAACTGTACGAGACATAAATGGTCGGGAAATTTTATTATTTACAACTTTTGTTATGTTGTATTTGTCAGTAGGACCACTAATAACAACTATATTTGAAAATTAAATTTTAGGCCATTCCCTAACTACCATTTGACCCAGCGTGATTACAATTATTGATAGCCTAGACTGTAGTGCCTTATTCCCAACATTGCATACCGATTTTCATTAAAGTTTGTTTAGCCATTTTCTCGTGGTTTGGCGTTGATATGACTAAGCATCAAAAAATGTAAATTCATGAATATCTCTGTTATCATAGCTGGTACTGTAAAACTGTATAAGACCTAACTGATAGTAAATTGTATTATCTATAACTTTCATTCTGTAGTGTTTATCGATAGGACCACTAATAAAGATATTTGAGAATTAAATTTTAGGACTTCTGCTAAACTACTATTTCACCCAGCCTGAATAAAATTATTGATAGCCTAGGTTGTAGTGGCTTATTTCCCAATATTGCATACCGATTTTTATTAAATTTTGTTCAGCCATTTTCTCGTGGTTTGTCGTTGATATGGACTAAGCATCAAAAAAATCTAAATTCATGAATATCTCTGTGATATTGTGGATAGAAGAAAGGTAGGCAGTTCCCTTCACTTCTTTATTCTGTGAGGTTTGCTTAGTCCCTCTGGGATGCAGAGCTCTATAAATCTGTACATCACTGTAACCATTTATCCTTCAACATGACTCTGAGTATGTCCATCTCTACCTGGATAGTGGATGGCTCACAAATTTGTTTTGTTCTCATGGTGAGTGTTGTCAGAATACCCTACTTTTGTGCTGGATGGTGGTGAGAATCTGCATGGAGATAGCGATCTGAGTGGGTGGGCTTACAATCAATGGTGTGTTCTAGGGAGCCACCCGGTTTCTTTTTCACTAGAATATCGCAGAATGGAAGGCATCTGTTCAAATATATCTCCATAGTGAATTTAATGGAAGGATTCTGACGTGGTAAACTTACTCATGGTTTTTATTCATGAATATCTCTATTATCATAGCTGGTACTGTAAAACTGTATAAGACCTAAGTGATAGTATATTGTATTATCTATAACTTTCATTGTGTAGTGTTTATCGATAGGACCACTAATAAAGATATTTGAGAATTAAATTTTAGGACTTCCCCTAAACTACTATTTCACCGAGCCTGAATAAAATTATTTATAGCCTAGATTGTAGTGCCTTGTTTCCCAATGTTGCATACTGATTTTCATTAAATTTTGTTCATCTACTCTCTTGTGATGCATGTACACATATACAGACAGACAGATAGACAGAGATGACGAAAAATTAAAAATTGCATTTCCTTGTTGCTTTGGACATGACCAAACAGAAATACCATTCTGTTTTAATTCTGAGCAATGTACAGACAAAACTCTTATTTTATATATATATAGATGACCATTCATTACAATATTTGCATTGTAATAATAATCTTTGGTAGTCTTTGGGAGTATATATATATATGACTTATCACTTCCTTTTTCCTTTCCATTACTTTGATCTGTTAGATTCCTTTTCTCCATCTGTGTTTGTCCAGCTGTGATGACCTTACATCAACTACTGTATCTATTTTTAATTTCACTTCATGAAGTCATTAGTAGCGGGTAAACCATAGACTTAACTGACATGAGGAAATGCGTTTCAGGCACTGATCATCTAGTGCATAACAAAGCATCAACGCGAAGATCCATGGTAGGCCTAGCAAGCCAGTGGTAGTGTCTTCGAATTGCTTTCAACAATCAAACGAGCCTCGGATGGAGATCAAAAATAATACCAAAATTGACAAAGTCTTCGAGCAGATCTGGCAGGTATGACGGCCAACATGGCTCCTATGAAAGACAGATATGTCTGAAGAACAATGTAAGAATTCGGACTATGAATATTTTGACCCTGACTGGAAAAACTGAAGAACTTATCGATATGATGAAGAGTAAAAATCTGTCCATATTGGGAATGAGTGAAACAAAATGGAGAAAGGCAGGTAGCAAGATTCTCAGAGATGGCTACAAATTAGTATGGAGTGGACACAAGGAAGAGGCCAGAAATGGTGTAGCTTTCCTGATAACAAAAGACATGGACGCCATTACCAAAGTATCCTATAAGAATGATAGGATCATTAAATTACCTATGCAGCTGGAGTCCACAAATTACACGGTAGTGCAGGTATATGCACCACAGGTTGGATGTAGTGCTCAAGAGAAGGAACAATTCTGTCAAGATCTAGAAGATATAATTGATGAAGAAAATGTCATCATCATTGGGGACTTAAATGCACAAGTTGGGACAGACAGACTTGGTTATGAGGAAATCATTGGACCACATGGGTTTGGGAACAGAAATGCAGAAGGTGAACAACTGCTTGATTTGTGCAGAAGAAATGGATTGATCATCAAAAATACCTTCTTCCAAAAACAAGACAGCCACAAGATAACAAGATATAGCTGGGATGGAAAACATATGTCTCTCATTGACTATATCATCACTAACATCACTAACTGATGTCAAAGTTATCCCCAGTGAGAGTATGGACAGTGAGATTATTGATTGCAGACCTAAATCATGTGGCTAACACAGCTCTGAAGAAAAGAAAAAGAAAACGTAAAGTGAAGACTTGGAAATTAGAAGAAACCAAGCTGAAGGAAGAATATAAAATAAGGATACAGGGACACTTACCAAAAGGAGCAATGAATACAGTAGAAGAAGAATGGAAAATTTTTAAGGATACTTTGGTGGATGAAGCTAAAGACCTTTGTGGAGTAACAGGATCGACCATGAAAGAAAAAGAGACACCTTGGTAGAATGACAGAGTCAGATTGGCTATAAAAGAGAGTAATTGGGCAAAAAAGATGATAGACAAAGAAAAGCAAAGAGATGCACAAGATCCAGATGGCCAAGAAATAACTAAACTACAGGAACTCTACAGGGCAAAAAAACTTACAGCTAAGAGAAAGAGAAAAAATGGAATGAGTTTGTGGAAAAGTTGGAAGAGGAGAGCAGAGGAAACAAGAAACTTCTTTACAGAGTAATTAAAAACAAGCAAAATAATCTAGTAGACATCAAGGTGATAGAGCACGGCAGTGGATCAGTAGTACAAGAGGAAGATGGAATCAGGAGAGAATTCAAGACCTTCTTTGACAAGCTCCTGAATGGAGAAGCATCAAATGTAATTCAAAACAGAGAAAAATCTGGAAAAAGTGAAGAGCCCAGTAAAAATATGGAGCCACCAATCACATGGCTGGAGATAGAGAAGAGCCTTAAAAGTATGAAGAAAGGGAAAGCTGCAGGAATAGATGAGTTAAGTGTGGACATGTTAAGAGCAGGAGGAACCCGAGCAATTTAGACTCCTAAATATAGTATGGCAGAAAAATACCATCCCAGAAGACTGGAAGAAAGGTATAATTATACCTATATTCAAGAAAGGCAGCAGACGGAATTGTACCAACTACCGTGGCGTCACTCTACTCTCTCATGGACTACAAATTCTGGAAAAAATTATAGAGAATAGACTATAGAGAAATTGTAGAACCACTTTTAGAAGAGGAACAATATGGCTTTAGGCCTGGAAGATCAACAACAGATCTTATATTTGCTGTCAGGATGCTGATGGAAAAACATTGGGAAAAAGAGAAGCCTTTATATCTACTGTTCCTTGACATAGAAAAGGCCGATGATAGCATACCAAGGGAGCTTATTTGGGAGTGCCTGAGAAAGCTCGAAGTTCGAGTCAGTCTAATTTCAAACGTTAAGGTGCTTTACGAGAAAACCAGAAGCTGTGTACAAGTCGGTTCTGGACTGTCAGACTGGTTTGAGACACAAAGGGGAGTACAACAAGGTAGTGCTTTGTCGCCCCTATTATTTATCATTGTAATGGATACCATATTAAAGGCGCTAAAAGAAAAGGGGCAACAAGACTTAAAAGCATTTGCATTTGCAGATGACGTAGTAATTTGGGGTAACTCAGAGAAAGATGCAGAAGAGAGACTGCAGGTATGAAGTCAGGAGTTTGAGAGGTATGAATTAAACATCAACAAGGCTAAAATGGTGGTGTTGAAGGTACAGAAGGGTGACAATCAGCCAGAAATCATGCTAAATTGCACTAAGCTGGACAGTGTGACAGAATTTAAATACTTGGGTAGTATAATGTCCAAGGATAACTTAGCTAAATATGAAGTAAACAGGCAAATCAGCAAAGCAATACAATTTTACTTCCAAGTAAGACAGCTACAATGGGATAAACAAGTACCATTCAAAACCAAGATGACACTGTATAAATCATACTACACCCCTATCCTCACATACATCCTGGAAACCACTACATTAACAAGAAAGGACAACACGAAACTCCAAGCAGCAGAAATGAAGTTCCTACGCACAATGATCCAGAAGACCAGGAGGGATAAAATCAGGAATGAAAGTTAGAGAAGACGTAGGACTAGAAGACTCCTTACTCCAGAAGATCCAAAAGTCAAGACTGAAGTGGTTTGCTCATGTAAAAAGAATGAGTGCCAACAGGTCTGCAACAAAGGAGTATGAAAGAGAAATCAGGGGAAAGAGACCAGTGGGCAGACCTAGAGAAAAATGGACAGACTTAGTGAAGAAGGGTGTAGAGGAGGGAGGTCAGGATTGGGAACGGATTGTTAACGAAGAATGGTTCATGGACAGAACAAAATGAAAGGGGCTCGTATACCACACCTGGAAAACTGGAGTTGGTCAACGATGATGATGATGATGATGATGATGATGATGATGATGATGATGATGATGATGTAATTAGCTTAATGTTAGATGTTAAGCTTCTGTGGTTTGGTTAGTTATTTAGTTCTTCTGGATTGAACCACATTTTTGTTTCACATGCCTTATGTACAGTTCACTGATGTTTCAAGTGCATTGCAGTATTCTTTGTCAAGGCAACTAATGTACCCCTACTTGATCCAAGGTATCAGTCTCCCCAGGAAGCTACAATCAATTACAAATGTTGTTGCTATACCTCACCTTTAAATAGCCTCCTCTCCCTCTGGCTGTAAGTCCCCATGGGGCATCTTGAAACATCTGGAATATACGTCTCACTCGGTAGACAGCTGAGAGTTACTGGTGCTGTTAGGTAACTTTAGGGTTTGTCCTGTATTTTCATGCTCTGGCCTGCATATTGTAATCTGTGCATAATAGGCATTCAAGAATGCTGATTTTGTAGCCTTGTTCTTAGAAATTAGGGTCAAAGCTCCATTGTGGGTGGTTGCCAATGATCATACTTATTTTCTTGTACAGTACTTCCCATAAGTATGGGTTGCCTCTTATGACAAAGTATACAAATTAATATTGTATGTATCTTATACAAAAGATTGTGGAAATTTATTGTCAAAGACTTGACATTGTTGACAGTTTCAAATACCTAGGGAGTGAATTAATGCAGAATGCAAGGCTGGATATGCAGATTAACAAGAGGTGCAACAGGGCAGAGGATGAAGGAGGAAAGAATACCAAAACACATGATGGAAATGAAGTTGGAGGGAAAGAGAGTGAAAGGGAGACTTAAAACAAGGTGGATTGATTCAGTAAAGTGGAGTGCAAGAAGAAGAAACCTGGACTGGGACAAAGTGATGGATGAGGAATGGTGGAAAGAGGGAGGAATGTGGAGAAGGGCCATAAATGCTCCAGCCCGGCAAGGGTTGGATAAGGGGAAAGGAGGATGAAGATCTTCTACAAAAGATTAAGAGAGAGTTCTAAATAATATAAAGATGGTGACGTGTACTGCAATGCATTCACTTGCTGAAGCCAAGTTTTATCCCTGTTGCCACATTAGCAAAACCATCAGCGAGAGCCACCTAGCACAGAATAAGGTAGAACACATCATCACTGTTGCAGGAGTTGAAGCCAATGGACACGTGGCTTTCTTTTTCCGACAGCTAAAACATTATAGACTGGTTGCCTGTCTATTATTGATCAATTTATAATGTTTAAAGTAAATACAGTAATTCCATATTATGATTTGAGTTGATTGAGATGTTGAAAGCAGTTGAAACAAACAGGAAGGTATGTACTTAGGAAAGAAAATCATCACTTTGTATATACATGACTTGAAATTGAAAATTATGGTCAAATTAGCTACAGAAGTTTTGGAAACAGCAATAGCCTCTACTTTGGTACAACTCAACTTGCGAGATATAGACATATTTTCAAATATCACTTTCTTCAAATGTCAGTGCCAGCAGGATTTTATGTCTGCGCTGTTTCCAAACCCTGCTCAGTCAGTTTTAAAATATCATTTTCTATGGCCCAAAATTAGATTTTTATAATAGGAAATTATGTAAGTGCTGTAGATTTATTCCAATTTATATCACGGGAAAAAAAAAAAAAAAATAATAATAATAATAATAATAACAATAATAATAATGAGAAGAAGAAGAATGGCTTCTAAAACTTAGCAGTTGAGAACTGGGCTAAAATGACATAATTAAGATTTCATAAAACCAGATTTCAAAACATGTTGAGCAATATTTATTTTGTTTTCCTTTGCTTCCAAATCTGAATTCAGTTTCTTTTCCAAAAGTTGTAGAATATGTTAACGTCATCAACCAACAGGTTCTGAACATTTTCGAAGGTGTCATTGTAACGTACATTAGAGCTGACTACGTAGAATGCATTGATGTTAATGAAGCAGTTCATTATCCTGTTGAATTTCTTAATCCTTCAGCCGTGCCATCTCACAAGTTAGACATAAAAGTTGGATGTGTTGTAATATTCTTCGTCACTCTCTAAATACTAATGCTGGTTGTGCAGCATAATGAGATTGACTGTGGTAAATCTAGACAAAAGTATTGATCATGCAGAAATTCTGATGGGCTTAACTTCAGGAAGAATGTGTATTTAATTCCATCTATAGATTTGCAAATTCTGACATCCTATTCATTCTTCTTCTAAATTTATTATTCTTTTTCACATTTAACAAGCCACAGGGACAACGTTGTGATAAATCTCTCTACTCCGGTGTTTGTCTGTGGACATCTGTATGGAACCTTCTCAAGAGTTCACAGATCCATAGCTGTCAAATTACAACTCCCATCTACAGCTACACTCAGTATGGTTCATACGGAATTTTCATAATACCTTTTATGATTCTATACATTTAACATGCGTGTAACATAAGAAGTGTAAGTTTTTCCCTTAGATATATTAGCATGTTCATTTCAATTTTCCAATTGCATTTTACGTGCTAATTTTGGCTTTCAAAAACAGGCTTACATACTAGTGTGACATAATTCATAAAACTTGCAACTACACCTTTTGTGTATTTTACATGTAATTCCAAATTAAGTGGCATCTTTATATCATGGTGTTTGTCATCATCACAGCTACAATAGCCTTGATTTTCAAAACAAGCTGAACAAAAGTGATATTTGAAGATTTGTCTATATCTCGCAAGTTGTGCTGTACCAAAGCAGAGGCTATTGCTGTAGACTTGTTGGCACCTTACAGTGTTTGTGGTTCTTGTGAATACCTGCAACAAAAAAATATCTTTTTGGTCTGCTACTGATGCTTCAAGTCACAAAAACAAAAACTTACTTTTATGTTTGCAGGCATTTCCACTTTTCAGCAGTTGTCTGTTCTCAGATGCCACATCTCCTTACACTGCCAGTCTTCTTCAGAAAGATCTCTCCTCTCCATAGCTTTAGCTATTGTTCCCCTCCAGTTTGCCTTTAGTCTCCCTTGACATTATCTCCCTGGTAGAGACTAAGCAAACACTGTGGTCATTGCTGTTCCTCCATCTGTCAGACATCTCCATACCATCTCCTATCTGTAACTGGTTCTTCTGCATTTTACATTGAAATGCATTTATTTCTGCTTCCCCCATTTGGAGGCTGCCAAAAAAGACAAAGCTTACATATTCTTATTAAGGCTGAAGATGTCCTAGATCAAGGACGAAACATGTCCTCCTTGACATATAACTGTATATTCCTTTAATAAGTGAATACATTGTTTGGTAAACAGGCAGAAGAGGATCCATTTCCAATGTTAAGGTTCTCCAACGGCTGTGGAGTGAGGAAAGCAACGGGAAACTACCTCACTCTTCATTTCCCTAGTACGCCTCTTCAGTGATGCCTAGGCCATCTATGACAGCTGATGGCAGAGCTGTTGAGGATCCCACCAACAGAATCGCTGATGGACTGAACATACATACAACGGCTGTGGAGGTGGAAGATGATAAAGCCAGACAGACTGGCTATAAAGGCGCTACTCAACTAATTTGGAGTCTGCGGCAGTCCATTGCAGTTTTGGAGCTTGCTACTGCCTCTCTTATACTATATGTGCCGCGGTGAAAGGTTCTGAAATCATAGTGTGTAGGCCTCCTCCCTGCTAGTTGAGGTCCACCTTAACACATTCACTGCGTATTAGCAGAGCGTGACATACCCGCCAACCTTAGACAAATATTTGTGTGGGACTCTTTAAAAGTTATAATTATCGAAGTTTTATACGTTGGTAGGATGAGTTCTATCGAACTTGTGGACTTATCCCACTCACATGCCTGGTGCGTGACCCGCACGGTGGTTGAAATAGAGAAGTAATACTGGTCACCAGATCACACGCCACGCGCGTTGGTAGATTCCTGTGCATTATTTACCACGGATAGCAAACAGATGCATAAAGTATGTTACAGACATAAATATATTCATATTTACACTTCTCTATTGCAGAATTTGACAAACAAAAATGAAATACTTTAGCTAATTGGGTGGGTCTCATGATGAAGGAACCATCTGAAAAATTATAAATAAAACGATAACATAAGCATCACGACGCAGTCAAAAATTATTACTGTACGTTCTTCCAAGTTACTTATAAATGTGATGCAGGAATAAATAACAATTAGAAGTTCTTTCATGTTATACACATATATGATGCAAGAATATATGACAATTACAAGTTCAGTTCTTTTACTGAACATATTGCAATAGTGGAATTTATTTATTTCAAAAGCAGAATCACTCGTAATTCTCTTAAATAATTAATAAACAGAAAATCCAGTGTCTTACCTCACATTGAAGTGGTCTTGCTGCTCGAAGATCCCATAAATGAATGATGACGTATGACGACAACTCTGGAGAGGAAATACGCGGGAAACAGAATATGCATGCGCAAATATGGCTACGGATGAATCTGCTAGTAGGCTGGACTTACACAATGTGTGGGATGACAATTAGAGCCTTTCTTACTATACGAGAAACCTGCGATTCCCATTTCCTAGCAACTGTCCCATGATGCGCTAGGCGCGTGCTCCGCACGTGCTTATAAAGTAGCGTCACGTGCCCAGCGCGTGATCCGCACTGAACGTGTTAAACAAAGTCATGCCTGTGGCATTTTCTCCTTCTACTCCTACAAAGTCCAACGGCAATGAGATAAAGATGGCAGAAGCAGATTTAGGGTGAAATCGGGAGCTTCTAGTCTGGACCTGCACGTTGGCGGCAGATGTGTGATGGTCGCCTTTCCTTAGTGGCTACTCAGGGATCCGCTCCTTCATCTGTGTCTGGGCAGGCCTATTTAGGATCACCGCTGCCCACCCCAAATGGGGAAAGCCCTAGAAAATGTGGTCTAAACATTGGTAGCCACACTCAAATCCCGGCTGGGAAACTGCAGCCAGAGGGACACCCCAATTTTGCGGTCGTAAACATGAGAGAACTTTGCTTATAGGATTGTTCAATATCAAAACTTTACTAGACAGTAATACCAGACCTGAAAGGCGAACAGCTCTTGTCACTCATGAGCTAGCAAGACTTAACATCGACATTGCTGCATTATTATTAATAATCTTGACCATGATGGTCGGGATTGGATCCGTATTGACTTAGTAACAGTAAATATGTTGGAAGATAGTCCGCCTAGTCAGTACTATTAATTTATTTACCTTTCACCTTAACATCTAGTACATGTTTCGAGAATATTATGCATTCTCTTCTTCAGCTAGTGGATTAAAATATATTTTAGATATTTTAGATAGAGAATACCAGAGGCTCATTGAAGACAAATGCATCACCAAAGATGAAATGCGAAACAACAACACATACACGACAACACACACATTTTATCCGCCACTCAAAAACCTGACCAACGTTGATTTCAACGATGACGAAGTCGAAATCTTAAGTAAGGGTCCCAAACATAACTGGCCACACACGAGTAAGACTGTCCAAAATAGAGAACTAGTGAAACTGATAGCGGAATCTGAAGTAGCAATTGCAGAGGTACCTATAGACGAACAAGAGAACATGAGGTTCGAGGCTAAAAATAAAATTTGTAAAATAATGGAACATAAAACCATCGCAGATACCCACACAAATAACAATCTCCGAAAGATTAATAAGAAGATTAAAGATAATAACATAATTGTCACGAAGGCTGACAAGGGTAACACTGTAGTTTTAATGAATAAAGATGATTACATCAGTAAAACGAATGATTTCTTGAAGGGAGACAACTTTCGTCAGATAAAGAAGGACCCCACTAACAACATGCAAAAGACTTTCAAACAAATTTTAGCTAACACTAATTTTTTGATGAATTCGAATTAAACAAAACGCTTGGTAAATATGAACCCAGGATTACCGAAATTGAGGGCTATGCCTAAGGTACACAAAGAAGGCATACCTATTAGACCGATTGTAAACTTCAGAAACAGTCCTACATATAAAACGGCCAAATTTGTACACACGTTTTTAAAGAAACATTACAGATTTAATGTAGATACAAGTCTCTGCAATACCATAGATTTTTGTGATAGGACAAAAAATTTAATTTTATCACAATATAATACTACCCATAGCTTTGATGTGAAAGATATGTATTCGAATATTCCGATTACGGAGACTATCAACATTGTTAAAAACAACTTAAACACACATAGTTCGTTGAGTAAAGTAGAAATTGATGAATTCATCAACTTATTAAAGTTTATATTAGAAAACAACTTTTTTACTTTCAACAACAACGTGTACAAACAAGTTAATGGGTTGGCCATGGGATCACCAGTGTCTGGTATCCTTGCAGATATATTTATGGACCATATGGAATCTAATAAAATAGTCGGTAAAATAAAAGGATTAGACTTATGGTTAAGGTTTGTTGATGACGCGTTCGCTATCATTAACGAACAAGTACTCAAGCCAAACGAACTGTTAGACCAATTAAACAACCTTGATAAACATATAATGTTTACAATCGAGTCAGAAGATAATAAAAGTCTAAACTACTTAGACGTAACATTAACTAGAGACAATAAAAACCTGATTTACCAAGTATTTAGAAAACCTACACACACAGATGTTGTTATTAGGAAAGACTCGAACCACCCAGGAGAACATAAGAAAGCGGCATTTTACAGCTTCATCAATAGAGCAGTAAGAATACCATTAGACAGAAATGATTTTAATAAAGAGATAAACATTATATAAGATATTGCCAAAAGAAATGGTTACCCCAAAAGCTATGTCAATAGGATAAAGAGTAAGGTCGTGAATAGACCTAACACTCTACTTGTAAATAAGGAAGAAAAAAAGAAATTCGCTACATTCACTTACATTAATAAACAATCATACAGTTTGGTTAAACTATTTAGAAAACACAATATCCATGTATCCTTTAGGACAGATAATAATAATAATAATAATAATAATTTATTGTTTAATTCGAATAGCGTAAACACCAACAGTAGGTTCAGCCATAAAATCACGTGGTAGATTACAAAACTCAAATCAGAAACTGAACAAAATTTAAATATGGAAGAACTCATTATCTTTTAAAGACTATTTGGAAAATACAATGCAGTCCTGCAATTCTGAATCACATCAGGCAAATACTTGTAGCCATGCACTGCAAATAGTTCCAACTCTAGGTCTTTGTTGTTGTTGAGTAATTGTTGGGCCTGCTTGATGCCTGCTGTGTCTATTGTGTCTTGGGCACATATGAAGCATTTGTTTTTATCATCGTAAAAGATAACTGCATATCTTATCCAAGTACCCCACCTTGTGATGACAGGAAACTGTCGAAATTGGAGCTCTGTCACTTCTGTCACTTCTTGGTACAAAACTTGACAACTTGGAGCCTTTACGAGAACTTCAGAGCAGCAATGAATTCTACTGTATTTCTCCCTGATACTTCCACAAACATGGTGTAGTCCATATGCAATATATGTCATATGGCTGAGGTTGGGGTATATGTCTTTCAGTTGTTGGAAAGCCAAAAGTATGTAGTGTGCTTGATCAGTCACCTCAACCCTGACATTTTCTTATTCTATGCCTGCTGGCCACCAGCTCATACATGACTCATTGAATGATTGCATTATTGTGCAGGCATTTGTATTCCTGAGTTGGTTTTTCGAAAGCATAGGTTTCACCCATTCACCAGGTAATGGAAATATACCGGTATTCAAAATACGTCTTTACAGCTCATTAGTAGTTTCATACAAAATGAATCCCACTTCATCTTTGCTGATCTCCTCTTTTATTTTTTTGAAGACGTTCTCATAAATTGGCTGTATGTACAGTAATTTTTCTCAGAGTGCTCTCATCTGGTGTTGACCTTTGCATGTACTTCTCAAGGAATGTTTTGAATGCAGGGTTGTATACCTTTTGGACTGGAATTCCTGAATGGATTAATGCCATGGTAAGAACCACACTGAACCCATGCAATGACAGCTGCTTTTCAGATTATGAAGTGAAGGCACGTATCAGAATGGTTTGCTTATGTTTCGGTTTCTTTGATGCTTGTCATCGGTTGCAATATTTATTTTGCAGAAGGCACATTGAAGAATGATGCCATCAGTTTTGATAAATTACATCTTGAATTCTTCTAAAAGTGCATACAACTTCTCCTTTTTAACCTTCGGCATGATTTTGTGTTGTGAAAAATACATTCTGATCGGGACTGATGAAACACTAACACGGCCAACAAGAGAGTACACAGTCGATAAGTGGAGTTGTTAAATTCATGCCAGTACAAATGAACCTAGTTTAAATCATTACAGCATCATTGTTTAAATTTTAATTCAGTTTTACACATGCAGGTTGGCCAGTCTTGCTGAGGTTGACCATTATTGCTGGGATGTGAATTGCTGATTAATTTACTATTGTTGACTTTTGATTAAATAACATTTTAAAAATCTGTTAAAGAAGAGAAAAAAACTGTCTAATCTTTTAAAAAGTCAAATAAATGTGAGGGGCAAAGGTGCTGAAGCATGAAACAGCAGGGAAAAAGTGGCAGAAGTAGTAATCTCACAAAAATGTGCATAAGGTGCAAAATTTGTGTTTATTTTCTTTAATTTCATATCCCCAAATACATATATTGAGCTATCTGTGTGAAAATGGCTGCACCTTAAAATTCCCTCACTATTGATCATACATGATTGTGTCAAAGAGCAATTCTTGCTCCAAGAAACAAGCAAATTTTTATAAGAATTACCCAGTGTTCTACATATTAACAAGAATATCAATATGACATATAATACAGCTGATGCTCTCAACTACATGATAGAGCTTTTGAACAACTTAGAGTAACCTGAAGTACCCTCTAATATCTTGGAACTGAAGGTTGTGGCACCAATTATCCTTCTCACGAATATGAATCCTCCTCTCCTGTGCAATGGAACAGGACTCTCAGTCAAGAAACTGATGCCAAATATTATTGAAGCCATCATCATGGCTGGACATGCCGCAAGCAAAGTAGTATTAATTTCTCTAATTCAAATCATCTCTTTGGACACCATTTCAGTTTAGTCGTCTGCAGTTCCCCATTTGTTTCTGTTTCACTATGTGCAACAACAAGGTACAAGGACGAGGACAGTCGCTTAAAGTTGTAGGACTCAATCTTGGGAAACGGTGCTTCTATCATGGTCAACTGTATGTGGGTTGTTCAAGAGTTGAACAGTTTATCCCTAAGCTCTATAAGGAAAAATTAGTTTGATTTTTAAATAATATGTTTTATATATTGTTTTAATATTGTTTGCACCATCCATCAGTCCGGTATCTTAAGCATTGAATGAAAGAATAAAATTAAAAATGAAAAAATGTAATTCATGGTACCATGTAAAAACAATGTGTGTTATTTTTTTAAAAAATTTTGCTGTAAAAAAAATGGTTTAAAAACATCTAATGATTGAATTAGTAATTGCAGGCGAAGCCACGGGTACATGCTAGTATCTGTACAAAATCCATAAATTCATAAAAGTTTCTACAACTAACATTTGACAACGATTTTTATGAACTTGATTGTTATAATTAATGTAAAAATCTACAACTACTTGTAATAATGTTATTTCCTTTACTTCCCACTAACTACTTTTATGGTTTTCGGAGACACCGAGGTGCCAGAATTTGGTCCTGCAGGAGTTCTTTTACATGCCAGTAAATCTATTGACACAAGGCTGATATACAGTATTTGAGGACCTTCAAATACCACCAGACTGAGTCAGGATCGAACCTGTCAAGTTGGGGTCAGAAGTACAACTACTTGTATATGTTCACGAAACTGAAGGCACTTGCAAAGTAAAGCATTAAATGTGGCCCATTTTTTTCCTTCTTTCTAGGACAGTTAGTTTATGTAGTATAGAAGGCTCACCAGAGACTGGTAGAAATAGTTCACCTCCTCCTGCTACCCATATGGAGAGGTTATCAAGTATGGGGGACACTACTAGCAGCAACAAGCCATCAGATGTGACCAGTGATTCAGGTGATGAGAAGGTTGTGTCTGCATATGAGAATGTTGAGGTAAGAGCAGCTTTTCATCAGAACAGAGTCAATCAATCAATCAATCAATCAATCAATCAATCAATCAATCAATCAATCAATCAATCAATCAATACTGATCTGCATTTAGGGCAGTCGCCCAGGTGGCAGATTCCCTATCTGTTGTTTTCCTAGCCTATTCTTAAATGATTTCAATGACATTGGAAATTTATTGAACTTCTCCCTCGGTAAGTTATTTCAATCCCTAACTCCCCTTCCTATAAATGAATATTTGCCCCAATTTGTCCTCTTATATTCCAACTTTATCTTCATATTGTGATCTTTCCTACTTTTAAAGACGCCACTCAAACTTATTCGTCTACTAATGTCATTCCACACCGTTTCTCCGCTGACAGCTCGGAACATACCACTCATTACATGTAACTAATCTCATGATTAGACCCGTATTGAATTTGCAATAATATGCTTACAATATTGTGATATTTTATTCCACCTTTTCAATACAATTGGTTTTATGTTGTTAGATCATAATGCTACAACACTATTTTATACGGACATGTTTCGCTTGAATTTCAATTTAGTTCCATCGTGAAATTCGTGGGTGATAAGGGTATTTTGTGAGCTCTGTAGACCATACTAACAAAGATTGCCTGTTTGTGGGATTTCGGGTGGAGTGAATCATTTCTTATTGTTACTGAAGCGTGTGTCGGCTTTCTGAATATTTGAAAATCAAATTTAGAATTTAAGCATGTTACGGTAACGTCCAGGAAATTTAATTGTCTTATTCGTCTTCTTTAGTAAATTTTATGTAACTGTCAATATTATTTAAAAAATGTAAGATTTTTTCGCTATTATTTTTCCGGTTATCTATTATTACGAATGCGTCATCTACAAATCTTAGCCAAAGGCAGAGTCCTTCCATATTCAGTTTCCCTGAGCTGGGGTCACCCGTAGCTAAACTCAACTGGTGGTAAATTTTTTGTTAAAAGTGAAATAGTTATTATTTAATATGAATTTAAGTAGTTTAATAGATTCATCTATTTCGTGCTTACTTAGGTTACTATGTTTGGAGAGGTTTGAATTAATAATTTTCACTGTTTCTTTAATAGGGATGTTTGAATACATATTAGTAATGTCAAACGAGCTCATCCTATATAAAAAAAAAAAAAGAACTTGAAACTGAATTCCAACGTATCCAAGATTTTAATCTTCAGACACCAATAAGTTTTAACTATAATTATGACTCAAATTTTAACATAGAAGTCAAATTACAATTGTTGTTATTCCAATTTTAGTGTAGTCATTCATGTTGTTAAACTATTAATATGTTCATAAATTCCTATGTTTATATATTTTATTACTTAATTTTAGAATTATAATTAAGCACAAATTTGTCAAAGCAAATCAAATATGACTGGTCTTAACCTTGATATGATTATATAGGCTGAGGATGCTTGAAATTCAAGCGAAATGTGTCCGTATAAAATAGTGTTGTAGCATAAAACCAATTGTATTGAAAAGGTGGAATAAAAAATCACAATATTGTAAGCATATTATAACATACCACTGAGTTGAGTAGCTTGTCTCCTTTCTCCCAGTTCTTCCCAGCCCAAACTTTGCAATACTTTTGTAACGCTACTCTTTTGTCGGAAATCACCCAGAACAAACTGTGATGCTTTTCTTTGGATTTTTTCCAGTTCTTGAATCAAGTAATCCTGGTGAGGGTCCCATACACGGGAACCATACTCTAGTTGGGGTCTTACCAGAGACTTATAAGCCGTGTCCTTTACATCCTTACTACAACCCCTAAACACCCTCATAACCATGTGCAGAGATCTGTATCCTTTATTTACACTCCCATTTATATGATTA
Source organism: Anabrus simplex (assembly GCF_040414725.1). NCBI lineage: Eukaryota > Metazoa > Arthropoda > Insecta > Orthoptera > Tettigoniidae > Anabrus > Anabrus simplex. The sequence continues at coordinate 1,219,564,397 of NC_090265.1, read as the reverse complement.
CCCCAATGAAGATCTTTCCTTATATTAACACCCAGATACTTACAATGATGCAGTAATTAAAACTCAGAGGACTTTTACTATTTGTGATACTCGCAACCTGACTTTTAACCCCGTTTATCATCATACCATTGCCTACTGTCCATCTCACAACATTATCAAGGTTATTTTGCAGTTGCTCACAATCTTGTAACTTATTTATTACTCTATAGAGAATAACATCATCCGCAAAAAGCCTTACCTCTGATTCCACTTGTTTACTCAAATCATTTAAATATATATAAGAAAACATAAAGGCCCAATAATACTGCCTTGAGGAATTTCCCTCTTAATTATTACAGGGTCAGATAAAGCTTCACCTATTCTAATTCTCTGAGATCTATTTTCTAGAAATATAGCAACCCATTCAGTCACTCTTTTGTCTAGTCCAATTGCACTCATTTTTGCCAGTAGTCTCCCATGATCCACCCTCTCAAATGCTTTAGACAGGTCAATCGCGATATAGTCCATTTGACCTCCAGAATCCAAAATATTTGCTATATCTTGCTGGAATTCTACAAGTTGACCTTCAGTGGAATAACCTTTCCTAAAACCGAATTGCCTTCTATTGAACCAGGTATTAATTTCACAAACATGTCTAATGTAATCAGAAAGAATGCCTTCCCAAAGCTTAATGCAATGCATGTCAAAACTTACTGGCCTGTAATTTTTGTTTTATGTCTATCACCCTTTCCTTTATCATACAGGGGCTAATATAGCAACTCTCCATTCATTTGGTATAGCTCCTTCAACCAAGCAATAATCAAATAAGTATATATTGAACATTTATTGAACATAACAGGCGACATCGCCCCTATACATGTTCACATGCAGAGCAAAATAAATAATAATAATAATAATAATAATAATAATAATAATAATAATAATAATAATAATAATAATAATAATAATAATAATAATATAGTATTCTTCTAGCAGTCATTAGCTGTAGCAGTCACTCACTCAATGTTCAAACATATTCATCCAGTGTCCTTATTCTGCTCTGTACTTGCGTCACATTATTGTTCCTGACCTACACCTAATCAATAAATCAAACAACAACACTCAGCATTTCAGCACTTGCATTCCAGCTAACTTTAAAACAAACAGACCATGCAATCCTGTATCATTATCCAACTCCACATAACTAAGTACTCGGTCCCTATATTCCCTAATCCATTAGAATTTTATCACACTATCCCCTTCCCTTATATACATAACTATTCCACCCCCCTATTCCCCTGCCCACCCTCTAACTCACTCTCCTTCATTTTACTCTCGCAGGCCTTTTTTGTCGCACATAAATACCTGTTCAATTCCCCCCCTTTTTCCCATTGTTTAATAATCCATCTCAGGATTGCGTTCTCATCCCCTCTCCCCAATATTTCCCGATGCTCAGCACTCAATAATCCATGTCTTAACCCCCTCGTTACCTCACAGTCTCTTAGCAAGTGAAAATCATCATTCACATCTCTGCAAAGTACACACCTTGTCTTATCTCTCCCCCGTATCCACCCTGTATTCCTTTGCAAACCTAAAAGCCACCACATCATCCCATACCGTTTTGACCTATCAACGTCGCCCATTTGTCACCTCCAACCTCAGGCCTCTTATTCGGGCCTTTAGCCCCTGGTTCCTCGCTCTCCATAGGTGCCTATTCAAGATCCTCATATTTTCACTTCCTTCTCTTCCCATGTCTCTTTTCACCCTTATTCTCTGTCCCTGTAAATTCTTACTGTTACCTACCACAATTTCTGCCATTAGGGTAGATAAAAATTTTACCCTAATTGGCCTCCGACCTCTAGTTTTACCAATTCTCTCTACATGTCAGCACTACTGAAATTTATCTTCATTGTATCACGTATAACTTCGATCACCTTGCCTATCAGTTCCAACTTGTCCTCCCTCACATCTTCCTCAACTCCATATATAAATATGGCTTTCTTCCATCTCTCCTGCTTGTACTCCTCCCCTTCTTTCTTCATCCTCATCATCTCCTCTTTCAAATATTTCACTTCCCCTCTCAATAACTCGATTTCTTTCTCATTATTATCCACTCTTCTGCTTGATTCCTCCGTCCTCGTTTCCAGCCATTTCTTCATGTTGCCTATCTCCTTTCTCTGCTCCTCCATCAAGTCCTTTATTTCCTGCACTTTCTCCCACTGGCATTTCTCCTGCATGACTTCACTCACAACCACCCTGAGTGCGGCCAAATCCTCTGTGTTATATTTTCCACTGGTATTTGGGCCTGGGTTTAATTCCACCCCCCCAATAACCAGTAGCACCGCTACCACTGCCACTACCAGCACCGTTTCACTCATTTTTAATCCGTCCTTACTTATCACCAATCCATTCTTGTTCTCTTTCTTCCGTTTCACCTGCCATTTGCCAATAGCGGCCCGGTATTGCTCGATGCCAACCATATTCACCGCACGCACTACTCTACACGACCTCTCTCCTCGACCGCTCGAGCTAGACTGATGAATCAAATAAGTACTTCAGATATGGTACTATATCCCAACCCATTGTCTTTAGTATATCCCCAGAAATCTTATCAATTCCAGCTGCTTTTCTAGTTTTCAACTTTTGTATCTTATTGTAAATATCATTGATATCATATGTACATTTTAATACTTCTTTAGCATTAGTCACCTCCTCTATCTGGACATTTTCTTTGTAACTGACAGTCTTTACATACTGCTGACTGAATACTTCTGCCTTTTGAAGATCCTCACATACACACTCTCCTTGTTCACTAATTATTCCTGGAATGTCCTTCTTGGAACCTGTTTCTGCCTTAAATACCTATACATACCCTTCCATTTTACACTAAAATTTGTATGACTGCCAATTATGCTTGCCATCATGTTATCCTTAGCTGCCTTCTTTGCTAGATTCAATTTCCTAGTAAGTTCCTTCAATTTCTCCTTACTTCCACAGCCATTTCTAACTCTATTTCTTTCCAATCTGCACCTCCTTCTTAGTCTCTTTATTTCTGTATTATAATAAGGTGGGTCTTTACCATTCCTTACCACCTTTAAAGGTACAAACCTGTTTTCACATTCCTCAACAATTGCTTTAAACCCATCCCAGAGTCTGTTTACATTTTTATTTACCGTTTTCCACCGATCATAATTACTTTTTAAAAACTGCTTCATGCCTGCTTTATCAGCCATATGGCCATATGGTGAATAAACTAGAGTAAAACAGAAATACAATACTGTATATGGATTATGTGAATGGCAGTTATGCTTCTTGTCTGTTGTCAACTTGTCAAAGAAAACAGCTTGATTGAATGTGAATGAAAACACACATGAATCTGTCAGAAGTAGGATTGGCAATCTTGGAAAAGTTAGAGAGAAATTCAAATAAATACAGTTTGTATTTGGAGGAATAACCGTTGCAATATCATGAGGACAACATTCTAGCATCCTAGTATCTCTTAAAATCATCTGTAGTTAAAGGATTATTAAAATACTGATGATAATGATGGGATTACTGTTGTTGTTGTTGTTGTTGTTGTTGTTGTTGTTGTTGTTGTTGTTGTTGTTGTTGTTGTTGTTGTTGTTGTTGTTGTTGTTGTTGTTGTTGTTGTTGTTGTTGTTGTTGTTGTTGTTGTTGTTGTTGTTGTTGTTGTTGTTGTTGTTGTTGTTGTTGTTGTTGTTGTTGTTGTTGTTGTTGTTGTTGTTGTTGTTGTTGTTGTTGTTGTTGTTGTTGTTGTTAAATACAACTTCATAAAACTCTGTACCAATTATATTTTTACTAGTGGTTTAATATTGTACTAACTCATTTTCAGCAATGATGGGATAGGAAAGGGCTAGGACAGGAATGGAAATGACCATGGCCTTAATTAAGATATTTGCATGGTATGAAAATGGAAAACCACAGAAAACCATTTCTAGGGCTGCCGATGTTGGAGTTGAATCTATCATGTCTCAAATGCAAACTAAATGCTATATCGCCTGTACACACTGCCAACTTGCTTGTTGCACCAGTTATAACTTGCGTCTTAATTTAGTTTTGTGTTAAAAATTGGATCAATCATAAACTCACGATGGTGCTTGGGGAGGATACCGAAAGAGCTAGGGTAGCTGTTACCTGGCACATCATGCTGGAATACTTTCAGGACCTAGAGAAAACCTTGGAAGGAGTCCCATTTTCAAATATTATTAGTTGTGACAAAAAAGTATAGCTGTAATCCAGGTCAAGTGAAGACAGTCATGAAACAGGGTGTTAAATATCCTAAGTGGAATTAACACACATCCAAACAGCATCGATGTTACAGTGCCTGTGACAGCAGACGGAGCAGTGTTATCACCATTCACTGTCTGGAAAAACGAGCATCTATAGGATACCTGGACAGAGGAGGGATCAAGGGAGGTGTTTACTACCAAAACATGAGCAGATGGTTTGATTTAACCATGTCTGAGAACTGGTTTAGTAAAATTTTATTCCCTTTCTCAGAAATATTTCAGGGGCCAGGTCATCTATGGTGATAACTTCTTCAGTTCTCTGTCCATTAATTTTATGAAGCTTTGCCTGGCATTTCTGTATTTCTAGATAATCTGGACATTTTAAGGGTTCTTCTTCTTCTTCTTCTTCTTCTTCTTCTTCTTCTTCTTCTTCTTCTTCTTCTTCTTCTTCTTCTTCTTCTTCTTCTTCTTCTTCTTCTTCTTCTTCTTCTTCTTCTTCTTGTGTCATCATCTCACAGAAGGTTGGCAACCATCATGAAATAAGTTTTCCTATTCTATGTTTCCTGCATCAGTTGCTTATCGTGGATGTCAAATCGATGTTGGAAGTTGCACAGCCTGCATAATCTTTTCCAGCAACATTCACCTTTCCCTTACATGATCAGATGTATTAGGCTGGATTTGTCATTTCCAAAGATGCGACGAAATTAGGCTGCTTTCCTGTGAGGGTTATAACTCCACATGATTCCCTGCCTGATGGTGTACCTCCTCACTGGTAATGTGGTCTACTCATGGGATCTTGAACATTGTGCAATACATCCACATTTCAAAGACCTGCAGTTGGTTCATTGACAAATGGTATAGTGTCTGTTCTTCAGTTCTGTAAAGCAGCACCAGTAACTCATAACTTCGACTCAGAAGTTGAGGAACAATCCTTTTTATCTCGAACATCCGAAGACAAGGCTCAACATAGTATATGTTCATTCTGGGTCATTGTAGGCCAGAAAATGGGCAGTTTTATTTTTCCTTTTTTTGCCTTTTTGGCATTTTTCTTTTAATGTTCCTTTTTTAGCATTTCTTTTTTTTTTCTGTTTGCTTTACATCGCACCGACACTGATAGGTCTTATGGCGATGATGGGATAGGAAAGGCCTAGGAATGGGAAGGAAGCGGTACAGCCCCAGCATTTGCCTGGTGTGAAAATGGAAAACCACGGAAAACCATCTTCAGGGCTGCTGACAGTGCGGTTCGAACCCACTGTCTCCCGGATGCAAGCTCACAGCTGCGCGCCCCTAACCACACGGCCAACTCGACCGGTTTTTAGCATTTCTAGGTCTTAACGGCTTTTTGTGGAACTTGACCTTCTTTTGACTGCATTTTACTGCGCATTCTCAATTTGAATTATCATTAATTCATCCATTACCTCTTAAACATATTTTCTCTAGTAAATACATATATTTAAACCATATCTGACAAGAGAGAAAATGAAATGAAATTAAAAAATGAAACTAGTGCTTGAAAAAATCAGGAGTACCAAATTATGTGCAAGATAAGTGGAATATTGAGAGGAGAAAATTTTGATGTGAGTGTTTTTGAAGAGTAAGATGTCACTTGCTTCAAGTATGAACCCTTAACATCCATTGATGTGGGAAGAAATTTTTTTTTTTTTTTTTTTTGCTAGTTGCTTTACGACGCACCGACACAGATAGGTCTTATGGCGACGATAAGAAATTTCTTGATGTTTCGCAACGTACAGTTTGAAAACTGACGATCCTGTATGCCTAAGAACCTGGAGATGACTACAGTGATATACTGCAAAGCCAGATTTCAGTTTCTGTAACCGTAGTGTGGTTAAGCCAAATATGATTCCAGTTGTACTAATTTCAATTTATTTCTCCAGGATGTCCGTTGCTGGTTCGCTGAATTCATTCTAGGTGGGGAAAAAATTCTAAATTCTGCAAGTACTTTTTTATCAAACATGGAATTCCTTTATTGTGTTAATCTGAAATGTGTAATGTCTTAAAGAAGAAGTATTTGACTTATATTTTGCACTGAATATGTAATAATGTAATAATAAAATATAAAAGGAATGGGAAAGGAACGGGTACCAAGAAGGGAATTGGAAAGAGAAGGGAAAGAGAACAAGAAGAAGGTGGATGGATCAGATTTGGAAGGACATTAGAGAAGCTGGATTGGATGTGGCGGAAGTAATGGAGCAGGAAAAGTGGAAGGACAGAAAGGAATGGAGGAGGCTTGTTACCAACACCCGGACGACTGGAGTGGGACATTGATGATGATGATGATGGTGATGATGATGATGATGTTGATGAATATAGGTATAATAAAATGAAAAAACACGCATGGTGGAATGAAGAGTGTAATGTAGTAATACTACGCTGGCATAAAGCTTGGTTGTATGACCAGCAACAAGAAACTGAAAGTTCTAGGGAAAAATTAATCGATGCTAGACGATTAACGGCCAGAGAAATCAGGTGGGTTAAAGGTAACCATTAGAAGGAAACATTAAAATCTATTGATTAAGCTTTCAATCGCCATGAAACAAGAGACTGTTATAGGACATTTAAACAAATTTTACTCCCCCTACTCTTCTGATGAAGGATACAAACGGAAAGGTGGCCCATAATGATTATGACACTAAAATAATTTCGGCTGAATACTTCAAAACACTACTTAATAGTGATGAACCTGAAGATTATTTTGAATTTGATCTGTATCACAGAAATAAAACACCTCTGGAAGAGATCATACCACCAGTTTACGATGAAGTGCGTACAGCTATTGATTCACTTAAAAATTTTAAAGCGGCGAGAGAGAATCAACTAGTAGCGGAAATTTGGAAGAATGCAAATGTATAGACTATTTGGAATTTACATAAACATCTCATTGACATATGGAATAACAAAAAATTGCCTGAAGAATGGAATGTTGCAATTATACACCCACTACACAAAAAGGCAATAGATCAGATCCTAGTAATTATCGAAGAATTTCTTTTTCCTAAGATTTTATATTCCAGAATTCATGAACAACTTGATAGTGAATTTGGTGAATATCAGGGTGGTTTCCGTCCAGGACGAAGCTGTCCAGATCAAATTATCAGTCTTAAATGGATTATAAAACGTCAAAGGATTAGGAGCAAAAATTTAGTAATCACTTTTGTTGATTTTCAAAAAGCTTGTGATAATATCCATCGTGAATCAGTATTGCATATCCTTACTGAATTTGGTTTACATCGGAAACATGTTAACCTTATTGCGGTCACTTTTAGGAATTCAAAATCTAAAGTTAGGTTCAGAAATAGAAATTCTCTGAGCCATTTTAAATTCATACTGGTCTTTGGCAGGGAGATGGATTATCCCTGTTATTGTTTAATTGTGTGCTGGAAAAATTATGCGTGAATGGAATAAGATTGGAAGAAATATTAAACTAAATTGTCTCGCATTTGCTGATGATCTAGCATTATTAGCAAATAGTATTGAAGAAGCTAAATTTCAAATAGAGGAAATGGAACGATTAGCAGTGAAGGTTGGGTTGAAAATTTATTTTGAGAAAACAGAAACGATGCCATCTTTTCAATTTGACACTTCACATATTATGTTAAATAATACTCAGAAGATAAAGGTTGTAGACAAATTTAAATATCTTGGTGGGATTATAACTTGGAATGCTAACGAAAAAGCATCCATAGTGTACCAGGAAAAGTTCGGGGTGTAGGGCATGAGAAGGATCTCAGGTAGTGGAAGTTGATTTTGGAGCCGGTACAGAGCAGGATAGAATCGCAGGGCGAATAATAGATGGTTATACCTTTTCCAAACAATTTATTAAGAATGTTAAATGATTCAGCACCCTGCAATATCAATATAGGACTCAGATATTTTGTTGAAATCAAAAATGTTAACGTAAATCTTCTTGAATTCAGTTTATGAAAATAAATAAATCTCACAGATTCTATAGTCTTTTGTGAAAACACGAAGTGTCAGTTCTTCACCTAAAGTCTTTCTAAGCATTAATTCATGAAATGAACACACACTTATAATTGAAAATTGAAAAAAGAATTTAAATTTCTGTTGAAAGTTTCTCAGTTTGTTAGCGTTGAAATATAGAACACTTGAAAAATTAGAGTTCTTCTATGTAATATGAATATTAAATTTTTAATAAAATAAATTTATTATTAAAGATGAACTTTTGAGAAATGGTGAAAAACTATGAAATATCGTCACACGCAGCACTGAGTAAATCACTGTTCAAGATTGATAAGAAAAAGTCAGTCAGTTTGTGACTACTCACTTAATAAAGAAAATTTGGCTTACAAATGTTGATGGGAATCTGGAACATTCCGCGGGGTGCGGATGAAGACTCGAACTCGATGTTCCACGAAGAAACCACGTTGACGTCCCTCGATGGGTACCATAGATGAGATGATGTTGAAGGTAGCTGGATCTTGTAGAATTTCATCAAGATTTCCGCTGCTCGTGGAGGTGATTTTAGCACATGGAACGTTCATTTAGTGCAAGTAGTATTTACAGATGCTATCATTCACAGTTAAACACAGTTCAGTTCGTATGTTAATTTTATGATGTCAAATGAATGATTACAGTCCTTGCTGCATAAAACACTATTTTAAATCGTCACTGAGAATGTCCATAAATACGCAGTTCAAACACTTGAAAAAGTTACGTGTACGTCTCTGACCACAGTCTTTGAATCGTTATCCTAGCAGATAACACTGACTTTCTGGTGGTGATGGTATTATATTACTTTAGAAAAAGTTCTTAATATTCACCAAGTTTATCACTGTAGTAAGTCATGTCCTAATATGACACGTAAAATAAAGAGACACAGTTCAAGGATGTACTGTATTAGAAAAAAAAAAATGAATTCTAGAGTAGTTAGAGTTATTGTACACGACAGTTTCTGTTTATTGTAGTAATTTAATATTAAGTGAAATTAATTAAGTCCACACGTCGTGTTCTAGTTTGTGAATGTCCAATATTTAACTCCGTACTTCAATAATTTCACACGTGTTATACTCCGAAATGTCTGTGAAGTATATCGTAGTCGCGGCACGATAAACTAATTACGGTGCGACGTCTTTTACAAGTGCGACAGCGATTGATTATCCCATAATTTCGTCTCCGCGAAACGCGACGGAAAGTACTGTCTTCGAGACTGCACGGACATTCTGTACGAGGGTCAGTCTCCCCTCTGTCTCACTCACACACACATACTGCACTGCTCTGCACTGCTGCACTGCCAGACTGTACTGCTGAACTGAACTGCTTGTTAGCCTTGACCTAGTGACATATATATCTGCGCTAGGAGGGGTGGGGTTCCAAGTCATGTGACCGAGAGCGCTCGATGTTCTTAAACTTTATATTGTTATAACTCAGAAACTACTGGACAGATTGCTTCGAAATTTGCAGGATTTTACTTTTACGATGTCTGCTGCAATTTGGCGTTGGTCCTGTTCAAATCGGTTGAGGTGTTAAAAAGTTCACGAGAGAAAAATTCTTTTGAGAAATATCTGTAGGGGAGGCAAGTTTCAAGCGGTAGGTGACGTCACTTGGCCTCGCCTGGTCGGTCATGGAGTTTGGTACGTACTGGAATGTTCCTTCGCTCAGCTGATCGCATGGCGGACAGAAATCGTATGCTGAAATAAAGATTTTTCAATTGATATGTGCCAGGACCTAGGCCTTCCTGGTACAATAGATAGTAGAACTCAGAAATTCAGACGAGTGCAACATATTACCTGGCCGAGTTACAAGAAACAGTCTCTTTTGATTAATGCTAAATTTCAACATCATTACTCCATTGTTAAGCCAGAAGCAACATATGCAAGTCAAACATTATTTAAACTGAATATCCAGTCTACAACAGACAAACGGCAGAAAGTTGATAGAAGAATTCTTCAGACAATTATTAATAAAAAACATCAGATTGATTGCCAGTGGAGACTTTTGTCAGATTCAGTACTTTACAAAGAAAGTGAATTGATCATTGACATGATACAAAAAACGGAGGATTGCATTCTTTGGACACATATACCACTTATCAAATACTAGACTCCTGAAACAACTTTTTGATTTTTTTTTGGAATAGTAAAACAAAAAAACACATGGTTTAAAGAAATACAGATGGATTTAGATGAATTGAAAATGACTAAAGATCAAATTGAAAATATAGAAGAGAAACAGATTCTAAATAACAAGTACACAAGACCATCACTAAAAGTATCGCAGCATAAGCAGTATGTTATATCTGCAGAAGAACGGGCCGCAAGATCATCCAGAATGAAGAAGTTTTGGGAAAGGAAAAAGTTGTCAAGTGTTAAAAACTGAACTTATTCTTTGAAGACTTTGTTGTATAGGGTTTGATTTTGGAGTTTCAATGTAGGCGTAAACAGTGTAAGTAAATAAATAAATAATATATAAATAATACTGTCGACTGTTGTGCTGCCATATTGCTTCATTGAGTTTGGGCTCTGATAAATATGTTAATTAATTAGTAATTTTGTGTTAAACTTCCCAAAATTTTGCATATAACATCCCAGTTTATAACAGTCTTTTACATCCCTGTAATATTTTTAAAATAAGTTTTAGGTACTCAGTGTGTTTTGTGTATATCACCTAAGTTTAACCTAACCTTATTTTGCATGTGTTAAACACTAACAGTTTTGTGAACTGACATTGAAATGCAGTGAAGTGGTAGTAGAACTTTCTTAATTTTGTAGTGCTATTCCTGTACTTCTTGAAGGGTTGTAAAAATGTGGCTATGTTTTTATTCTGTTTGCCCTAAGACAATCCTTACAAGGTTATCCTTCTGAAAGTGTCACATGCCCCTTGTGCTAGTTCAAGTTTCCTTCCGTAGATGCATTAAAATGTCTAGGCCTACTTTAATATCTTGGTGCCATTCTCTCTTAGAGCATCATTACCAAATCATTAGTTCTGATTTATTTAATTTATCCATCAGAGGATCTTTTGTTTTTTTACCAGTTACCCAATGAATCTTAGTCAGTATATCAGTTATGCTGTGTTAAAGTTGGAACCAAAAGAACTGAATGGTTTAAGTTAACAAATGGTGTAAATCAAGGAAGTGCCCTCTCACCTCTGCTATTTATTGTGGTAATGGATAATACAATACAGAAGGTAGCACAGACCATTGAGGAGAGAAAAATTAATGCAGTGTTGTTTGCAGATGATCTGTTAATATGGGGAAACAGTGAAAGTGAAGTGCAGAAACAGCTAAACGTATGGCAGGAAGTTGTGTCATCTTATGGAATGAAGTTCTCAGCATAAAAGAGTGAAGTGCTGGTAACGACACAGAACAAGAACCGAGTGTATAATAGCTTGACATTACGGATACGATGATAAAAGAAGAATGGAAAGAAGTCAACTACCAACTGTGACACACTATCACATGCTTTGCAGTACACGGTTTTCACTATAAGATGTAGGCCAGCAAGAGATTTCACCATCCAAGTGAGGACTGTGTCTGTGAGTTTTGCAATGATCAATGTAGTTGATATCATGCTAGTGAATGCAGGGAAAGGCAAATATCACTAACTATGAACTATGAACTGAATAACTTGGAATCTGTACTGAGATAATTAATATTTATGGTTATTTGGTCCCAGGTTCGATTCCTGGCCAGGTCAGGGATTTTTTACCTGGACCCGAGGGCTGGTTCGTGGTCCACTCAGCCTACGTGATTAGAATTGAGGAACTATCTGACGGTGAGATAGCAGCCCCCTGTCTAGAAAGCCAAGAATTACGGCCGAGAGGATTTGTCATTCTGATCATACAGCATCTCGTAATCTGCAGGCCTTCAGGCCTAGCAGCAGTAGCTTGGTAGGCCAAGGCCCTTCAAGGGCTGTAGAGCCATGGGGTTTTGGTTTTGTTTATTTGCTGCAATAAATATTCATTCATTAGGAGGGGAGCAGTTGAAAAGAGCTGAAAGCTTTAAATACCTGGAAGTGTAATTGAAGGGAACAGAATGGAAATCAATGAAAGAGGAAGGTGTGCAAATGGATTCTTTATGAGTGTGGGAGGACTGATATGGAACAGGGATGTACAACAGAGATGTAAAGGAATTATCTACACGACCTATTTTGTGTGTAGTTTTGACATATGGATCAGAAACGTGGGTGATGGAGAGGGATAAAGGTAGAATATAAGCAGTGGAAATGAAGTTTTGAAAGTGAAATGAAATGGAGTGAAGTGGAAATGAAGTTTCTAGGTTTAACTACAATGGACAGACTAAGAAATGAGAGAGTTTGGGAAATAGTAAATGAGGTAACCCTGCAGGAAAAGATAGAAAAATCAAGGCTGCAGTGGTATGGACATGCTAAGAGAATGGGAAAAGAGAGGATACCAAGAAAGATGGAGTTAAAGGGAAGAAGACCTAGAGGAAGACCGAGGGAGAGATGGCTGAAAGGTGTAAAGAGGAGTATCGAGGCAAGGGAGGGAACTGGACGACAGTGAGAGAAGAGAAGAGAAGAGAAGAGAAGAGAAGAGAAGAGAAGAGAAGAGAAGAGAAGTGGTGAATGGACAGAAGACAATGGAGAGGTTTGTGTTCCAAGCAAACCCAGTATGTGGTTGGAAACTGCTCCAGATGATGATGATGATGCATGCCACCGGAATTTTGCCTTTTTAAACATTATATTCCTTCATTATGAATGAATTTGGATTGCATTTTTAAGTCATTTTGGCTATGTGTTAGGTCATTTTGGATATTTTTAGGTCTGTTTTAGGCATTTTATAGGTCTTCAACTTCCGAGCCCTACTCATAACACTTCATGACATGCTAATTGGTATTACAGAAATAAGGAAAATTTGGAATCATCGTACTGCAAATGAGGAAAGTTTCTGTCCTCTGATATAGAATACCGTATATTGTTGTGAGAGTAGCAAGTTATACTACAGTACATTCTTGTCCAGAGAGTCAGTAATTAGTGACTTTAAACTGTAACATTTTTCTTAATATGTTTAACGTCCCTTTTATGTTCTATCTTCTTTTTTTTTTTATGACTGGGTAGAACAGTCTTGTTAAATAGTGTTGTTGTACATTATGTTGTGCTTGAAGAATTCTAATCTGTTATTTTATACTATTCTAATAATTTAAGTGACAATTTGTCATGTCTTTAGGTTTTTATATTAATAAATATTTGTTAAAATAGAGTAAAACTTTCATCAGTATTCTGTATAAGAGACAAACATAAAAAATCAAACAAAATAAATTACCGATTGTGAATTAGCCCACTGTATGAGTTAACACTGATCATTGGTATTTTTAAAAATCTTTTTGCAATATAATCAAATGCTTCAAATTCATTATTTTGTCAAGTCAAATGTTAAAGGGTCATGAATCATATTTTATTTCATAATTGTAACTTCAGTAACATAGCAGTCTGACTTCTTAGTTTACCTTTGGTTCAGAGGACCCTGGATTCAGTTCCTAGCTGGGTCAAGGATTTTAATATAGCTTGGTTAATTCCTCTAACTCAGGAAATGGGTGTTTGTGTTCTTCTTAATAGATATCTTCATTTACATACAACACATCACACAACAAACCACCACAGAAATGCCCCACAGTGAAATCTTCCCTACCATATGGTTGGCATCAGAAAAGGCATCTGGCCAAAAAACTTGACTGAATCTATACAAAGTGCCGACCCCAGGAAATAGGGAAAAAGGTGAGGAGGAAGAAGAGGAACTTCATCAACTTAGCAAATACTTGAAGGAAACATTAAAAAATGAAAATATAATCAGGGTATTACACTATTTGATAGGATATTATCTGACATTAGAAATGCCAGTTAGGATTCAGTCAGTCAGTCAGTCAGTCAGTCAGTCAGTCAGTCAGTCAGTCAGTCAGTCAGTCAGTCAGTCAGTCAGTCAGTCAGTCAGACATGATGATGATGATTATGATGATGATGATGATGATGACTTTAAAAAATATTGATTTCAATATTAATATTGCATTTCAGACACAAACTCCTTTGTCAAAAACCTTGGAGCCTGTTCCTGGTCCACGTCACATATACATTATTCGCCATGGAGAGAGAATCGACTTCACTTTTGGAACTTGGATTCCCTATTGTTTTGATGATTCAGGTATTTACAACTTTAAACAAGTTTTTTTCTCAACACTACCAAAATTACAATTACAGTATAAAATAAGGTAGTAATAGGCATATGGTGAGTGTGAAAGGTGAAATTAGATGGAAACATATCAGTACAGTCGGTGTATTGAATTAACCTGTAATGTCATCGGAAGCATTAAGCTCTTTCTGAAGTGCATCTTCGTCAGCATCTTCTTCAAGAAGTAGGTTGAATTTCCACTCATCAAGTATACGTAATTCTTCCCGATTTACTCCATGAAAGTTGAATTTTGTTTCAATTTCAGCGGAATCAGGATTTTTGTGATCAGCTATCTTCTTGTATAACTGGTTATATGCACGACAACAAACACTTTGTACCTTCTTTGATTGATCCATATTTGCAAGATCATCCTGTCATGGTCGCCAGATGTTACGATATGTAACTAAACTAATGATCAAATCATCCAAATATGCCATAGTATATTTATTTTAGATTATTTCTATCAGAAATAATAATAATAATAATAATAATAATAATAATAATAATAATAATAATAATAATAATAATAATAATAATAATAATAATAATAATAATAATAATATATTAATATACATATAATATAATATACATAATATATTATTATTATTATTATTATTATTATTATTATTATTATTATTATTATTATTATTATTATTATTATTATTATTATTAGGTAAACTCTAAACTACATAGTTCACAAAGATGTCTTTTTAATACAAACATGGGCCATTTTTAAGAAAATGACAAAATGGGATAAATTAAAGGAAAGTGAACATGATAATATGTTCCCTTATCTAGGTGTGTTTTTATGATGAAGAAATAAATAATATTTTCCCAAAATCAGTGGAATCCATGCTTAAATATGTCATTGCTATTCTAAAAATCAAAGAAGGTCACACCAAGTACTAAAGCATGATTTTTCTTTACTTGCAGAACTTATCTTCTTTAGTTTGTATGTTTGTTACAGGGTACCTTTTTGGTATCTTGCTCAGATTTATTTGTACACTACTGTAGAAATGAGGGTTGATCTTGTCCATCAGTGCAGCCAATCACTGGCATGGCTTTGGACTGTAACGAGCAATGCTCAGCTATAAAAAGAGACAGAAGATAATTCTATCATGTACAGTATATATTACTGAATGGAAAAGTAAAGAAAAAAAAAATATATATATAAATTTGCTCCCTCTGCTCATACTCAACATTGTCAGTGGCTATTTTTTGTTTCACGTATGAAAATCAAAACTTCACTGGATGAATCCTGTGTTTCCTTATGTGGTACATGTTTTCTGAATTATACGAACAGTTTAAAGTGTTGTGACAACAGCCTAGGCTGTTAAAGTTCAATTTTTTGGACTGTTATCAGTTTGAAAAGCTTAGAGGGCATATACTAAAAGAAATAATTTACAGTATGTATATTGCTATTGTGCTTTCTGTTCATAGTGTATTCATGGGCTTCTAATAAAATTCTTGCAATTTAAGCTTTCAGCAGAGTCTGTCAGTCACTATATTGTACTTGGAATACTGTATTTTGGTTTTTTGAATAATTTTTTGAAAATTTGTAATGATGTAAACATATTTTTTTTAATAAAAAACACTTGTGGCCATGAGCAGACCCAAAAATGATTACCCTCAATAGAATAAGAATAAAACGCTCTCTACAGTAAGGTACATTAGTGGAAAATACAATCTGCTAGAGGCGAAAAACTATCGATAGTGCTAAAAGAAGACTCTCCTGCCATCTGTTGAGAATGCTGTAAAACATTTTTCCAAAGATATTACAATACGAAGGTTATACCGAAAGTTTTTAGCAGCGCGTAAACCGTAATTCTGAGGACAATGGGATTATTTTCATTTGAAAGAGCGATGTTTTTCGACCTTGGAACATGCGCACGCAACCCCTCCTAGGGGTAGTTCCTCCACAGCGAGGGAAGAAAGCACAGGCAGTGCTGAGTCAGACACGGTGCAAGATGGATCTGTCGCGCCGCGATTTTCGAGCAATGATTTTTTATGATTATAAAAATAAATTAAGTGCCAAAGAATGCCATTCTTCTTTGCTGCACGTTTTTGGTGAGGCTGCCCCTTCTAGAGCCACAGTTGGAAATTGGTTTCGCAAGTTTTCAAGGGGTCGGCAGTCAATTGAAGATGAACCTCGTCCTGGTCGCCCAGCAACAGCTGTGATTCAAGAAAACATTGATGCTGTGAGGGAAATGATCAAAGCAGATCCACATCTTACATTTTGTGACATTGAAGGGACCTTAAATATTGGGTCAAGAACAGCGCAGACCATCGTTCATGATTATTTAGGCCATACCAAGAGATGTGCCCGTTGGGTGCCACATTCTCTGACAGAAAGCCAAATGGAGGAGAGAGTGGACTGGTGTCATTTCATGCTAGAAAAATTCAATGGAGGGCAGTCCGAAGATACCTACAATATTGTCACAGGTGATGAAACATGGGTCTACCATTATGACCCTGAAACAAAGAGACAGTCTTCTGTGTGGTGCTTTCCTGGGGAGGAACCACCCACAAAAATTCGACGGAGTCGGAGCTCCGGAAAGAAGATGGTGGCAACTTTTTTTTTTTTTTTTTTTTTTACGAAAATGGGGTATCTCACCTCTGTGACCTTGGGCACACATCGTACAGTCAATGCTGAATAGTATGTGAATGACTGTCTTCCCAAAGTCCTCGCCACTTGGAGGTCACAGTACCTAAAGTCCAAGAGTGGGCACCTTCTGCTGCATCATGACAATACATCTGCACACAGGGCTGCCAGAACAATGGACTTTTTTGAAAGAGAAAAAGTGCGAATGTTACCTCATCCCCCCTATTCACCTGACCTGGCCCCATGTGACTTCTTTCTGTTCCCTAAGACCAAGGAAAAAATACGTGGGCAGCGGTTTTCGTCAGATGAAGAGGCCATTGCAGTGTACGAGAGTGCACTAAGTGACATCCCAAAAGAAGCTTGGACTGAAATGTTTTCTAAGTGGTTTCAGAGAATGGAAAAATGTATACGTGCTAATGGAGAGTATTTTGAAAAGTTGTAATTGTTGTTTCGCAAATCATTTTTTTTTCTCACACTCTGCTAAAAACGTTCGGCATAGCCCTCGCACCCGAGAAATTATAGGGCGATCGCAAAATGGACACTGCAGCTGAACGAGAATTTCTTGGGCGGTCCTGTTATGGGCAAGTGCGTGCAGCCCGAGAATGTCTCGGACGTGCCACTGAAGAGATTTATGAGCGATTCCGATTTGAATTTCAGAAATTACATAGCATGAAATAGTTGTGCTTTCTACTGATTTTTGTGGATTGTGTTCAATAAATGTTCTATTTTCAGGCATAATGATATGATTCGTTCCACTTTTTGAAAACTATCGATTACTATCGATAGTTTGCCGCCTCTTCAATCTGCCGAGTGTGACTGTAGTACCCCTTGCTAAACCATTCCTTTTATGAGTGAGTGTGGCCTCATGCCTACTACAGAAGCTGGAATTACATCCTGATAACATCGTCAGAAGCACTAAACTGAATAATAAATTTGGACTTTGAAATTTAAATTGTGATGCTTTGGATAAATCAATTTTTTCCCTTCAAATCATTTGTAGTCTTACTTTTGTATAAATTTAAATTTGTTTTAATATTTAGTGTCTTTTATGTAGAGTATCTCTGATGCGTATGTCTTTTATGTATCTTTTAATTTCTCAACTTGAGATATCAGACTCTATAGGCTATGCTAAATTAATTAATTTCAAAATATGAACAGAGCCAGAATTTTGTTATTGTTGTTGTTGTTGTTGTTGTTGATGATGATGATGATGATGATGATGATGATGATGATGATAAAGTGTATTTATTATTACAGGGAAATATGTGCGGAAGGATCTTAATATGCCAAAGACAGTTCCTGAGCGTAAGAGCTGGCCATTGGGCTTTTTCAAAGATTGCCCACTCACAAATGTTGGGATGCTGCAAGCCACACTGACAGGAGAAGCTATGAAGGAAGCAGGCATAACCATCCATCACACTTTCTGTTCACCATCACTGAGGTGTGTTCAGACGTGTGCTGGTGTTCTCACAGGTAAGCAACAGGCAAAATACAAAGTGCTATCTGTATACTCAGGACAGTTCAAGATGTCAGCACTCTTTCTCTTTCAGTGCTCTTACACAGAGTAGATACGAACGTAAGAGGCCGTGAACAAGTTGTGTTATGTGTAATGTGTTATTGTTTCTTTTTTGTTTTGTTTTTGAGTAAATGATCTCCCTTTCCAGGTAGTATTTAGTACCGTTAATAACATGTTATGTCGTCACCATAAGACCTATCTGTGTCGATGCGATGTAAAGCAGCTTGCAAAAAAAAAAACATGTTATGACTGGCACAAGGCTAAAGAAAGGTACTGTTAATTCAGAGTTTGATCGGAAATATAGGGGTGGTGATTTTGTGAATTTTGAAATCTGAAATTTAGCATTTTGTGGCATTTAAACATTTGTAATGTACCATTTTGAAAAAAACAAAAAAAACATGTGAGTTAAGTGTTGATTCTGATAATATTAATAATATGAATAATTGAAAATATTAATGTTAAATTAAAATTGCATTTGTATACAGGTAATAGTGAAATAAAAATGCATAAAGTATAATAAAATTGTGTCGGGCACCGCGGTGTAGGGGACAACGTGTCCGCCTGTCACCTGGCGGCCCCGGGTTCAATTCCCGGCTGGGTCAGGGTTTTTTAATTGTAATGATTAATATCCGTGGCCTGGGGACTGGCTGTTTGTATCATCCTTAGGGCCGTTTTTCCCAAATGAGTTTAAGCTAGGTTTATTTTAATCTGGTTTAAGTCTGAGTTTAAACTGACATTCATTTTCCCCATATTGGTTTAAACTTTGTATCAAGTTTAAACCTGGCTCAGAGTTAAACCTTCTATATTGTTGGTTTAAACTGCTGTTTATATTCAACCTTCTTGACATTTTATTAACGTATCTGTGATTTTCCTAATAGAAGGGTTAGTTTTGACTACCAGTACTGCAGCACTTTAATGAAAAACGTACTAAAATTATAACCTAGTATTAGCATTAGAAAAATGGGAGAATTTATTGAAGGCTTTGGTTAAATAGGAAATAATTTTGATGTGCAAGAGAGGTTAAGAAACCGCGTTCCAACAAAAGTTTACAATCTTGGAAAATCGGATGTAACGGAGTTCTTTGATGGATTTATAATTCATAAGCGAACAGCAAGGATTGTCTAGTATCGAAGAAGGATTCATTTAAAACGTCAACTGCACGAAATAATGCTATTTCGCTAGAAGCAATGATTCTGGTTGCTTTAAGATATGATGCAGCAGGCATTTTTTTCATTAACAACGGGGACCACAGACCATAATTGCAGTCTCCTTATAATATTATATACTGTAAAATACTGTTGGTGGTATGAATACTGTAATGTGAAGCAAAAAAATATTCCTACATAAGTCGTGTAATATGTATACTCTTCATGCGGTACCTGGTGGCTGTGGTCGCTAAAGCGTGAAGTCAGCATCGTCCGGATCTGTGACAAGACGGTTCGAATCTAATTTGTCTAAAATATTTTTACCATCAGAATGTTGACTGGCACGGTAGGAGAGGCGGTGGTATACAATTTCTAATCGCTAGATTGTATATTTATAGGATCAGAAAAACAATAAAGTATTTCATGCTTGCTAGTAAACTTGTAATAGAATAGATTATAGTTAAGAATGTTTCATCGTATCTATTGCCAGCATACCAGCAATAGAAATATTAATGCTATAGGGAGAAGAGTATTATGCATACAGTACAACATATCGCGAACTTGGTTATGTTATAAACGAATATGGAATCAAGTAATACATCTCAAAATAATACATCCTCAGTGGTCTGTCTGCTGGATCCAAGGTTTGTGAGACTGATCCCGGCCGAGGGCGATGGATTTTGATAGGAGATAGATCCCGAGCATGCTTGGAATTTGTTTACTTGAAATTCACATAAATGTTGATTTTCTGAGGAAAGGAATACCGTAGGTCTATTGCTGAAAGACCAGGATTTTAATATTTCAACGTTCCCGTGTGTTCCGTAAGACAATACAGACATCAAAAGACACGTATTAGGCCCACGGTACTTGTTTATGGTAAAGCATGACAGAGAAAAATAAGAAATAAAAGTGCGTTCCAATAAATTGTAGACAGCTAGAGGTGGAATTATATGACACAACACTTCGCACAAATGTAAACAATTTATTTATCAGTAAAGCTAATATCCCGCCGAATTTGTTCTTTATTCACTACGTACGATAGCATTAATTCGCCACAAACAGCTGATATTATTACAAAAATGTCGGTCATGAATTACTTGGCTCTGATTGGCCAATTCCAATCGACCATGCCTTCGACTATTCCTTCAGTGCAGCCAACGTTAGCGCCAACGACAGCTCGCCCGTTTAAACTAAACGAGTGTCAGAAATTGGTGGAGAAAATGGACTCAACTTTAAACTAGGTACTAAAGTTAAACGGGTTTAATTTATACCAGGTTTAACTTGATTTGGAGAAAATGGCCCTTAATGTTCCTTTCCTCCCATTCAACACATTACACTACCACCATTCCAAATACATACATATTCCTCATATATGGTGCCAGTAGGGGCAAAAGATCTTCATAGGTCGACGCCCCAGACAAATTGCATTTTTATATATATAAAAAAAGAATTGTACATTTACCTTATATTGATATAAAACATAACATAAAAAAGAATAAATTTATATTTATGATGAATCAGAATAATAACAAGAAAATATAAAAAATTATAAAAAGAAAATATAAAAAATTAACTTGTCATGTTCATGAATGAGCGACACTGTTTTAGGGAATCAAACAACATATCATTCATATTCTCCTATCAGCCCGTCTGGTGGCCATGGTTAAGGCATCAAGTCTATATGATTTGACACCATGTTTACCCAGTTCACGCCCCATTGGTCAAAAGAATTTTCACCATCAGAATGTTGGCTGGCAGGATAGGAGAGGTGGTGGTATACAATTTATAATCCCTAGATTGCATGCCAGAAGCCTGGATTCAATTCCACATTTCTCCACAGTGTCCGTATGGAATGAGGGCATACGTTGCTGTTGATGGTGATTCATCCATCAGATGGCGATGCTAAGCCTTCAGCAGACCTGTTGGTGCTTTTCGACAGGAGCAGGCTATGTGCTGGCATCAAGTTTCACCCTCTTCCTTCCTACTATCATATATCGTATCGTTTATTTCATCTCATTAATTCCTCTGATAAGATTGATGTTAGGAAGGGCATCCAGTCATAAAAACTCGCTACGAAGATTCATCTCACTTCATACCCAACCGTGCAGAGCAACACTACAAGGGTAGGACATACATATGTACATTCATATTCTCCTATCACTTACAGTTAAATTGTATATGAGTCGTATAGTTCCAAAACCTGTCCCCCCCCAAAAAAAAGATATTTACACCAAATTATAAAATGGCAGAAGCTCTACAGATATCAACTCTTGGTTTGTATAAAAAAGAAGAAAAAACTTATCTCAGGGAAAAACACTGACAAAATATTATTCCAAAAGTAGTCTAATCCTCAACTAATTTATTGCAATACATGCCTTCTCCACTCCATTCCAAAAACTGTCATATGCTGCAGTGTATAAATATGGCAAAGGAAGTTGTTATTTCAATTTCAATTTCAAAACATGCCTCTTCCATGTTGTGTATTTATTAACCTTATACTGTATTAATCGGGACTGATTTGCCACAATAACAAATTTGGCTGGGATGCTTTTGTTTTTCAGGTTGTCTACACTGGTTATTATTTTGTAAACAGAGTAGCTGAGGCTGAGAACAATAGTGTGTTGTTTTGTTGCATCGTTGTTGCATGAGGTTGTGAATATGGAATCCCAATTCTAGTAGGTACAAAGATGAATATAACATCTTAATCTTAAATGGATAATAATAGTTTTGTTCATCCTCAAGAAAGAGGTTGTAAAAGAAAAGAAATGAAGAAGAGCTGATTAAAAACAAAAGGAGAAGATTTTTTTTGCTAGTGGCTTTATGTCGCACCGACACAGATAGGTCTTATGGCGATGATGGGATAGGAAAGCCTAGGAGTTGGAAGGAATCGGCTGTGGCCTTAATTAAAGTACAGCCCCAGCATTTGCCTGGTGTGAAAATGGGAAACCACGGAAAACCATCTTCAGGGCTGTCGACAGTAGGATTCATACCCACTATCTCCCGGATGCAAGCTTTCTTTGCAAATGCCTTGTAACTTCTTTCTTTCTTTATTATTCATCATCATTATTAATGGGGAATTGAGTTCACCTTTATTGGCTCTTCCCTTTTCTTTGCTGATAACTTCATTTGTTGTAGGTTTGGACTGTCTTTCTTCCTCTTTCAAGTCGTTTATAATTTAACCACTTTGATCCTTGCTCATGTATGGCCCCACGGTCTAGGAATTGCATGCCTGCATCTCATCCGAAGGTCCCAGGTTCGATTCCTGGCCAGGTCAGGGATTTTTATCTGATCCTGAGGGTTGGTTTTAGGCTCACTCAGCCCACATGATTACAGTTGAGGAGCTATCTGACAGTGAGATGGCGACCCTGGTCTAAAGAAACCAAGAATAATGACAGAGAGGATTCAGTGCACAGACCGTGTGTCACCTTGTAATCTGTAGGCCTTCAGGATGAGCATTGGTCGCTTTGTAGACCAAGGCCTGTCAGGGAGAAAGGGGGGAGCAGATTTTTGCTCATAAATCCATACAAAGAACTTTAACTAGTTATAAATAAGATTTAATGACATTGTATATATTTATTTTGTTGATTGACTTCTTTAACCAGACAATGTTGACTGATGTAAGTCAACAATAGTTCATTATTGTTTTGAAATACAAGTAACTATGTCTAGTTAACCCCTCAGCACCGCCCTCTATACGTGGTATAGACCCCCTTTCCTTCCGTAGCCGCCAACCTCTATACGTGGTATAGACCCATACATGGTTTCACATTTACGACTATAGCGCGAAGAGTTTTGTAGTTATTGATATGCAAATTGTTTTGTTTCCAAGAAGACATTTTCAGGTTTATCAGTGTTGTAAATAAGAATTGAAAATCGTTATAATGTAGTTGTTTTTGCAAGGTTAATTGTTTGTCAAGTAAGTCTGAGCACTAATCTCTGCTTTTTTTAAAAGCCTGTTTGCTTCATTCTTTCCCACAGAAAAAAATAAAGAAATGATGATCTGAGAAGTTTGTCTTTTCGCGTGATATTCTCTGCTCTATTTGAACATTGGGAGTGCGGTTTATTTATTATATTTGTCTTTATTTCTCAGCTCGTAATATTTTCGTAACTCTCCACGAGCGCTCTGTGTAGGCATCAGGAAGTGCTGCTTTCTGTCATACGATACGAGAGCCAGTTGTTCATGGTATATATCTCACTTGAAAGGCTATGTCTCGACCTTTCATCTGAAATATGTATCGAGTTGGTTTGTTTCGCATACAGTAAGTGTTATTCCCCTCATTCAGTTTCGTCCTGCTGCTTTCGGTCTCGCTGCAGCTTTATCAGTCTGGCGCGCCGCGCTCAGCCGTGGTTTGACTGATAGTAACATGCTTGGAATATTGTATAATTCAGATGAACGTTTAGTCGGAAGTAGTAGTGACAGTATTAGCAGCACTGATAATGAAATAGATATTGTGGCAGTGGTAAATGATGAGAGTGACGATGAGGAGGAAACAGTACTTAGAAATTTCGTGTGGGAGACTATAGATAATTATACAGGTCAAAGGGAAATTTTCAACAGTGAATTATGATTCTTAAATTCTCTAATAATATTCACACATGTCACAGAGACAAATATTGAGCAATTAGGGGTACCTTATCGGAGCAACTGGTGAAAGGTTTGTTTACAAAATACGCTCGCTCGGGCGGGGAAAGAAATATTCAAGGCCGGCGCGCATCAGATAATACAGTTCCAACGTTACAGAAAATACATTTTATCAGGAAATTAGCACCGAAGAGTGAGAAATACAAACCTCAGAGACGTTGTTTCGTGTGTTAAAAACACGACGAAAAGAAGACATCAGTGTACTGCTGCCAGGAGTGTGACTTGGGTCCCTGTCTCGAAGAGTGCTTCGAACTCTATCAAACGGAACTAAAGTACTAAGGAAATGTGAAACAATTATTTAATTATCTCCACGTACTTAGTTCTGTCATAAGGAATTCCAAATTTCGTGAATATTGGTCTACTCTTATACTTGTAGTAACGTTGTAAGTGAATCAATGTATTTCAGTCGCGCGTAGTTGAAATCTCATCCGGCCGCGAGGTAGGAAGCTCTTTAAATGGCTGCGACACTGAGGGGTTAAAGGACGTTGATCATGTCCCTGTGTAACATTGCTACATAGCATGGCCCAGATCATGACTAGAGACTGTTGTGGGTTGATATATTTTGTTTAAAACCACTGTATAAATATGATTTTGTTATTAAGTGTGTTTATCCTTTTAGGACTTGGCCAGACTTCAGAACAGTCTATTGCCATAGAACCTGGTTTATTTGAATGGCTGGCTTGGTATCCTGATTCCTTACCTGATTGGATGACCATTGAAGACTTCCAAGCTGCCGGTTATAATGTGCGAACCAATTACAAACCATTTGTTCGGTTAGAAGAACTTCATGATCGACGAGAAAGTGCAGAACAGTACTACATGCGTAGCTTCTATCTAGCTCAGAGTGTGATCAAGAGCACGGCAGAAATAGGTCAGTTCAAATCAAACTACGAAAATAATGTGAAAGACTGAAGTGTATTCCAAAGAAAAGTAGAGTATTTGAAATAAAAGTTAACATTCAGTCAGCCAATGTAACTTTAAAGCTATTCAGTCTGTTGAAAACACTTAACTAAAACATAATCATTGATAATTTTAAGCAAGTAAACAATATTGTGCATACAGTATATGCACATGATTTAAAGTGATTTGATAGAATTTGAGGATGTTCTTATAAAACAAAACATGTCATTCTTTGTTTAATACTGTGTAGCTTTTACTGGTATATTACAGTGTTTTGTTTTAATTAGTATTTTCAACAGACTAGAAAGCTTTAAAGCTACATTAACTGAGTAAATACTGAAAAGAATGGCTTCCTTCTTAAGAAAAAAAGAATAAATAAAAATCAGTCAGCTAGTCAATACTTGTAATAAACTAATAGTATTGACTGGCTGATTGAATGTTAACTTTTATTGAAGATTAGTCAGTGCAGTTTATTATTTATTTTTCTCTCATCACTTTAAAGAAAAGTATGGAAATTTTAAATGCTATTGTTCAATGCTTGTCTCGGTTCTAAATTCAGATTTTTTATTTAAGCAACACATTTAATCTGAAAGCCCAAAGGTTAGACACATTAATATTTAGGGATTATGCAATGTGAACCCTCGGGGGAGCCTGTTAAACCCAAGGGGGCACGTCCCCAGGTGGCGGATAGGGAGGCCCTACAATTCAGTAGGGCTAGTTGAAATACCCAATACAATCCGCGGACCAACAGGCAGCCCTTTTCCTGGGGGCTTTAAACTACTGGGACCCCCTATTTCCAGGGGTCACAAATATGGAGGATCCAAGCCCAGGGTAGGGATGAAGACCCCAACGGCATCAGTGGCAGAGAAGGTGGACTTCAGTACGGCATCAGTGGCGGAAGAGGGAAACTTGTAGCGTCTGTACTCCAGAGGAGCGGCTACAGAAGGCGTTGGTACTCAAGTGGAGCAGCCTAGAATAACACCTGGCAGTAGGTATAAAGGTATAAAATGCCTTTGAGAGTGGTGACCCCATCGTAATAATACCTATACATGATATGGTACTAGTAAATCAACCTCGGAAAAGTTTAGGGCGTCCCCTGCAGGCGACGTGCAATTCTCAGTGTACTGGGGGGAACTGTGAGAATTGGGCGGCCAGTATCTTATGACCCTGACAGGAAAGGTGGAGGAATTTTTTTTTTTTTTTTTTTTTTTTTTTTTGCTAGTTGCTTTATGTTGCACCGACACAGATAGGTCTTATGGCGACGATGGGATAGGAAAGGCCTAGGAGTTGGAAGGAAGTGGCCGTGGCCTTAATTAAGGTACAGCCCCAGCATTTGCCTGCTGTGAAAATGGGAAACCACGGGAAACCATGTTCAGGGCTGCCGACAGTGGGATTCGAACTCACTATCTCCTGGATGCAAACTCACAGCCGCATGCCCTTGACCGCACGGCCAATTCGCCCGGTGGTGGAGGAAGTAGTAGACTTCATGGAGAAGAAGGTGGAAATGATGGGGCTGAGTGAAATGAAATGGAAAGTTTATGGAAGGAAGAAATTGAGGAAAGGATACACATTATACTGGAGTGGTGGCCAAGAGGCAATAAACGGGAGTGGGACTAATTATTTCAAATTAAATGGAGGAGTAAGTTGTAGTGGTAGAATGGGTGAGTGACAGAATAATGAAGATTAGATTAAAGATGAAGAATGAAGTGATGGACTTCATACAAGTGTATGCACCACAGACAGGAAACAAGGAAGAAGATATTGAAGGATTCTTGGAGAAAGTAGAAAGAGAAATTTCAGGTGTGGAAGTGGTTATTATGGGAGATCTGAATGTACAGGTCGTGCAATCCAAAACAAATGGTGTGGCATCATCACAAGGGGGATTCTTTTGCTTCGTGACAATGCGCGACCTCACTCGGTTAATCGAACCCGATACCCCATCGCTTCATTTGGTTGAGAACAATTTTATCATCATCCGTATAGTCCTGACCTAACACCTAGTGACCACCATTTGTTCCTGCACTTTAAAAGCATTTACGAGGCCAGCACCATGACGATGACCTAAAAACGACCAGGCTGCAGTGGCTGGCATATCAGGCGGCAGATTTCTATGAGGATGGAATTCAGAAGCTGGTTTCACAATATGACAAGAGCCTTAAAATAGTTGAAATTTATGTTGAGAAGTAGTTTAAAGTGCATGTTGGACACTGTAAAATTAACAGAGTAATAACGGGGGAAGTTCTGCACATGCCTTCTGATCACAAATATGGAGGGTCCAAGCCCAGGGTAGGGATGAAGACCCCAACGGCATCAGTGGCAGTGAGGTGGACTTCAGTACGGCATCGGTGGCGGAAGAGGGAAACTTGTAGCGTCTGCATTAATTTTTTCTATCTCAAAATGGTACTTAAAAACCATGCCTTGTATAAATTATACATATCACTGATTGCTGTGAATTAATACAAGCCTAGATATGATATACATAAGATAGACATTAATGATACACTTTTGGGGGTCAATAAAATATGGGCTGTATGTTTTCAATCATTGCTACTGGGCTGAGTGGCTCAGTTGGTTGAGGCGCTGGCCTTCTGACCCCAGCTGGGCAGGTTCGATCCTGGCTCAGTTCGGTGGTATTTGAAGGTGATCAAATACGTCAGCCTTGTGTCGGTAGATTTATTGGCATGTAAAAGAACTCCTAGGGACTAAATTCTGGCACCTTGGCGTCTCCAAAAACCGTCAAAGTAGTTAGTGGGATGTAAAGCAATATTATTGTTGTTGATGTTGTTGATGTTGTTGTTGTTGATGTTGTCGTCGTCGTTGTTGTTGTTGTTGTTGTTGTTGTTGTTGTTGTAAGATAGGTCCAGCAGCCAAAGTTGTTGCTTTCTTAGCACCACCCGGGGGTCACATGTAGGTCACTTTGAGGTTAAACCTATGGATGTGAAGCAATAATGTACTTCTTGGAACCAACAGAGGAAGCCATACAGTGGATCTCCCAACTGGACATTCTGCTATAAAAAATGTTTCTTGTCTGTGTATATTTGTAAATATTATATACTTGTATTTATGTATCTAACTTGTTTCCATATGCCAATATTATTATCATCATCATCATCATCATTTGCGTATGGACCCAATGGATCACGCAAAGCTCTAACAATTCTGTTTTCTGAGGTGCCAAACAGCTCTCATCCTTTCTCCGTGGATCCTTGTTCGTTCTTCTGTCCACTTTGCTCCAGTCTTCTTTTTCACTTCATTCTCTGGTTGCACTTCCCATCCATTATTTTTTTTCCTATAGAGGTTTCTGTTCGCAGTGTCAGTAGAGTTCACCTGGGCTTTTTCCAGATCCTTCTTCACTTCCATTACCCATGAAATATTTTTTAGATGTTCTATGTTGGGGAGAATCTTGTGTGTCAGTCTACTTACCGGCAGTCTGCGGACGTGCCCATAAAATTTCAGACGTCTTTTGCAGATGTCTGCTGCAATGTTGGAAAGCTCTTCTGTCACTTTGCGTGACCTCAGTCTATATCCATCTTCTGTTTTTCATGGGCCAAGAATTTTCCTCAGGATTCTTCTTTCTTCTTTTAAAATGTTTTCTAGGTCACCTTTCCCGTTAAGTGTAAGGGTCTCACTGGCATATAAGACTTCGGGCTTGATTACTGTATTATAGTGTCTGATCTTTGCATGGCGGGACAAGCACTTTTTGTTGTGTATATTGTGAACCCTACCGTAGGCTTTCCGAAATTTTTGTAGGCAAATTTTCTGGGCGGCCTTCTCACCTCCCGTTGGTTCAAGTATTTCTCCCAAGTACTTGAAGTGTGGTACTTGGTTGATTTACCCATATGTCGTGTTCAAATTTTGGATGTCAAGTTTTGAGCAGAAGAACTCGGCCTTTCAAAGGAAATTTGTAGGCCAACCTTTCCAGCACACTCGCTAAGGGTTTCAATTTGTTTAACGGCTGTGACTACATCATCTGTTAGTATGGCCAGGTCATCTTCAAAAGCGAGGCAGGATATCTCAATACCGTGTTTGGGTCATCCTAGTCATATGGGGCGCCAGTATCCCGTGTCCTTGAATGCCTTCTCCCACTTGCGGATGACTTTGTCTAGGATGAGGTTGAAAAGAAGCGGAGATAGGCCGTCACCTTGTCTGATGACAGTTTTAACCGGGAATGATTCAGAGATCCCCCCCCCATGAATTTAACTTTAGAGATAGTGTCAGTGAGTGTTGCCTTGATGAGGTTGAGGGTCTTGGAATCAAGCCCCAGTTCCTCAAGAATAACGAAGAGAGACCGACGATCAACCGAGTCGTACGCATTCCTGAAGTCAACAAAAATGCAGATGACCGGTTTGTTCCTCGATGCTTTGTATTTAAGTGATGCCTTCAAGTTGAATATTTGTTCTGCACACGAGCGGCCAGGGCGGAAGCCTGCTTAA
Source organism: Anabrus simplex (assembly GCF_040414725.1). Lineage (NCBI taxonomy): Eukaryota > Metazoa > Arthropoda > Insecta > Orthoptera > Tettigoniidae > Anabrus > Anabrus simplex. The sequence continues at coordinate 1,219,534,775 of NC_090265.1, read as the reverse complement.
TATTTGCCAATACTTTGTTCAAGTTGTTCTTGCGTTCTCTTCAAAAGGCAAGCTGAAAGAATTTTGTATGCCACTTGGAGAAGAGAAATGCCCCTTTTTGTGTAATGGATGGATGAGGGCACACTTCTAGTCCTGAGGTAATTCTTCCGATTGCCAGATATCTGTAATGATTTGAGTGAGTTCCTTGAGGGAGTTAAGTCCAAGATATTTCAGAAATTCCGCAATAATGCCATCTTCTCCGGAGGTCCTATTGTTTTTAAGTTTGTGGATCTGGCCACGGATTTCTTCCTCTGTTGGTGGTGGAGAGTCTGGGAAAGTGTGCCTTGGGTGTTCTTGAGGGAATCTTGTGAGGGGTTCTGGACAGTTGAGGAGATCAGCGAAGTAAAGTGCTAGTTCCTGACAATTTTCCTGATTACTGAGTGCAAGTTTTCCGTCTGATCTTTTGAAAGCCAGCTTTTGAGGAGCATACCCACGGACTTGTCCTCCGAATTCCCCATGAAATTTCATACGTTATAGCCACTTAAGTTTTATTATTATTATTATTATTATTATTATTATTATTATTATTATTATTATTATTATTATTATTATTATTATCACATAAAATAAAACATATATAAATTCATAAATTAGTTTCTGAGTAAACACAAATTTAGATATGATGTGAATGGGTTAAATGAATTGATTTATTTTTAAAATATACTTATTTTAATCTAATATTTTATAATCTTTAGTAATTAAAAGAATCATATATTCCTTGTAAAGAAGTACAGACTTTTCACATCTCTCTAATTGACTTTCTACTGTATTTATAAACCTTTTTACCTATTTTTTCTTTTGTTGTTATTTTTTTAAAGTCATTTTTATCAGTGTTATGCTGTATTCTTTTGTAGGAGGTAACATCTTGTTAGTGGGTCATTCAGCAACCTTAGATGTGTGTTCTCGGCAGTTGACTGGTCATGCCCCCCGTACGAGTCAAGAGATGACGCGACTTATTCAGAGGATACCTTACTGCAGTATGGTGGTTATCCAGGAGACGAGTGAACACAAGTGGGAACTGAAAGAACTTCCATTCCCTCCTGTCACGCATTCCAATAATATGAGGTTTGACTGGAAGGTTCTGCTCACCTAAACTGGTAAGAAAATCCTACCACTTGAGTTACAAGGACTGATCAAACATTGTTCCACTTGTTAAATGCATTTATTAAAATATTAATTGAGGGTCTTGGGAGTAAATAATGGGGAGGGTCATGGCATGTATAATAGCAACCACAAACTTGCCAACGTCATGATTCACTTATGGTTGCTATTAAACTTGCCACGCCCCTTATCATTATTTACTCATTTGGTGTATTTATCTATTTATTACTTGTTATTTATTTAATATCAACCACAAATGAATCACAACGTTGGCAAATTTTTGGTTGCTATTAAACTTGCCATGTCCCTTACCATTATTTACTCCCGAGCCCCTCAATCTTGAACTTCAATCAATCAATCAATCAATCAATCAATCAATCAATCAATCAATCAATCAATCAATCAATCAATCAATCAGTCAATACTGATCTGCATTTAGGGCAGTCGCCCAGGTGGCATATTCCCTATCTGTTGCTTTCCTAGCCTTTTCCAAAATGATTTCAAAGAAATTGGAAATTTATTGAACATCTCCCTTGGTAAGTTATTCCAATCCCTAACTCCCCTTCCTATAAATGAATATTTGCCCCAGTTTGTCCTCTTGAATTCCAACTTTATCTTCATATTGTGATCTTTCCTACTTTTATAGACGCCATTCAAACCTATTCGTCTACTAATGTCATTCCACGCCATCTCTCCGCTGACAGCTCGGAACATACCACTTATGATGTAGATGTTGATTCCCATGAGGAACCTAAATTATTTGTCCCGAATGAGTAAATTTATAATACCAATATAATGGTCCGTTATTGGACATTATAAATTTTCCAGCTAACTCATTCTTGGTTGCCTGCGTTTCGCCCTCGTGTGCTAAGTTAGGCTCGTCAGTTGGGACTTAGCACACCACCCAAGACGCAAGGCTAGTGCATACCGTGGAGGCCACTGCATAGGCTACTTGAAGCCACCAGCAGTGCCAATGCACTATGAGAGCTATGTCTCATTTTCAAAAAATGATGCCTGCCTGGCCATCAAATGATGTAGATGTTGATTCCCATGAGGAACCTAAATTATTTGTCCCGAATGAGTAAATTTATAATACCAATATAATGGTCCGTTATTGGACATTATAAATTTTCCAGCTAACTCATTCTTGGTTGCCTGCGTTTCGCCCTCGTGTGCTAAGTTAGGCTCGTCAGTTGGGACTTAGCACACCACCCAAGACGCAAGGCTAGTGCATACCGTGGAGGCCACTGCATAGGCTACTTGAAGCCACCAGCAGTGCCAATGCACTATGAGAGCTATGTCTCATTTTCAAAAAATGATGCCTGCCTGGCCATCAAATGTTGTAGATGTTGGATCCCATGAGGAACCTAAATTATTTGTCCCGAATGAGTAAATTTATAATACCAATATAATGGTCCGTTATTGGACATTATAAATTTTCCAGCTAACTCATTCTTGGTTGCCTGCGTTTCGCCCTCGTGTGCTAAGTTAGGCTCGTCAGTTGGGACTTAGCACACCACCCAAGACGCAAGGCTAGTGCATACCGTGGAGGCCACTGCATAGGCTACTTGAAGCCACCAGCAGTGCCAATGCACTATGAGAGCTATGTCTCATTTTCAAAAAATGATGCCTGCCTGGCCATCAAATGTTGTAGATGTTGGATCCCATGAGGAACCTAAATTATTTGTCCCGAATGAGTAAATTTATAATACCAATATAATGGTCCGTTATTGGACATTATAAATTTTCCAGCTAACTCATTCTTGGTTGCCTGCGTTTCGCCCTCGTGTGCTAAGTTAGGCTCGTCAGTTGGGACTTAGCACACCACCCAAGACGCAAGGCTAGTGCATACCGTGGAGGCCACTGCATAGGCTACTTGAAGCCACCAGCAGTGCCAATGCACTATGAGAGCTATGTCTCATTTTCAAAAAATGATGCCTGCCTGGCCATCAAATGATGTAGATGTTGATTCCCATGAGGAACCTAAATTATTTGTCCCGAATGAGTAAATTTATAATACCAATATAATGGTCCGTTATTGGACATTATAAATTTTCCAGCTAACTCATTCTTGGTTGCCTGCGTTTCGCCCTCGTGTGCTAAGTTAGGCTCGTCAGTTGGGACTTAGCACACCACCCAAGACGCAAGGCTAGTGCATACCGTGGAGGCCACTGCATAGGCTACTTGAAGCCACCAGCAGTGCCAATGCACTATGAGAGCTATGTCTCATTTTCAAAAAATGATGCCTGCCTGGCCATCAAATGATGTAGATGTTGATTCCCATGAGGAACCTAAATTATTTGTCCCGAATGAGTAAATTTATAATACCAATATAATGGTCCGTTATTGGACATTATAAATTTTCCAGCTAACTCATTCTTGGTTGCCTGCGTTTCGCCCAAGAATGAGTTAGCTGGAAAATTTATAATGTCCAATAACGGACCATTATATTGGTATTATAAATTTACTCATTCGGGACAAATAATTTAGGTTCCTCATGGGAATCAACATCTACATCATTTGATGGCCAGGCAGGCATCATTTTTTGAAAATGAGACATAGCTCTCATAGTGCATTGGCACTGCTGGTGGCTTCAAGTAGCCTATGCAGTGGCCTCCACGGTATGCACTAGCCTTGCGTCTTGGGTGGTGTGCTAAGTCCCAACTGACGAGCCTAACTTAGCACACGAGGGCGAAACGCAGGCAACCAAGAATGAGTTAGCTGGAAAATTTATAATGTCCAATAACGGACCATTATATTGGTATTATAAATTTACTCATTCGGGACAAATAATTTAGGTTCCTCATGGGAATCAACATCTACATCATTTGATGGCCAGGCAGGCATCATTTTTTGAAAATGAGACATAGCTCTCATAGTGCATTGGCACTGCTGGTGGCTTCAAGTAGCCTATGCAGTGGCCTCCACGGTATGCACTAGCCTTGCGTCTTGGGTGGTGTGCTAAGTCCCAACTGACGAGCCTAACTTAGCACACGAGGGCGAAACGCAGGCAACCAAGAATGAGTTAGCTGGAAAATTTATAATGTCCAATAACGGACCATTATATTGGTATTATAAATTTACTCATTCGGGACAAATAATTTAGGTTCCTCATGGGAATCAACATCTACATCATTTGATGGCCAGGCAGGCATCATTTTTTGAAAATGAGACATAGCTCTCATAGTGCATTGGCACTGCTGGTGGCTTCAAGTAGCCTATGCAGTGGCCTCCACGGTATGCACTGGCCTTGCGTCTTGGGTGGTGTGCTAAGTCCCAACTGACGAGCCTAACTTAGCACACGAGGGCGAAACGCAGGCAACCAAGAATGAGTTAGCTGGAAAATGTATAATGTCCAATAACGGACCATTATATTGGTATTATAAATTTACTCATTCGGGACAAATAATTTAGGTTCCTCATGGGAATCAACATCTACATCATTTGATGGCCAGGCAGGCATCATTTTTTGAAAATGAGACATAGCTCTCATAGTGCATTGGCACTGCTGGTGGCTTCAAGTAGCCTATGCAGTGGCCTCCACGGTATGCACTAGCCTTGCATCTTGGGTGGTGTGCTAAGTCCCAACTGACGAGCCTAACTTAGCACACGAGGGCGAAACGCAGGCAACCAAGAATGTGTTAGCTGGAAAATTTATAATGTCCAATAACGGACCATTATATTGGTATTACATACCACTTAGTCGAGCAGCTCTTCTTCTTTCTCTCAATTCTTCCCAACCCAAACATTGCAACATTTTTGTAACGCTACTCTTTTGTCGGAAATCACCCAGAACAAATCGAGCTGCTTTTCTTTGGATTTTTTCCAGTTCTTGAATCAGGTAATCCTGGTGAGGGTCCCATACTCTAGTTGGGGTCTTACCAGAGACTTATATGCACTCTCCTTTACATCCTTACTACAACCCCTAAACACCCTCATAACCATGTGCAGAGATCGGTACCCTTTATTTACAATCCCATTTATGTGATTACCCCAGTGAAGATCTTTCCTTATATTAACACCTAGATACTTACAATGATCCCCAAAAGGAACTTTCACTCCATCAACGCAGTAATTAAAACTGAGAGGACTTTTCCTATTTGTGAAACTCACAACCTGACTTTTAGCCCCGTTTATCAACATACCATTGCCTGCTGTCCATCTCACAATATTTTCGAGGTCATGTTGCAGTTGCTCACAATCTTGTAACTTATTTATCACTCTACAGAGAATAACATCATCCGCAAAAAGCCTTACCTCCGATTCCACTCCTTTACTCATATCATTTATATATATAAGAAAACATAAAGGTCCGATAACACTGCCCTGAGGAACTCCCCTCTCAACTATTACAGGGTCAGACTTCAGGTAAATTGTGCAAGCATTTGATTGTTGTGAACTTCAGAATTATCACCAAAACTTCATCATCCTATTTTGTTGTCTACAGTATGGTATGCTGCTCTGAACAACTGAGCACACATCCTATACCACTTCTTTTAATACATATTGCATAAGGGGACTGGGAAGATTCTGAACTAAAGCAACTTGCAGTGGATTTTATGAAAGTCTATTGATTTTTTGTTTACCTCCAAGTCATAGAATACTTATTCCAGTCATAAGCTCTGATAAAAGTGTATGAGACAACAAACAACAGAAGATAACTAGATAACTGCCATCCCTATTGTGCTATTCCATGAGGATCTTACAGGCACTAAAATAAACAGGCATTGTACTAGACAACCTCCAGTCAAGATCTGGAAGTAAGAATGAATGAATAGCTGCATAGCTATAATGGGGAGCTGCATAGTTTTCTTAGAGGCCTTTTTAAACCTGGTACTCTGAATTTGCGTCACAGAACGTTGTTTACTTTGAACAGAATTGGAGCAAATCATAGATGATGTGCTGACCTATTGGGTTTTTATTAATTTCTAAAGACAATATATTGCCAATGCAACTGCAGTTCTGTCTTGAGCTTTGTGCTTCATTTCATGGTAGGTGGGGTATACAAAAGATTTGGCATCAGATCTTGAAAGTACAATAGTCCTTGATCTTCCTACCTTCTCTTTCCCAGAACCTTTCCCTCACTAATGTTGGTAGGTTATGCCCAACGAGCACAGAATAACATAGAGATGGCAATGCCTACCGCAGTGCATTGGCTCGCTGAAGCCGAGTTTTGCGCGCATCGCCATGTTGGCATTACCAGCCGTGCTAGTTAATTCCTATTCGAGTCTGTCATGTTAAAAGATTTCTGTAACATTATTTCATTGGTTAACGTATCTAATGCAGTAGAAAAGTACCTTAGTCGTAATGATAAGCACGGGACAGCCCAGAACACTGTTTTAATCGCAGTACCGGTAGTTTAAAAGTCGGAAATACGAGCTCAAATAGCCTGTTATTATATCAGATTATATTTAGCTCAAACGAATTAATTCCTATCCGAGTCTGTCATTTTAAAAGATTTCTGTAACATTATTTCATTGGTTAACGTATCTAACGCAGTAGAAAAGTACCTTAGTCGTAATGATAAGCACAGGACAGCCCAGAACACTGTTTTAATCGCAGTACCGGTAGTTTAAAAGTCAGAAATACGAGCTCAAATAGCCTGTTATTGTATCAGATTATATTTAGCTCAAACGAATTGCTGATTTGCAAGGTGCAGCTCAGAATAATGAAAAATTTTCATAAAGACCTATTTTAGAGAAAGAACAAGACAGGTTATGGACCATGAATATTTATGTAGATACCATATACAGTACAAATCCACTCAAAATTTCATATACAATAAAAATATACACAGTCTTTAGGCTTATAAATAAAATAATACACGGTCAATAATAAAGATATCCTGGAAGACCAGTAAGTATGAGGTAAATAGGCCTAATTCTTATAGAATTGTTGAGCCAAGTAAATCATATAAAAAATAGAGAAATATTTTTACATTAGTACACTTGATGAAATTAATTAATTCATCTCAAGGATTATTTTGTAATGTATACATACATACATACATACATACATACATTATCATTATAGACTTATGCCTTTCAGCACAGCCCATTCCCTCAGCCATACGACACACAATGAAGTACGATCAAAATCACGTTCAGAAAAGTGAGCTGAACATATGGTGCTGAAAGGTGCGGGGTACCAATTTTCCCTTCGTATAACTCTTATCCATTTCTTCCGTCGTTCATTATCTTTAGGAAAACTGTAAATGATAAAGGGGCTTCTTAACCTGTACTGCATGTGCAAGTGGAAAACAATTCGGCACTGAATATTCGCAAAAAGATATTGCTTACCTGTGAAAAGTTATCCCTGGTATTTTCTTTGAAGCTCTGTTTGCACATCCATACGCTACACAAGTCGGCATTTTAAAATCATAACACAACTTCCTTTATTTACTTCACACGTGGCGCACTGTTCACTTACTTACACTAACTGGTCTCCAATGTTTTGGTACAAACAACATGGCGGCCGCTTGTGTCCACTGACTTCAACTCAGACGACACATTGTCATCTCTATGTTATTCTGTGCTCGGTGGTTATGCCCAAAGAATTTGGCTGTCCTCTTCCTCATCATCATGAGTAGATCTTTCTTGCCTTTGATTTTGTGCTGAACACTTTCCTTGGATCTCATTTCTGTCCAATTAATCCTCAGTGCTCATCGCCAGACCCACACTTCAAAACTTCCTTTTTTTTGTCTTGTTTACTTAATGTCCAGGATTCACAACTATTTCATTTACCAGCAAGCTCCAGACAGGAATTTTGTGAAGGACTTTCTGATGTGAATATTTGTGCTTACTTGCCTGCAAATTTGCTTTGTTGGTGACACCTGTTTGGCCAATGTTATCCTCCTCTTGATCTCCATACTACACCTGTTGTTTTGTGTTATACTACTGCTGTAACCCGACAAAGATAAAAACAGGAATGATAATAAAACCCCATAAATATAACCAAATGTGCACAAGAAGCAAAATACTTACCATCGAGCAGGAGCAGTATTAACAAAACCAGCGTGGAGGGCACAGAACATAAGGGAAAGGACTGGATCGAGCTAACTACTTGAGGGGTTGCCAGGTCAAGATTGCTAAATGAAAGCAAGATTAATGTTTAAATAACTTGAACTTTACTTATAATTAGGAAAAATTTAAACAGAATTTAGGAATGAAAACTGCAGAGCAAAAAAAATAAATCTGTAAATAATGTCTTTAAATTATAGATAAAAATCAATTTTCAAAGCAAAATATACTATGAGTGCGCACTCGGATAACAACGTAAAATAATTTTTATGTAGTAATAAATAAGTAAATAGAAGAAAGATAAAAATTGTAATAATTCAACTCATTAAATTAGGAGACAAATGTCTATTTTTAGGATAAATAAAATCGTGAAAACACACTCAGATTACAAGCTACACTTTGCCTTAGAATCAATGAATGACAAATGTTAAAACGGGTCCGTGCATTAAATATTAATTACATAACTGGCCAGCTTTTCTTTGTGAGTAAGTATACTACAATTAATCACAATAAACTGGAATTTGCTTCCGGAACCAGTACACAAGGATTTCAATCACCCCGAAACACGGAAACACACTCAATATTTAAGGCAACGATAGCAGACCCAAAAAAAGGTTCCACACGTAAATAATTGAAAGGACACAAGAGAAAATCGCACGAACCCGAATAAAAATATGTCTCAAATAAACTACAAATTACGAAGGGAAACACATAAAATTTCACCGACAACAAAACAATGGTACACACGAAGCATACAGCTTCCCAAAACCGAAGCCAACATCCGACTTAAAGAGACAATAGGCAAAGCCCACACAAAATTAGCGTACCGGAGATAAGATAAAAACATGGCACGCAATAATGAAAGAAGAAGGAAAGAAAAACGGACGCGAATAATCTGAGGAGGGCAAAAGTATCATCAAGAAATAGGGAACAAATTCCAGTTTATTATAACCAGAATATTACAATAATTATGTATAGTCTTTTAAATTTAACATTTCTTCCAACCAAAATATTAATAAAGGATTTAAATGCCGGTTACACAATTTTAATTTTAGGAGGCCTTGGAAAACGGTAATGGCCGAATAAGACCGGAAATAAACTATCCCATTAAGTAATTAAACAATGAGCCATTACGAAAACAATACTAGTACATAACGTCTTTCAAAACGTTGTCAACAGTCCATCGGATGCCACAAATATGAACCAAGAAATGTAAAAGGTAATCCACCAACAAAATTAATAATAATAATAACTTTAAGAAACAGAAAAAGGCAGCACAACGATAATCTCAGTTAAATTAAAGTAATGGAATAATAGGTCTCTCACCCGCGCATATACCATGTTCCAGAATTACTCCATAAGAATAATTTGGATATAGAACATTACCAAAATCACGTTAAGTTACATTTTAATATTTAGCAGATACAATTTATATCATTAAAATGTCCGATGAAGAAGAAAGTCCAGCTTAATTTAATGAATAAACGGTGGTCACCAGGTCCATAAACTATAGGCCTAATTTCAATTACAGTAGCGGAGTAGAGACGAAGTAATATTAACAGCGTTGCCAAAACATTTCTTCTAATATAATAGTTGTCGCAGATAGCTTGATACACACGTACTTCTCCAAATAATCCGGCAGCAGAACAGTTTCGAAACAATTAAGTAGATACTTGTACTTACATTTTTGGGTGTCCAATTTAATATACTGTAATCCAATAGCTTACATTCTAGCTCATTTTTTAATGAAGAACCCTCCTTCAGATAGTTCGGTCACACTAATATTAAAAAAACTGTAAATATGAAACACACAACATTATCGCGCTTCAATTAAGGCAATGCCTTAATTAACGAGGCTATTAGCCTGGTTTATCAAACTCCACTCCAACAACTTTCAATTGCATTTTGTACACAACTTCTCCAAACGCGTCCATCTTGGCGATCTGCCGGGAACAGACTGGCATTCAGTCCAGTCAAGCCGCGGGTCGCTCAGTTGAAGATCGACACTGCGCACGCTCAAGTCAAAAATTTGGTTATTGAGCCAATCAGAATTTCGAAGCAACCGACGTAACAATGGCAAGAAGATACATTTTAAATCGCCACAGTTTCAGGCACATAATTTAACGGCAATGCAAACAATGGCCGAGAATTGCAGATAAAAGTCCCCACACACAAATGTATATGTCCAACAAATGAGGGTATGGAAAATTATTGTCTCACTACTTCCAAGATAATTTATAACTGTTAGGTTCTTCAGTCTGGTAAAACTAATTTTGAATAAATAAATTTATAAACTACCTGAAAACATGTGGTAACAGAATTATACCAGAATTGTTTCTTTTTCAGGTATAATTATGTTACCATATGTTTTCAGGTATTGGTTGTGGCATCATACACAACCATTAACCCAGCTCAAGGGAGATAGGGTCATCTTCCCTATTCTTCACTTGAGTAATTCTTGTGTGGCGCATCCACGTTGCGTGGGTGGTATCCTCCACATCAGTAGGCCGGTGTGGAGAGCTAAATTCAGGCAGGGACCCAGTCTCATAGGGTATAACGAGGAACCCATGCCCAAGGTTACGGGTGAAGACCTTAACATCAACTTAGGCAGAGGAGATCTTCGGAATGGTGAAGATGGTGGATGAGGCAACCCATCTTCTCTGGGGAAAATTAGAAGAGGAAACCACTGCGTTGTGGAGAAGAGGGATCTTCAAAGGCTAAGGGAGTAAACCCCGAAAGAAAATCCTCAGATGCGTTAAGCTTAATAGGTCAGCAGATGAGTAAATTTGTACTTGCTTTCAACTACAATACAAGCCTCGGATGGAAGTTTAAAAATGGAAATGGAATTGACAAGTCTCTGACTACAGTTGCACAGTAAGATGGTAATGCTGATGTTCGTGCAAGTGTTAGATCAGAGAGCAAAACCTTATTTGGAACAATAAATATTTTAACAATGAATGGGAAGGAAAATTATTTGATTGACCTAATGGAGAGACGGAAACTCGACATCATGGGATTAAGTGAAGTAAAATGGAAAGGGAATGGAATGAAGAAATTAATAAATGGGTACACCTTGTACTGGATGGGTAACAATAAAGAGAAAAGAAATGGACTGGGATTTGTAGTGAATCAGAATGTCAAACCAATAGCTGAAGTTGAGTATCAATGAAAGAATTATAATAATGCACATACATGTAAACAAGGAACTACTGAAGATAGTACAGATGTATGCTCCACAGACAGGATGTAGCGTGGAAGAAAAAGAAGAGTTCCTCAATGAAATGGAAGTACATATTGATGGAAATGGGATCATGATAATGAGAGATCTGAATGCTCATGTGGGAACTGATAGAATGGGATACGAGAATGTTTTAGGCCACATGGTTATGGCGATAGAAATGAAGATGGAGAGAAACTGTTGGACTTTTGTATCAAAAATAACCTGATAATAAAGAACACATGGTTTATGAAGAGGAATAGCCATAAGATCAGCCAATATAGTTGGGATGAACAGTATGGAACACTCATCGATTTTATAACAACAGACCGAGAATGGGGAAGATACGTCATGAATACGAAGATAATCCCCGGTGAAAGTATGGAAGGTGATCATAGATTATTGATTGTGGAATTAAAACAAGTAAAAATCCCTAAAATTATATTGAAGAAGAAACCGAAGATCAAGATTTGGGAATTGGAGAAGGAGGAGGATAAAAAATGGCATCCCAAGATTGGATAAAAAGGAAGTTGCCTAACATGTAAATACGAAATGGAGAAGAAGAGTGGGACAATCTAAGACAGACCTTTGTGAAAGCAGCATTGAGGTATGCGGGAAAACAAAACCAAAGATTAAGGGAAAGGAGACACGGTGGTGGATAGACGAAATAAAAGAAAGGAACAAGATGAAGAAAGAAATGGATGAGGAAAAGCAAAAAACATATCAGAGGGATGAGAATAAGATAGAAAGGTTACATGTGGAATACAAAAGATTGAAACTACAAGTAAAAAGGTGTATCAAGGAAGAAAAGGAGAAACGTTGAGGAGAGTTTACCAACAAAATTGAGAAACATAGTTGAGGAAATCAGAAACCATTATACAGAGTAATAAAATTGAAAAGAATAAATGAAGAAAAAATCAAGGCATTAGAGAGAGAAGATGGATCGATAGTACATGACGAAAAGGGACTTCAGAAGGTGATGGCAAAGTATTTTGAAAAACTTCATAATGAGGATGACTGCTTGGAGGAAGAAGGAGATAAGAAAATAGAAACAATAGATGGAGAAAAAGAAGAGAACCCAATAACATGGTTGGAACATGAAAGAGCAGCGAAAGCAATGACCAAACGTAAAGCAAGCGGAAAAGACAAATTCAATGCTGATTAAGGCAGCAGGAAGCATTGGACTACAGTGGCTATACAGGGCCCTCAGTGCCATATGGAAGGATGAAAGGATACCTGAAGATTGGCAACAAGGAAGCATTGTACCACTGTTCAAAAAGAAATAGGAAGAAATGTGAAAATTATAGAGGTATAACCCTAATATCACATGGGCTAAAAATAATGGAGAAAATCATTGACAAAAGACTGAGGGATGTAATAGAAACACAGTTAGACATCTGGAAAGGAACAAGGAATCATCTTCGTATTTTTGGATTTGGAAAAAGCTTAGGATACAGTTAAGAGAAAACATGTATGGAAATGCCTACTGAAAAGGGATGTACCAAAATCATTAATTAACAAGATAAAAATGTTGTATCATGAGAGTAAAAGCAGTGTACAGGTAGGGAGTGCTGACTCTGAAATACTTTATACACATGAGGTCTCAAGAAAGGAAGTGCACTGTCGCCATTATTGTTTATTATATTGATGGATGAAATCATAAAATGTGTAAAACAGAGAATCAGTAGTGATGAAGTGAATGCTTTGGTATTTGCAGATGATGTGGTGATTTGGGGAAAGGGAGAAAAGGAAGTACTAAGGAGACTGGACATTTGGAATGAAAATCTGAAGGAGTTTGGAATGGTAATTAGTAAAAAGTAAACTGTAGTCATACACTGTGAAAACGAGAAGCCAAGTGAACATAGATGGATAACGGTTAGAGAATGTAGAATAGTTTACATATCTGGGTAGCATTATTAATGGAAGTAATGAAATCAACCTTGAAATTAATAACAGACTAAGTAAAGGTACAACATTTTATCATCAAGCCAGAGAGCTTTTATGGGATGACAAAGTACTGAAGAGAAAGAAGTTAACATTATATAAACAGTATATTATACCAATTGTAACATACGGGCTAGAAACGCTGGTAACTAATAAGAGACAAGATAGTAAGATCCAAGCAGTAGAAATGAAATTTTTAAGAACCAAACCCCATTGCACTACAGCCCTTGAAGGGCCTTGGCCTACCAAGCGACCGCTGCTCAACCCGGTTAAAAAGACAAGAAGAGATAGAATTTAAAATATTAAAATCAGAGAAGAGCTAAATATAGAACCGTTAGTGAACATACAGAAAGCAGGACTGAGATGGTTCAGACATGTAAAAAAAATGGGAAAGGAACAGGTAGCAAGAAGGGAATTGGAAAGAGAAGTTAAGGGAAAGAGACCAGTTGGAAGACCAAGAAGAAGTTGGATGCATCAGATTTGGAAGGACATTAGAGAAGCTGGATTGGATGTGGCAGAAGTAATGGAGCAGGAAAAGTGGAAGGACAGAAAGGAGTGGAGGAGGCTTCTTAACCACACCTGGGCGACTGGAGTGGGACATTGATGATGTTTTCAGGTAGTTTATACTTTTTATTCAAAATTAGTTTCAACAGACTGTGATCCAACTATGCCATTAAAATTTCCCCTAATAACATTATCTGATTCTTTCACTAGTTTCCAAGTATCATCAATGGATTTGTTATCTTTTCTGCTTCCTCTTCAGGGCTGTTCAACTTAGGGAAGTAAACCTGTACTATTACTAGGTCTCTGAGATATGCTTTAACTTTTACCATTAAGTAGAAGTATTGTACAGAAAGGAATAGAATTAATTTAATAGATATATACTTACCAGATATTGTAATAGGAGTTGAATCATGGCTGAGAAATGATATAATGGATGCAGAAATTTTCTCACGGAACTGGAGGTGTATCATAGAGATAGGATAGGAATGGTAGGAGGGGGAGTATTCATTCTCGTGAAAGAAGAATTTGTAAGCTACGAAAAAGTTAAAGATGACAAACGCGAAATTCTAGGGGTAAGGCTCATTTCTAAAGATAATAGGCAACTTGATGTCTTTGGAGTGTACTGACCAGGAAAGGGTAGCGCAGATGCTGATTAAGAATTATTTGATAAGATAATCAGCTATGTGGGAAACGATAAGGGAAGGAACGTGATTATAGCGGGTGATCTCAGTTTACCAAATGTCAATTGAGGAGGTAATGTGAATGACAGGAAGCATGACCAACAAATGGCAAATAAGTTAATATGGGAGGGGCACCTGATTCAGAAAAAGATGGAACCAACTAGAGGGAAGAATATTCTGGATGTGGTGCTGGTAAAACCAGATGAGCTCTATAGAGAAACCGAAGTAATATATGTTATTAGTGATCACGAAGCTGTTTTTGTGATAATTAGAAATAAATGTGAAAGAAAGGAAGAGATTAAAATTAGGACTGTTAGGCAGTATGTATGGCTGATAAAACAGGCATGAGGGAGTTTTTAATAAGTTACTACGATTGGTGGAAAATGGTAAATAAAAATGTAAACAGACTCTGGGATGGGTTTAAAGCAGTTGTTGAGGAATGTGAAAATAGATTTGTACCTTTCAAGGTGGTAAGGAATGGTAAAGACCCACCGTATTCTTCTTCTTCTTCTTCTTCTTCTTCTTCTTCTTCTTCTTCTTCTTCTTCTTTTATGACCACATAGGATCACTTTAGTCAGTCCGTCGTTCAGGTCTCTTTGAAGGGATTGTTCGGGCTTTGCGGTCCTCCCAGTACTTCTTCAGACGCTCCGATCTTCGTGCCCTTTCCTCAGTTGAAAATGTGCGTGTTGTTGGTTTGTTTTGTGTAAGGGTAAAGCGGAGGTTTGTATTCTTGAGTTTTGTATTCAATTTTATCTTATTTTTGGTGTCTTCTGTTGTAAGGCCTATTTCCTTCAGATCCTCTCTTACTTCTCTGATCCATTTACATCCTGTTGTGGTATTTTTTGAGACGAGATTGTGTTGTACTAGTTGTTTCAGAAGTCTCGAGTCCTGCATCCTCATGATATGTCCAAAGAATCCCAGTCTCCTCTTACGCATAGTATCTGTAATGGGTTCTAGCTCTTTGTACACGACTTTGTTAGGTATTAACCGCCACTGTCCATCTTTCTGATATTTTTTGTTGATACAGGTTCTTCCAATCCTCCTTTCAATTTTCTGAAGTCTGTCAGTCTTTGATTGTTTATTCAGGTAAAAGAGTGTTTCTGCTGCATATGTAGCTTCCGGTTTTATAACTGTGTTGTAGTGTTTTATTTTTGTATTTATTGATAGACATTTCTTTTTGTAGATATCCCATGTTAATTTTTGTGCTTTAGCTAATCTATTTGTTCTTACTTGGATTGAGATTTTTTCATTTAAGTTATGTGTTATTACTTCTCCAAGATATTTAAACTGAGTTACTATTTTGATTTTATTACCATTTATGGTGACTTCTTTTAGCTGTGTTGGTTTTTGGGGCATAATTTCTGTTTTTTCAAATGATATTTTGAGGCCAATTTTATTTGCAATGTTTTGAAGTTCTGATATCTGGGTTTTTGCTTCTTTTATGTCCACTGCTAGTAATGCTAAATCGTCAGCAAAACCCAGGCAATTTGTTTTGATTTTTCGGCCAATCTTTATTTTGGGGGGACATTTTCTAAACCATTCCCTCATTACCATTTCTAGAGCACAGTTAAATAATAGTGGTGAGAGCCCATCTCCCTGCCGTAGTCCAGTTTTAATTTCAAATGTCTCTGATGTTTCACCCCTAAACTTCACTTTTGACTTGGTATTGGTGAGAGTCAATTTTATCATGTTTATTAATTTGGGGTGTAGTCCAAGGTGTCTTAAAATTTTAAACAGAGATTCTCTATGGATGCAATCATAAGCTTTCTTGAAATCTACAAATGTTATCACCATATCTCTGTTTCTTCTCCTGTTATAGTCCATTATCAACTTAAGACTCATGATCTGATCAGGACAGCTCCTCCAGGGTCTGAAACCTCCTTGATATTCTCCTAGTTCTTTCTCAAGTTGTAAACTTATCCTATTAAGGATGATTATTGAAAATATTTTGTATGTTATGTCTAGGAGAGAGATTCCCCTGTAGTTATTAGGGTCGGTTTTGTCCCCTTTTTTGTGCAGAGGATGAATGAGGGCTGTTGTCCAGTGTTCTGGTAGTTCTTCTTTAATCCAGATAGAGACAAGTTGTTGATGGAGGGCAACTTTTGCTGAGGTTCCTGCATATTTCCAGATTTCCGCAAAGGTCTGATCTTCTCCTGGCGCTTTGTAGTTTTTTAATTTATTCAGAGCTTGGTAGACTTCCTTTATTGTGGGGGGATTGATGTTTTCTGGTGATGTTTTTATCGGGGTGTTGGTGTCCAAATGAAGGAGTTCTGTAGGTTCCTCACAATTTAAAAGCTTGTTGAAATGTTTAGCCAGAATTTCTGCATTGTCTTTATTGTTATGGGCCAGCTTACCATCTTCATCCTTCATCAGTAGGGTCGGGGGTTCATATTTTTGGAGCTGCTTTCTGAAGGTTTTGTAGTAGTCCCTTGATTTAGTTTTACTGAACTGTTCTTCAATTAACTGCAGGGTGTCCTTATGATGTTGTCTTTTTATTCTTCTTAAGACTTGGGTAGTTTCTTTTCTCTGTTTTACTAGCTTTTGATAGGATATTTCTGTCTTTTGGGACTGATGTAATAGCCATACCTGATGTCTTTTCTCCACTGTTTCATCACATTCACTGTTCCACCATTGGTGTTTTTTACGTGGTTTAATTGGAGCTAGGTCTTCTGCAATTTGTTTAAGGTTGTGTACTAAGTCTTCAAGTTTGTCTGTGATTTTTATTTTTTCAGTTGCTTTCTGGTAATTTTTGTTGTTGATTAGCTGGGTAGGACCTATTTTTCTTTTAGTTTTAAGGGCTTGCTTTTGTTGTCTCCTCTGGGGAGTGAGTTTAATTTTAACTACGTAGTGATCTGAACCTGTGTCTATTCCTCGGAGGACTTTGACGTTATAGATCTCTTTGTGGTGGTATTTGTCCATGCAGACGTGGTCCAGTTGCCATTCTCCTTTAGTGTAGTCAGGGTGTTTCCATGTTTTGAGTTTTTGAGGTTTCCTCTTAAAACATGTAGATTTTGAGATTAAATTATGGTTTCTACACAGGTCAACTAGTCTCTCTCCATTTTTATTTGTTTTCTTGTGTGCTGGCCATTTTCCTATGATGTCACGGTATTTTCTTTCTCTGCCTAGTTGAGCGTTGAAGTCGCCTATTAATAATTTTATATGGTGTTTGGGGATGTTATCTATGGTCTGGTCCAATAGGTCCCAAAATTCTCCTGTTTCCTTCTGGTCTTTTGAGGAGTTGTTTTTATCATTAGTGGGAGCATGGGCATTTATTATAGTATAGATTTTATTAGATGCCTTTAAGGTGAGCGTTGAGAGTCGTGGAGACTGTGATCTGAATTCTTGAACTGAGTTTATTATTTTAAGGCTGACCAAAAATCCTGTTCCAAATTGTGGGACATTCTTCATCACTCTCTTCCCGGGTATACCTTTATAAAGTCTGTATCCTTGAGATTCCAAGGCATCCTGGTCAGTGTTTCTAATTTCCTGTAATCCCATGATAAGAATTTTGTGTTGGTCCATTATGTCGGTGATCACTTTTAGTTTACCGGTTTGCATGAGTGAGTTTATGTTGTGTGTAGAGAAGTATGTTATCTGCTTTGGTTTGATTCTTGATTTTGTCTCATTCGTGTATGTAGTACTGGGGTATTTCCGTGCCTCCGACTTCACGGTATCTTTCAGGTGGCAGCCCACCGTATCCGAATGCTGCCTTCTCTGAACTCTTGGTTCAGCCGGTGGAGTATTCCTTAAAAGACCTTCCATGGTTGACTGTCAAGGTGTCACCTGTGTGGGACTAGGTCCCAAATTACAACTCTGGATGTGATCCAGTGAGGTGATAATGAGGCCGCTCCTCTGGAGTACAGACGCCTTGTGCAGCCACCCCTAACCTGGAGAACAGACGCTGCATAATGGATTCCAGTGGCATTTCCTCCACTGTGGGGACCATCACCCCACCCAAAGGGGCTCATTCGCCCGAAGCCGTTGGCCCCCTTAGGGAGTCAGGTTATTTCCCGCCGCCCAACACTCGGCGTTGGCAATTTTACAGCTGGGTGCCAGACCAGCAAACCCTCCTCCTTTCTCATTCCGGACTTGGGACCGGACAATGGCGGAAGACCCACCTTATTATAATACAGAAATAAAGAGACTAAGAAGGAGGTGCAGACTGGAAAGAAATAGAGTTAGAAATGGCTGTGGAAGTAAGGAGAAATTGAAGGAACTTTACTAGGAAATTGAATATAGCAAAGAAGACAGCAAAGGATTACATGATGGCAAGCATAATTGGTGGCCACACTAATTTTAGTGAAAAATGGAAGAGTATGTATAGGTACTTTAAGGCAGAAACAGGTTCCAAGAAGGACATTCCAGGAATCATTAATGAACAAGGGGAGTGTGTATGTGAGGATCTTCAAAATGCCGAAGTATTCAGTCAGTAGTATGTACAGATTGTTGGTTACAAGGATAATGTCCAGATAGAGGAGGTGACTAATACTAAAGAAGTATTAAAATTTACCTATGACAGCAATGACATTTACAGTAAGATACAAAAGTTGAAAACTAGAAAAGCAGCTGGAATTGATAAGGTTTTGGGGGATATACTAAAGACAATGGGTTGGGATATAGTACCATATCTGAAGTACTTATTTGATTATTGTTTGATTGAAGGAGCTATACCAAATGAATGGAGAGTTGCTATAGTAGCCCCTGTGTATAAAGGAAAGGGTGATAGACATAAAGCTGAAAATTACAGGCCAGTCAGTTTGACATGCATTGTATATAAGCTTTGGGAAAGCATTCTTTCTGATTATATAAGACATGTTTGCAAAATTAATAACTGGTTTGATAGAAGGCAGTTTGGGTTTAGGAAAGGTTATTCCACTGAAGCCCAACTTGTAGGATTCCAGCAAGATATAGCAGATATCCTGGATTCAGGAGGTCAATTGGACTGTATCGCGATTGACCTGTGTTAGGCATTTGATAGGGTAGATCTTAGGAGACTACTGGCAAAAATGAGTGCAATTGGACTTGACAAAAGAGTGACTGAATAGGTGGCTTTGTTTCTAGAAAATAGAACTCAGAGAATTAGAGTAGGTGAAGCTTTATCTGTCCTGGTAAAAATTAAGAGGGGAATTCCTCAAGACAGTATTATTGGACCTTTATATTTTCTTATTTCAGTGATATGTGTAAAGAAGTGGAATCAGAGATAAGGCTTTTCTCAGATAATGTTATTCTGTACAGAGTAATAAATAAGTTACAAGATTGTGAGCAACTGCAAAATGACCTCGATAATGTTGTGAGATGGACAGTAGGCAATGGTATGTTGATAAACGGGGATAAAAGTCAGGTTGTGAGTTTCACAAATAGGAAAAGTCCTCTCAGTTTTAATTACTGCGTTGATGGGGTGAAAGTTTTCTTCGGGGATCATTGTAAATACCTAAGTATTAATATAAGGAAAGATCTTCATTGGAGTAATCACATAAATATTATTGTAATTAAAGGGTAAAGATCTCCTGCGCATGGTTATGAGAGTATTTAGGAGTTGTAGTATGGATGTAAAGGAGAGAGCATATTTGTCTCTGGTGAGACCCCAACTAGAGTATGGTTCCAGTGTATGGGACCCTTACCAGGATTACTTGATTCAGGAACTGGAAAAAATCCAAAGAAAAGCACATCCAAACATCCAAATGGGGCATGTTGTGTAGTACACAACAAGCTCGCATATCAAACACATCTCGGCCACACCAACAACAATAAATATAACATCACTGCACAGCTACAAATGGGAAAGGAGCCACTACTTTGAACCCAATGTCACTCAAATTCTATGGACGTCACAGGACAACGTGATTTGATTTTAACATAAGGTAACACACACAGCAGAGCTGAACATATTTTAGCCTAATTTTATCCATACGCCTGGCACCTTTTTAAAACTGGAAAGTGTTTTATTCCATGTACATACATGAAGACAAATCTTTTACTTATACAATTTTACAAGCAAACCATATCATTTAAACTCCAGGAACAGCAGCTGAGTGTACAACCGTGTAAATAAGACTTGAACACGGGAGTCAGCCGATGAATTGAATAACAAACAAGACACGAACGTTCATGTGCATGAAGTGCTCCCATATATTGTATTCATCTTCTACATATATATATATATATATATATATATATATATATATATATATATGTTAGTTTTAAGTAGCGATGTGTTTTATCAACTAATTTTAAGACCTTAAACACAGTATTTTAGACATACAATGCATTGTTGCACATAGTGACATATACGCCAGTTCACGTTACGGCATGCCCCATTTGGATGTGACCCAATGTTTATTATCGTATGGCATTCCTTTGACAATGCAATCTTAACCATAGCTTCATCACATAGATATGTATGCATGGTTCAGCTGAAGATGACCTTATGTAAAGGGTCGAAACTGGTCCTGTAGCATAATAAGTGCAATAAACAAGTATTGATAGGTGGAAATCCTTTCCTATTTCTAATTGTGGAAATCTTCATGGTGGTGTCGTGAACAACGGAGCTCATGGGGAGGAGGAAAATGATGTTGGTGAAATTACGCTTGAGGAAGTGGAAAGGATGGTAAATAAACGCCATTGTCACAAAGCAGCAGGAATAGATGAAATTAGACCTGTAATTGTGAAGTACAGTGGGAAAGCAGGTATAAAATGGCTTCATAGAATAATATTAGCATGGAGTGTTGATAAGGTACCCTCAGATTGGACAAAAGCAGTACAGTAATTGCACCTATCTATAAGCAAGGAACAGGAAGGATTGCAACAACTATCAAGGTATCTCATTGATTAGTATACCAGGAGAAGTATTCCCTGGCATCTTGGAAGAGAGGGTGTGATCAGTCGTTGAGAGGAAGTTGGATGAAAACCAGTGTGGTTTCAGACCACAGAGAGGCTGTCAGGATCAGAATTTCAGTATGCGCCAGGTAATTGAAAAATGCTATGAGAGGAAAAGACAGTTGTGTTTATGTTTCGTAGATCTAGGGAAAGCGTATGACAGGGTACCGAGAGAAAAGATGTTCGCCATACTGGGGGACTATGGAATTAAAGGTAGATTATTAAAATCAATCAGAGGCATTTATGTTGACAATTGGGCTGCAGTAAGAATTGATGGTAGAATGAGTTCCTTGTTCAGGGTACTTACAGCCGTTAGACAAGGCTGTTATCTTTCACCTTTGTTGTTCGTAGTTTACATGGATCATCTGCTGAAAGGTATGAAGTGGCAGTGAGGGATTGAGTTAGGTGGAAATGTAGTAAGCAGTCTGGCCTATGCTGACAACTTGGTCTTAATGGCAGATTGTGCCGAAAGGCTGCAGTCTAATATCTTGCAACTTGAAAATAGGTGCAATGAGTACAGTATGAAAATTAGCCTTTTGAAGACTAAATTGATGTCAGTAGGTAAGAAATTCAAAAGAATTGAATGTCAGATTGGTGATACAAAGCTAGAACAGGTAGATAATTTCAAGTATTTAGGATATGTGTTCTCTCAGGATGGTAATATAGTAAGCGAGATTGAATCAAGGTGCAGTAAAGCTAATGCAGTGAGCTCGCAGTTGCGATCAACAGTATTTTGTAATTGTAAGAAGGAAGTCAGCTCCCGGACTAAACTATCTTTATGTTGGTCTGTTTTCAGACCAACTTTGCTTTATGGGATATCTTGTTCATAAGTTAGAAGTAACGGACATGAAAGTAGTAAGAATTATTGCTGGGACAAACAGGTGGGAACAATGGCGGAGGGTACTTGGAATGAGGAGATAACGGCTAAGTTAGGAATGAACTCGATGGATGAAGCTGTACGCATATACCAACTTCGGTGGTGGGGTTATGTGGGGCGAATGGAATTGGATAGGCTACCTAGGAGAATAATGGACTCTGTTATGGAGGGGAAGAGAAGTGGGGGAAGACCAAGACGACAGTGGTTAGACTCAGTTTCTAATGATTTAAAGATAACAGGTATAGAACTAAATGAGGCCACAACACTAGTTGCAAATAGAGGATTGTGGCGACATTTAGTAAATTCACAGAGGCTTGCAGACTGAACGCTGAAAGGCATAGCGGTCTATAATGATGATGTATGTATGTAATAACACAATTTATCTGCAGAAAGGACTCCCTATGCGATCCCCTATTTCTGAAATTTTGGCAGAAATTTATATAGACAATCTGGAAAAACCCACAATACTCAGTAATTTACCAGGTATATTCCTTTGGTTGAGATATGTAGACAACAATTTTACCATTATTGATCAACGTATCACTGATCATACAACCCTCCTCAATAAGCTAAATATTTGTGACCTCTACATAAAATTCACAGCTGAATAGCAGATAGATCCTTAAATTTTCTAGATCTTAAAATTAGGAGAAGCGACAAGCATCTAAAATTTGAAATTTTAAGAAAACCCACCCAGACAGCCAACATGATCCGACAAGATTCACTGCTACCTGGCTCCCACAAAAAGGCCTCTTTTTATAGCATGGTATATAGAGCTTTGAACATTTCCATGTCCAAGAAAGCTTATAAGAAAGAAATGAAAACCATCCACACTTCAACAGCAGTAACATATACCAAATCTCAAACATTTTTAAAAAAACAGAACGTTAATGTCACCTTTAGAACCAACTACACTGCTCTAAACTTTTCTATAACACAAACACATTTAACAAATCCAACAAACATTTGCAGTCAGTCTACAAATTGACATGTAACCAATGCAACGCCAGCTCTATCGGACAAACAGGGAGAAACTTCCATATCCGCTACAGAGAACACGTTAATGCAGCTAAATATAAAAGATTTTCCACTATGAGTGAACACATGAAAGATCACAATCGCTCATTCTCCACCATAGATAAAGATCTAATTATCCTACTTGTAACTAGAACATTTATATAAACTTCGATCAAAAATCAAATCTCATCTATAATCTTAACGAAACCCAAGAAAAAACGAACATCCTGGTTGACACAATAATCGAGAGAGATTTTAAGCAAAGCTCAATTAAATTTGTCACAACACACATTACCGGTCCGTCCTCCCACACTTCCACTCACTCTCCCTCCCCTCACCCGTCATCTCTCCCACCTAACGCAACATCGGAACAGTTGCCAGTCAGTGTGCAGGTCAACACCGACCCAACCCGATCTACACAAGCATAGGGCTGGAGGAAAGAGGACGTGAGTAATATTTTGCGACTCCTCATACTATCTTTAACCTCTGCTTTATTTTTTGTTCTCATACTCGGCTTTTTATTTCATCTTTCAGATCCTGGCTATACTTGTGTTCTCTGTGATGCAGTAAATGGATGTTTTTAAAACTTTACTCAGTTTTCCAGAAATACGACAGATTAGAACAACATCCAACTGTCATCACTATTCTTTAAGTATTTCCTCCATCCAACTAATATTGTATTAAATACGGTTGGATCCACACTCATAACTTATTTTGTCTTTTTTAAGTTTCCATTGTACTTGTTGAACATATTTTTAATATTGAAGCTGTGTACATTTTAACATAAACTCCCATTGCATTTGTTGACTGTATTTCATCTCGAATTTTTATGTATCACTGTCTTCATTGTTATTTTGCTGATGAAATGTCGTATGGCTTTTAGTGCTGGGATATCCCAGGACGGGTTTGGCTCGCCAGGTGCAGGTCTTTCTATTTGACGCCCGAAGGCGACCTGCGCGTCATGATGAGGATGAAATGATGATGAAGACAACACATACACCCAGCCCCCGTGCCATTGGAATTAACCATTTAAGGTTAAAATCCCCGACCCGGCCGGGAATCGAACCCGGGACCCTCTGAACCAAAGGCCAGTACGCTGACCGTTCAGCCAACAAGTCGAACATTTTGCTGATGATGACCTCTAAGCCAGGTCAAAACATGTCCAAGGTATTTTAAACAGCTATGTAACTTTTAAACAGAACATTTAATAAATGGCAGAAGTGTATTGAATAGGTGGACCTAATATATTTGAATTCTTTTAGAATTTCGTCCTAGTTAAGTATTATTTTGCCATAAATAGTATCTGAAAAAGTGGCTGCTTCAGTAAGAACAATTTCAACCATTTTAAATGGATGAAACTAGGGAACATTCCAACATGGGAAGATGCAGATGAAGTATATTATACCTGCAGAATCAATCAATCAATCAGTACTGATATGCATTTAGGGCAGTCGCCCAGGTGGCAGATTCCCTATTTGTTGTTTTCCTAGCCTTTTCCTAAATGATTTCAAAGAAATTGGAAATTTATTGAACATCCCTCTTGGTAAGTTATTCCAATCCCTAACTCCCCTTCCTATAAATGAATATTTGCCCCAGTTTGTCCTCTTGAATTCCAACTTTATCTTCATATTGTGATCTTTCCTACTTTTATAAACGCCATTCAAACTTATTCGTCTACTAATGTCATTCCACGCCATCTCTCCGCGGACAGCCCGGAACATACCACTTAGATTGAAATAATAACATGAAGTTATTTATTAGACCACCTAATCAATACAAAATCGTCTTGGATGATTTACATAAATTTGTTAGCTAATAGTGGGACATGTTTCGCCTTCCCTGAAGGCATCATCAGCCATAGTCTTAACCTTAAATTAAAAATAAGCGTCTAAATAACATGTAGTAATGAAATGAATTTTTAAAATCTTGAAGAGATTTGAAGTAAAATAACATTAAAAATAACAATGATGGTTTGAAAATACAATGTGATGAGATACAATAGTGGAAGTATTAACAAAATTAACATTAGAAGGCTGCTAAAATAAGTACAATGGATAAAACAACAGATTGTTATACAACAAGTAGTAAGATTGCATAAAAGTAAAGTTGATAGTCATGGCGGTTATAATTAGACGATGGCGAAAAATCTTATATAATCAAAGTAAAGAGGAGAGAATAAAAGTCAAAGTTAGTCGAGAGATCCAAAGTTCATCATGATCTTGAAGATAAAAGACGAAAGTCAGATGCATATGGTGAAGTTGTAGAACACGTTGAGGATATGAAGTAGGTGGATAGAAGTTGAAGAACAGTTTCAAATAGGATCACTATGGACCATCTCAAAATTTGAAGTGATGTTCAAATGTTGTAAATTGTGAGTTTGTAGATATTCTAGTTGAAAAAGCATATAAAAGTGGAATCATTTGACGGTGACAAAGATAGCTTGTAATATTATGAGTTAGAAGATTCTTCTAACTCATAATATTACTCATAATATTACAAGCTATCTTTGTCACCGTCAAATGATTCCACTTTTATATGCTTTTTCAACTAGAATATCTACAAACTCACAATTTACAACATTTGAACATCACTTCAAATTTTGAGATGGTCCATAGTGATCCTATTTGAAACTGTTCTTCAACTTCTATCCACCTACTTCATATCCTCAACGTGTTCTACAACTTCACCATATGCATCTGACTTTCGTCTTTTATCTTCAAGATCATGATGAACTTTGGATCTCTCGACTAACTTTGACTTTTATTCTCTCCTCTTTACTTTGATTATATAAGATTTTTCGCCATCGTCTAATTATAACCGCCATGACTATCAACTTTACTTTTATGCAATCTTACTACTTGTTGTATAACAATCTGTTGTTTTATCCATTGTACTTATTTTAGCAGCCTTCTAATGTTAATTTTGTTAATACTTCCACTATTGTATCTCATCACATTGTATTTTCAAACCATCATTGTTATTTTTAATGTTATTTTACTTCAAATCTCTTCAAGATTTTAAAAATTCATTTCATTACTACATGTTATTTAGACGCTTATTTTTAATTTAAGGTTAAGACTATGGCTGATGATGCCTTCAGGGAAGGCGAAACATGTCCCACTATTAGCTAACAAATTTATGTAAATCATCCAAGACGATTTTGTATTGATTAGGTGGTCTAATAAATAACTTAATGTTATTATTTCAATCTAATATCATCAATACGGACCAAAAATGATATTTATTACATGTAATAACATACCACTTAGTCGAGCAGCTCTTCTTCTTTCTCTCAATTCTTCCCAACCCAAACATTGCAACATTTTTGTAACGCTACTATTTTGTCGGAAATCGCCCAGAACAAATCGAGCTGCTTTTCTTTGGATTTTTTCCAGTTCTTGAATCAGGTAATCCTGGTGAGGGTCCCATACACTGGAACCATACTCTAGTTGGGGTCTTACCAGAGACTTATATGCCCTCTCCTTTACATCCTTACTACAACCCCTAAACACCCTCATAACCATGTGCAGAGATCTGTACCCTTTATTTACAATCCCATTTATGTGAATAGTACATTTATGTGAATAGAATAGTACAGATATCAAAATTGATGATATACTGTGTTTTGATCAGTTTTGTAATTTTCTGAATTTTATGAGAAAATTAAAACAAGCAATAGGAATCAGCAGCTCAGTTGTGGTGCAGATATTTAATGAGTCACCAAAATCATCATGCCATTCAGAACTCGTGAAGTTAGCTGAATTTTTTTCTTTTGTATCCCAAGTCATAATGCAAACTCAGAATGAATATTTTCATTGGTTAATTCACAGTGGGCCTAGGACAGAAACAGGTTCACAGTTGAGACTGTTAAAGGTGTAGTGTGTTTGCAGTATAACTTCAAACATTTCAGTTGAATCCAGTTTCACCACTATTTCTTAAAGAACAAAATGCATTTTTACAGAAGATTTCATCTTCAGAAAAGTACGAATGACACAGGGGAAAAAAAAAAAAACCATCAATGACAAAGGTAATAAGCCAATGATCTGTGATGAAAGTGAAGCCAATAAAAGTAATTAAGGAGCAGTGATCTCTTTTTTCAGGTTGGTGGTCCTCTTTCCGTGGGTTGGTGATATGGCAACTCTACACTATAATAGCTATGCTTATCAGACAGACTTTACATGCAATTAAATGGAGCTGATGACTATTTTCATCTATATAAATAAAATTATAATTTTCTCTGTTCGCTTAAAAAATTGCCTCATACAGTGGAACCTTGGATTGCGAGCATAATTCGTTCCGGCAACATGCTTGTAATCCAAAGCGCTCGTATATCAAGGCAAGTTTTCCCATAAGAAACAATTGAAACGCGGATGATTCGTCCACAACACAATATTTATTCGCATACCATTTCTAAAACAAATTAAAGTGCACTTTTCCTTACAACAGAATCATTGTTGATGTGAGGGAGACGAGAGATGACATGAGAAGAGTTACTGTGTAGCACGAATTTCACTAAGGGAATCACTGCAATTTTTTAAAATATCTGTTGGCTCACTGGAATTGTTTTCATTTCGTGCAACTTTAACGAGGAACCTGTCCAATGACTGTAGCTTTTGCCTCTTTTTGAGTATTTCACGAAAATGTGACATTGCATTGTCATTGAACTGATTCATCGCTCGCACTGCTACAGCCTTATTCGGGTGGTGTTTTTCTACAAAATATTGCACCATTTCCCACATTTTGCACTTCTCCGAATCTCAGTTGAAGTGAGAGATTCCATTGACTTATCCTCCTCATCTTCCCTGGACGAGATCTCCATAACCTCCACCTGTTACTCGCGATGCAGTTCCATCAGTTCGTTGGTGGTCAGTTTCTGGCTATGTTCTTCCACCAGCTCTTGAATGTCCACGTCATTCACCTCCAGCCCCATAGTCTTCCCTAAGGACACAATTTCATCGACAGTCGATGGCTCATTGTCACCAACAGCCCCCTCAAAGTCACGTCCAAAAACACAGTCAGGCCACAGCTTTCCCGAAGCGGAAGTGAGAGTTCTCCTGGTGACTCCACCCCAGGCTTTATCGGATCTTCAGGCAGTTCACGATGGGGAAATGATTTCCAAACTCTCGGAGGATAAGGTTTGTTTCTTCGGTCACTTCGAAGCATCGCTGAAATAGTGCTTTGGTGTATAGCTTTTTGAAGTTCGAAATGACTTGCTGATCCATAGGCTGGAGTAGTGTTGGGAGGAAGGAATTTAACCTTATAAAGGAACTTGAATTCCTCCAGTAAGTAAGGCCTGGAGGATGAGCAGGAGCATTGTTCATAACCAGCAAGAGTTTAAGTGGCAGATTATTTTCTGAAAGGTATTTCTTCACTACAGAACCAAAGACCTCGTTCATCCATTCAACAAACGAACAGGTGTGGGGAAAATTTAGGCACACGTGACGCTCGCATTGCGGAACCTCACTTGGTTATCAAGTTACAATTTGTTTAAAATGTTTGCTCATCTTGCAAAACACTCGTAGACCAAGTTACTCGCATTCCGAGGTTTCACTGTACTTCGTTTTTATCTCAGATTGGATATACAAATGTCAAATGTAATTTTTTCTATTTTTTTATGTCACTCCGACACAGACATATCTTATGGCAATGATGGGATAGGAGAGGGCTTGGACTGGGAGCGAGGAACTGTGATCTTTAAGGTACTGCCCCAGCATTTGTCTGGTGTGGAGATGGGAAACCATGGAAAACCATCTTCAGGGCTGTTGACAGTGGGGTTCAACCCACTATCTCCCAAATGCAAGCTGACAGGTATGCAACCCAAAATGCATAGCCAACTCAGTCGGTAACATTCTAGCCAACTTGCTCGGTTAAATGTAAGTTCAGTTCAATTTTTGTAAGTATAAAGTTTTGACATCACGGGAAAATAGCTGAACAGAATTCCTTAGAATCCGGTAGCCTTACTGATCTTCAAGTTGTTGTTGTTGTTGTTGTTGTTGTTGTTGTTGTTGTTGTTGTTGTTGTTGTTGTTGTTGTTGTTGTTGTTGTTGTTGTTGTTGTTGTTGTTGTTGTTGTTGTTGTTGTTGTTGTTGTTGTTGTTGTTGTTGTTGTTGTTGTTGTTGTTGTTGTTGTTGTTGTTGTTGTTGTTGTTGTTGTTGTTGTTGTTGTTGTTGTTGTTGTTGTTGTTGTTGTTGTTGTTGTTGTTGTTGTTGTTGTTGTTGTTGTTGTTGTTGTTGTTGTTGTTGTTGTTGTTGTTGTTGTTGTTGTTGTTGTTGTTGTTGTTGTTGTTGTTGTTGTTGTTGTTGTTGTTGTTGTTGTTGTTGTTGTTGTTGTTGTTGTTGTTGTTGTTGTTGTTGTTGTTGTTGTTGTTGTTGTTGTTGTTGTTGTTGTTGTTGTTGTTGTTGTTGTTGTTGTTGTTGTTGTTGTTGTTTATAATATTCGTTTACAGCCATTAGAGACCATGTTAGGTAACAATTACATTTTTCTGGAAGCCTTCCTCACAGCCCAGAACTTTAACATCCTTTCTCTGGCAGCCTGTCTTCTTTCTTCCGTCCACCCATTGTTAAGTTTTGGTTACATGTGACTAATCTCATGATTAGACCCGTATTGAACTATGTTATGATATACTAACAATTTGTTGGTTGTTTTGATCCACCTTTTCAATACAAATTACAGTTTGTGTTGCTAAGTTGTAATGTTACAACACTAATTTACCGGGACATGTTTCGCTTTATTCACAAGAAGCATCATCAGCCTATACAATTGTCTCAAGGTTTGTCATATTTGGATTGTTGTTACAAATTTCATTACATTGAATGTAAATCTAATTTCAGTGATAACAATATTTAAAACATAAGAATAATATACACATTAAAAATTATGACAAAATGATTTGCAATGTTAAAATGGAGTAACTCTTAATTCTAAACATTGACGTCCAAAAGACAGTTTATACAATTTGAAAATTTGGCTAAAAATTGTTTGCAATGTTAAAATAAAATTGATTCAACTATAATTTGGCATTAAAATGTGAGTCATAAATATAAATATTGGATGTTAATATATAGGAGCCATAATTTCTAAAGTGCGTTGGTTTCTAGAATACAGTAACATTTCAGTATTGAGAATTTTAGTTAAGAATTGTGCTCTCTAAATAATGTAAAATATTCAATCTAAATACACTCACAACTGAAACCATTTCGGCAACGCAAAAAAAATCCCCCTCCACATAACACGCCAAAGCTTAACGTCCCGCCTACAGGATCGTCCTCTACCCCCACCTCGACAACAGATAAGAATTCCCTACCACATAGCACGTCAATAGCAAACGCCCCGCCCAACATCTCTTCCCCTCAACCCCCTACCCGCCCTTCACAACAGCTCTTTCATACGTACAACATAAGGAGTAGAACCACAACAGACAATAGTCACAGTAATGCAATAAGGTCCACAAGATTCTGTAGCAGCAGACAAAGGGGTAAGTAATAATGCAACATCAACACTCACATTACAAGCACAACACACACACACACACACACACACACACACACACACACACACACACACACACACACACACAATATTACTTAAGTTCATTTCCATTTGTTCCAGATGCTTCTTCCATTCTATAACTCAGAAGAAATATAATCAAATACTCAAAATTTGGATTGAAGCCCCTTTTAACCATAACTTACATTAAAACAATCAACTTCCAACGGAGAGTCTGGTCGCTACAAACAAGAATTAAATATGTCAATACTTTTTCTGATCAAATTGCAAAACTGCAGCAGCAAGCCTCATCAAATCTAGAAGCCATTCTCCAACGAACCCAAGACTTCAATTCTAGATTATCATCATGACTCTAATCACGCATAATGCAAAATTACAGTCTTTTTAAATAACATTATTTAGAGAGCACAATTCTTAACTAAAATTCTCAATACTGAAATGTTACTGTATTCTAGAAACCAACGCACTTTAGAAACTATGGCTCCTATATATTAACATCCAATATTTATATTTATGACTCACATTTTAATGCCAAATTATAATTGAATCAATTTTATTTTAACATTGCAAACAATTTTCAAATTGTATAAACTGTGTTTTGGACGTCAATGTGTTTTAGAATTAAGAGTTACTCCATTTTAACATTGCAAATCATTTTGTCATAATTTTTAATGTGTATATTATTCTTATGTTTTAAATATTGTTGTCACTGAAATTAGATTTACATTCAATATAATGAAATTTGTGTAACAACAATCCAAATATGACAAACCTTGAGACAATTGTATAGGCTGATGATGCTTGTGAATAAAGCGAAACATGTCCCGGTAAATTAGTGTTGTAACATTACAACTTAGCAACACAAACTGTAATTTGTATTGAAAAGGTGGATCAAAACAACCAACAAATTGTTAGTATATCATAAGTTTTGGTTTGTCATGGAATCCCTGAAATCTGTCGATCACTGACCTAAATTTTGTTTGGGTAATATCATCATCATCATCATCATCATCATCATCATCATCATCATCATCATCATCATCATCATCATATGAGCAATGTGGTCCCAAGAATGAAATATCTAGGAGCGGGCAAGACAAAAATTTATTCAACAGTATGAGGGCCCTTTTCATCATTAGAGCTTCTTTTGCTAACCCTTTGGTTTGTTAGTTACCCAATAATTCATCAGTGATGGATAATATAGCCAGTAGCTTCTATGGAGTAGCAGCAGTAATGCTTCTCCCTATGGGTCCGCCATCCCTTCGTATACATCAGTACAAATTTGTCCCATCCAGCTTTGGTCCAAAAATGAGTTTTGACAGCTAAAGACACTGCAAACTCCTAAAGTAAATCATCTCATTGCCATCATCACCATCATCATCATCATCATCATCATCATCATCATCATCATCATCATCAGCAGCAGCAACAGCCCATACAGCAAGGCTATTAATCCCATTGTCCTCATGGCTTTGAAATCATTTGTCATTACTGCATATGATTTGTTGTTGAGTTTTTCTACCATATTTCACAGTGCCTTATAGAACTCATCTGTGAATACAGTGAGGCAGTTCTTAGCTGTCATTTTCTCAGTCCCCAAACATACCCACGTTACTTGTTCTTTATGGAGCGAGTTGGCGGTGTGGTTAAGGCTGCACAACTGTGAGCTTGCATTTGGGGGACAGTGGGTTCGAACCCCACTCTTGGCAACCTTGAAGATGGTTTTCTGTAGTTTCCCATTTTCACACCAGGCAGATGGTCATTTTCATTTCTTTCCCACTCCTATGGCATCTCGCTGTAAGAACTGTTTGTGTCGGTGCGATGTAAAGGAAATTGTAATAATAAAAAATAATTTAAAATTTTTTTTAAAAATAAAAACCTTATTCTTTTATATGCTTAGCAGAAATTATTTTGTATGTATTGATTTCCCTTA
The DNA here is from genome assembly GCF_040414725.1 of Anabrus simplex. Classification (NCBI taxonomy): domain Eukaryota; kingdom Metazoa; phylum Arthropoda; class Insecta; order Orthoptera; family Tettigoniidae; genus Anabrus; species Anabrus simplex. The sequence goes on along the minus strand of NC_090265.1, from coordinate 1,219,502,062 downwards.
TAAAGAGCTCTGTTGTTCCTCTATATGCCCTATGCCTTTTTAAAAGGGATTAAACACAAGTGATGATGTACCGTACCTTAATATTTTTTCCTCTTACCTGAGCATCACTAACTGCTAATTCATCTAATTTAATCCTTATTGGGTGACTCAGTCAATTCCGTAAATCTTCCGTAATTCCCATAATGATATTGCCTCATTGATTGCCAATGTGTTTACTGTAATTTTTTAAAAGTGTTCTTAATCCTTGAAATGCTGGTGAGGTGCCGTCACTCACATAGATCTAAGTTTGCTGAAAATACTTTTAGTGGACTTGGTGAATATCTGTGAAACAGATTGCTAGCCTTAGTTACATATAGCCTCATCAGTTTTCTATTTTACCTGTATTGGTGTAGCTTTACTTACCTGTTGTTCATAACTGATCACCTAGATCTTGACTGTAGGGGAGCCATATTGCCAAAATTCAAGGACATTATTTTACATTTTATTAATGATTGAAACTTCGTCAAAAATGTTAAATATTTTCTTTAAAGAATATGAAGAATGTATTACTGGGAACATTTTAAGCCTTATTTTGTTGGGATCTGAGTACCAGTTGAAATTGTCCTACATATTTCCTGTAGTCTGGTGACTGTTGATTTAAAGCAACATAATTCTTTTGTATGTTTAGTTCCTTTTAATTAATTCTAGTGTGTCTCTTTCTTTTCCAGTTCCTGTTCGTACAACTGCCAGTCACACATCATTATGTACTTAACTTCCTCTGTTGAGTTTGTTTTGTTGTTAATATGAATTTGTGTGTGAAGGAGTTCTTTGTTAGAATGTTTTGTGCACTGAGCTTGTCTGCCCTTTAAATTATGTCCTTTGAAATCAAATGGATAGAAACTTGCATTTTCCATTTTATTTTTAATGTGATTTTATGTTGTTGAAAATTTTGGTTTTGATTATTATTATTATTATTATTATTATTATTATTATTATTATTATTATTATTATTATTATTATTATTATTACGAATAAAACCCTGTTTGTTTTATCGATCTAATTTAATTTAGAATGACCCAGTTAGAACACATACACATAGATATTCACACACAATTATATTCAACCATGAATGACCAAACTCCACTAATTGCTGTCTATTTACTATGTCTCTGTCCTCACAGCAGGTAGTCTGACTCGCTGTTATTACGGCAGTAATCCTGATTGACCGTTTGCCTTTCACTTTCACTTCGCTTCACACACTCCGTCACTTCACTCAGCAGCTACACACAGACTGTTAGCAGTCACAACGCATAATGACTGTTCCTTGGTTTGACTCCAGGTGAGTCCAGTAACTCACACAGTCAACACAGTCAATAAATTTAGTTAATTCACAGACAATGTAACTGCTCCACACAGTGAACTACTTAACACTGACAAGTAAACAGCAGTCGCATAACTGCAACAGCTCAACAATGCTAGCCAGCACTACAGTATTCCTCACAGTGACAACAATTGACATTACTCCAACTCTATTCACACACATCAACTGTTCTACATACTGACTCCACATCGGTACACATACAATACTCCACTCAGTACTTTGAGGCAGTACACAGCACAAACACTCGCATGCACACACACTCTCTCTTTCTACTCCAACAACACTCCAACACAACAATACTCTGACCCTGACTCCAGTGGAACACCTACCACACTGACGACAGCCAGCACTACTGCTATCCAACTCCAACAACTCTCTCTTGTTTGCGGCTGGTCTCCTTTTATATGATTGGTGGTGGGACGCCAGAATCATTGGAGCTAAGCTAGAGATGGGACATTCTTGTTTTGCCCTCGAGAAAACCTGCGGAGAAACCAGACGAAACCAATACAAGGAGAGGTTAGCCACATCATCGGGCCAGCTAGGAGGTTACCAGCCTGACTTACTTATCCCTTCCAAGAAATATCGAAGGGAGGTATGACAGTGCTGGCACGTATCATCATCATCATCATCATCATCATTATCATTATCATCATCATCATCATCATCATTCTTTCTTGCGAACCGGCCAAACTTAGGACCACGCCAATACCACTTCACTTCCTTCTTATCATCCCTTCTTCCTTCCTCTTTCTCCACAGTGCCTTCATACTTTCAGAATGTTGCACTCTTCCCATCTTCCCCCTCTGCGCTGTTTCTTTTCTTCCACAAGAACTTTTATGTTGGAAAGTCTTCCTGATTTGGTCTCTATCACGACGTTCTTCATCTGCAGATCCTAACCTCTTGAGTTCTTCCTTCAACTGCTTGGTATATGCCCCCTGGATCTTCAAGTAGTATAGGCCTATTTTATTTTAAAAAATTTATTTAACCTTGCTGGATCCATTCTAACCATGTGTCCATAGAATCACAACAGTCTTTTCCTAATTGTTGTTTCCAGGTCTCCTGTTCTTTTGTACATCTCCTTATTTTGATGGTAATTATTATTATTAATTTTTTTTTCAGTGTATTTAACTGTTGAAGTTATAAATTGTAGCTTTGTAACTTTCTCAGAATCCTGTTGATCCATAATGTCCTGGGGGTTGAGTTTTGTGAAGGGCATGTCATCTCTCATCTCGTCTAGCCAGCATGTTTGAGGTCGTCCTCACATTCAGCTGAAGGATGATCTTTGCAACTAATATTTCAATGGTATGGAGATGTGATTCTTGCATTTCTCTGTAATTGGGGCAACTTTGAATTTCTTTCACACATCATTGTTCCTAACATGGTCTAGTTGAGTAAAATCAATGGACCATCGCAACATTTTCATTTCCACTACATGAAGTGCCTGTTCATGCTTCGATGTTGTAGGTCAGCTGTTGGCTCCATAAAGAGCCACTCGTTTGGCCACTGTGCTGTAAACTTCAGATGCTATGGGATTTTCTTATCACATAGGACTCCTGGCGTCATTTCATCTTTATGGCCCTGACGCTTGTCATGACATCATGAATTGTAGTACAGTCAGAGGTGATGCATGACCCCAGGTATTAGAATCAGGTTACTTTATTAACTTGAACCCTGCACCCAGTATCGTACCATCTGTTTGTTCACTACATTCTAGGTACTCCATCTTCTTCAGATTTAAATTCATCACAAATTCTTCAAGATGCATCTCCTCTGTTGTATTTGCTGTTCGAGGCCCTTACATGTTTTATTAGCTACCAAGGCATCATCAACATAATATATATAATAATGTCGACAGATGCCTTGTCTGGATGTCATCTGTGATGGCATATACGCAGAGTATGAAGAACAATGGGGACAAGGCTGATCCTTGATGGACGCCAACATTGATTTAGAAGGTAGTCGAATCATACTTTAGGTACAGAAGTTATACCCAGTTGATATAGGCTTCAAGTACATTGTACAGTCTCATTGCCAGCCAGATGAGGGGGTAATGTGGTACCCTGTCAAATGACTTTTCCAAATCAAGATAGGCCAAATGAACAGTCTTCCTTTTCTCATGGTGTCTTCCCATCAATAGACAAAGTACATGGATGGTATTTGTTGTTCTGTTGTTTTTAACAAAGCCACATTGGTTAAGTGAGACAGTGACAACGATTTATAATCTTGCATTGAGAACACATTTTAAAAAATTTCATAGTATTGCATAAAAAGGCCAAAGTTTTGAGCATTCATATACTGTATGTCTCTTTTGCCTTTCCAAATTGGAATTGTGATAAAGGTCTGCCAGGCCTTGGGTACTGTGTCCGTAACAAGATTCCATACTTTGGCTGGGATATTATGTGAGCCAGGTGCTCTCCCAAGCTTCATTTAGTTGATGGCAGCGGACACTACAGTAGTGATAGTGGGCACTGAGCTGGGGCTAGGATCAGCTGTAGATAGTGGTGGGTAAGGGAACTCTTATTGTACATATCTTCAAAATACTCCTTCCAGTGATGTAGTATGTCATTTACATTTTATAGCAGCAGCCCACTTTTGTCTTTGATATTGACAGCATGCCCTAGATCTTGATTGGCATGATTGCAAGAAAGGATTCTATTCATTCTACCAGGCTTATCTAGCTGGTCAAAGATGACTTGGTAATGTACTACCCTGTCAAACCAAGCTCCTACAGCTTGGTTTGCGGTGGACTTAAGGGGCTTGTACTGTTCTAAATCCTCTGTGCTGCATGTCTTATGCCATGTGCTACAAGCAGCCTTCTTTGTCCTGGTTGCCTGCTGCACATTATCATTCCACCACCAGATCTGCTTGTCAATAAGGTATTGATTTGGTTTGGTAACACGTAGGTGGTTGTGGATTCAGATAGTGCATTTCATCTATCTTCTACTAATGGCATTGTAGAATTTGAGCTTGATGATTTATGATTCCAATGCTAGTATCTCAATATTCTTCTACTGTAGTCTCCACCTTTTAATACATTCACATTTGGTGGTGGGCCTCATAGAAACATAATCTACATGGATTGTGGCATCTGATAAAAGTAGTCAGTAGTGAAGAGCAATGCTGTCGTATGGGATCGCTTTTGTATCTGTGACCTTCACGAAGTATCTTTGCCTTGCTATTTAGTAGTCTATTTGGGACATTAGGCTTCCACTAAAGTAGATGATAAGGTGTGAAATTCTGCTTTCTAAAACAGGTGTTTGTTACAGACAGCAAAATCTAAGATTCTGCAACCATATCCATGGCCTCCATGATTTCGTTCAAGTCATCCCTTGCAATGATAAATTGTCCATTAAGATCTCCACCAATGAAAGTAATTTCACTATCATTAGTGGATTAAATGTGTGATGCAGGACTGTTCAAAAATCTGTCTTTCTCTTCATCAAGGCAGCCAATCTGTGGGACATAGCATGTCACAACTCAAACTTATTCCCAAGTTGATCTTCATTGACATCGGGTTATCACTGATGTGTGTTACTTAGAGATGCTGTCATATATCAGCTGTCATACTATCTCACCTGCAACATTAGCTCTTTTCTTGCCATTGTTAATTTGCTTGTAGCCTTCCATCTGATTTCATGAACGCAAGATATGTCCACATACTGCTGCATCAAAGAGGCAGGCAGTTCTCAGCTTTGGCCCGTCATTGTCCAGTAATGAAAGTGGCTAGTTGGATTTGTTTTGATGTTTTTAATCTATTTTCTTTAGCCGATGTTGACCTTACATCAGTACAGTAGTTCCCATCCATTTTTCACATAGTTCAGTTACAGGGGTTGCCCTAGCATTATTATGTCCATGCAAAGAGGAGTCAACTGCTTGTTGATAAGATAAAGAATGCCTCACATGGCATGTCACTCAGCCTGTCGTCAAGGGCATTTTATACTTACTGCTAGCCTGCCCCTACATGGGAACAGACACCTCTTGCAGTCGCTCCTAACATGGAGTACAGATGCTGCCCGTTGGTCTTCAGTGGCATTTCCTCCAAGCAAGAGACCACCAACCTTCTCAGCTCCTGTACATTTGACATCAGTAAATGCACACATATCATCAAAATATTTGTTTTATGCTCAAAATTTTTACTAGAGTAGAACTCCATTACAACGAGAATTCACAATGGCAAAAAAATTTACTCGCTATAACGGATTGTTGTTATATCCGATTTTTCGTAAAAGTCAGCAAAACCCCCATACACATTAAAATCAGTATGAAACGGCGATCCGTTTGTTCAAAACTTGCCTTTTGGGCCGATGACCTTCGATGTTAGACCACTTAGAACAACAAGAATCAAACTTGTTTTTTCACGGATATCCACACTACGGCTTGCTCGTTTGTTATTTTTTGAAATCCGATACTATGTGAAAGTGTATGTTTAATTTAATTCTGAAAACTTATAGTATCACTCTGGAGGCCTCGGCAGCAAACGTTCCAGTTTTCTTCTTCAAGCAGCGTCTCCTAACCTAACCAAATATGTATCATAAAAACGTATTTCAAGCGCACATGGAGAAATGATAACCTCCTCACTGCAAATTTACATGGAAACAGCCTTTCTGAAATTTAACTAGACGCGAGAAAATATAAACTATCCTCTGAATCAGTGATGTACTCTGCCATATCTTGAGGTGTACCCCATTCTTACTTAATTTCGGTGTATAACGTTAAAAATTAAGTCATCGTTAATTCAGCCTTTATTTCTAACGAATTAACAACTGCTATCGGCGACGTTATCTATGCATTTATTATGAAAACTTGTTATCTTCTTTCATTTTGATTTTTCTTTTAGAGAACAGCAGTTGACAGGCATTACTAATCGACTCCAATATCGCCTTCGAATGTCAAGGAGAGAACTTCCAAGTGTACATTACAAGAAAACGATACCATACCAAAGATGACCGATTGCATTTTGTGGCAAATGTTTCAGTTTTCTTATTCAAACAGCATCACCTAATTTAACCGTACTATGTGTTTCATGAAAACAGATTCTAAGTGCCAGTAGAGAAATGATAACATTCTCGCCATAAATTGACATGGGAACAGCCTCTCCGAAATTTAACCAGATGCGAGAAAATATAAACTCACCTCTGAAATCAGTGATGCGCTCTGCCATATCTTGAGGTGTATCGCATTCTTACTTAATTTCAGTGTAGAGTGTTAAAATTAAGCAATCGTTTACTTAGCCTTTATTTCTAACAAGTTAACAACGGCTATCGACCATGTTATTTACGTATTTGTTACGAAAACATCTTCTCTTCTTTCATTTCTAATTTTCTTTATGGAACAGCAGTTGACTCATATTACTGACCGACTCTGACATTGCCTTTGAATGTCGACGAGAGAACTCGTAAGTGCACATAGTGAGAAAACGATACCAAAGGTTGCATTTTGTGGTAAATGCTTCAATTTTCTTTATTCAAACAGCGTCACCTAACCAAACTTAACCGCATATGTAGGTCTACGATGAAAATATATATCAAGTGCCAGTAGAGAAATTATAACCTACTCGCTATAAATTTACATAATAGCCTTTCCAAAATTTAACAGATGTGAGAAAATATAAAACTAACCTCTGAAATCAACGATGCCCTCTGCCATATCTTGAGGTGTATCCCATTCTTACTTAATTGCAGTATTTAGCATTAAAATTAAGTGATTGTTTACTTCAGCTTTTATTTTTAAGAGTTAACAACTGCTATCGGACATGTTATTTATGCATTTATTACGAACACATGTTCTCATCTTTCATTTCCATTTTACTTTAAGAACAGCAGTCGACGGGTATTACTATCGACTCCGACATCACCTTCAAATTTCAATGAGAGAGCTTGCGAGGAAACAATATCAAGAATGATCGATTGTATACAATATAATCGCAAGGTGCATAAATGTTGGTAACGGAGAAATCATGCGCACCTAATTGCTCGTAATAATGGATGCATCAGTGATAGGGCTCTCGCTGTAACCGAAGGATAATGTACAGTTTAATATAGGAATTTTGAAGGGACAGACAAAAACTGTCATTATAGAGGGGGTCTTGTTATATGCCGTGCTGGTTATAACGGACTTCTACTGTATTTCACTGAATTGAAAAGATGTACTCAACATATTTTTGAATCTGTGAAACATAAAACCACTTTGAACTTATTTCCTCATAGTGAATGGTTTTGTTGTTGTATGAAAATGCAAGTTTCTATCCTAAACCTCCTCCTCCTCAGTTGATGACTGGATGAGCTGTGACAGGATGAAGTCAATATATGAGAAAAACAGCCTATGTCATTCAAGGAATCAGTCTGACAATCATCTTTGATCTACATTTAGTGTTGTTGCCCAGGTGGTAATTCCCTATCAGTTGTTTATCTAGTCTTTACTTAAATGATTCCAAAGAACTTGAAAATTTATCACACATTTCACTTGATAAATTATTCCAATTCCTCTTTCTATAAATGAATATTTCCCAATTTGTCCTCTTGAACTCCAACTATATCTTCATATTATGATTTTCTTTTCTTTAAGAACTCCATTCAAGCTTAATCTTCTACTAATGTCATTCCACACAATCTCTCCACTGACAGCTCAGAACGTACCACTTTTAATCGATCAGCTGATCTCCTTATTCCAAAGTCTTCCCTGCCTAAAGTCTGCAGCATTTCCGTAACACTACTCTTTTGTCGGAAATCACCCAGAACAAACTGTGCTGCTTTCCTTTGGATCTTTTCCACTACTTGAATCAAGTCATCTCGGTGAGGGTCCCATCACTGGAACCATATTCCAATTGGGGTCTTACCAGAGACTTTTCATTTGCCTTTAATTCCTTACTACAACCCTTACATACCCTCATAATGAAATGAAGAGGTCTTTAGCCATTATTTACAACCTTGTTAATGTGATTACCCTCAATGAATATCTTTTTGTATATTAACACCTAGGTACATTCTGTGATCCCCATGAGGTACTATCACTCCATCGAGATTAATTTAAATTGAGAGACCTTTTCCTCTTGGTGAAACTTACAACCTGACTTTTCATCCTGTTTGCCATCATACCATTTGCTCCTGTCCATCTCCAACTTTGTCGAGGTCGTATTGCAGTAGCTCACTATCTTGTAACTTATTCACTACTTTATACATCATCTGTGAAATCCCAAACCTGAACTGCCTTCTTTCAAACCAGTTAGTCATTTTACAAAATGTGTGTAATTTAATTAGAAAGAATGCTTCTCCAGTTCTTTCAAGCAACATGTCAAGGGCTGTAATTATCTGCTTTATGTTTATCGCCCTTTTCTTTGTACATGGGGCTACTAAGCAATTCTCCATTCATTTATCAAACAACTTGTCAAGGCCTGTAATTATCCGCTTTATGTTTATCACCCTTTTCTTTGTAGATGGGGCTGCCAAGCAACTCTCCATTCATTTGTTATAGTTCCTTCATGCTAACAGTAATCAACAAAGTATTTCAGGTATGGCGCTATATCCCAACCATTTCCTTTAGTATATTCCCAGAAATTTCATCACTCCCAACTGCTTTTCTAACTTCAAAGAGTTAAGGTGAGCATTCACATAGCTATGACACAGTGGGTTGTTATTAATCCTGGAATGGGAATCTGTCACCTGGATGACAGCCCTAAATGCTGTTCGGTGATGACAGAAAACTGAAAAAAAATGTGGAAGACTAGATTCTTTCCAAATGCTAGACGATTTTTCAGCAGAAATATCTCTTTCACAGTTGCTGGTAGTTTAATCTCTTTTAAGATTATTAATAATAATAAAATCATATTGCCTCAGCTACCATGTGTAGTCATTTTAATTTAACAAAATCTAGGCTGCCTGTATGCCAGTTTTGATGTTCCATCCTTATCACATCTACCTGCAACTCCCTTCCATCAAAGTCATACTGGACTCATTTCCCAATCAATATCACTGTCGCTCTGCAGGTGGGATGTTGTGTTGAAGACTTCTGCTGGGTGGTCTCTGGCTGAGTTTTTAATTAATTTTGCCAGGTAAAGACCAAATGTGTTGTCAGAATATCTTTTACATGCCAACATCGTACGACATGGAGTGTTGAATGTACTTTGTATTGCCCTTTAAAAATCTGACTACTTCTGCCATGTTTGAACCTGTGATCTTGGGATCTGTATGCTGACACTCTGCTACTGATTTACAGAGGGAACTTAAGGAAGTAGCATTCAATCTGTTGCACATTGCATTTGTCGGGCTGAGTGGCTCAGACGATTGAGGCGCTGGCCTGCTGGCCTTCTGACCCCAACTTTGCAGGTTCGTTCCTGGTTCAGTCCGGTGGCATTTGAAGGTGCTCAAATATGCCTCGTATTGGTAGATTTACTGGCACAAAAAAATCCTGCGGGAGTAAATTCTGGCACCTCAGATTCACCGAAAATCGTAAAAGTTAGTGGGACGAAAAGCCAATAACATTATTATTATTATTATTATTATTATTATTATTATTATTATTATTATTATTATTATTATTATTATTATTATTATTATTATTATTATTATTATTATTATTATTATTATTATTATTATTATTATTATTATTATTATTATTATTATTATTATTATTATTATTATTATTATTATTATTATTATTATTATTATTATTATTATTATTATTATTATTATTATTATTATTATTATTATTATTATTATTATTATTATTATTATTATTATTATTATTATTATTATTATTATTATTATTATTATTATTATTATTATTATTATTATTATTATTATTATTATTATTATTATTATTATTATTATTATTATTATTATTATTATTATTATTATTATTATTATTATTATTATTATTATTATTATTATTATTATTATTATTATTATTATTATTATTATTATTATTATTATTATTATTATTATTATTATTATTATTATTATTATTATTATTATTATTATTATTATTATTATTATTATTATTATTATTATTATTATTATTATTATTATTATAATATTGCGAATGAGCCCATTAGGACTACGCAAAGTACTTAGAGACAGGCATTTGCCTTTCTTTGTGCCCACACTTCCTTCATTCGTTTGCTGTGTGCTTCTTTTCTCTCTTGAGACCATGTTGTTCCGGTCTTCTTCTTTGGTTTTTCCTCTTGGTCAACTTGCCACTTATGAACTTTGGTTCTGAAGATAACCCGGCTTTGGATGTCTTCAGGTGTAATTCCTGCCAGTTTGAGATCTGTTTTAATTTCGCCAATCCATTTTATTGTGTCCGTTTTAGCTTTACTTCGGTTTTCATAAAATTCAACTATTTGCTTGGTAAGTCTATCTGGGTTCATCCTTTTTATATGTCCAAAGAATCTTAATCTGCGCTTTCTGATGTCGCTGTGAATGTTAGAAAATTGTTTGATTTCCTGTTTCCCTCTAAGGCGGTACTGTTCATCTACGAGTTTTGGGCCTAAAATTTTTCTAATGATCTTGCGTTCCTTTTTCTGAATATTTTCTAGATCAGTTTTCCTGTTCAAAATTAGTGTCTCTGATCCATAGAGGCATTCTGGTTTAATAACTGTATTATAGTGTCGTAGTTTAGCATGCTTGGAGAGACACTTTTTGTTATAGATGTTTTGGGTGAGTCTATACGCAGTTTCCATTTTTTGGCATCTAACTTCATTGGCTTTTGTTTCCATTCCATTCTCCTGAATTATTTCACCGAGATATTTGAATTGCCGGACCCGTTTTATTTTGCCATATTTTGTCTCCATGAATTTAGGGGCTTCTTTGCTGCAGGTCATGTATTCAGTTTTTTCAAACGATATTTGGAGGCCGACTTTTTCCGCTGTTTCTTTCAGGAGTTCGATCTGGTTTATGGCTGTTGAAACGTCACGAGTTAAGATTGCCAGATCGTCCGCAAATGCCAGGCAGTCTACTGCTAATTTGCCCCTACCAAGAGTGATTGGTTGGTCAATCTTGAGGGCAGACTTCTGTTTGCGCCATTCCTGTATTACCTTTTCAAGGACGCAGTTGAAGAGTAGTGGAGAGAGCCCATCTCCCTGTCTTACTCCTGTTTTGATCGGAAAAGGGTCTGAGATTTCCCCCATGAATTTAACCTTAGATTTTGTGTCTGTCAATGTCTCTTTTACAATTGCGAGTGTTTTCCGGTCTAGACCCTGTTCTTTTAATATTTGAAACAGTGATTGACGATCAACTGAATCATAGGCCTTTTTGAAATCAACAAAAGTACAAACTACATTTTTGCTACAAATTCTCTGATGCCTTAGGATTAACTTTAGGTTCAAAATTTGCTCTGGACATGAACGGCCTGGTCTGAAACCTGCTTGATATTCTCCAATTTTTGGTTCTAGTTGCTGTTGGGCTCTATCGAGAAGGCACTGAGATAAAATTTTGTAGGCAACAGATACCAATGAGATTCCTCTGTAGTTATTTACATCTGTTCTGTCTCCTTTCTTATGTAAAGGATGAATTAGTGCACTTTTCCAATCTTCTGGAATTTGTTCTGTTTCCCAAATCTCTTGGATGATACCGGTGAATTCTTTTATAGTATTTGGGCCTGCTGATTTGAGAATTTCTGCTATGATCCCATCCTCACCTGCAGCTTTATTCATTTTTTCTTCTTCATCCGGTGGCACTGAATTTGGGTTTTTGAAGTCAGGTTCCTGCGGTGGAAATCTTTGTGTTGGCTCTGGGCAGTTAAGCAGTTCTTCAAAATACCTTGCAAGTTCGGTGCAGTTTTCTTGATTGTTCAGTGCAAATTGCCCATTTACTTTCTTAAAGCAAAGGTTTTGTGGCTGATACCCTGTTAGCTTTGTTTTGAGGTTCTTGTAGAAATTTCGTGTGTGGTTTTTTTCGAAGTCCTTTTCAATTTCCAGTAGTTGATCTTTCTCGAATTTCCTTTTGGTCTGTCGGATTAATTTCGCTGCCTCTTTCCTGACTGCCAAAAACATTTTGTGATTCTTATCGGTCTTTTTGCTGTTCCACTTATTGTATGCATTCTGCCGGGATTGGATGGCTTGTTCACAGTCTGCGTTCCACCAAGGGTGTTTTTTTCTTTTCTGCAGAGGAATCAGTGTTTGTGCTGTTTCAATTAGTTTGGTCTTGAGTTGCTGCCAATTGTTGGACTGCTTTTTCTCTAATTCTTCGGTGAGAGATGGCTGGATCCGACTGGTATCAAATTTCGGAATTATTTGCTTCCTTCTTCTGAACCTTTGGGGTATCAACTGTAGTTTGACTCTTGTCAGATAGTGGTCTGAGTCTATGTTTGCACCCTTCCTTACTTGGACATTCATAATTTCTCTGTGGTTTGGGTACGAAATTGCCACGTGGTCAATTTGAAACTCGCCCAAGAGGGAGTTGGGTGATCTCCATGTCATTTGTTTAGAAGGTTTCTTCCTGAAGTGAGTCGACATGACTTTAAGGTTGAATGCCCTGCAGAATTCGACTAATCTCCGTCCATTTTGGTTCGTCCATTTATGTGCTGGGAATTTTCCAACTGTTTTCCTGTATTTCCTTTCCTTGCCTAGCTGAGCATTGAAATCTCCTAACAGAATTTTGACGTGGTTTTGAGGAATTTTTGATGCTGTTTCTTCTAGTATTTCCCAGGATTTGTCTACCTTCTCGCGATCTGTTTTATTGTCTTCATTGACTGGCATATGTGCATTGATCAGTGTGTATGATTTGTTTGCACACTTTAGGGTGATTGTCATTAGCCTATTGTTTACACATTTCACACCTATTACTGAGTTAAGTATGCTCTTCTTGACTGCAAATGCAACTCCTAAATGGGGTGTGTTTTTGAGAATCCGTTTGTCTGTTTTACTTTTGAAGAGTCTGTAATTCCCGAAATCCATTGCGTGTTCGTCAGTCAGCCTCGTTTCTTGGAGTGCCAGTATTTCTGTTTTTTGATCATTTAGGGTTTGCTCTAGTTCGTACAACTTCCCTGCCCGCAAGAGAGAATTTATGTTCAGTGTTCCGAAAAATGTTTTGCTGTTTGGGCGAAGTTGGCCAGAGGTCTCCGACTCCCTCTGTTTGCGTGTCCAGCCAGACTCCCCAGAATCCGATAGTCTGGTTGTGCTGCTAATGTCAGCAGTGGATTGGTTACCACCTGGGGTACAAATTTGTTTTCTGCCACGCCTCATGGTACTTGATTATCCAAGTATTGGACCGTAGTCCAGTTTCATAGGACTGGAGTGGATAGTTCCAGAACATACATTTCCAGCCGCACCTCTGGTGAACAGACGCTGACCACTTTGCCGCTTGCTGCAAGTCAGACGCGAAGTGGATTTCAGTCGGTTCTTCCGCCCTCTCCGCCATCGGGATGAATCCTCTTATGCCGTCGAGGCCGTTGACCATTTTCCTTGTTCCCTCAGTTGATCCGCGGGTGCTTATTTGGCTATGCCTTATTCGCACCTGTCCTGCATATCTACAGGAACTTTCCCTATCAGCCATTGGGACGCGCCGTGTCGGGGTTGAGGGCCCCCACCCCAGTGTCTTGCATAGAGTTATGCCTAACTCCTACTCAGTTCAGAGCTAGACCCCCACGCAAGCTGACCGGGCACGGTTATTATTATTATTATTATTATTATTATTATTATTATTATAGACAAGATCAGTAAGTCTGTTGTGCATGAAATGATCGAAGATTTCGTTGGTAATCACCCGTATATTGACATGGAAAGTGAGTATAAGTAATATTTAATATCCGTGCTTTCAACATTTAATAGGATAAACTACGGTAGTGGGTGAAAAGTTCAAGATATTGACATTGTGTGTTAGTGAAAATGCGTTTTTAGGTTACCTAGTTCTAGTTTCATCATAGAAAATGAAATGATCGAAGATTTCGTTGGTAATCACCCGGATATTGACATGGAAAGTGAGTGTAAGTAATATTTAATATCCGTGCTTTCAATATTTAATAGGATAAACTACGGTAGTGGGTGAAAAGTTCAAGACATTGACATTGTGTGTTAGTGAAAATGCGTTTAAAGGTTACCTAGTTTCGTCATAGAAAATAACAGAGAATAGATATATCTCTGCGACCTGAATCACGGCCAGCTGGACTCCCTACTCACGGCACGATGTCGGGAGCTGGAATACAGTGCGATTCTGTGGATTTGAATCCAGCATCTATGGAACATGGCCACAATATCATGGACGTGGAGCGCACGCATGATACATGCAATAGAAGTATTGAGCAGAATGCGGAAACGAATCTGAGGCTTGATATCACTCAACAAATTATGGAGGATATGCTAAAAGAGGAAGAACAACTGGAAATCGCCAGGGGCCTGTTGAAAAGTATTCTTGCAATTCAGCAGAAAAATATGAAGATTGAAATTCAGCAAGGTTTAAGGAAATTGGAGGAAGCCCTGGATGCGGGATCTACGCACAGAAAAGCCTGGAAAGCAACTAGAGCATTAATGCAAAAGGATTTGACCGATCAAGAGAAAGTAGAACAGAGCACCGCAAACAGAAACGTAGAACAGGATAACTGGGAAATAGCTTTATCCAAGAAGAAGAAGAAGAGGGAACAGAGGCAGAAGAAGGCAGATGAAGATGAAGGTACTCAACCTGAACCAGTACCGGTATGTGAAACTGTTAAAAAGAACGAGCAACGGAAACGTTCAACTATAAGAAGCCGCCCAGAAGCCGTACTTATTAAACCGATGAATGGCAAGACTTTTGCAGATGTTGTGAAGGATATCCGCAGCAAGGTGAACCCAGAAGACAGTGGCGCCAGTGTTAGATCGATCAGGAAAACTATGTCTGGAGCAGTTCTTCTTGAATTTAATAAGGCCACGGAAAAGGAGAATAGAGACAATTTTAATAAATCACTTAAAGGCGCTCTTGGACATGATGGCGAAGTAAAGGTTTTAACGCCTAGAACTACATTGGAAATTCGGGATATGGACAGTGCCACCACTATTTCCGACGTAGAGGAGGCTGTAAGACGTGAATTAGAAAATCTTAATCAAGAATTGAAGGTCTCAATCACAAATCCGAACAGCAGGGGACAAAAACTCGCCATCGTGGAGATAGAAGATAGCGAGGCACGAAAGCTGTTAGACACAGGCAAAATTAAACTAGGCTGGCTATACTGCAGAGTAAGACGGTGGGCCGTAGTTCCTCGGTGCTTTAGATGTCTGTCATATGGGCATCAAGCACGAAACTGTAAAGGATTGGACAGAAGTAAGCTCTGCTTTAAGTGCGGAGAAGCTGGTCACAAGGCAGTAGGATGCAAAACGAATCCACGATGCATAATTTGCACAGATATGGGCGTTGAAGAGCCAAAACGACATCATGCTCTTGGCTCAGGCAAGTGTATTGTGTTTCGTGAAGCACTAGAAAAGGCCAAAAAGCAGTGGTGAATGGTACAGATCCTTCAAGCCAATATACACAGGAGTCTAACTGCCAATGATCTATTGACGCAGATAATCTATGAGATAGGAGCAGACATCTTGATTCTCAGCGAACAATATCAAGACAGAGAACAACCAGGCTGGTTTTCAGACAATCTAGGGACAGCTGCGATATGGGTACCAGACCTTGGAAAATACTCAGTTACAAATCAAGGATGCGGAGATGGGTTCGTCTGGGTCCAAGTTGAGAAGGTAATTTTTGTCAGCTGTTATTTTACCCCGAACGAGGCTATTTCTGACTTCCAGACAAAACTAGATGTGCTTGAAGATACTCTGCAAGGGATGAACACTAACCTAGTTGTTGCTGGTGATTTTAATGCCCAAGCAGTTGAATGGAACATGCCTCAAACAGATTCTAGAGGGCGGCGTACAATGGAGATGGTCGCGAGATTGGGATTAATGGTTATCAACGTTGGTAATGTGACAACCTTTCGGCGACCAGGGTGTCAGGGAACCATACCAGATGTAACCTTTGCTTCTGAAGACATTGCGTCTAGGATAACTGAATGGCGAGTAATTGAAGAATATACTGGAAGCGATCATCAGTATATCACTTTTTGTGTACTTCAAGAGACTCCGAATCTAAGGATTACCACGCCCAAGTCAGAAAGATGGAACATAGCCACTATGGACAGAGAAAAATTTCATGAAGTAATACAGAATGGAATGGATTGTATGACGGATACATGTCACGGAGGCAAAAGAAGCATTATTGCTAATAAATGCGTGGAACACACCATGAGACTCCTACAGCAAGCATGCGACGCATCAATGACCAGAATCAAACAACGGAGAGGCAAGCGTCCAGCATATTGGTGGAATGAAGAAATTGCTGAGTTGAGGAAACAATGCCTGCGACTCAGACGAAGGACACAAAGAGCACGACATAACGACCCAGCTCTCTCAGTAGAGTATAAGACTATGAAGAAAAGACTGCGAAATACAATTAAAAAGAGTAAAGCCGACAAGTGGTGGGAAATGTCCAAGGAAGTGGATGAAAATCCATGGGGATTAGGGTATAAAATTGTCATGAAGAAATTCGGGATGATACCAAGCCCTATCATGGATCCACGCACCATGGAAGAAATAGTACACACACTATTCCCTGATCATGCAGAGAGGATTGATGATGAGGCCGAGAAAGAACTAGACAATGTACCACCTTTTACAATTGAAGAATTGATAACAGCAATTAATTCCCTTAGAAATAAGAAAGCCCCTGGTCCAGATGGTATTCCAGCAGAAGTACTAAAGGTGGCAGCCGAATTATGTCCTCAACTGCTGTTGAGAATGTATAATCATTGTTTGAAAGCGGGAATTTTTAGCTTTCGTTGGAAGATAGCTAGATTGGTTCTGATCAGTAAAGGGAAAACTGGGGGTTACAGACCTCTATGTATGCTGGACACTGCCGGGAAAGGTTTAGAGAAGCTTCTACAACCGAGAATACTAGCAGCAGTCCGATTAGCTGGCGACCTATCCGACCAACAACATGGATTTCGCAGAGGTCACTCAACGCTAGATGCTGTGAAGGAAGTGGTGAAGACAGCAGAACGAGCTCAAACGGGTAATCATTATTCTAGGAAACTGACGCTTCTTGTGACTCTAGATGTTAAAAATGCCTTCAACTCGGCAAGATGGAGTGATATTTTGGAAGCTCTAGAAGAAACTTTCAAGGTACCAGAATATCTCATGTATATACTGCGAGACTATTTGAAAGACCGTACATTGTTATACGACACGGAAGACGGTCAGAGAAGAAAACGGCTCACAGCTGGTGCAGCGCAAGGCTCAATTCTCGGACCACACCTTTGGAACATCATGTATGATGATTTATTACGGCTGGAGATGCCAGAAGATGTAAAACTTGTGGGTTATGCTGATGATGTGGCTGCTGTGATAGTAACCCGAAACCTAGAGCTGGCTCAATTTAAATTGAATCAGGTGATGCGACGTGTCAAAGAATGGATGATAAATCACAAGTTAGAACTCGCAGATCACAAAACGGAAATTGTCCTCCTGACGAGGAAAAGGATTAATACTGCTGTACCGATGCAGATCGGACAGATAGCCATCGAAACAACTAGGAGCACAAAATATCTTGGTGTAACGCTTGATACTAAGCTTACATATTGGGACCACATCCAACAGGTAACAGATAAGGCAGCGAAAACCATGACTGCACTGAGCAGACTCATGGGAAATATCAAGGGACCGATATCTAGTAAAAGGCGGCTTCTCATGTCAATTGTTCAATCGATACTGCTATACGGTTCGGAAATTTGGGCTGAATCGTTAAAAATTGTGAAATATCGGAGAAGAATTGCGGCTGTACAACGGAGAGCAGCTTTACGAATTGCTTGCGCATATCGCACAGTATCAGAACCCGCGATTCTAGTAGTAGCAGCAGTAGCTCCCATTGACTTGTTGGCCTTCGAAAGACAAGAAATTTGGCTCACACAAGAAGAGCTAGGAAGGAAAAGGGCAAAGGCTTTGGCTCATAGTCGCAGAATGCAACGATGGCAAACAAGATGGGAAGATGATTCCAGAGGGAAATGGACGAAAAGACTGATACCTTCTCTGGGCGTATGGGTTGCCCGAAATCATGGTGAAGTGAACTACTATCTCACACAGTTCCTGACAGGTCATGGATACTTCCGAAAATTTCTTCATAGGCTAGGGCTAGCAACTAGTCCGGTGTGTATATACTGCGGCGATATCGATGACGTATCACATACTTTCTTTGTGTGTGTTCATTGGCTGCCACAAAGAAGATGCTTAGAAGTTATGCACGGAGAATTGACGCCAGAAGGGGTCGTGTCAGTAATGCTACGAAGTCGAGAATCTTGGGACCAGGTGGCAGTCTACGTAGAAAATATTCTGCGTCAGAAGAAGAAGGACCTGGACGATTACGACAGATAGTAAAGCAGAAGAAGGAAGATGAAGCACAAGATGCATTAAGCACGACATCCGCCCTGAAGTAATGCGAGAGCGGTTCCGGGGCGGAGATAAACGTCGTGGGAAAAGGGAGTGTGGTTTTTAGTGGGTAAGAATCTCCACACACTTGTTGAGTGCGGACCCTCACAAGCGTCTTATGAAAGATTTTCCACACTCCCTCGCAAAAAAAAAAAAAAAAAAAAAAAAAAAAAAAAAAAAAAAAAAAATTATTATTATTATTATTATTATTATTATTATTATTATTATTATAATTATTATTATTATTATTATTATTATTATTATTATTATTATTATTATTATTATTATTATTATTGGACAAGGAAGGGAGTTGCAGGTACAATGTGATAAGCATGTGCTGGTCCACCTCAAATCAAAATGATATTGCACTATGGACCTAAGAGCTGGGCAGTCATCAAAAATGCTGAGTGCCCTCTACACACTGTGAAGATGCATGTTACACTGGTCTTAATAAAGAGAAAATGCAGGATGAACACCTGAGATGGTAAGACCTTGTCTTGGGAGCAGTGACTGGTACAGTTGCTTATGATATCTATAATTTCACCATCAAGGGCAAGTGACCACATGGAAGACCAAGGCAATGGTGGCAAAATACACTAGTCAATAATAATAATAATAATAATAATAATAATGATGATGATGATGATGATAATTAAGCAAGTTGGCTGCACAGTTTGGATCCCTTAGCTGTGACTTTTTATTCAGGTAATGTTGGGTTTGAACCCTGCTGTCAGCAGCCCTGAAGATGGTTTTCCATTAGCATACCAGACAAATGCTCCAGTTGTATCTTAATTAAGGCCACGGTTGCTTCCTTTCTAGCCATAGTTTAGCCTAGTCATACCGGTAACCGTGTCCTAACTCATCTTTGCCATAAGACCTATCTGAATTGGTGCAACTTATAAAACCAGTAACAAAGGAAAATAATATCATATGGCCTCAGCAACCAAGTTGCATGCCTTTTGAGGTGGTCCCGTCTAGGTGGCCTGCCTACCAATTTTGACATTCTGATTGTGCTGTTATGTAGCAAGAAAGCAAAATTCTGTCAGACAGATGCTATGGCTGAATGGCTGAGTAATTTAATTTTTGTCAGGCAACACTCACTGTGCCAGTAGAGAAATAATGACATGAGTGCCAAGATTTTTTGACCCCTCTTTGAAAATCTACTACCTTAGCCAAGATCAAACCCATGAATAATCATGAGTCAGGCACTCTACCGCCGATCCACTAAGGCAGTTTCTCTACTCACTGACCTCACTGACATAAAGATCACCAAGCTTGAACCGAACGTTGCATATGATTGTGTAAAATGGCACTCATCAAGCTCTAGTGACTCTGCACCTATGGGAAAATGCTACACCAAGGAGAAAGAATAGTACTGTGCTTAATACTTCTACTTTGCCTTCAGCCCTTGATAACTGGTTAAAGTATCTCATTTCTGGTTATGAAGGTTTGCTAGACTGTTGAGAAATGTATGAAGTGTGAAGCAGTATCACACCAGATGTTGCATAGATGAGGTGACCAGATTGTAACAGACCACAAGCAAGTAGACGGTGAGATAAGTAAAAGCAATCACTGGCTTAGCATTTCAGAGTGCCCATGAAATCCTTATGACCATGCAGAATGGCAATACTGCTTCAGAGATGTAATGACTTAAAACACTGCCAGTGGGGTCATGCCGCTCAGACACATGATGTGTTGCTGTTGTTTTTTTGTCTCACGATCTCACAAAGGGATTATGTTGACGATGAGATAGGACAGAACTAGGGCTGGGAAGGAAGTAAGTGTGATCTTAATTAAGGTATAGCCTCAGCATTTGCCTACTGTAAAAATGGGAAACCATGGAAAACCATCTTCAGAGCTGCCAACAGTGAGGTTCGAACCCACCTTCTTCTGAACGCAAGATAACAACTAAAAAGCCTGACTTACACAGCCAACTCACTCGGTATTCAGACAAGAGTAAAGCAAATAGATATGACGGTATCCAAGAATGTAATGCAGTTCTCAATTTCTTTATTCTGCGAGCTTAGATTCTTGACCTTTAATAAACACACATTACAAATATAAACATGTAGGGAAAAAACAACCAAAGTAGTCATTAAGCAATGTGGAGTATTGCTTGGGAGATTATTTGTTAAATATATGACCTGGGATTGCTGAGTAGGTAAATAAATGTACATAAAAGTCATTACAAAATATCAATTTTCATTTAATAACTATCATTCACAAAACATTAGAAACCAACATAACTGCTTAAGCAGAACATGTTAACAAAGCCTGAATTCCAGTGCTTTGGAATATAGAAATCAAGTAACTGAAAGCACCCCATCCTACAATATGGACCCTGCAGAGAAAGAGCGGCACTTGCAGTATAAATACGGGGAGCAAAAGAGCTCAGCCTCAGTCCACTGCTGACCTTCTGAGAGAGCGGATACTTGAGAATGCTGAACTCGGATATTGGTGAATTGTCGGGAGACCACATATCCATTCTGAACCACAGTCTACAAACCCAGAAAATTTGTACAATAAAATTAGATAATAAGATTGTTGGTTTTTTTTTTCATGTTTATTGTTTTGTTTGAGGATGCTGTAGAACTTGGGCCATTCAGAATTTGATGTGAGGAGAGGATAGCATTAAGATAGACCTGAATGTTATGTTAAATACTTAGATGTGCTAGGCTGTCCAAAGAACAAATTATCATTAAATGTTCAAGCTTTAGTCTGAGAAATTGCCAAATAATTTCTGGCATCATGTAATGTCTTTATCAATGGTTATGCAATGGTATTCATTGTACAAAGCATTAATTCACTTACTGCTTGTGGTTGAGATTCCAGGATGGCTGAAAAATCAAGAAGCATTCATTTGCTAGAATTTCTAAGACAATAATTCATCCAGTCAGCATTTACCATTTCTCATCCAGTTGTGGCTTACTGTTATAGTACAAATAAAAATAAAATTGCATGATGGCTTTATTTGGAGGTAGCTTCCTTTTTGAAACAAATAGTGTTTGTAATAATTGTATTCAGTCAAAAGATGGCTGTGCTTGCATATTTTTAGGTATGTGTTTGTGGATGTATTTATTTTACTGTCGATATGTAAAAAGAAGAGATCACCTGAAAACAAAATGTTTTTCTGGCTTGAAAATGCAATATTTTCCCCCTTGAACTTCTTTTTATAATAAAACTGACTTACATATGCTACTGAATCAGACTAATTCATTGAGTGGGCAGGATGCTTCATTTTTGTTGTGACTTTTCTTCTTATTCTTATCAGCTCATGTATGATTTATGTAGTAGACTACTCTTCACTTTGAATAGTAAAAACTCAAAGACTGATGTTTTGAATTTGTATACCTAACATCTTTGGTTTAGTCCTAATGCTTTTATCACAAAACAACATACACGCTGCTACCCACAATTTCTGAGAATTTGCTCACAAAAACAGGAATATGTATGAATATGAACCAGCAAGCATCAAACTAAAAGACCACCAGGTGGAGAGCATGGACAGTTCCACCTCCCTCGGCAGTATAATCTCCAGAGACAACTTAGCCACAAAAGTTCCCTCTTCTACCACCAAGTGAGGATCTTTCTTTGGGACGTTAACATTGATGCTGTCATGGCCCGTACTTGTAGACATGATATGAGCTCTTGGGCTTATGCCATGTCAAGAAACAAGGTTAAACTCTTTACGTTTTGCAGAGAACTTTGCTCCGCATCATCAGAAAAAATATTGACTGTTCCTAAGGAAGTCTTTTACAATGATATAAAAACCGTGTTTGGCACTGTCACTAAAATTGCTGACAATTTAGGTGAAAGCAAAGACAAATTGTCCCCACTATTACATCCGGGGGTGTACAAAATTCCCTGTACTAGCGGCAAGGTATACATTGGCCAAACATGTTGGTCCATAGGGACTCGCAAGGAACACCAAAGAAATCCTTCTCAACTAGCCAGACAAGTCAGCAGTAGCTGAGCACGCCCTTTCATCGGGTCATGATGTCGTGTTCAAAGATGTTCAAGCTCTTACCCACACTAAACACTACAGGTCTAGGATTAACAAAGCTGTGGAAATGCATCTGTCCTGGTGTCTTTTGTTGCATTTTATTCTATTAGTGTCTCTCTCTCTCTCTCTCAGCGTAATGCTGTCGTCAGCTCCTGCTTGGAACGCTGTGCCAGCATACAGTGAGCCACCTGGTGACGAACGAGCATACCACTACAGTTCCAATGGTAAAACAATCTTAAATTCAAACCCTCATTGTTGTAGAAGACTTCCTCGGAAACAGTACAAATTTTCTTCTGAAGACACAGAGCAAAGTTCTCTGTGAAATGTAAAGAGTTTCACCTTGTTTTCTTGACACGGCATATGCTCAACAGCCCATATTATTTCTTTGGGATGTTAAAATTCCAAAGAAAGCAAAATTTCAATGTTAAGCAACTACTTCATACAGATCTGACTTAAGATATCAAAATATGTGCCCTCATTTAGAGATACTCATTAAGACTGCAGATGAAGTTTCCAAGGTCCTTTGTCCAGAATACCAAGATACGGACAAGTTAAGAAATGGCACAGCCCAAGTGCACTTGGAGCGACAGAGAGAAGGAAAATGCCAGATTGGAAGACCTAGAATTTGCTGAATGGATACGGTCAAGACCGACACTGCAGTTTGGGGATGATGTCGTTAGGAACAGGACATTTATGAATGGAAGAGAATGGAAGAGGCTTGTCAACAGCGCCCTGGAAACTGAAACTGTAAACCAATTATGAATGCCTAATTTCCACCATCACCTTGTCCGACCTGTTGGCTGAATGGTCAGCGTTCTGGCCTTCGGTTCAGAGGGTCCCGGGTTCGATTCCCGGCCGGGTCGGGGATTTTAACCTTCATTGGTTAATTCCAATGGCCCGGGGGCTGGGTGTTTGTGCTGTCCCCAACATACCTGCAACTCACATACCACACATAACACTATCCTCCACCACAATAACACGCAGTTACCTACACATGGCAGATGCCACCCACCCTCATCGGAGGGTCTGCCTTACAAGGGCTGCAGTCGGCTAGTAATAGCCACACGAAATTAAAAAAAACCATCACCTTCAAAGTAGTCACCCTGGGCTTGAATACAGTGATTCCAGAGATTTTCCCATTGTTGGAAGCATTCACGGAAGTCTTCTGGCTTCATTGCATTCTGCACCTCTTGCAAGTCCGCTTGGATCTCTTCAGTGGAATCAAAATACCATTGTTTGAACCGAAGATTCATTTTAAAGAAGAGGTTGCAGTTGCCAGGGGTGAGATCAGGTGAGTAGGGGAGTTGTGAAATAGTGATCATGCTGTTTTTCGTCAGAAAGTCCCTGATGATGAGTAAGGTGTGTGCAGGTGCATTTTTATGATGCAGTAACCAGTCTCCATTGTTCCACATGTCAGGCTATTTGTGTCTTCTCTCTGCACATATAAATTAATGCTCTTTTGAGATTGTTGTGAGAGTTGTGCATGATGATAGCCAAGCTGAATGTTAGTTGTCTTACTCAGATTCCCGGCCTTCTTTTAAACAACTCAGATTCTTCTGCTTGGTTTAAAACTTTGTCAGCAAAAGCTTCCTTTAGCATTTGATAGGTTTCAGTTGCAGTTTAATTGAGCCTGAAACAAAATTTAGTACAGTTTCTTTGCTCGACACCAACCATTTCGAAATTCACAGAAGCACTAGTCTTCTGTTGCTACCGCTTTTTCCCACACCTGCGGGGTCGTGGGTGCAAACTGCGTTGCACATGTGGATTTGGCCCTGTTTTACGTCCGGATGCCCTTCCTGACGCTAACCATATATAGAGGGATGTAATTACTATTGCGTGTTTCTGTGGTGGATGGTAGTGTAGTATGTTGTCTGAATATGATGAGGAGAGTGTTGGGATGGACACATACTCCCAGTCCCTGAGCCAGAAGAATTAATCAGAAGCGATTAAAATCCCCGACCCGGCCTGGAATCGAACCTGGGACCCGCTGAACGAGTCGGACTCACAGAAGCAGTAGTGTGAAGTGTAAAATAAAAGCACCAAAACTCAGAAACATGTGCAGTTAGCAGACAAATAGAGGAAACATCACGAGGCATCTAGCCTCAGAACTTGGTACCACACAGGATATTCAAATTCTCTGAAACTTTAGGTAGCAACTCATACATACATACATACATACATACATACATACATGTGAAGTATTATGCAATGAAGATAAATGGGATTTAACGTGTAAATATAGTTTAGAAAATTGTCTCACTGATTGTTTAATAAGAGTGAATGCACTTAAAAATAAATAAAACAATGAAGGTATTTTACCAGACATTAACAAGAAGAAAAGTTATACGAGGGCGGATCAGAAAATAAGTTGCACTTCCCAGTTATGGCCATTTATTACACCACCTATACAACAGCAACACGACTTTAACGACATACACTGTAATGTCACTTTTCCACATAGTTTCCAAGAGACTCCAAACATTTCTGCGAACGCACAACCAACTTGTCGTTGCCGGATGCATAGAAATTTCCTCCAGCGTTCTGCAACCACTCGGAGACAGCGGCCTTCACCTCCTCATCGGTCTGGAAACGTTGACCACCGAGCTCCGTTTTGAGCATACCGAATAGATGAAAGTCACATGGCGCTAGGTCGGGACTGTAGGGTGGATGAAAAGTTCTACGAGAGGAATAGGCAGTTGTGTTTATGTTTCGTAGATCTAGAGAAAGCATATGACAGGGTACCGAGAGAAACGATGTTCGCCATACTGGGGGACTATGGAATTAAAGGTAGATTATTAAAATCAATCAAAGGCATTTATGTTGACAATTGGGCTTCAGTGAGAATTGATGGTAGAATGAGTTCTTGGTTCAGGGTACTTACAGGAGTTAGAATAGGCTGTAATCTTTCACCTTTGCTGTTCGTAGTTTACATGGATCATCTGCTGAAGGGTATAAAATGGCAGGGAGGGATTCAGTTAGGTGGAAATGTAGTAAGCAGTTTGGCCTATGCTGACGACTTGGTCTTAATGGCAGACTGTGCCGAAAGCCTGCAGTCTAATATCTTGCAACTTGAAAATAGGTGCAATGAGTATGATATGAAAATTAGCCTCTCGAAGACTAAATTGATGTCAGTAGGTAAGAAATTCAACAGAATTGAATGTCAGATTGGTGATACAAAGCTAGAACAGCATATGAATAGTAACACAGTAAGGTTTCCACCTATTCAGTACTAATATGTATTTACAATGTTATAAATTACATGGAACTAGTTTCGACCCGCCTAGGGGTCATCATCAGCCATATTAAAGCATACATACGTATTTTGTCGAATCCTAAAAACATGTTATTTTTAACTGTAATAATCGTATGGATTTTATAATTTATAAAGTGAAGTTTGGTAATGAGAAATGTTAGTATGGTACAGGTGAGTAGTAAATAATAATATATATACAAACAAGTTTGGAACAAAGTACTAGTGGGGTGCATAGAGTTGTAAAATATAACCTCGTGGATGTCAGTAGTCCTCGTACTAAAGAAACAATGTAAAATAACACATATAAACATATATACAAGTATGTACAAAGTCTGGAGAGTAAAGAGTGATACTCTTTTTAATGTTGAGCAAGAATGATTGTTGGTACAAACAGGTGGGAACAATGGCAGGAGGGTACTCGGAATGAAGAGATAAAGGCTAATTTAGGAATGAACTCGATGGATAAACATTAAAAAGAGTATCACTCTTTACTCTCCAGACTTTGTACATACTTGTATATATGTTTATATGTGTTATTTTACATTGTTTCTTTAGTACGAGGACTACTGACATCCACGAGGTTATATTTTACAACTCTATGCACCCCACTAGTACTTTGTTCCAAACTTGTTTGTATATATATTATTATTTACTACTCACCTGTACCATACTAACATTTCTCATTACCAAACTTCACTTTATAAATTATAAAATCCATACGATTATTACAGTTAAAAATAACATGTTTTTAGGATTCGACAAAATACGTATGTATGCTTTAATATGGCTGATGATGACCCCTAGGCGGGTCGAAACTAGTTCCATGTAATTTATAACATTGTAAATACATATTAGTACTGAATAGGTGGAAACCTTACTGTGTTACTATTCATATGTTATTCTCAGTTCAGTACGGACCAACAACATGAAATTCATAACCCTTGAAGCTAGAACAGGTCGATAATTTCAAGTATTTAGGTTGTGTGTTCTCCCAGGATGGTAATATAGTAAGTGAGATTG
The DNA here is from genome assembly GCF_040414725.1 of Anabrus simplex. Taxonomy (NCBI): domain Eukaryota; kingdom Metazoa; phylum Arthropoda; class Insecta; order Orthoptera; family Tettigoniidae; genus Anabrus; species Anabrus simplex. The sequence continues at coordinate 1,219,474,995 of NC_090265.1, read as the reverse complement.
AATCAAGGTGTCGTAAAGCTAATGCAGTGAGCTCGCAGTTGCGATCAACAGTATTCTGTAAGAAGGAAGTCAGCTCCCAGACAAAACTATCTTTACATCGGTCTGTTTTCAGACCAACTTTGCTTTACGGGAGCGAAAGCTGGGTAGACTGAGATATCTTTTCATAACTTAGAAGTAACAGACATGAAAGTAGCAAGAATGATTGTTGGTACAAACAGGTGGGAACAATGGCAGGAGGGTACTCGGAATGAAGAGATAAAGGCTAATTTAGGAATGAACTCGATGGATAAAGCTGTACGCATAAACCGGCTTCGGTGGTGGGGTCATGTGAGACGAATGGAGGAGGGTAGGTTACCTAGGAGAATAATGGACTCTGCTATGGAGAGTAAGAGCAGTAGAGGGAGACCAAGACGACGATGGTTAGACTCGGTTTCTAACGATTTAAAGATAAGAGGTATAGAACTAAATGAGGCCACAACACTAGTTGCAAATCGACGATTGTGGCGACGTTTAGTAAATTCTCAGAGGCTTGCAGACTGAACGCTGAAAGGCATAACAGTCTATAATGATAATGTATGTATGTATGTTTTTTTTTTTTGAATTAAAGGTGCACTTTCTCAAAACCTACTGCATGAAGAGAATGGTAACTTGCACAACTCTGTGCAACAAATTTTCAGTTGATGATTTAATATAGAAATTAGAATATGAATATGGACATTTTAAAACGGAATTTAAAAATATAAAAGGTTCATTTTTTAATGTAAGTGATTTAAAAGATAACAACATTTTGTTCACAGGATTTTAAGCTGAGGCTATCGAAACATGCTGAATATCAGAAAAAATACCCAGTCATTCTCAAGCAAATGCACCATAAAGTTTTGATTATGTGGAAAATTTTAAAATCTGTCTGCAAACGAATAAGGGTAGAAAATCTCCAGGACGAGGAAATTGGACAGAAGTACATAGATTTGATTAGTGAGAAGTTTCGAACAGTAGACAGTAAGCAGGTTCAGAATATAGAAAGACAATGGGTGGCATACAGGGATGCTGTAGTAGAAACAGCAAGGGAATGCCTAGGAACATCTGTGTGTAAAGATGGGAAAAGGCGAACATCTTGGTGGAATGATGAAGTGAGAGCAGCTTGTAAACGTAAAAGGAAGGCTTATCAGAAATGGCTCCAAACAAGGGCCGAGGCAGATAGAGAGTTGTATGTAGATGAAAGAAACAGAGCGAAACAAATAGTTATTGAATCCAAAAAGAAGTCGTGTGAAGATTTTAGTAATAACCTTAAAAGGCTAGGTCAAGCAGCAGGGAAACCTTTCTGGACAGTAATAAAGAATTTTAGGAAGGGAGGAAAAAAGGAAATGAACAGTATTTTGGGTAATTCAGGTGAACTCATAATAGATCCCAGGAAATCACTGGACAGGTGGAGAGAATATTTTGAAAATCTTCTCAACATAAAACTTCATGGTGGTGTCCTGAACAACGGAGCTCATGGGAAGGAGGAAAATGATGTTGGTGAAATTACGCTTGAGGAAGTGGAAAGGATGGTAAATAAACTCCATTATCACAAAGCAGCAGGAATAGATGAAATTAGACCTGTAATTGTAAAATACGGTGGGAAAGCAGGTATAAAATGGCTTCATAGAATAATAAGATTAGCATGGAGTGTTGATAAGGTACCCTCAGATTGGACAAAAGCAGTACAGTAATTGCACCTATCTATAAGCAAGGGAACATGAAGGATTGCAACAACTATCAAGGTATCTCATTGATTAGTATATACCAGGCAAAGTATTCACTGGCATCTTGGAAGGGAGGGTGCGTTCAGTAGTTGAGAGGAAGTTGGATGAAAACCAGTGTGGTTTCAGACCACAGGGAGGCTGTCAGGATCAGATTTTCAGTATGCTCCAGGTAATTGAAAATGCTAGGAGAGGAAAAGACAGTTGTGTTTATGTTTCATAGATCTAGGGAAAGCATATGACAGGGTACCAAGAGAAAAGTTTTTCACCATACTGGGGGACTATGGGACCAAGTGTAGATTATTAAAATCAATCAAAGGCATTTAGGTATGTTGACAATTAGGCTGCAGTGAGAATTGACGGTAGAATGAGTTCCTTGTTTAGGGTACTTACAGGCGTTAGACAAGGCTGTAATCTTTCACCTTTGCTGTTCGTAGTTTACATGGATCATCTACTGAAAAGTATGAAGTGGCAGTGAGGGATTGAGTTAGGTGGAAATGTTGTAAGCAGTCTGGCCTATGCTGACGACTTGGTCTTAATGGCAGATTGTGCCGAAAGTCTGCAGTCTAATATCTTGCAACTTGAATGCAATGAGTATAATATGAAAATTAGCCTTTTGAAGACTAAATTGATGTTAGTAGGTAAGACATCCAAATGAATTGTATGTCTGATTGGTGATACAAAGCTAGAACAGGTCGATAATTTCAAATATTTAGGTTGTATGTTCTCCCAGGATCAACAATAAGATATCTTTAAATTCTCCCAGGATGGTAATAGAGTAAGCGAGATTGAATCAAGGTGTCGAAAAGCTAATGCAGTGAGCTCGCAGTTGCGATCAACAGTATTCTGTAAGAAGTAAGTCAGCTCCCAGACGAAACTGTCTTTACATCGGTCTGTTTTCAGACCAACTTTGTTTTACGGGAGCGAAAGCTGGGTGGACTGAGATATCTTATTCATAAGTTAGAAGTAACAGACATAAAAGTAGCGAGAATGATTGCTGGTACAAACAGGTGAGAACAATGGCTGGAGGGTACTCAGAATGAGGAGATAAAGGCTAATTAAGAATGAACTCGATGGATGAAGCTGTACGCATAAACCGGCTTGGGTAGTGAGGTCATGTGAGGCAATTGGAGGAGGATAGGTTACCTAGGAGAATAATGGATTCTGTTATGGAGGCTAAAAGGAGTAGAGGGAGATCAAGACGACGATGGTTAGATGCAGTTTCTAACGATTTAAAGATAAGAGGTGTAGAACTAAATGAGGCCACAGCACTAGCTGCAAATAGAGGATTGTGGCTACGTTTAGTGTAAATTCACAGAGGCTTGCAGACTGAACGCTGGAAGGCATAACAGTCTTTAATGATAATGTATTGTGCCCTACAGGGCCCTATGGTTCCGGCCAGATGGATACTGGTCTTGAACCAAGAGCACAGTAGTGAAAAAACTCCCACAATCGTAAGCTTGTGCACATAGTCTTACCTGAACACATATCCTCGCACAGCAACTCAGTCACGCACATCTCAGGGGTTCAAGGGAAAACAAAGGGCGAAATTACGATAAACAACAGGATATGTGACATATCAGGTAAGAATAATCTAAAATAAAAATGACAAAAACACGAGAAACCAAGCTGCATTCATAAAATAACACGATGAATTTATTACAAAAATTTAAATCCAAAATTATATATACAAAGAGTTTGAATATCTGATATATTCCAATCTGATATCGCCGAGGACCTCCATGTCACAAAACCATCGGTCTGCCGGGCTGAAACAAGGTTGGAACAACAGAATAAGTCGAAATAGGAAGATAAGAGAACTATCTGGGCAAAAGGAAAAATCAAAAGGCAATCTCCCCTGCGTAAAAACGTTGCATCACATGACCTCGAACCCATACTCTTCCGTAATCAAAGCTTTACAGTAAAAGACCTGGACTGGATAAAAGCTCACAGTCCAACCTAACTAAGGTACACACACTTATCAATAAACCCCAAACATATCCCCGCTCCAACAATACGTGGCGAAGTAAACATGTGGCGAGATTAAGTAGACAAGAAAAAATAAACCAAACAAACGAACTGCGGTCCTAACAGGCAGCTACAGTCAAGGTCACAAGCCGAGGGCGACTCCCCCTAAGCACTTGAAAACAAAACAAACACGCAGACAGAGACCAAATCTTCTCGTCTCTGACGTCACACTTGACTGCCCTGCCTCGCACAAGTCACATGGCAGAGTGTTTTCCCCCCGCAATCCTACACTACGCACAGCTGTTCAACTACAGGGACTTCTTACCCCCTTACATTAACCCACATCTAACCATTTAGTGCTGAAATCATCTATATCTGCCTTCATAGGGCTTGGGCATACATATTACTCTCACATACTTTGCCTCCATAGGGCTTTTCATCATGACACCTGGGTTCAATTCCCTGGCACTACCAAAATTATTCATCATATCAACAGCACTCAGTCATATAATGTCCATGTGTGCGATTAGCTATCTCTACCGTGCATATGAAGCACTAGCACCATGTTTAACACCTCCAGCCATGCCAACCTGTGCAAGTCAAGGAATCTGTCTCCAGTATGAAAAACTTACGTACAATAACCAATGAAATAAAAATCCTCTGCTTCTGAAATTCCCGTGTCTGGCTAAAAGACCTAGCTAACGTGACCAATGCATAAAAGATGCCGCGAACAGAAACAAACATAATACAAGGTGAAAATATAAAAATTTACAACCATTTCTACCGTCCAGAGTTCGAGGTCTGTGCAAACCTATCCTATACAAACCATTATTTACATAACTGTCGTGGCTGACGCCACCTTGAATTTTAATTTTAATCTAGCCCATGCTAATTAAAAATTTGGTTTGTCTGACCTGGGAGTACCGATGACATTGTGAGGCGGCTCTCTATGGAACCCAGGAACTTATCTCATGTTGACAGATGACACTGCCATCTGCGAAGTTATGTAGATCGCTGGATTCATGCTGGCTGGTGAATGATTCTTCGACAGCTTCCGTGAAAGTGGTCCAGTGTCTCTTCCGGTATTGTGGTGAGCTTCACCTTCCTGGAGTCCCTGCGTCAATGCTCGGTTGTCTCGACAGCTGCTCCGTTGCTACAGCTTGCTGTTCTTCTCTCTCATTCTCTGCGACGTTTCTCACGTTGTATACATGAAGGGAAACTGTAAAAGAGACATAAGTTACCAAGAGTTCTGCTACAATGTCAGTCTCCACTCACGCCCTTTTCACACGTTTTAAAGCTCCTTTTAGAACGACGTCAAGTACACCCATCATTCACATTTTCACATATTGTGCCTAGATTCAGTCTTTCTATCACAGAAATATTTCTCCAAACGGCCAGAAATCATCTGAGCTATAATAAGATTACGAACCTTGTTTCTAATACTTGGCCCTTAAAGCTATTCGAATTACAAGCGAGATAGTGGAGTTATTGGCAGTACATTTCCATGACAGGCAAACAAACACAGGTAGTCTGAAAGATTCAACTAGATTATGCAGATTATTTACTTACTTCGATTCCCAAGTAGATTGTACTGGATGTTAACAGCTCGCCGCTTAGATCTGATTCACGATGTCCTCCTGGAGTCGTATCACACCGTCGCAGTTGCGAGACAGTCAAAGAGTGCCGTCTCGAGTGCTCTACTGCTGCATATTTATAACACGTCTCGCGTACCCAAGCTAATGATTTCCCCGCGAGATTCTCCCTCCGGCGGTCTCCTTGCAAGAAGCGCGCTAAGTACTAATCTCGCATATGCACTTTTAGTTATGCCCAAGTCGCATATCAAAATTTTGCTCAGTTTATGGAGGTTGCAATTTTCTTCTCAGATTAAATGCATTTCTTCTGTGCTTTAAGATATAAATTCATTTCTTTTTCGCTCCAAATCTTTGTTGACACGCCACCTCTTTAAAAGGGTTTAGCGTCCTGCGTCTAAATTAACTCGCTTGGCTTGGGGTCATAAATTTGTCTTATGAGATTCCAGAGATTTCCTAATTATTTAGCTGTTCCATTCCCACGCGCACTGCACCACTCAACTACTCCCAGGCAATAAATTAAAATACAAAGATCTCCAAGGTTCATCAGGGTGGTCTTGAATGTACGTGATACCACACGCTAAAATCATGCCTCTATAACAATGACCGATAGGGTTCAGTATGTATATATTTATTTTTTAAATTTTCAAAATTAAGTCATAAAAATGCACCACAATATCACACACAGTTCTGAAAATGTGTATACTTAATTTCAGCCAAATGCATTTAAAAGTGTAGAAGCTATCCACATTTATATTTGGTCATTTTTTTACTAAATATATATTTTAACCATAGGAGGTCCTGTAACTCAGGGATATCATATGATCTAGTGGTCCAATACTTCTTTGACATTGGATTTCAGGGTTAATTAAATACAGTTGATCACTCCAGTTTTAATATGGAACAGTGAATGGTGAATTATCTTGCACTGGAGGATGTTATTATTACTATGGCATGGAATGACATTTGTAGACGAATGAGTTTCAGTGGTGACTTTGTAAGTAGGAAAGATCATAATATGAAGATAAAGTTGGAATTCAAGAGGACAAATTGAGACAAATATTTGTTTATATAAAGGGGAGTTAGGGATGGGAATAACTTACCAAGGGAGATGTTCAATATATTTCCAATTGCGCGCGCGCACACACACACACACACACACACACACACACACACACACACACACACACACACACACATTAATACATATATTTTCCATATAAACTGAAAACATTCTCCAGTAATTTTCTATTTTTATCGATTTTGGCCAGCTGTGGGCCACGCAAATAACTCCTCATGATTTAAGTTTTCTGTCGCACCAGTACTCCTTCATCCTCCTGCTTGCTGCTTCTTTCCTTTCAGCCATCTATTGTTGCTTCTTCTTGGTCGCTGTTTTTGGCTCTAGGAAACCCTTAAATGTGTGTAACTTTTCTTCTGAAGATGGTTCTATTGTGGATGTCTTGATGTGAGATGTTCATTTCTTGCAAATCCTTCTTCGTATTAACAAACCATTTTTCATAAGAGCTGCCTTTCCTATTGGGCTTATTGAAGTGGTTAAAGATTTTCTTAGCAAGTCTCTCATCAGGCATTCTTGAAATATGTCCAAAAAATTTAACTCTTCGCTTTCGAATGGCATCTGAAATCCTACTGCATGTTTTATATATTTCTTTGTTACTGCATAATCCATATGTGTCAGTACACTTCTTTGGACTGAAGATTTTTCTTAAAATCATTCTTTCCTTCTTCTCAATTTCTTCAATGTCTTTCCTGGTTGTTAATCCCAGGCATTCTGAAGCATACAAGCACTCTGGTTGAATTACTGCCTGATAGTGGCGTAGTTTTGTCCTAATAGAGATCGCTTTCTTGTTGTATGTGTTTTTTTTGTAAGGTGGATTGCAAGCTTCATTTTTCTGGCTCTCTTGCTATTTGCTTCTTTATCAAGCCCATTAGGTTGTATTATATCACAAAGATATTTGAATTAAAGAACTTTATTTATCTTACCATTTGTTGTTACTATGTATCTTAGAGCTTCTGTAATGTTGGTCATGAAACGTGTCTTTCTTTTCAAATTATATCTGCAGGCCGGTTTTCATTGCTACCTCTTTTAAAGTGTTAACTTGTATTATTGCTGATTCAATATTTTCTGATAACAGTACAATATCGTCAGCAAATGCTAAGCAGTTGATAGTGATGTTCTCTTTCTTGTATCCCATCCTTATTTGGTCTTTAAAGCCTTTTTCCGCAAGTTCTTTTTCCCATTCTTTGATGACCTTATCCAGGACACAATTAAACAGCAGTGGGGATAGGCAGTCTCCTTGCCTTATGCCTGTCTTGATTTCAAAGGGTTCAGATATCTCTCCCATAAACTTAACCTTTGAGTACATATTTGTTAAAGTATCCTTTATTAGCTGTAACATCTTGTTATCTGTACCCATTTCTCTAAGGACGTTAAACAATGTGCTCCTATTAACTGAATCATATGCTTTTTGAAGTCAACAAAAAATGCTACATACATCTTGCCCCTGGCAACTCCATCCTTCAGTATTGTCTTGAGGTTCCAAATTTGTTTCACACACGATCGTCCCTTCCAAAAGCCTCCCTGGTATTCGCCAATTTTGTGTTCAATTTGTTGTTCTAATTTTGATAGCAGTGCCATAGATACTCGTAGTATCTTGTATGTCTCTTCAAGGAGTGAGATGCCTCTGTAATTGCCGACATCTGTTCTGTCCCCTTTTTTGTGTAGTGGGTGTATTAAGGCTAATTTACAATCATCGAGAATCTTACAAGTGTTCCAGATTTCTTGCATTAACTGGCATAGGTTCTTGATCATTTGGGGGCTCACATGTGTACATAGTTCACTCATTATTGAGTCTTCACCAGCTGCTTTGTTGTTCTTAAGCTTCTTGATTAGATTTGTGATTTCTGTTTCATCTGGCGGTGTTGAAGGGTTCTGTTGCATATGTTCTGTGGCGAGCTTGTCTTCTGGCACTGGGCAGTTAAGTAGCTGTTTAAAGTATTCTGCTAACAGTTGGCAATTTTCTTCATTGTTTGTTGCGATGGTGCCATCCTCTTTCTTGAAACACAAGCTGGGTGGTTGGTATTTAGAAAGGCTCCTCTTAAATATCTTGTAAAAGTCCCTCGTGTTATTCTTTTGGAAGTTTTGTTCTATTGCAGCCAGGTGTTCTTTCTCGAATTTTCTTTTTTCTCCTCTTATGATTTTTGCGGTTGATTTTGTTTGTTCTTTGAAGCTGTCATAATCTTCCCTTTTCTTTGATGAGTACCATTTTTTCCATCTTTGTAGTCTGAGTGATATTGCCTGTTCACATCTTTCATTCCACATGGATGTTTTCGTGATTTCTTGACTAATGCTGTTTCTTTGGCTGCTTCTATCATGGTCTGCTGCATTTTCTTCCATTCAGTTGTTTCAATGTTCATCAGTTCTTGGTACTTGTTGTTGTTCTGTTTCAGCTTTTGAGTGTTGAATCTTAGTAATCTGTTGTTTGTGCGTTTCTTCTTGCTGCTGGGAATAAACTTTATCTTGATGATTGTTAAATAGTGATCTGTTTCTTTCTTAACTTTAACATTCATGATTTCTTTTTGACTTCTATGGGAGATTGCAACGTGATCAATTTGATATTCTCCTAATAGTTTGTTTGGTGATGCCCACGTCGTTTGTTTCCTAGGAAGCTTCTTGAAAAGCTGGATATCAGTTTCAAATTAATGTTCCTACAGAACTCTGTAAGTCTTTGCTAATTTCTGTTGGTTCTTCTATGAGCTGGGAAATCCCCCACTATTCTCTTGTAGACTTTTTCTCGTCCTACTTGTGCGTTGAAATCCCCAAGTAGTATTTTCACATGATTATCAGGAATTTTTGATGTCACCAATTCTAATTCTTCCCAAAAGTCATCAACCTTTTGTGGGTTAGTTCAATTGTCATCATTAATTGGCACATGAGCATTAATGAGGGTGTATATTTTCTTTGCACACTTAATGGTTTGTAGTGAGACCCTTCCATTTGGAGACTGGAAGTCTATAACTGAAGTTATTGATTACAAATGCTGTTCCTATCTGTGGCATGTTCTTCATGATCCTTATGCTAACCTTGCCTTCAATAATCTATATATAAAAAATAGAGTTTTTTCTGTACATTGCTCGGAATTTAAAAATAATGGTATATCTGTATCGACCGCTTGTGTGTTACAGTAACAAGGAAATGCGCTTTTTAATTTTCAGTCATCTCTGTATGTATGTATGTATGTATGTATGTATGTATGTATGTATGTATGTATGTATGTATGCATGCACATCATGAGAAAATGACTGAAGAGAATTTAATGAAAATCGGTATGCAAAGTCGGGGATGAGTCATTACAATCTGGGCTTTAAATAATTTTTATTCACACTGAGTGAAGTGGTAGTTTAGGGGAAGGCACCTAAAATTTAATTTCTAAATACTTATGTTATTGGTCCTATCGAAAAGTACTACATAAGAATACTTTTTTCGATCATTTATGTGTTATACAGTTTTACTGTAATGATGTCCGGCTCCATGGCTAAATGGTTAGCATGCTGGCGTTTGGTCACAGGGGTCCCAGGTTCGATTCCCAGCAGGGTCTAGAATTTTAACCATAATTGGGTAATTTCGATGGCCCAGGGGCTGGGTGTATGTGAGGTCTTCATCATCATTTCATCCTCATCATGATGCGCAGGTCGCCTACAGGTGTCAAATCAGAAGACCTGCATTTGGCGAGCCGAACTTGTCCTTGGACACTCCCGGCACTAAAAGCCATACGCCATGTATTTTTTAATTTTTACCGTAATAATAATAGAATTCATGAATTTAGACTTTTGTTGCTTAGTCCATATCAATGCTGAGCATTGCTAACAGGGAAATATTGTTCAGTCATGTTAACTGGTGATGGTTTTTGTCATGATTGTCTTAAGTGTAAAATGGCATGATTATAAAAAAAATGAGATAAAATCCTGAACGAACGCTCGCGTGAAAAATAAGACAAGAGGGCGCCATGAAAGAAGGAAGGACTCCCTTTACATTAGATGCCTTAATATCCCAGAGTCGAAAGAAAACTGTGAAGGCCTACAATATCAAAAGCTCATAAAACTGATCAACAATAACATTACATTGACCCCTGTTGTGATGTGATTTGTCTCTTCTGCTGTCACTCATCTCCAATAAATGGGATTACTGTTGCATCCCGATTAAAACAGCATGCCTAAATATTGGCGAAAAGTAGATGGAGAATTAGATAACTTTGCACATGCTATATGATTGTCCTGTCAACGACGGGTACTACAGCTAGTAAAACTATAAACACCTCCAAATATCTTACATGCCAATGGATATACTTCTATATATCAACATACATTTATGCTCTGTGTATAAATTACTCAACTGACAGATATGAGAGTAACAAGAAAATAATTATGGAATTGTAGAAAAAAAGGAATTGTCCATCAGTGGTGCAGTGATGTTGATGTCCATCCATGCTCCCAGTCAGTCCATCTTGGCTTTGAATCCTGATAACATCTAGCAAAGACTGTCATTCAAATGAAATCAGAACAAAAACAATTGTTAAAGACATCGGCAATGAATACAGTTATGCATACCATATTTAAATAACTAGATATACATATATATATATAAGGAAAATATTTCCGGAATAAACTTGGTTATAAATCAAAAGAGTATAGAAGGGGTAAAACAATATTCATACCTTGGAACCATAATAAACGAAGACTGGGATTGCTTACAAGAAGTCAAGGTACGCATTGGAAAAGCAAGAAGTGTGTTCCAGAAAATGAGTAATGTGTTTAAAAGCCACAATCTGACTTTAGGGACTAAAATCAGACTTCTGCACTGTTATGTATTTTCTGTTCTTTTATATGGTGTAGAGGCATGGACCTTACATTTTTAAAAAAGAGAAGAAGCTGCAGGCCTTTGAAACATGGCTTTATAGGTGGATCCTGAGAATATCTTGGACCCAGAGAATGACAAACGTGGAAATGAGAAGGATGAACACAACACCTCAGTTGATCAAGATAGTGAAATGCCAAAAGCTGCAGTATCTGGGACATATAATGTGCAACACAGATAGATATAACCTACTCCAAAAAATACTCCAGGGGAAAATCAACAGCAAAAGAGGTCCTGGAAGAAGACGAATATCTTGGCTTGACAATCTTAGAGGCTGGTGCAATATGTCATCAGTTGAACTGTTCCACACTGCCACAAACAAGACGAAAATAGCCATCATGATCGCCAATATCCGAAACGGATAGGCACCGAGAGAATAAGGAGAAGAAGATATACATCATATTTAAGCAAGTACAATGGAAGACATTATACACCTAATTAGTGTAGACTACTCCAGTCCTCTTCAATGCATTCGGCAATGGAGTATATGCTATTTTGCTTTACGTCGTACTGACACAGATAGGTCTTATGGCGATGATGGGACAGGAAAGGCCTAGGAATGGGAAGGAAGCAGCCGTGGCCTTAATTAAGGTACAGCCCCAGCATTTGCCTGGTGTGAAAATGGGAAACCACGGAAAACCATCTTCAGGGCTGTCGACATTGGGGTTCGAACTCACTATCTCCCGGATGCAAGCTCACAGCTGTGCGCTTCGAACCGCACGGCCAAGTTGCCTGGTGGCAATGGAGTGCCATGGATTTACCAACAACACTTTATAAAGACGTTGTTTGAAAATGTTCAATGGTAGCTGACGGAATTCTTGACCTAATTTATTATATAGGGTTATGCTTAACACCGTATGACATTTTTGAGTTTTCTTTAACCTACACCATGGCATATTGAGATAATAACATAGGTATAAATGGTATTCCAACATCCTGGTAAATCATTACTGGGCTTACTTTTTATATATATATACACACGTATAAATTGATTGCTGTTAGGATAGACAGCTTAGTGAATAGTGGTTTATGGTGAGAGTAAGGGGGAATGCAGGCAATTTGTGTGAATAGCTTTCTTTTGCAACTGTAAAATATTACCTATGTGTGAACTGTTGCCAAAAAAATTAGACCATACCAAAAAAAATGCTAAATATACTGAACGTGCACATGCTTTAGTCACTACATGCTTCAGATGATGGAGTAGACATACTACTTGGGATAAGCTGACACAAATATGGTTAACTGTCAGATTTTAGTCAACATGTAATCCAAGAAGTTTAACATACTTTAATTCATTCCCTTGATTTTTATGATTAAACATTAGGTTTTGAGTTTCCTCTTCATTAAGAAGCAAACCATTTATACCGAGCTCGATAGCTGCACTCACTTAAGTGCGGCCAGTATCCAGTATTCGGGAGATAGTGGGTTCGAACCCCACTGTCGGCAGTCCTGAAGATGGTTTTCCATGGTTTCCAATTTTCACACCAGGCAAATGCTGGGGCTGTACCTTAATTAAGGCCATGGCTGCTTCCTTCCCAGTCCTAGCCCTTTCCTGTCCCATTGTCGCCGTAAGACCTATCTGTGTTGGTGCGACGTAAAGCTAATAGCAAAAAAAAAACCATTTATTTTAAATCATGATTTAGCTTCCTGTAATTTCTGTTCCAACAACAACAACAACAACAACAACAATATTTCATTAAGATTTTTGCATGAGCTCAGAAAAATAGAGTCGTCTGCATGTAGGACACTATTTTGTTTTTTGCTAGTTGTTTTACGTCGCACCCACACAGATAGGTCTTACGGCGACGATGGGACAGGAAAGGGCTAGGAGTGGGAAGGAAGCGGCCATGGCTTTAATTAAGGTACAGCCCCAGCATTTGCCTGGTGTGAAAATGGGAAACCACGGAAAACCATTTTCAGGGCTGCCGACAGTGGGGTTGGAACCTACTATCTCCCGAATACTGGATACTGGCCGCACTTAAGCGACTGCAACTATCGAGCTCGGTAGGACACTATTTGTCTGTACATTCTCATCTAAGTCATTTACCATGATCAAATAAAACGGCAACAGTTCTTAATTAGTGGCTATTTACAAAGTATGTCCTCCTCATTGTGAATAGTCTGGCTCGCTGGTATTGCCTGAGATGAGTGATAATCCTGATTGACAGGTTGGCTTTCACTTATCTTGCACTACTGGTCACTCCTCACAGCAGCTTCACACACACAGGTTTGAACACATAATCTGTTAGTAATCACAACACACAATTACTGTTCTGTGGCTCACGAGTTCGGTATCTCACACAATCAGCATAGTAAACTTGATTATTCCACGGTCAACAGTGGCCGTTCTGTTCAGTGGGCTACTCAACCTATATTACTCGGCAGGACAATAACACAGCACCACTAAACAACAGTGACCACACTTTAACATTATTCTCCGTCATACTCCTCCAACACACTCAATGACAAGCACTACTACTGCTCAATTGCTCCCACAATAACTAACCTGACACACACTGTCTCACAACAACACTGCCGCCAACACTGACCATTGAACAGCGACCATACAACAATGCCGGTGACAGCCAGCACTGTTGCTGTCCTGCTCCAACTCCCTTGTTTGCAGCTAGCCTCCTTTTTTTTATATCCCTGCTGATGAAGTACTGGAATCTTCCTATTGCAACAAGAGCAGGAACATCCTCATTTCAATTTTGAGAATGTCCACTGAGAAACCAGACAAAAAGAAGAGGCTAGCCATGCCCCCCAGGCTAGCTGGAATGCCACCAGCCTGATTCACTCATCCCTTCCAGGAGGTAGTGGGTTGTAATCCCGCTGTCAGCAGCCCTGAAGATGGTTTTCCATGGTTTCCCATTTTTACACCAGGCAAATGCTGGAGTTGTACCTTAATTAAGACCACAGCCGCTTCCTTCCAACTCCTAGGCCTTTCCTATCCCATCGTCGCCATAAGACCTATATCTGTGTCGATGCGACGTAAAGCAACTAGAAAAAAATTGCCGCTTGAACACACAACACTGCCGTCCTTTGAGAACTGATCATCCTCAATCAGTTTTCTTTTCAGCTGTTCCTCAGTAAGGTGCTAGTCCATCCAGATGTACCACCTTCATCGTGTATCTTGGGCGCTGTTGCATGTGATAGATAACGTCATTTTGTCTCTTCGCTATATAATAAGGATCTTCCCATGCCTCCTGGAGCTTTGGAGACAAGCCTCACTTCCTTATGGGGTTATACAGCCAGCCTTAAGTCATTTTTATGATTTCCAGAAGAATCCGCTCATTGGTCTTATTGTCCCTCCGTTCAGTCACTCTCTATTCTCAAACACTTATGGACAGTAGCGTGCACATCCTCCAGTTTTTTTTGTCAGATCAAGGCAGTACTGGTCGGTTAGGGCAGGATGGTTCACAGGTTGGCTGAACACTACATCCACTGGGAGGCACAGCTCTCCTCCAAACAGTGTCCTTGCAGGTGTATATCCCATGACCTCATACACTGCGAACCGATATGCCAAGAGGAATGGGAGAAGGTGATGATCCCAGTGCCTCTGCGCTTCTATCTAGGCACTGCAGCTCCAGCTTCCCTCGAACTCCGTGGTGGTCCTTCAGCAAGGAACTTTGTGTTCACCCTCCCTCTTGAGTAGGACTTGGAGTTTTCTGGACAGGGTCTTTGGGACAGAGCGTTAACCTGTGGAACTTGCTTTATTTAAAGGAGACCCTCTTTGATCTTTTTCTGTCAATCTTCCATCTTTATCTCCATTATCTTTTGACTTTCTTCCATTTTCCATCCCCTTTATCCTGGCTTTCTGCTGTCCTCTCCTGGCATTCTTCCATCTTCTTTATCATCATCTTCTGACTTTCTGCTATCTCCTTCTGGTCTTCCTTCATGTCCTTTATCATCTCGAAGAGCACATTTAACTGATCCTCCATTTTCGTGTGACTTCTGGTCTCAATTGTCGTGCAGCAAATGACTACAAGAAGAAATTTATAAAGATTTATACAAGTGTGTACTATCACAGATGTTCTGGCATGCTCCCAACGGAGGTCGAAACCTGTAGTATCTGGTCCGCTGACTCATGCCGATTACAATGATACATCACACATGAGGTCTAATCCCACTTCACTATTTTTATTACAAATAAACAACTGTCTGTTTTACTGATCTAATTTAATTCAGGATGACCAATTAGTACACACACATCATTGTATTTGAGAATAAATTACTTCTTCTTAGGACACCATCTCCGTACAAAGGTTGGTGATCCAATTGATTATGATAACTCTTGAAACAGCAGCTTGAAAGATTTCATTGGTGGTTCGTTCGTACCAATGGCTATATAAATTGAAAAATTAGTATAATCAATAATTCATTGCTTCAAAGCTTTTGATGTTGACAAATACATAATCAAAAACAACATCACCGGTGTTAAATGACAACAAACGTTCAAACTTTGTAAAGACTAAAGTTTAACCTGTCACATATTACAATCAACAAGATGATGACATCTTAGAATTTTATAGACCCAAACGTCCCATCATCGCCATTCTATGTGGAGAATATAAGACCTGTACATTGTGTGGCGATAGGCGATTCTATCGTGCGGCTAGGACGGGAAAATAGGTCAATGAAAGCGATGTGCATGCCGGGAATTCGAACGGAACAGTTGAACAGGAAAATAGAGGATGAATGCGACGGGAATGAGGAAGTAGTAATTCTCCACGTAGGAACACACGTAAACGAGCACTTTTAGATGTTTTTCTGGTCAGACCAGATGACATAGTTATATCTTGTGATGTAATTCAGGGGATTAGTGATCACAATGCAGTGGTACCGATCTCTCTTGGGAAACTTGTAATATGAAGCATGTGGGAATTTTTAAGACTGTTTGGTGCTATGCGAGGGGAGACTCCGTAGGTTTTCAAAACTATTTGAGGTTGTGCTATACTAATTGGTTAAAGCAGGGCAAGAGGATGGACGACATCTGGGAGAATTTCAAAACCATTTTGAATACTTGACTGAATAAATTCATTCCCAAAAGGATAATTAGGGAAAATTTAGATCCACCATACTACACCGTGACTATTAGGAAGTTTACCGGGCGAGTTGGCCGTGTGGTTAGGAGCACGCAGCTGTGAGCTCGCATCCGGGAGGTAGTGGGTTCGAACCCCGCTGTTGGCAGCCCTGAAGATGGTTTTCCATGGTTTCCCATTTTCACACCAAGCAAATGCTGGGGCTGTACTAATTAAGGCCACGGCCGCTTCCTTCCCATTCCTAGGCCTTTCCTGTCCCATCGTCGCCATAAGACCTATCTGTGTTGGTGCGACGTAAAACAAATAGCAAAAAGAAAATATTAGGAAGCTTAAACGTAAGACTAGAAGAGCGTTCAACAGAAGAAATAATAACGATGCGTGCAAAGCGGAGTATAGAAGGTTGGTGAAGCTTTTGCTGGCAGAAAAGAAAGGGGCAGAAGAGAAGTATCTTGGGTTCGAACCCCGCTGTTGGCAGCCCTGAAGATGGTTTTCCATGGTTTCCCATTTTCACACCAAGCAAATGCTGGGGCTGTACTAATTAAGGCCACGGCCGCTTCCTTCCCATTCCTAGGCCTTTCCTGTCCCATCGTCGCCATAAGACCTATCTGTGTTGGTGCGACGTAAAACAAATAGCAAAAAGAAAATATTAGGAAGCTTAAACGTAAGACTAGAAGAGCGTTCAACAGAAGAAATAATAACGATGCGTGCAAAGCGGAGTATAGAAGGTTGGTGAAGCTTTTGCTGGCAGAAAAGAAAGGGGCAGAAGAGAAGTATCTTGACAATATCCTAAATGAAAATTGAAATTCCTTGAACCCTTTTTTTAAATATACCGGGTGAACAAAAAATGCCACACTTGGAGCGGCATGCGATTCCTCATCCCATTGCAAGACAAAAGTTTCTAGAGCCAAATCAGATCTGTTGCTGTTGGAAAAAAAAAGTCAAGAACAAGAAGCTGCCAACAGTCACATCCTGCAGCGCATCTTAATGTAATAGATAAAGTGCATCATCCCGCTCTGCCGTACCCAACTTTGCAGCTTACTGGGTAGACTGCTGGGTTATCAAACCCACATGCACCATGGAGCTACGGCTCGAATCTACGTCAGGTTGGTTTTTTTCTTTTGTGCGTGTGACATCAGGTCTCTAGTTCTCGTCGTGTAACTGCGTTTGTAAGCATGACAACCTGTTGTCACATGATAATAGTCGAACACATGACAGTGTGATCCATTCAACTGAATGCATGAGTCGACTAACCACTCAGTGCACAACCATAACTGGTCCTGTCAAGTGCAGGTAGGGTGGCTTTCTGATGGAGTACACAAACGGCGACCGAGCTCGATAGCTGCAGTCGCTTAAGTGCGTCCAGTATCTAGTATTTGGGAGGTAGTAGGTTCGAACCCCACTGTCGTCAGCCCTGAAAATGATTTTCCGTGGTTTCCCATTTTCACACCAGGCAAATGCTGGGGCTATACCTTAATTAAGGCCACGGCCACTTCCTTCCCACTCCCAGCCCTTCCCTCTCCCATCGTCGCCATAAAACCTATCTGTGTCGGTGCAACGTAAAGCAACTAGCAAAAAAAAAAAAAAAAACACAAACGGCGAATACACCAATATGCTTTTAGTGTTGGGTGGATCCGATAACCAAGCTTCTGCTGCTGCTCGTGAGTATGCAGCATGGTACCCTCTAAGGCGCCATCCCGATAAGAATGTTTTTCGTCTACTTGTGCAACGCCTGCGGGAAATCGGTAATCTTCGTCCACAAGTAGTGGACAGAGGTCATCTAAGGACTAGACGTACTCTACAAACAGAGGATGATATTCTTGAAGCCGTTCGCCAATCACCTCGGCAAAGTACCAGTGACCGGGCTAGTTGGCCGTGCGGTTAGGGTCGCGCAGCTGTGAGCTTGCATCCGGGAGATAGTGGGTTCGAACCCCACTGTCGGCAGCCCTGAAGATGGTTTTCCGTGATTTCCCATTTTCATACCAGGCAAATGCTGGGGCTGTACCTTAATTAAGGTCACTGCCACTTCCTTCCCACTCCTAGGCCTTTCCTGTCTCATCGTCGCCATAAGACCTATCTGTGTCAGTGCGACTTAAAGCATATAGCAAAAAAAAAAATGTACCAGTGATATTGCAAGGCAGTTCCAGGTATTTCAAACATTGGTTGTTGACGTGTTGCACGACGAAAAACTGCATCCATATCATTACACGTTAACTCAACACCAGCAGCCAGAAGACCGCATTCAACGAATACAGTTCTGTGAATGGCTTTTGCAACAAGTTAAAGATAACGAACATTTTATAAAGTATGTGATATGGAGTGACAAATGAAACTTCACTCGGAAAGGTATTTTCAACCATCACAACAGCCATTATCGGTCTAACCACAACCCACATGTCGCCCATGAACGTGGCTTTCAGGCACGCTTTGGCATAAACCTGTATTCTGGAATCGTGGGAGGAGTGCTTTTAGGCCCTTACCTATTGCCGGACAAGTTGATGCACCCCGCTATACTTTGCCTGCCGGTTTAGAAAATGTTCCACTTGGTGTTTGGCAACAGCTATGTTTTCAGCATGATGGTGCACTGCCACACTTTGGAATGACTGTGCGTATCTGGTTAAATGAAGCGATTCCAGGGAAATGGATTGGTCGTGGAGGTCCAATTGTGCATAGCATAATGGACAATCCAGTGTAGCCTACCTACTGTACTGTATTGTGTTTCCTTGTACCTCATTGGATAGAGACGATGTTTCTGTATCCACTATTATGTTCTATTATGTTCTACGTATTGGCTTTATTTGTGCCATGAATGAAACAAAGAGGTCGTTTACGTCTGTAAGAAGTTATTGTTATGTTTGAATGATTAAATAAAGGTAACTGTAACAGTAAGACAGAACGTAGTGTATTGCATAGTGGAGGTGTACATTGGATACAATTTGATACATTAACTATAAAAAAAAATTGGCGCAAACGCGACTCGAACATCGGCGTGTCCGCACAACCAGCATTTATGGCATTACCTAGCTTCACTGAGCTAATGAGACAGCTCCGGCAGAACGCCGAGTTCATGCGACCTGTGCTTGGTCACACTGTATGCCGTTACAGCATTGCCAGAGCCTCGTTTCTCAACTCGCATTTCTATTAAACCTATTGGTAGGACTAGGTTTTGCAAGATAAGCTTTTGTCGTGAATTTCGACGAGGAATCCGCATGCCGACCTCCACATGCGGCATTTTTTGTTCACCCTGTATATGAAGATTGAAGGGAGAGAACAAGTCAGTTCCTTCTCTTTGTAGAGGAGGGGATTTATTGGCGACAACATATATTGGTAAAGCGGAAGCATTAAATAAGCACTACGGAAAGGTTTTTAATCCAACGGCACAGTTACTCAGGGACAATTTTCTGAAAACTAATAATGATTTCCAAATTAAAGCTTCATTATCGCATAAAGGTCTTTCTAAACTCAGAAGAAGTATATCTTGTGGGCCAGATTTTATTTCCGGGGAGGCACTTAAACTCGGGGGTGAAGCAATCCTCCCATATTTAATAAGAATCTTTATATATCACTGAACAATACAAAGGTACCAGAAGATTGGAAATCGGCCATAGTAGTTTCTATTCACAAAGGGAGTGACAACAGCGACTTGAAGAACCACAGACCGGTAAGTTTGACGTCAATCGTATGCAAACAAATGGGGCACTTAATATTATATTATTTGAGGTTAAAATGGGACTCTTCTGGAATGATATTTAAGGGGTAGCATGGTTTTATGGAAGGCTTCAGAGGGTGCGTGTGGGAGAAACTCTATCTTCTCCAATAAGTGTTATGTCTGGTGTGGCTCAGGGTAGCGTTATTAGGGCAATTCTTTTCACGAATGGTATGCCTGATTCGATAAAATCGGAAATGCACCTCTTTGTTGATGATTGCATCATATATCAGGAGATAAAGACAGAAGAGGACAAACTATTGCTTCAGCAGGATTTGGAAACAATTGAAAAATGGGTGCGTGAAAATCAAATGAAAACCCACAGCAGAAAAAGCAAGCACTTGTGTTTCAGTACAAAACAAATGACAGGAAAGAGGGATTATGAACTTGGAGGGAAAAGTGTTGTTGAAGTTGGTAAATATTTAGACGTTACTACAGTAGAACCCCACTTAACCGAAACCCGGCTTAACCAAAATGCTCTTGCAAAACTGTATTTTAGTACTTTGTTTTTACCCTCATGTTCTTAGTCTTCGTTATTCGTAATTCTCTTGCTATATGTGCTGAGAACTACTAGGCAAGCCCTATTTTTATATTATGACTTATGCCAGAATGCATGTGTAGCATAAAACAAAACAGTTTCTTACTCTCTAGTTCGTTCCTGCTTGTTCAAGAAAAAATGTTCTTGAACAAGCAGGAAGTATTATTCTCTCTCTCTATTTGTTTAGTCGATTCCGACTCTCCATGACCCCATGAACTAAAATACGCCAATTTCTTCTGTCCTGCACTGCCTCCCGAAGATTTTCCAAGCTGGAATTTAGTACGTCTGTGATGCCATCAATCCACCTCATTCTTTGCCGCCCTCTTCTCCTTGTGCCTTCGATCTTCCCCAGCATTAAGGTCTTTTCTAATGAATTGTGTGTGTCCAAAGTAGCTTAGTTTTTGTTTCAGGATTAGGCCATCCAAGGAACACTCTGGTTTTATTTGCTGTAAAACTGACCTATTTGTTTTCTTCGAAGTCCATGGGACTCTATGGATTTTCCTCCAACACCACAATTCAAAGGAGTCTATTTTACGAAGTTCAGCTTTTCTTATGGTCCAGGTCTCACATCCGTACATCACAACTGGAAAAACCATAGCCCTTACTATACAGATCTTTGTTGTTAATGTTATGTCTCTACTCCTTAAGATATTGTCAAGATTGATCATTGCTTTTCTACTAAGTAGCAATCGTCTTTTGATTTCATGGCTACAGTCACCATCAGCAGAAATCTATGAGCCAAGATAGTTGAAAATGGAGACTACCTCCATTTTTTCTCCTCCTACATGCCATGAATTGACAGGTGTAGTTGCCATAATTTTTGTTTTCTTGACATTCAACATTAGTCCAGCCTTTGAACTTTCTTCATTCACTTTCAGTAAGAGGGTTTTTAAGTCTTCTTCATTTTCTGCCATCAGGATAGTATCATCTGCATATCACAGGTTGTTTATATTTAACCCAGCTATTTTAATTCCTCTTTCTTCTTCATCTAACCCCACATTTCTCATAATGTGTTCCGCATACAGATTGAAAAGGTAAGGTAACAATATACAGCCTTGCCGTACTTCTTTCTGAATCTTGACCCATTTAGATTTAGCTGTTCTATATAGGGTTCTCACTGTATTATTATTATTATTATTATTATTATTATTATTATTATTATTATTATTATTATTATTATTATTCGTCATGAAGGTTATGCAAATGACTCCAACCTTGACAATAGCAGTTCTGAGAATTGAGTTACACCAGATGATGGATTTAATGCATTGGAGGTAAGACTGGTTTCGATTTTTTTAAAAAAATACAGTACCACACGCTTTAATTACAGTACTGTAATAAAATTACTGTATATAGTATTTAGTTCAGTTCAGTAATAACAAAAAATGGTTTCATTATTTCAGATTGCTTTGCGCTTTGTTGAACAAAGCAATTAATCTACACCAGCTGATGTATGGTTGATTAAAATGGTGGCGCGACATAGTTGCACAACAGTGCTGTACGAAGAAAATTCAGAAGAAAATCACAGATTTTCTACTTATGTAAATATTTTAATGTTAATATACAGTATGCAGCTTTGCTTAACAGAGTTTATGCACTTTTATTTCAACATTTAACTACCGAAAATATTTACCACGTGTCATCCGCCCCTTTTATTTCGGATGAACAGGGTTCTACTGTATTAGAAAAGACTTAAACTGGTCATTGCAGGTGGAAAATGTAGTTAAGGAATCCTGGAGATCGTTACATTTTATGATGTGGAATCTCAAGAAAGCTAATTTTGGTGCCAAAAGTAAAGCTTATAAATGCTTGGTAAGACCGATTCTCGAATATGGATCTGCGTGCTGGGGTCCGTACAGAGTGGGTTTAATAAATTTCCTGGAAAAAGTTCAAAGAAGAGTGATGCGTTTCGTAACCGGGAATAGGTGGAATACCATTGATTGGGAAAGCCTTGAATCTAGAAGAACTAGAGCTCGCCTGTGTGTTCTTTATAAGAGCTACTGTATACAGGAAGGTGTGCCTGGAGTAGGAATAGGTTGGAACCTTCTTCATACTTATTGAAAAATGATCATAAGCATAAAATTAGGGCCAGGAGCCAGCATATGGATGTGGACAAGTTTTCATTCGTAAACAAGACCATAAGGGATTGGAATAAATTACCTGCAGCAGTCTTTGATAGATTCCCTTCTGGTATCAAGTCATGATGTTGTAGTTGTTGTTACATCGCACCGACACAGATATGTCTTATGGCGACGATGGAATAGGAAAGGCCTAGGAATGTGAAGGAAGCGGCCGTGGCCTTAATTAAGGTACAGCCCTAGCATTTGCCTGGTGTGAAAATGGGAAACCACGGAAAACCATCTTCAGGGCTGCCGGCAGTGGGGTTTGAACCCACTATCTCCCGATTACTGGATACTGGCCGCACTTAAGCGACTGCAGCTATCGAGCTCGGTGTGTGTGAATTTGTATATGATGGTGCCGGATTTAGAAAGTCAAACTAGTAGTATTTCTTGTAACATTTTTTTTTCCATGGAATTGCTTGTTGTACTCTTGTTGTTGTTGTTGGGTAATTACTTTTAACCTTACTTTATTATAACTTGTAACATTAAGCTAGTAGTAAGTTCAACCTATAGTTTTGTAAGCCATAGTGTTAAGTACTTGAACTAATTAAGTTGTGTATGAAACTGTATATGATGATGTTGGATTTAGAATGTTAAACTAGTAGTATTTCTTGTAATATATTTTTTCCATGGAATTGCTTTTTATACTCATATTGTACTTCTTGGGTAGTTATGTTTTTAACTTTACTTTATTATCACTTGTAGTGTTAAGCTAGTAGTAAGCTCATCCTATAGTATTGTAAGCCGTAGTGTTAAGTACTGGAAATAAGATGTGTGTGAATTTGTATATAATGATGCTGGATTTAGAAAGTTAAACTAGTATAGTATTTCATGTCATATTTTCTTTCCATGGAATTGGTTGTTGTATTCTTCTTGTTGTTGTTGCTGTAGGGTAATTATGGTTTAACTTCACTTTATTATCACTTATAATGTTAAGCTAGTAGTTTTTTTTTTTTTTTTTGGTGGCTATTTTGCTTTACGTCGCACCGACACAGGTAGGTCTTATGGCGACAATAGGATTGGAAAGGCCTAGGAATGGGAAGGAAGTGGCCGTGGCCTTAATTAAGGTACAGCCCCAGCATTTGCCTGGTGTGAAAATGGGAAACCACAGAAAACCGTCTTCAGGTCTGCTGATAGTGGGATTCGAACCCTCTATTTCCCGGATGCAAGCTCACAGCTGCGCACTCCTAACCGCATGCCCAACTCGCCCGGTGAAGATAGTAGTAAGCTCAACCTATAGTATTGTAAGCTGTAGAGTTAAGCACTGGAAATACACTGACTGAGCAAATGTCATGGGATAGTGGAGCACTGATGTGCAGGTGTGTTTTCTGCGCACCACACGCCCTCTGTGCCAGCGGCAGCTGTATAGGAGACCTTGTGAGCAGTGGTTGTACATGTGACAGGTGTAACGTGGAACGTCGTTGTGAGCTGACACCGTTCGAACGGGGTATGGTGCTCGTTGCCCGACGGATGGGAAGTGCAATTTCGGAAGTGGTGCGGGAATTCGGCTTCACACGATCAACCGCGTCCAGGGTGTATCATGAATGGTTGAATGCGGGTGTCACCGTGCACAACAGATGAACGACCGGCCGTCCAGTCACCCTCATTGACCATGACCGGCGACATCTGAGACAGATTGTCAATAGTGACAGATGGGCAACCGTGCAACAAATCATGGCTCAATTCAACACAGGCTAGACACGTCTCCCAGTGGACAACCTGTAGGAACATGGGTTCTATGGGGTATGGGAGCCGGCGCCGCACACGGGTGCCACTGTTAACCCAACGTCATCAGGCACAACGACGCGCATTTGTCGCCAGTCACCAGGGATGGACACTGGAACAATGGCGTAACGTGATATGGTCGGATGAATCATGATTTCAACTGCACCATGCCGATGGGAAGCACCGTGTATGGAGCAGACCACATGAAGCGATGGGTCCCGCCTGCCTCGAAGGTGTGGTCCAGGGCGCTGGTGTCTCTGTTATGGTCTGGGGTGCATTTTTCTGGTATGGAATGGACCCCCTAGTTGTTCTGGAAGAGATTTTGAATGGTGCGCGGTATGTTGAGCTGCTCGGAGACCATCTCCGCCCATTTTTGGCCTTCCAGCACCCAGACGGTTCTGCGGTGTTTCAAGATGAAAAAGCCCCGCCACATCGCTCCCACGTCACCCGGGAATGGTTCCAAGAACATGCAGCGGAGGTCCAACGACTGCCATGGCCACCCAGGAGCCCCGATATGAACCCTATCGAGCATATCTGGGATGTCCTGGAACGCAGGCTCCGTGCCATTGATCCTGCACCCATGAACAGACCAGCATTGGTAGCCGCTCTGCAGACAATTTGGTATCAGCAACGTCCAGAGGACTACCAGGGACACTTCCGCGGTGTCTCACTGCAGTTTGCAGGGTCAGAGGAGGCCCCACGCGCTATTAGGTGACTATCCCATCACATTTGCTAAGTCAGTGTACTTAAGTTGTGTGTAAATTTGTATATGATGATGCTGGATTTAGGATGTTCAACTAGTAGTATTTCTTGTAATATTTTCTTTTGATGGAATTGCTTGTTGTACTCTTGTTGTTGGTTGGTTGGTTTGTTTGTTGTTGTTGGGTAATTATGTTAACTTTATTATTACACTACTGTAAGTGACCACTGCCACCAGGATATTTCCCATTTGCGATGTATTTGTTAATAATAATAATAATAATAATAATAATAATAATAATAATAAGACCTACCTGTGTTGGTGCGACATAAAGCAAGTTGTAAAAAAAACCGATAACTTTGAAGGACCTTCGTTTTCGCTTTGTTATTTGTATGTGCTGAAGGTGATTTCTATCTCTGCTAGGATAATGTTCAGGTCATCTTCCATTTCTTCCAAGATCACAGTATCATCGGCAAAACAGAGCTTGATAATTCTTTCCACTTGGATCTACAGTCACTGGAAAATAGTTTTTCACTTCAGTAGCGGCGATTGGAGTGTGTGTGTGTGTGTTTTTGTGTGTGGAGAAAACATTACTTTTTATTTCATTTTAGCCAGCTGAAACTAGGAATTACTAAAAGAAGCAATTTATAAAAGCTCTATTGTCTTATCAGCTAATTCTTTCCTTTATTAACGGAAATACACACATAACATCCTTCGTAGCGGCTAACCGATTTGTATAGCGCCACAGCAAGTAGTGGAGACTTTGCATGTGCTGTGTGGAAGGGTAGCAGGGGTATATTTCCTTGCCATTGTCATCACATTGAGATTCACCTGTTTGCTGTGCGCATTCATCAGTCTGGCTGTCTCTTTAGTGTCTTGTTAGTTTCTTAGTGTGTAGTCAAATTCTAATACATGTGTAATATTGTCCCTTTGGTGAAAGTTTTATTGTATAGTTTTGAATAAAAATCTCAAAAACTATTATTACAGTACTTGGTAAACTGTCAACCTTTACCTCTCTGTCAAAGCTCAGAGAGCATGAAAACATTTACCACTTTGTTGCTTTTTCCTTTTTCCAGTTCTGTTGTTTATACCCCCAACCCCGCCTACTATATCCCACAAACCCGGGTACTTTTTGTTGTCTGTACCTTTTTTTTTTTGCCCCTCCCCCTCTATTCTAATTCCCAATCGCTGCTACTGTTTCACTTCACCTATTGCTGTTTGGATGTATGCATTAAACAGGATTAGCAAAAGCGAGCAACTTGCCGAACTCCTTGCTTGATGTGGGCCTCCATTTTGTACTCTCCATATCGTACAACAGCTATTTCATTCTCATAGTCTTCATATTGTCCTTCTGTCTTATACTTGACACCCAGTTCCTTCAACACCATTTCACCTATTGCTGTTTGGATGTATGCATTAAACAGGATTGGCAAAAGCGAGCAACTTGCCGAACTCCTTGCTTGATGTGGGCCTCCATTTTGTACTCTCCATATCGTACAACAGCTATTTCATTCTCATAGTCTTCATATTGTCCTTCTGTCTTATACTTGACACCCAGTTCCTTCAACACCATGAATAATTTCTCCCACTCAACTTCATCAGTTGCCTTCTCTGGGTTTACAAAAGCGATGTAGAGAATATTATCAAGATCTTTTTTCATTTACTTTTCTATAATAATACTTAATACCAAAATTGCATCATGGGTACCTCTTCCCTTCCAAATTCATTGTCAGCATGTGCTGTCTCCAACTTCCCTTCAACTCTCTTCAAAACAATGTTTGTGAGGATTTTAGAGGCATGGGTTATAAGGCTCAGAGTGCAATACTGATCAATTTGCAATTCAGATGGAATGTATCCAGAGAACCTCACAAGCAAGCTCAACCAGGGCTGTCTTGATGTGCCCTGTGGTCTTTATTAACTCTGCAGGTAAATAGTCAGTGTCAGGAGGTCTTCCTGTTCTTCATTTTTTTTCCTATACTTGGTTAAACTCATCACTCAATATTGCAACCCCTTGATCTTCATCACCTCCTACCTCTTCTCTCTCCAGCATTGCACAAGGTATTTGCTCTCCTCTGTAAAAATCTAAAAGGCATTCTCTCCATCTTGTGACAACATAATTTTCCATCCTTTGTCTTTAGCTCATTGCACTTAACTGTCCTGTCACTGAACAATCTTTTGGCAATCTTATATGCTAACTCACATTTCCCATCATTCATGAACCTTTATAGTTCTGTGCACTGGGATACCAGGAACTTTTCTGTAGCCATATTTTGCCTATCGGTTCATTTCATTTCCGAGTTTCTTTTACTGCAGTTGTTCTTCTTTGGTGACAAGAGTTCTTGAGATTCCTCCTCATGTTGATTTTCTCATTCACTTTGGTAGTTATCCAGGCTTTCCTGTTTTGCAATAACGTCTTCTGTTAGAAAACTTCCTTTCCATGCATTCCACTTGCCATCAACATTATCTGAGTCTACAGTTGGCATTCTTACTAAAAGATCCTCAGTCCTCTTCTCAAAAGCTAGAGATACTTTTTCATCTTTGAGAGCTTGTGTGTTTCATTTCTGGTAGTTCTTTAGTTTCAGCTTCTTGAGTTGAAGTTGATACTCACTCAGAACCATGTTACAGTGGCTGCCAATATCTAGGCCAGGGTAACTTCTGCAGCTCCTTATTTAGGTCTTCACTGAGTGAGTTGGGTGTGCAGTTAGGGTCGCGTAGCTCTGAGCTTGCATTTGGGAGATGATAGGTTCCAATCCCACCGTCAGCAGCCCTGTAGATGTTTTTTCTATGTTTTCCCATTTTCACACCAGGCAAATGCTGGGGCTGTACCTCAGTTCAGGCCATGGCCACTACTTTCACAATCCTAACCCTTTCCCATCCTTACATCACCAAAACCGTTCAATGTGTCAGTGCGATGTTAAACCAATAACAAACAAAAGATTTGGGTCATATACTGCTGCTTTACTAGAATGTAACCAATCTGGAAATGATTCCCTTTGCTTGAGGTCGACCAAGTACTGTATGTCTCCGGACATGGTGGTGTAACCGTGTGTTAGCTACCACAAGTTGATTGTAAGTGCATAACCCCACCGAGGAGTTTCCAAGATCATTCAGTTTACCAAGTCCAAACTGATCCACAGCCATTCTCATTTTCCTACAACGGCATTCAAGTCTCCAGTAATCATTGCATTTTCATCTCCTTGAACACCCCAGATTAACTCTGTCAATCCTGTGTATTCTCCCTCTACTTCTTCATCCTCATGGGCACTAGTTGGCATGTAGACCTGAATTATTACAGTGCCCTTTGGTTTAGTTTAAGTTGGTTTCACTATCAGTCTGCTGCTATACTGAATGTATTCTTTTAACTCTAAGACCCATTTCCTTTTTTCAGTACCACTGCAACTCCTAGTCTGTCCGCTATGGTTTGTGTGTGGATTACTCTGTAATGACCACTCCAAAAGTCTCCATTATCTGGCACCTCATTTCTGCTGTTCTTAATACATCCACTCTCAAGCTTCAGGTTTTCCAGCTTCCCACATCGCAAAAGTGACCGAATGTTCCATGTTGCAATGCTTCTCCTTTGTGGAACACTTGTACCAGCAATCCCTGCTCGGAGATCCAAATGGGGGATTATTCATTTAGGATCTTTTACTACTACAAGTTTCATTTCACAAGCTCTATTCATGGGATATCCAGAGGATCTGCAGTGGTACCCTGTTGCCTTCAGTATCCTGTGCTGTTAATCATTTTATAGGTTCATCTGCCTTCAGGGATACTTTCTCATCCCAAGAACATGAGTGTGCCCTAAATCTCTACCGGACCCTCCATCCTCTGAAAAGACTGTTGACAATTGATATAGGGAAACCACTTATACAGGTGGTCACTTGGTACATGGACGGAGAAATTTACTATGACCCTGTAATGGCTCCAATTCTCAATAAGAGTGATGTACTGACTTGGAGCATTATTATGCACACAGTTTTCCCAAAATTTGAGGCTAGCTGTAATTGGTGCAAATTTGTCCAAGTTGTTATCGACGACGGCATTTTTATTTACCAAAAATATTTAGAAATATAGACCGTTTAGTGCCACATATAGGAGAATTCACTCAACTGCCTTGTTATAAACACATTACCGGTATGTATTGTTCAGATAGACATGGCTTGTGTTCAGAGGCTCAATCATTCAAAAACTTATACTGTTTCATTTATGCATTGTTTATGTTCAGTATATTACACTGTACTTACAGGATGCATTTTCTTGCTTCTCTGAAAACAATTTCATCCAGCATTGCTACTTAATGAAAAAGAATCCTACTTTGCAGTTTTTTCACAACAGCCATATAACTTGTCAAATTGTAACAGTCTGTCCTGAAGGGGATATTTTTCACAATGCCTCACTATTTTAACAACATACAACAAAGAGTATGTTTGCACAATGGTCTTTTCATCTTGGCAAAAAAAGAGACTGCAACAGTAGTTTTTCCTGGGCAAGGTTAGCTTTTTTTACGCCGCTAACAGGTAGATAGCAAGCAGAGCAATATCGACCTTAACCCTCCAGAACACACAGGGTAGTGTTACGTCAGTACATGTGTATGGTGGAAAAGACCACAATTTAATTTTTGCGGTATTATGGCAGCATTTCATTTGATCATATTAATGTTCTATTTTGTTGTTTCATTTATTTTTGGTGGAAGTAAGGTACATAACCATTTGTTTATTTTTATTTACATAATTATAATTAATCACATATTAAACACTAATATTACAGAAGTTACCAGTATCACATCTGCAGTTAAAGTCGTACATATTCTTTTTCACTAAAGATAGCATAAATACAGAAGGTATAATTACATAAAACACAGGGAAACTAGATACTAAAAGTAGATATGCAACGTAAAGCTTAGGAAGAAATGTACTTGTCCATTAAGTTTCCTTCAGCTGCAAAATGCAAATACCCAGTAGGCCTAAATTGTTACAAATATTATCTTTTTATACACTCATTGCAAATCTGTTTTGTAGCAGTGATGATTTCTTTGTTCATACTAATTATAAGACGTCATCATTTTCCTCTCTTCCCGAACCGCAGTCTTTACAAGTGAAGACAGTTTGTTCCTGGCAGATAAAGTGTGAACATGTTGTGCACGTAGTCTTCATTTTCTAATTCTTTGTCATATCACAAAAGTTACATCTTCTAAGGTATTGGGGCATTTCTTCAGGTTGCTTCTGAACCAGCTGTGGTCCAAGTAAATCCTGAAGTCTCCATTTCATTCCTCGGGGAATGGTCTAGATTGCAGTGATAATGCAAATATTCATTGCACAATTCAGTTGAAAGGTTTTTCAGAAATGTATGTCTACTCTATCACACTTTGCTTGTAGAATAATTAAGCTATTAATTCCTCCTGCATTTAGAAATGTGTAGAACTGAGCTAGAAGCCATTGGTGACTTACACATGAAACAGAATGTGCACGTTTGAGCTTATCAACTATGTCCACTACTCCTTTAGTGAGATTATAAAAAGTGATCTCATCATTGTGATGCATAGTTCACAACAGCAAAACCATTTTTATCTTCCTGGGCACATATGATAGAGTTGCAACTTTTCCAAAACCAAACAAACTGCACTGAGGTGACCTGTCTTTGGTTTGTACAAAGAGGGAAGGAATTCCCATCCGAGTTCCTACCATACTTAACCTATGATTAGCTAGCATACTATCGACTAATGGTACAGGCATATACCAATTATCCACAGTTAGGTTTCAACCGGATCCAGAAATTGGCTGAATAACCTACTGCTCACTTTGTAGGGGCCTTTTTGCTGTTTCCCGGCATATATTTCCATATTTTGTGTGTTAGAATGTTCTGGAGTCCATTAGGATGATTATATATTCTTTTTTTCTATTGACTTTACGTCGCACCAACACAGATAGGTCTTACAGCGACAATGGGACAGGAAAGGGCTAGGACTGGGAAGGAAGCGGCCGTGGCCTTAATTAGGGTACAGCATTTGCCTGGTGTGAAAATGGGAAACCATGGAAAATTCTTTAGAGCTGCCGACAGTGGAGGTGAATATTTTCAGGCGATATTTTTTGCAGGCTTATTAGCAATGTATTGTCAAAAGGGATATTTATCATGGAACACATCCAGCATTTCATTGATTTACATAAAAGGTGTCTGGGTTATGATGATGATGCTTGTTGTTTAAAGGGGTCTAACATCTAAGTCATTGGCTCCTAATGGTACGAAATGAGACAAAATGGTATGACAATTTTTAAATCCATAGTCCTCCACTGACCAGAATTCGAAAACGTGAGGACGAAGAATGAATGGATGGATGTGAAGTTAAAACAATCAGTGGATCAAACCCGCAATGCCCCACATTCTCAGAAACCTAGTGTTAAACTATACTATTACTGACCAAGGGACAGCTTCTAAAGCACAATACTGACTCGATGATGCTTGTAGTCGAAACAGGTCCAAAATCCAGGTCATCGGCCCCTCATAATGGTATTTATCGCTAGGAAAATAGAACCATGCTATGTGTCATGTTGCGGTACTAATCAAAAGTAGCGTAGACTCGCAGTATTCAACACAGTATGGTACTACGAACAGGTAATGAAATTCACACATGTAACACACACCTATGGTGTTTCACACACTGCGGCGCTACTTACAGGCAACACAAACCTATGGCGTTCCTCACATAAGTGGACTAAACACAGGGACCTGCACTATCCCATAGTGTTCCCCACAGAATGGGTACTAAGCATAGGCAAGGCAGAACTATGGTGTCGCTAATCCCATGGTGTTGCTCATATAGGTGTACGAATCACAGGTACTGTAAAAGCCGCCAACGCACTCAATTACTACTAATCACAAACCTATTCCATGGTATTCCCCGCGTGGTGGTACTAATTATAAGTAGTATCATGGTTCTAATTTTATCAACCCTTGGTCGCCCCTTGCGACAGGCAGGGGATACCGTGGGTGTATTCTTCGCCTGTGTTCCCCACCCACAGGGGGTTGTGTGTTCGGGCCACGAGAGGTATTTTATTTCCCTCAAGTCCTCCGGCAAGCCGGTTAGGACCCCCCTATCCGCCACCTAGGACGTGCCATGTGGGAGTATCACCTCTCCCCCCACTACTCAATAGTCGTAGGTTTGTGGGTGTCCGGGTTAAAGGTATAATAATATAAAATTTAATAACTTGAGAAATAATGGAGATATTTATTGGCAGTTTGTTCCTACAATGGGTAACTCAAAAAGTTTTCTGTGTTCGCTTGCGGTGGTACCACATGGGCATGCGCGTAACTGCATTGTTCACGAGAAGCGCGGCAGTAACCATGTGACTCACAACAGAAGGTGTTTTGTGTGCTTTCGCTTGTGGAGATAAAATCCGGTACACTAGTACAACATAGATTTCAGCGTGAGTTTGGACTGTTACCAACTGATGATGTTCCCACTTACGTAACAATCATGAAATGGGACAGGCGCCTTCGAGAATCTGGGATCTTGTTGTCGATGTTGGGCCGCCACACCAAGCACGCAGTTTCAGAGGCTACTGTTGATTAAATCCGTGAGTCCTTCAAATGGAGCTCTCGTAAGTCAATTCGACAAGCAAGTAGGGAGTTACAGTTCCCTCGTTTGACAGTACACGATGTCTACAAAAGGTTGCGCCTACGGGCGTACAAATGGCAACTTCGTCAAAAAATGAAACCTCAGGACAGGCCGCTACGGAAGGCATTCGCAGAGACAATTCTGGCAAAAATTGATGGAAACGAGGCATTCCTAGATTCGGTCTGTTTCTCGGACAAGGCTACATTTCATATTTCCGGCACGGTAAACAAGCACAATTGCCGCATATGGGGATCTGAACCCCCCAGGTAGTGATAGTAATATTGGTATTGGAACGGGACTCTCCAAAAGTGAATGTGTGGTGTGGATTGTTGGAGGACAGGGTTATTGGCCCATTCTTCCCATGGAGCCTACAGTTAATGGAACAAGTTACCTAGACAGGTTGGAGCAGTATGTTGTGCTATAACTTCCTCGTGACGTGATCTTTCAGCAAGATGGTGCACCATGCAATTATGGAAAAGTTGTGAGGGATTTCTTGAATCGTGAGTTCCTAGATGGCTGGATTGGGAGAGGTAGTCCATCAATTGCTTGGCCCCCTAGAAGCCCCGACATTACGCCACTTGATTTTTTTCTGTGGGGGATTGTCAAGAATCAAGTGTACCAGACACCAGTTCGTGATCTACCAGATCTGCGTCATTGTATTCATGCAGCTATCGCAAATATTAAGCCTACAATGCTGCAGAACACTTGGAGAGAAGTGGAATACCGATTAGATGTCTGTCGCGCCACTAATGGTGCGCATATCGAGGTTTATTAGGTATGTAAACAAACATTTTGAGTTACCCTACTTGTAGAAACAGACCAGACGTAAATATCTCCACTACTTCTCAACTTATTCAATTTTATATTATTATACCTTTAACCCGGACACCTTGTATTCATGAAGTCAAATAAATATTAAAATTTATTTATTCCACCTATTCAATACATAAATAGCAATTTTAATTAAGAAATTAAATCTTGAATAAAATTATAGAGACATGCTTCGCCCTTTAATTACGGGCATCTTCAGCCTTAATCTCGATCTGAAAGGTAATTAATCAGATACCTGATTGTATTAAAATAATTATGAAAGTGAAGATGATGTTGGAAATGTGCTTCAAATGGTGAGCAAATGGTTAACAATAGTTATGATATTCTTAAAATGAACCCTTAATAAAGTCTTAAAAAACAAATAGTCATAAATTTATACACTTTCTTGAATGTCCTTCTTTAAAAATTGATAACAAATTGTATACTGGTAATTTTATAAGGACGTAAATTGTTACGTTAAACCTTGTAAAGTGGCGCCCTGTGGAGGTTGAGGGCGTTAGAATAATGATAAAAGAAAAAATGTAGTTGATAATTCCAAATGGAGTATTAAAACATATTAAAGCTAATAAAGAGACGTTACCATTGCTCACTTCAAGTGAACTTTATAATACAATTGTTATGTTGCAACAAGTAAAGCAGGGCCTTGAGATGGTTGAGGGAGTTAGATAAAATTATCGGGTTTTGAACAATTCAAGCGTCAACAATTTCGGTATCCTGAGGTGGGCGAGGAGGGAGTTAAAGCCTGATACAGTTATCCTCAGATTCATCTTCAGCATCAGGTGAAACTTCATTGTCCATGTCATGTTCACTCTTTTCTGTGTCATTATTGGCATTGTCTTCCTCCTCTATTTCACTTTCATCTTCACTGTCTTCATGGAAAAGTCTCTCTCTGGCAGCATATTGGTTTATACTTCATTCTGTCTATATTCCTTTTCTACACTATCAAGCAAGTTTTC
Organism: Anabrus simplex; assembly: GCF_040414725.1. Classification (NCBI taxonomy): domain Eukaryota; kingdom Metazoa; phylum Arthropoda; class Insecta; order Orthoptera; family Tettigoniidae; genus Anabrus; species Anabrus simplex. The sequence continues at coordinate 1,219,440,537 of NC_090265.1, read as the reverse complement.
ACCTATTCTGGATCCATCTCAGGGTACTACCATATGTAATACGTATACGAGTGCAAAAATTGCTGAAAATTTAACGTGTACAGCACAGTAGACCGTCACAATGGAGCACACTACTACACGCACACGGTAAAAAGCATGGCACAGTATCTAAAATATCCATGGTGCCAGCACATAGCGAAATGAAGGTTCAGTTTTGCAATAGACCAGAAGGCAGAAGCCTGAACTAGGACTCCAATAAAAAACGCACATCTGTGGTCGAAAAACCGTGGTGCATGTACTGGAGGGTTAAATACAAACCGGTGATAGATGGGTTGCATATCTTCATGAATTTTAAGGGACTGTTGGACCACCTTGTATATAAGGAAAAGTTGAGTGTTCAAAAAGAAATGACCAGATAGATGATTTGGAAAGGTAAAGGGTGAGAGTACACGGAAGACTCAAGTTACACTGAGTGACCAAAAGAGTCGGGAAGGGGTATCCCATTAGAAAATGGGCCATGTATGACCCCTGAGCGTTCCGGCTGGCTGCGGCATAGCTGAGCAGTCTGTCACAAACACCAGTGTCGCGAAGATGGCAATACATCATGAGCTAATGGACTCTGAATATGGGATGATCATCAGTGCATGGGTCATAGCATTGTGGAGATTACATGCAAATTCGGGTTTTCAAGGTCAACACTGTTGAGGGTGGATCTTCAATATTGCAGAAAGAATGTTACCACCTGCATAAACCGCCAAGTGAGAAGACCAAAGGTGTTTAATGAATAGACATAACGTCGCCTCCACAAAACATTATTGGGCGCTCGACGGGCTACTGAGAGTCAGATCACCGCCCAGTTGAATTTTAGGAGTCAGGACCCCATTTCTACCAGGACTGTAAGGAGGTAACTGCACCGCATAAGCTTCACCAGCCGACGACCAACTCTTGTCCCTTTGCTGACACCTCGACACAGACGACGTGCATGGGCCCGCGAACATTGGTGATGGACTATGGAACAGTTGAGGCGTGTGGTATGATCCTATGAATCCCGGTTCCAGTTGTATCGAGCTGATGAGCGCATGAGAGAGTGGCGTATGCCCCATGAAGCTATGGATCTTGCGTGTCAACAGGTTGTGTCCAGGTGGGAGGTGGCTCAGTTCTGGTCTGGGAGGGTGTTCTCATGGTCACAATTAGGCCCCATTGTCCAGCTGCAGGGAGCGCTGACAGGTGCACATTCTTTCAGACCATCTGCATTCCTTTTTGGCCCTAGAGCACCCTGATGGAGATGCCATGTTTCAACAGGACAATCCACTATTTCATCGCCCTGTGGTGGCACGCAGGTGGTTGGAGGAGCACTCCAGTGAAGTTATGACCATGGAATGGCCCTCCAGATCCCCTGATCTTAATTCAGTCAAGCATTTATGGGATACTGTTGATGCTGGTGTACACTCCATGAACCCTGCACTAACTACACAAGACCAATTGTGGGTACAGTGCAAGATGCGTGGGTCCAGATCCCTCCAGAACGATTCCAACACCTTGTAGAGTCGATGCCTTGGCGTACTGCTGCTGTTCTGAGGACTCACGGAGGAGCAACTCGTTATGAACATCACATTCAGGGTCTTTCCATGACTTTTGGCCACTCTGTGTATAATAGGTGGACCTGGTTAAGAAATAGTAAAGCAACAAGACCTGGTCAGGAACATGGTCACAGAAGACAAGTGGTGGAAGAATACAGTACAATGAAGCAAAATCATATTTCCCCTGATCCAGCTGAATCTGGATAAGGGAAATAATGGTGGTGATAGAATACACTAACCAGGTGATTTATTGAGAAGGCTGAACGCACAGAGGCATATTTAAAAAATGATAGTAAATAATTTTTATTTCATTTTAGTTGCTCTGTACACAGGTTTAGGAATCTAATAACAAAGTAGAAAAAACAGTAACAAAATTTTCGGTAGCTGGCTCTTCTGAAGCATTGCATTTTCAGTCATATCTTGATTGTTCACACTATCTGAAAGAAAAAAAAAAGAAAGTTTTCAATGGAAATAAAAATGCACTATTAGAGACTATTTTAACAAAATTATGTTCAACAATGATCAGCCAACTTTAAGTAATGTATTTACTTGCATAATTTCCCCACTTTTAAAAAACATTTTTAACTTCAAAACGCGGGGGGGGGGGGTAGGAAAAGTATGCAAATTTCATTTTGAATCTAAAATACCAGTGGAACTGCACCACTTCGCAAGTCCTTCGGCAATTGCTGGCATACAGATGTCCTCCTTCAAAGAAAAGTTTGTTCCTTCTGCATGAATTTACATAGCCACCATCTGCTTTCTATATTGCTTTTATCTGCATCTCCAGCATCTTTAACTAAAGCGTTTCATGAAAAATGGAATAACAACTGATAAAAGTGTATCAGGCTTCTGACTCTGATATAACTTTCATTCCTTAACAGAACTTTGAAAGATGAAGGTATCAGCCAAAGAAAGACAAGAGCCAAGAAGGGCATGAAAAAGGAAGATTCCTTAGGCCTCAAATGCTCTAATACCATCGGGGTCAGAAAAGAACAAGAGGTCCAACAGGATAGATGAAAGTGAGGAGCAATGAGTCAAAACTGAAGAGCTATCATTTCTTAATTCTTTCTCAATATTTGCATACTGGTCTGATTTTGGTCCCCAAAATAATAAAGCTGTCTTCTAGTACATAGCAACTGTCCTTTCTATTTTAAAACAAATGAATTCAGACGTCAACAACATGTTGAGTGAACACCCTTTAAGACAGGATGAGAATCCATTTTTCTCATAAATAAAAAAAAATAAAAAAAAAAATAAAAAAAAAAATTCATACAGGGCAGGCAAAATAAAACTGGCCTGGAAAATATTACAATATGACTGATGCAGAATTGACCCTTGTTAATGAACATCACAGAAGATACCGGAAATGGCCACCGTTGACGTCGATGTAGCGCTGTGCTCAATTTTTCAAACTGTGAGACGCGCACAGCTATAGCTGTAGGATTATTGGAGTACACCTGTTGCTCCATCTTGCTGAAAATATCCATACAGTCATTCATCTTCTGTGAGTTGATCCACGGTTGGATTGAACAGAGCATACCGGTTAGCATTAACAGTTTGGTGAAAGAATCGTGATATGATGCGGATACCAGACACTGCGCACCACACACAAATCTTGAGATAATGCAACAGCATTTCGTCGTACTGATGGGGATTTGCTGATGTATAATGGTGCATTTTCTGCAAGTTCACATACCCTGACAGGCTGAATCAGGCCTCATCTGAAGAAATGAAAAACTGAGGATCCAAAAGTCCCGACTCCACTTTACTTAGAAACCACCGTCGGAACGCAACGTGAGAAGGCTTGTCTAGACGCTATAACGCATGCACAACAGTAAATTTATAAGGACATAGATACAGGTACTTTTTGATAATGTTTTTGACACAACAATCTCTTAATTCCCACTTGCAAGACATAAATGGCATTGAGATTTCGTCGGGCTTCGCTCTAAGCTTTTCTTCACTCAAGCAATGTTTTCTAGTGTTCAAACTCAAGACAGATTGGTGCATCGAAATCAAGGTTTCCAGCAATTCCTGTGATGGGCAGTGCTCCTGTTCATTAAAGAGGGTCAATTCCAAATCAGTCTTATAAATATTTACCGGGCCAGTTTTATTTTGCCCGCCCAGTATAATGCTTTTCACATTCATGTTCCTTATTGAATACCTAGCAAACAATATTCTATAATGACAGTTATGTTCATCGTACTAAGAGAACATTCTATCCTCTTATGTTCATGTCTTTGTACCTATTTAATTTTAACTTGTATTCTTGATGATAATGTAAACTGAAGATAATCCAAACAAGGACTGAAAGATGAACTCATTTGCATGAAATAACTACTAACTGTAACTGAATAGGTAAGCATATGTTTAACAAAGTTTCCTCTTTGAAAATTTTCTGGTCCTTTTTATTTACACCAGTAGCATCACACATCTGATGAGCTGCAGCACGATTGCTGTTATTTTCTGCTAATGCTATCAGTGTTAATTTAAACTGTGCTTTGTTAATTCCAGTTTCCTATAATATTTTTGAAAATTAAAGAACTAGAGAACCTGTGCTACTCGGCAGCATTTGTTATAAATAGGTCAGATAACGTGTCATAATATAGCATTTCTCCATGTGCTGCCTGGGTACTTTTTTGAACGTTAACTTGCAGAATTGTATTACCTGTTAATTATGTGTGAAGTGAATGTTTGTAGATTTGTTGTGACGACTGATATTTTACGAACTTTGTATTACCTGTTAATTATGTGTGAAGTGAATGTTTGTAGATTTGCTTGTTGTGACGACTGATATTTTACGAAGTTTTCTTTTAACATTTGTTTTATGTCGCATCAACACTGATGGGTCATAAGGCGACGATGGGATAGGAACGGGCTAGGAATGGGAAGGAAGCGACCATGACGTTAATTAAGGTATAGCCCCAGCATATGCCTGGTGTGAAAATAGGAAACCACGGAAAACTGCTCATCTCTTTCTCCCGAATGTAAGGTCACAGCTGCACGCTCCTAACCACATGGCCAACTTGCTCGGTGAAGTGTTGTTTAAAATCATTTATCCTTATTCTGACATATGGAAAAAAGGCATAGACTACAATATACAGAGACGAAAACAGGGTAAAAAAGAGAGTAAAATAAAGTTTCTGAGAAGCATATTGTGTAAAATAAAGAAGTTTTGAACAGAGTTGAGAGATGTCAATTTCATGACCGTATCTATGTTTAATCAAGAAGTAAGTATAAATAACCACCTAATCGATACTTTATTAATGCCTCAGGCAAAACTGAATAAAATTAAAACTTACAGGACATGTTTCGACCACTAAGTGGTTATTTATACTTACTTCTAGAGTTGAGAGATACAGGAGAGGCTTGGAAAAGAAAAGCTCCAGGACAAAACAGGCTAGAAACAATAAGAATGCCAAGAATAACATTGGAACTAAGTGAGCTGGCTGCATGCTTTTTGTCATATTACTGTAAGCTTGCATTCGGGAGATGGTAGGTACAAACACCACTGTCCACAGCCCTGAAGACTTCTCAGCAGTTTCCCATTTTCACGCCAGGCAAATGCAGGGGCTGTACCTTAATTAAGGCCATGGCAGCTTGCTTCATAGTCTTAGTCCTGTCCTGTATCATCCCTGCCATAAGACCTATCCAAGTTGGCGTGATGTAAAACCAACAGAAAAAAGATAAAGCTTAAATACCAGGTAATAAGAACATTTGATTATCTGAAATATACGGAACCTCTGACAGAATTTCTGATGAAACCAATACGTAACATAACTGGCAGGTTTATATTTTTGCTATTATTATCATTATTATTATTTTACTGGCCATATTGGACCACTTGAGTTATTCCATATTAACTTTCTCTTTGAAGGTTGTACTGTTTGGTTGTTGTGATGTACCCAGTACTTTTTCATTCGTTCCAATCATAATTTTCTCATTTTGTCCGAAATTGCTTTAGCCCTTCTATGTGTCATTTCTGCTGAAAATTTGTGAGTCTTCAGCTTGCATTCGGGAGATGGTAGGTACAAACACCACTGTCAACAGCCCTGAAGACTTTTCTGCAGTTCAACTGCTTTGAGATCTTGCTGAATTTCATGGATCCATTGCCCTCCCGTCTTTTTTACAAGATTTCTCATAACTAGTTGTCGTAAAAGCCTATTTCCTGGCAGTCATAAGATGTGAAAGAAATGAGATTCTTTTCTTCTTCATTATGCTGGTGATTGGCTCAATTTCTCGATAAATCATTGGATTCTCCAGACTCCCTCGACCTGCTATTTTTTTTATTTATGCAAGTTCTCATGATTCTTCTTTGAGTTTTGATAATGATGATGATGCTTGTTGTTTAATGGGCCTAACATCTAGGTCATTTCAGTTTTGAGGAGCTGATCAGTTCTTCTTTCATTTTTAATTTGGAATAGGGTTTCACAAGCCCAAGTGGCTTCCAGGAGAGTTAGAGTTTTATAGTGTTGGATCTTAGTTTCTATTGACAGGTATTTATTATTATTATTATTATTATTATTATTATTATTATTATTATTATAATACGTTACCCAGGTTAGAAATTGGGCTTTCTTCATTTTGTTAGTTCTATTTATGCATGTTTCTTTCTTATTTAAGTTCTGTGTGATGATTTCTCCAAGGTATTTAAATTGTAGAACTTTGTTAATTTTTTGATCAGTTATGAAGACTATTTATACTCAGGGGTTCCATGGGCATGATTTCAGTTTTCTCAAAGGATATTATTTTGTAATCCTATTTCTACGGCGATTTTTTGGAGACTGGAGATCTGGGCACTAACTTCTCCCAAGTTAAGGGTTAAGAGACCTAAGCTGTCCACAAATCCCAGGCAATTTGTTCTTGTCGAGGGTTTTACTCTATTTTTTGAACTGTAGGCAGATTTTCCTTTAGCCCAAGTTTCATGACTTAATCGAGAGCCATAATGAAAAGCAGTGGAGATAATCAGTCACCTTGTCTGAGGACAGTTTTTATCAAAGAGGATAGAATAGAATAGAGATGAAACTCAATGATAAATTTCGGTTCCAAGCCACTTGGCGCTAGTAGTTTTAGTCTCTTTTCCGAGATAGCGCCACAGTGTGCATTCTGGTGCAATACCTTAGTATTACTATCGACAGATAGCGCGCAGAATTAACATCCGGCGCAGTGACGCACATCCGGGTATGCTTACGGCTCCTCCCCCTCCTTTCCCTGCCCCCCCCCGCCCCCCCCCCCCCCCGCCAAACGGCGATAATAATGCAGTTCTACTACTTCCATGTCCAATACACTGTAATTCATATATTTTTATTTCCAAGTACTTACTACGTTGTAAATAATGATCTGATACCCCTAGTTCGTATGGCATACTATGTTACTGAGAACATAACCACACACCTCAAAGCAGCTTTAACTTCAAATGAATGATTGACACATTAACACAAAGCTGATATTATAACAAATACGAAATCCCTTCGAAAGCAAGACAACGGGATATCACATCAATATCCAAGTACCACATGAAAATAAAAATAACAGAATTAAATGCACTGAGACAGGAAATATATAGAACTACATTAATAGAACCATTCAGCTTTCAGCCCCTGATGTGTAATCAAACAGGAAATACAGGATTTCAGGAGGACTGGCGAAGATATATTTCAAATAAACAAGCACAAGGAACTAAGATTTACATCACAAGCACATGAGCACTTGGAATTCAAACAACACAAATACTGTAGCATCATGGGAACTATCGATTAAAATCGATATAAGTTTGAACAAGGTTAATCGATTGGTAAAGTCGAATTCGATGCAATTCAGCAATATTATCTCCACAATGCTTGACGATTTATTTCTAATTAATTTGTGAGAAGTGCCCACTGATTGAGGTTAGACTTGAAATACTTTAAATACTTCACTCCAAGACAAACTGCCTTTAATTATTAACAACGCTCATTTCATGCTTACTAGCGTGCCATCTACAGAACGTGTATATAACTATTTACACGTTATGAATGACCTCCAGCGCCATCTAGAAAAAGAGACTGAAACTACCTGAAGCTAGCTACAGATTGGAACCAAAAGCCCTATTAGAGTTTCACCCCCCTGGTTTTTATTGTAAAATATTTTGATATTTCTCCCCTGAACTTAGAATTTGTGTCAGTGATTTTTATTAATTTGGTATGAAGACAGTATGATTGAAGATTTTTAAAAGTGTGGTTCTATGGATACAATCATATGCTGTTTTGAAATCTATGAATGAGATAAAGAGCCGTTTGTTTCTGCACTTGTAATATTGCACGATTAGTTTCAAGCTGAGAATTTGGTCTGGGCACTTCTGTATAGACAAAATCCTCCTTAGTATGCCCCAAGTTGTGGTTCCAGAGTGTTTTTGATCCTGTTGTAAATTATGCGAGAGGAAATTTTGTACGTGCAGTCCAGAAGGGGTTATTCATCTGTAATTATCTGGGTTGGTTTTATCTCCTTTTTAAAATAATGGATAGAATATTCCTGTGGTTGAGTGCTCCGGAATTTTCTCTGTTATCCACATTTCTATTAGATGTTCACAGAGATTTATTATCGCAGGTTTTCCAACATTTTTTCAGATATCTGCAAAGACTAAGTCTTCACCATATGCCTTGTCATTTTTTAGTTCATTTATTGCAAGTTCTACTTCCTTGATGGTTGGAGGATCTATTAGATCAGGGGTGGTTAAAACGGGTATGTCGGTGTTAACTTAAAATGCTATTATATAAAATTCCTTATGATTGTATTTTAATCATGTTATTTGATTTAAGTCTCACTAACTACTTTTACGGTTTTCGGAGACGCCAAAGTGCCGGAATTTAGTCCCACAGGAGTTCTTTTACATGCCAGTAAATCTACAGACACGAGGCTGACGTATTTGAGCACCTTCAAATACCACCGGACTGAGCCAGGATCGAACCTGCCAAGTTGGGGTCAGAAGGCCAGCACCTCAACCATCTGAGCCACTCAGCCCGGCTGATTGCATTTTATATGAATGTTATATGCTAACATGCTTCCCACTTCTTTGCTAGTCAAAGTTTTCCTTTTAGCTGATACTAATATAAAACAACTGAGAGAAAACAAGACTGGCAGATATTGATATAGTATATCTGCCAATTACAGTAGAAGTCCGTTATAGCGAGAATTCATAACAGCGAAAAATTTACTCGCTATAACGGATTGTCGTTATTTCCGATTTTTGTATAAAGGTCGGAAAACCCTTCATGCACTTTAAAATCGGTATGAAACTGCAATCAGTTTGTTCAAAACTTGCGTTTCCACAGATGATATCCACACTACGGCTTACTTGTTTGTTATTTTTCGTAATCCGATACTACGTGAAAGTGTATGATTTAATTTCATTCTGAAAAAAATATAGTACCGTATTTCTCCGAATCCAAGATGAACCCCGCTTTTTCCTTCAAAAATTTTAAATCAGGCTCAAAAAGAAGTTTGTAAAATCATATGAATGCCTTGTTGTACAGTAGGCCTACGCATTTTAAGATTATTTTTTTTTTTTTTTTTTGCTAGGGGCTTTACGTCGCACCGACACAGATAGGTCTTATGGCGACGATGGGATAGGAAAGGCCTAGGAGTTGGAAGGAAGCGGCCGTGGCCTTAATTAATGTACAGCCCCAGCATTTGCCTGGTGTGAAAATGGGAAACCACGGAAAACCATTTTCAGGGCTGCCGATAGTAGGATTCGAACCTACTATCTCCCGGATGCAAGCTCACAGCCGCGCGCCTCTACGCGCACGGCCAACTCGCCCGGTAGATTATTTTTAGACGCCGAACATTGACTTTCGTCATGCCGTATTTCTTTTCTTTCTTTCCTTTTTTTTTTTTTGCACAATTATTCTTTATCTCCGTGGGTTTAAGGACCACTAACTTAACTTTGGCATCATAATACTGAAGAGAACTCGTTGAAAATTTTCCGGCAATACCTATTCCATGCGTCTCTACAATACAACAATCCATCGGGAAATTATTCTTTCTGTCTATAAAACTGTTACTTTTACGCAGCGTCAGATATAACCGGCTGCTGCTACACGCACGTCTCGCTTGTCGGGTTTGGCCAAATTCAGCAGCTAGCGATGTATAGGCCTAATCGCGTACGTTGAAAGTCAACGAACGAGTTTACTGCACCACGGTATGGCCATTCCGCCCTTGCATTTTTCGTGCACATACCTCACAATTTCATCTTCGACTTTTTTAAAGTGTCCTAGTTGCGGACCACTGAATGCATCTTTTGTACAGTACGCATTTGTTTAGCTCTTTGTCTTCACGCTAACGCCAAATACTGGCTTTAGTTAGGCCTATGCCGTATTTTCTTGCAGCTGCACAATTATTCTAAATTTCCGAGTGTTTAATAAACATTAACTTAAAAGTGGCATTATAATATTGACTAGAACCCGTTGAAAATTTGCTAGCAATACCTTTTCCACGTATCTTTACAATACGACTATCCATCACGAAAATATTCCTGCTGTCTATAAACCTTAATTTTACCGAGCGTCAAGTACAATATACGCTTTATGCCTCTGCACTGAGTAGCCATGGTTTTCCTAAGAATTTGATGCCATTCTGCAGATCTGAGAAACAAACAGGCTCTGTACAACCGGTTGTCATGGCTAGCGATGTGTAGTAAAGAAGCGGTCGTTTATTGTCAACGACTTCTGTGTGCGTTTGAAAAGAAGCAGCATGGTTACTGCGGTAGTTGCCAGTGGTATCCATTAACTTACTGTTAGGCCGGGAATGCAACAACCCTTGAGTTTTAGCATGAGATTCTGAGAAGAAGAAGAAAAAAAGAAAGACTTTGATTTGGAGAAATACGGTATAACTCCAGAGATTTCTGTGGCAAACACCTCAGCTTTCTTCTTCAAACAGAGTCACCTAACCTAACCGTATGTAGCCTATCATGAAAACGTGTTTGAAACGCAAGTAGAGAAATAACCTCCCCGCGAAAAATTTACATGTAAATAGCCGTAAATAGACACGAGAAGATATGAAATATCCTCTGAAATCAGTAATGTACTCTGCCATATCTTGAGGTGTATCACATTCTTACTTAATTTCCGTATATAACATTAAAATTAAGATATCGTTTACTTCAGTCTTTATTTTTAACGAGTCAACAACTGCTATCGGCCACGTTATTTACGCATTTATTACGAAAACATGTTATCCTCTTTTATTTCGAATTTTCTTTAGAGAACAGCAGTCGATGGGTATTACTAATCAACTCCAACATCGCCTTTGAATGTCAACGAGAACGCTCGCAAATGCACAAAGTGAGAAAACTGTACCATACCGAAGATGATCGATCTCATTTTGTTGCAAACGTTTCAGTTTTCTTATTCAAACAGCATCACGTATCATAACTTAACCATATTATATGTATGATGAAAACACACTTCAAGCGCCAGTAGAGAAATTATACCTCTCTCGCTATAAATTTTCATAACAGCCTTTCCGTAATTTAACCAGATGCGACAAAATATAAACTAACCTCTGAAATCAATTAAGCACTCTGGCATATCTTGAGGTGTATCCCATTCTTACTTAATTGCAATATTTAGCCTCAAAATTAAACGGTTGTTTAGTCAGCCTTAATTTTTAACGAGTTAACAACTGTTATTGGACACGTTATTTACCCATTTATTATGAAAATATGTTCTCTTTCATTTTGAATTTTCTTTACGGAACAGCTGTCGACGGATATTACTAATCGACTCCGAAATCACCTTTGAATGTCGACGAGAGAAATCGCTAGTGCACATAGCGAGGAAACGATGCCGAAGGTAATCGATCGCATGCATTATCATCGCTGGAGTGCATAAATATCGGTAACGCTTAATCGCTCGTAATAACGGGTGCGCCAGTGATAGGGTTCTCGCTGTAACCAAAGGAAGATACACAGTTTAATATAGGGATTCTGAAGGGACAGAAAAAGCATGTCGCTATAACGGAGTTCTCGTTATATGCCGTACTCGCTATAGCGGGCTTCTACTGTACACATTTATTAAGAACAAATTATAACTGAAAAAAAAACAAAAAAACAAAACACAGTTACCAAAATGTGTCTACTACACATGGCCTATAGTTCACTCAGCCTACAATAAAAATATCCGGTTAATTACTGGGGCCTAAGGTGACAGGGCACAAGGTTAATTATTTTCTAATCCACTTAAGACAGAAGGTTATAGACAACGGAAAACTTCACTTGGCCTGCAACTGGTTTAAAAGTAGTCATCAATCAAATGCAGGCAACAAGGAAAAGTAAAAACATTTCTTCGCCAAACATTTCTCTATCAACCTATTAAAAAAGATAAAGGTTATAAGAGAAAATCCAAAATTGAATAAACATACCAAAGAATGATACAATATATTGGAGAATGTTCTTACTTTACCACTTTTAAAAACCTTTGTTTGCAAAACAAATAAAGAAATACTTACCAAACAATGCATCAAACATGACCACCTTCCTTGAGTTTACCAATAAGCTGGTCAACATCAGCAAGGATAGAACCAGCTTGTCGAGTTGGGGGATCTTCCACACTAACAACTTCAATACGGGCCGAAGTGTCAACACCTAGATCTTTAGGGGTGACTTTCTTGATAGGCTTCTTCTTGGCTTTCTGTAAACATTAGAACCTATTAACATCAAGTGAAAATACATGGAGAAAACAAAATAGAACAATATTTACAAAAACATTTCTCTCAACATTTTTCACTGGAAAAGTACCTTTCTATTGTGCTATCCACTTAAAACCATGTGAGAAGTTGCCTAGGAGCAATATGATAGTCAAAAATGAAAATTCTGCACACATTATTCAACTCCACCTCCAAGATAAACCCTGAAAATTCTAGCGACAGTCCCAAGCCCAAGTAAAGGAAGATGGTTGGGCATCGGGCTAACAACTAGTCCGCATAAAAAAAGGTAAAGAAATCACGATTGCCTCTGTTACTAAGAATACCGCTGCTAATAGTGGTGCTACCACTAGTAGAGCTACTAAATCAGTACTGTGAGGAAGTAAGACTTGGCTAAGACAGCATCGGAGCAAATCGGAAATGAAGTCCAGCATTCAATGAAAGATTTCATTTTTCTCACTGAAGGCCATCACATACATTAGTACCTGGAATGTATGCACACTATATCAAACGGGTCTAGCTCAACTTCTCTGGGAATGCAATGAATATCGATTGAACATCCTTGGGTTCAGTGAAGTGCGATGGACTAGTAGTGGACAGCTGGCTAGTGGGGACAAGACCATCTTATTTTCCACCCACAAAGACAAGACATGAAAGAGGAGTTGAAATTGTCTGAAGCAAACAAGCAACATGGGAGTCAGTGAATGACAATTCTTCCAACATATTTTTCTGCTAGTTGCCCCCCGCATTACAATCGTCCAAGTCTATGCACAGACAGACAGCGCTGACGACACTGCGAAGTATGACTGCTAGGGTCAACCCCAGGATGCATTCTATGATGTGCCATGATGGGACCTCCAGATTGTTCTCGGTGACTTTTATGTGCACCTGGGCAGTGACCGAAGTGGAATGGAAAGAAACGTTGCTGCATTCGCTTCCTCAGACTGCAAAAGTGAACAGAGAATGGCTAGTCTCCTTCTGTGATTATAATAACCTCTGCACTGGGAACACTTTCCTCCAATATTATCTCATGTATGAAAACACTTGGAGAGCCTCAAATGATGTGACCTTCAATGACATCAACCACCTTTGCATTAGCTGTAGATGGAGAACATCTCTCCATTATGCCAGAGCATACAGAATAATTTCAGATCATTTTCTGTTGGGGAAAATCTCAAACTCAAGTTGAAACACCAAAAAAGACCTACCACCATTACAACTTATGTCGTTTAGAAGTTCCAAGATCCTGCCATATCCACCAGCTGTGTCCTCGAACTACAGAATTGCTTCCAACTCTGTAATGAACAACCAGCTATTGAAGACCACCATACCTAGTACCTGCGTTGAAGTGATTATCGGCCGCAAATAAAGCAATCGATCCAAGACAGATCATAGCAGTCGATCGATTAAAGGAAACTTGCAAAGTTGGGGAGAGGACAGGCCAAGACAGGTGATAATAATAAGCGAGCAACCCAACAATATACCAAACTTTACCGCTGATTGAAGAGATGTTGTCAATGGACAAGAAGGATTGGACCCTCCTAAAAGAAAAGAAGCCGAGAAGCTGCAGGTCAGGATGAACGGTGGACTGAGCATTTCCGGCATGTTCTCAACCAACCTAGCCTGTTAACAACACAAAACTTTGATAAAGAAGAAGCATTTGATAAGCTCAATGTTAATACTGCCACAATTACCACTGATGAGATAAAAGATGTAAGGAAAGGTATTCCAATAATAAGGCATCAGATCTCAATGAAATTCCCGCTGTAGATGGCGAGCCATTGGCCAAACAGTTCATAATGCTCTGAAAACTGAAGAATGTCCCAAACAAATGGAAATAAAAATGAAATGGCATATGGCTTTTAGTGCCGGGAGTGTCAGAGGACATGTTTGGCTCGCCAGGTGCAGGTCATTTGATTTGACACCCGTAGGCGACCTGCGTGCCATGATGAGGATGAAATTATGATGAAGACGACACACACACCTAGCCCTCAAGCCATCGAAATTAATCAAGGATGGTTAAAATTCCCGACCCCGCCGGGAATCGAATCTGGGGCCCCTGTGACTAAAGGCCAGCACGCTAACCATTTAGCCATGGAGCAGACAAATGGAGAAAGGGTATAACTGTGCAATTACCAAAAAAAGGGAAACAGAGTGTACAATCTGGTGGAGAATCACACTTATATTTGTGCCTGGTAAGGTCTCCTGCGCATAATACGGAATGCTATTGACCAAAGTCTGCAGGAGGAACAATCAGGATTCCACAGTGATAGATTGTGTTGCAACCTGATCTTTGCCCTACACAGTATTATTGAATAATGCATCAAATATCATCATCTGCTCTCCATAAATTTCATCGATTTGAAATAGGTATTTGACAGCATCCATCGTGAGTCACTGATCTTCAGGATTTGTGGTATACCATAAACTTCAGTCACCATCTCCAAAAGTTTATACTTCAACTCTTCATGTTGTGCAAAGACCTACATGGGACACACTGCGTTGTTTGAAATCACCATAAGAGTTTGACAAGGATGTATCCTGTCACCAATCCTCTTATATGCCCTACCGGGCCTGGTAACAACACTAAACACAAATAACATTAATGCACTCCAACCTTTCACAGAATTGCAACTCTTAATCATTTACATACTTGATGATGATGATATCTTACCTATTGCATTATCTTATACTTACCATGTTGAAGATCTCAGAGACCCTGCATAAACTATACCCCTACTATCAGGACGAAAAAATTAAAAACCAGAGTACCAGACTTGTAAAGAAACTACTTACTGCCATAACCGGAGAAAGCAATAGGCCTGCCCCAGATCAGACAACCCCAATAACTGATAAGGATCAAATCTAGTAAATACATCTCTTAAAAGCCATCATGAATTCTTGGATACTGCAATGGAATACGTATGGATATTATCCTCAATATGAATATCGACCCGGAATAATTTGCTGACAAGAAACTAATTTTCGAGATAACTACGTAGCTATTATGAGACATTTCACAGCATATCACAAAAACCGCAACAATCCCATTCATGCAAGTGGACGGGTTGCTACTTACATTGGTGACAATGTTCCTCAAAAAGAAATACCACTGAAAACCAATTTGGAAGCAATAGCAGTTACCGTCTTTCTAACATTTTCCCTATGCATCTGTAATATTTATTTGCCTAGCAGCCAGAACATGGATTTAAATGAATTAGTAGATCTGATAAATCAACTTCCTAAACCATTCCTCCTCTTAGGAGATTCCAACTCCCATAACATCCTATGGAACTGTCTCTACACTAACACAAGAGGAAGGATAATTGAGTCCTTGCTAGATTCTGAAAATTTGATCCTATAGACTCGAATGGTCCTACTCACTATGATATCCAGCATGGAACTTTTAGTACTATAGATCTGTGTCCGAGCACTCCAGATGCAGCAACGATATATACATCATCATCTAGCAAAACCCTTTTCAGAAGTGATCATTTTCCTATCATAATAAATGGAAACAACAAGCCCCACCCACGTGTACAGCCAAATAAATGGAATACTAAACATGCCAATTGGCAAGAATATAAAGAAAATATTAAGGTAGAGTTATACAGATTACCACCACCTACTCATTTCAAAAATTACAACATTGACTATATAGTAAGAGAATTCACCAATATTATACTTCAAGCCACAGAAAATTCTGTTCCAAGAATCAAGAATACAACTTAGAGAAAATCAGTTCCTTGGTGGAATGATTCCTTTAAAGATGCAATTAAAAAGAAAAACGAACGCCATCCCACTTTGCAAAACAAATTACTGTTCCAAGAAAGTCGTGCCGCAGCCCGAAAAGTCATAAAAGAGAGTAAACGAGCATCTTGGCTGAAGTATGTGTCATCTCTGTCTCATCAGACCCCACAAAACACAATTTGGGAACACCTACGAAAAATAAGAGGGCTTAAAAAACCCTCACGTATCATAGCCCTCAATAGAACTGGATCAGTTACAACTACACATCACGATATTGCAAATGCATTAGCAGAGAACTCTGAAAAAATTTCAAGTGATTCCAACTATGAACAATAATTTTTATCCTCTCGTGAAGTTTGTCCTGATTTACAGTCACACATCCATCTAAGTGCTGACCAATGCTACAACGATAATATCAGTATTACTGAAGTACTACTTGAATTCAGTAGCTGTCGAAGTACAAGCCCAGGTCCTGTCGATATTATATATGACTTCTTGAAAGAACTTCCTCCTGAAAGCCTAGCATTCCTAACTGAAATATTTAATTTCATTTGGTCACAGAAAGTCTTTCCTGTAGCTTGGAGGAAAGCTACAGTAATTCCAATACCTAAGCCTGGCTGCGACCACATGTTACCAGATAACAATCGACCAATAGCTCTACCTTGCACTATGTGCAAACTAATGGAAAAAATAATAAATAAAAGACTAAAATGGGTTCTAGAACAGCAGCATTTCTTCACTGCAGGACAGTGTGGCTTCCGACAGTTTCACTCGACAGCTAACATCTTGATTGAAATAATAACATCCCCTCACATAAGGGAATAAAAGGCAATGAACAAGCTGACATATGTAATATTACATGTAAAGCTAACATCTTAGTAGTATTAGAGTTAGAAATCCTCGATACCTTTCATTATGGTCAACATCTCCTTGCAGTCTGCATAGATATTCATAAAGCGTATGATATGGTATGGAAAACTCACGTTATTAAAACTCTACTGCAACATAATATTAAGGGAAATATGATCAGTTTTATCTATAACTTCCTGCAAGACTGGCACATTCAAGTTCGAGCTAATGGTGCCCTATCCCAAGAAGTTAGTTTAGAAAATGGTGTCCCACAAGGGTCAGTTCTGAGTGTAACACTATTCTTAGTAGCTATAAATGGCATCACGTCATGCGTTAACCCTCCTGTAAAAACTTGCCCCTTTGCTGATGACATGACTATTTTTTGCAGAGGTCGCAACCTGTCAACCACCCAAACAATTATACAAAATTCTCTTGAAGATATTGCCAAATGGGGAAAACACACACGCTTTACCTTTTCTTCAACCAAAACTAAATGCATCTTATTTTCCAAACAAAAGAGTGATAGTAACTGCCCAGAATTGTACTTAAAGGGAAATAAAATTGAGATAGTAAATGAAATAAAAATACTAGGAATGACCTTTGACAGAAAATTAACATGGAACTCTCATCTAAAAACTGTAAGAAAAGATTGCCTACATCGAATTAATGTACTCAAATCATTGGCAGCTAACAACTGGGGAGCAGATCTTCATGTATTAATGTGCACTTACAAATCTATAATTCGCACCAAACTGGATTATGGTTCTATTATATATAATTCAGCTACAGCATCCTCACTGAAAATGCTTGACCCGATTCAAAACACGTCTCTCAGGATTGCCCTGGGAGCATTCAAAACTAGCCCCATCTCAAGTTTATTAATAGAAGCTAATGAACCCCCGCTTCGGACTCTCAGAAAACAACTGACTATCAACTACGCAGTGAAGATAGCGGCCTCTCCTCACTCCAGAGCACACAAGTATGTTTTCCCACGCTATCTTTTGCTAGTTGCTTTACGTCGCACCGACACAGATAGGTCTTATTGCGACGATGGGACGGGAAGGTTCTAGGAGTGGAAAGGAAGCGGCCGTGGCCTTAATTAAGGTACAGCCCCAGCATTTGCCTGATGTGAAAATGGGAAACCACGGAAAACCATCTTCAGGGCTGCCGACAGTGGGGTTCGAACCTACTATCTCCCGAATACTGGATACTGGCCACAATTAAGCGACTGCAGCTATCGAGCTCGGACCCACGTAATCAGCCTCAACGCTATTCCTCGCAACAAAAGAGACATATACCCTTCCACATTAGGTTTACGCAATACTTACAGGAAATTAATTCTTCAGTTCCCCTGATTGCTTCAAGAACTAAAAAAGACATCACATTCCCTCCATGGAAAGCTGAACCACCAATAATAATATTAGATTTAAGTGAATTCAATAAAGAAACAACAGACAGTACCTTATTTAAACAAATGCTATCTGAAAAATATGAAAGTCTGCCCAGACACACTCCTATAGACATTGATGGCTCAAAAACCGAATATGGCAGCGGCTGTGCTGTTGTCCACCCTGATCACACAGTGAAGTATACACTACCAGCTACATGCTCCTTATTCACATGTGGACTGTATGCTATCCTAAAAGCTATGGAATCCATAGAGAGTTCCCCCCAAAAAGAGCCTTTTTTAATCCTTAGTGATTCTTTATCAACAGTAAAACTCATTCAAAATGCATCATCCTCAAATACATTAGCCCAAACATACTGCAGACTTACAATACTGTGAAAAATAAAGGACAGCAAGTTACCATAATATGGATCCCTTCACATAAGGGAATAAAAGGCAATGAACAAGCTGACATATCAGCTAAAGAAGCAACTCGTCTTCCTGTACATGATCCAAACTTTCCAATTTCTCACACCGATGTTGCTCCTTTTCTTACTACAAAGATCCGAAAACAATGGTTAACTGAGTGGACATGGGAACAACCCACAAGACTCCACGATATCAGGCGTGGATCTACAGATAAATTTGATATTTCATTCCTTCAGCGCCGAGAACAAGTGCTTATTACTAGAATACGTATAGGCCATGGCAAACTGACTCATGCACGTATCTTCTCTAAGAAACCTCCACCAATAAGTGACACCTGTCAAAAAAGAAAAACTGTTGACCACATTTTACTAGAATGTCATCTATACGATCAACAAAGACAATTGTGTAATTTAAACCAGAATAATAGTGTGACATCTTGAACAAAGATACTCAGTGTAAAAACATCATTAAGTTTTTTTTTAGAAACAAATCTATTCAATGACATGTTATCACTATCTGATCAATATGTACTGTTATTACTTTTGTAATTGTAACGCTATGTAATCAATGTAATTATCCTTTATGTATAATTATGAATGTCACAATATGACTTTCTAAGTTAAAGCAACAATAAATAAGTATTTAAAAAAAAAAAAGGAAAGGATCTCCTTCAACACCCCTCTCGCCTTCCCTCTTCTCTTCCCCCTTCTGTTCCATCCCTTCCTACACAAGGAAAGGACACTCCCTCCAGCATACAGGCGCTCCTCTCTCGTAGTAGCAAGGCTCCACACACTCGTTCGCTGCCACTAGTAGACATTCACATGACTTTCATATACAGGGTTATTCACCTAACATGTTACACGGAAATAACTTCTAAACGATTAAAGATATCGGCATTCTGTTTTCATATTTGTAAATGGTACCCAGGGTCTTGTAAAACAACGTGCTACTTAGTCTCATAGGGTGATTAATAACCGAGATATTGATATTAACTCCATATTTTTAAATGGAACAGCACAAATTTATACAGCTGGCCTAAAAGTTCAACTACGTACAAGTTCAAATATGCAAGTATTTTCAAAATTGGACAATTACTTTTTGAGATATAAACAAGAACAGCATGCGCGGTTTTGCATGCCGCATCTGACGGTGTGAAGTCGGACAAGGACATATTGAAGCGCAAGCAGTTTCCTGGGAGTGAGTTCAGCCTCAGAATGGATACCAGTCATGTAAGCACCTCGTACACATGTGATGGGTTTGCAAAGTGTGTATGACAGGCGAACTGACACTGAACTGATTGTAGATTAGTGGGAAGCCTGGCTGACAATGGGAAATGTAATATGGATTCGCCTTAGACATTAGTACACCAATAGAAGAACATTTCAATGGATTGATACAAGAACAAAACAAGTGACTGTGCAATAGAGAAGACTATTTAACAATTTTAAAATAATGAACAAATAAGGTTCCAGTAGCGAACTTTTATTTTATATCACGACAATTGCGTCTAATGACAAGCACGTGTAGTATAATAATATTTTAACAGTGTACCAGTAACCAATATTTTAAAGGCCATGTATTTCAATTATTTTAGGAAGTAATAGCAATAGAACGAAAGGTTTTTACATGCTAAGACAAGAGTATTTTGTAATAATAATAATAATCATAATAATAATAATAATAATAATAATGATATTTGCTTTGGAGCCTCCGTGGCTCAGGCGGCAGCATGCCGGCCTCTCACCGCTGGGTTCTGTGGTTCAAATCCCGGTCACTCCATGTGAGATTTGTGCTGGTCAAAGCAGAGGTGGGACAGGTTTTCTCCAGGACCTCCAGTTTTCCCTGTCATCTTTCATTCCAGCAACACTCTCCAATATCATATCATTTCATCAGTCAGTCATTAATCATTGCCCTAGAGGAGTGTGACAGGCTTCGGCGCAATTCCTGTCCTCGCTGCTAGACAGGGGCTTCATTCATTCCATTCCTGACCCGGTCGAATGACTGGAAACAGGCTGTCAATTAAAAAAAAATGTTATTTGCTTTACGTCCCACTAACTACTTCCACGGTTTTCCGAGACGCCGAGGTGCCGGAATTTAGTCTCGGGGGAGTTATTTTACGTGCCAGTAAATTTACTGACATGAGGCCGACGTATTTGAGCACATTCAAATACCACCGGACTGAGCCAGGATCGAACCTGCCTGGTTGCCACCGTTTCGCCCCACTGTGCTAAGTTAGGCTCATCAGTTGGTACATAGCACACCCACCAAGACCCATGGCAAGTGCATACCGTGAAATGAGTTAGCTGGAAAATTTATAATGTCCAATAACGGACCATTTATATTGGTATTATAAATTTACTCATTCGGGACAAATGTTTCTGGCTCCCTATGGGAGTCAACATCTATATCATTGTACCTGTTTTACGGCCGGATGCCCTTCCTGACGCCAACCCTATATGGAGGGATGTAATCACCATTGCGTGTTTCTGTGGTGGTTGGTAGTGTAGTGTGTTGTCTGAATATGAAGAGGAAAATGTTGGGACAAACACAAACACCCAGTCCCCAGCCAGAAGAATTAAATCAGAGATGATTAAAATCCCCAACCCGGCCAGGAATCAAACCCGGGACCCTCTGAACCGAAGGCCTCAACGCTGACCATTCAGCCAACGAGTCAGATGGCATTTTACAGATTCTGATTTGTGATATTCACAATATCGTTGTGGGTCAGTTTATTCTATAGAGTAGTGTGTACCTTTCTAGTTAGCTTTCATTTAGAATTCAGGATCCCTGTGGTAATTCACAATTTGTGAACTATCATCATCTTGGAAAATATATACAAAGAGATAATATAAGAAGAAATGAAGGAAAGAGGGGGCTTTAGACACAAAAGGTTAAAAAAGATTTGGAGAGAGGGATTTTTAGACAATGACCTAGGGAGCGGTGATAAGTGTACAGGGAACTGGAAGTCAAATAGGGATGACATAAAAATGTTAGTGCTCAACTGTAGAGGTATTGTAAAGAAAGGAATAGAATTAAGTAATTTAATAGATATATACTTACCAGATATTGTAATAGGCGTTGAATCATGGCTGAGAAATGATATAATGGATGCAGAAATTTTCTCACGGAACTGGAGTGTGTATATAGAGATAGGATACGAACGGTAGGAGGGGAGTATTTATTTCTGGTGAAAAAAGAATTTGTAAGCTACGAAAAGTTAAAGATGACAAACGTGAAATTCTAGGTGTAAGGCTCATCTCTAAAGATAATAGGCAACTTTATGTCTTTGGAGTGTACAGACCAGAAAAGGGTAGAGCTGACGCTGATTCAGAATTATTCGACAAGATAATCAGCTTTGTGGGAAATGATATAGAAAGGAATGTGATTGTAGCGGGTGATCTCAATTTACCAAACGTCAGTTGGGAAGGTAATGTGAACGACAGGAAGCATGACCAACAAATGGCAAGTAAGTTAATATGGGAAGGGCAGATGATTCAGAAAGTGATGGAACCAACTAGGGGAAGAATATTCTGGACGTGGTGATGGTAAAACCAGAAGAGCTCTATAAAAAAACTGAAGAAATAGATGGTATTAGTAATCACAAAGCTCTTTTTGTCATAGTTAAAAATAAATGTGATAGAAAGGAAAGTCTTAAAATTAGGACTATTAGGCAGTAAGATATGGCTGATAAAACAGGCATGAGGGAGTTTAAAAAAAGTAACTATGATCGGTGGAAAACGGTAAATAAAAATGTAAACAGCAGACTCTGGGATGGGTTTAAACCAATTGTTGAGGAATGTGAAAATAAGTTTGTACCTTTAAAGGTGGTAAGGAATGGTAACAGAGAAGTAAGAGACTCAGAAGGAGGTGCAGGTTGGAAAGAAATAGAGTTAGAAATGGCTGTGGAAGTAAGAAGAAATTGAAGGAAATTGAATCTAGCAAAGAAGTCAGCTAAGGATAACATGATGGCAAGCATAACTGGCAGTCATACAAATTTTAGTGAAAAATGGTAGAGTATGTATAGGTACTTTAAGGCAGAAACAGGTTCCAAGAAGGACATTCCAGGAATCATTAATGAACAAGGGGAGTGTGTATGTGAGGATCTTCAAAAGGCAGAAGTATTCAGTCAGCAGTATGTAAAGATTGTTGGTTACAAGGATAATGTCCAGATAGAGGAGGAGACTAAGGCTAAAGAAGTATTAAAATTTACCTATGATAACAATGATATTTACAATAAGATACAAAGTTTGAAAACTAGAAAATGACTGTAATTGATCAGATTTCTGGGGATATACTAAAGACAATGGATTGGGATATAGTACCATATCTGAAGTACTTATTTGATTATTGTTTGCATGATGAGTAATACCAAATGAATGGAGAGTTGCTATAGTAGCCCCTGGGTATAAAATAAAGGGTGATAGACATAAAGCTGAAAATTACAAGCTAGTCTGTTTGACATGCATTGAATGTAAGCTTTGGGAAAGCATTATTTCTCATTATATTAGACATGTTTGTGAAATTATATATTGTTTGGGTAGAAGGATATTCACATTTAGGGAAGGTTATTCCGCTGAAGCTCAACTTGTAGGATTCTGGCAAAATACAGCAGATACCTTGAATTCAGGAGGTCAAATGGATTGTATCGCGACTGACCTGTCTAAAGCATTTGATAGGGTGGATCATGGGAGACTACTGGAGACTTTATACACAGGGGCTACTATAGTAACTCTCCATTCATCTGGTATAGCTCGTCCGACCAAACAATAATCAAATAAGTACTTCAGATATGGTACTATATCCCAACCCATTGTCTTTAGTATATCCCCAGAAATCTGATCAATTCCAGCCACTTTTCTAGTTTTCAACTTTTGTATCTTATTGTAAATGTCATTGTTATCATATGTAAATTTTATTACTTCTTTGGCCTTAGTCTCCTGCTCTATCTCGACATTATCCTTGTAACCAACAATCTTTACATACTGCTGACTGAATACTTCTGCCTTTTGAAGATCCTCACATACACACTCCCCTTGTTTATTAATTATTCCTGGAATGTCCTTCTTGGAACCTGTTTCTGCCTTAAAATACCTATACATACCCGTCCATTTTTCACTAAAATTCGTATGACTGCCAATTATGCTTGCCATCATGTTATCCTTAGCTGCCTTCTTTGCTAGATTCAATTTTCTAGTAAGTTCCTTCAATTTCTCCTTACTTCCACAGCCATTTCTAACTCTATTTCTTTTCAGTCTGCACCTCCTTCTTAGTCTCTTTATTTCTCTATTATAATAAGGTGGGTCTTTACCATTCCTTACCACCCTTAATGGTACAAACCTGTTTTCGCATTCCTCAACAATTTCTTTAAACCCATCCCAGAGTCTGTTTACATTTTTATTTACCGTTTTCCACCAATCAATAGTTACTTTTTAGAAACTGCCTCATGCCTGCTTTATCAGCCATATGGTACTGCCTAACAGTCCTACTTTTAAGACCTTCCTTTCTATCACATTTATTTTTAACTACCACAAAAACAGCTTCATGATCACTAATACCATCTATTACTTCAGTTTCCCTATAGAGCTCATCTGGTTTTATCAGCACGACATCCAGGATATTTTTCCCTCTGGTTGGTTCCATCACTTTCTGAATCAGCTGTCCTTCCCATATTAACTTATTTGCCATTTGTTGGTCATGCTTCCGGTCGTTCGCATTTCCTTCCCAATTGACATCTGGCAAATTCAGATCTCCCGCTACAATCACATTTCTTTCCATGTCGTTTCCTACATAGCTGACTATCCTATCAAATAATTCTGAATCCGCGTCAGTGCTACCCTTTCCTGATCTTTAGAAATGAGCCTTACACCTAGAATTTCATGTGTCTCATCTTTAACTTTTTCGTAGCTTACAAATTCTTCTTTCACCAGAATGAACACTCCCCCTCCCACCCTTCCTATCCTATCTCTACGATACACACTCCAGTGCCGTGAGAAAATTTCTGCATCCATTATATCATTTCTCAGCCATGATTCAACTCCTATTACAATATCTGGTAAATATATATCTATTAAATTACTTAATTCTATTCCTTTCCTTACAATACTTCTACAGTTCAACACTAAACAATTTTATGTCATCCCTACTTGATTTCCAGTTCCCTGTTCCCTTATCACCGCTCCCTAGGCCATCCAGTTTCCCTGAATGTACCATCTAATTCCCCATCAGAAGAACAAATACCAGAGCCATCATATCAAGAGGTATTACAGAGTATTATACATGTAAAAAATAATAAAGCTTTAGGTAGTGACAACATTCCTGCTGAGATTATTAAATACGGTGGAGAAAGATTACATAAATACATATATAAGATCATTCTAAGGATATGGCACGATGAAGTTATTCCAAAAGAATGGCAAGAATCACTTATTGTCCCAATTCATAAAGGAGAGATAAGGAAGAACTTAAAAATTATCATGGCATATCTCTTGTAAACACGGCCTACAAAATTCTTTTATTCTTTTACAGCATTTAAAACCATTTGAAGAAAATGTTGTTGGGGACTATCAGAATGGTTTTCGTAGTAAGAGATCTACTACAGACAACATATATATTTCTGCAACTGGCTTTACGTCGCACCGACACAGATAGGTCTTATGGCGATGATGGGAAAGGAAAGGCCTGGGATTGGGAAGGAAGCGGCCGTGGCCTTAAATAAGGTACAGCCCCAGCATTTGCCTGGCGTGAAAATGGGAAACCAAGGAAAACCCTCTTCAGGGCTGCCGACAGTGGGGTTCGAACCCACTATCTCCCGGATGCAAGCTCACAGCCGCGCGCCCCTAACCACACGGCCAACTTGCCCGGTGACAACATATTTGCAATTAAGACTATTAATGATAAGGTGTGGGAACACAAGGAGTTCGCTCATTATCTCTTTATAGATTTATTCAAGGCATATGATTCAATCCATACAGAAGGCCTGTGGAACATCATGATGAAGTTTGGCTTTCCCATAAAATTAATTAACATGTGCAAACTGTGTATGGATGGTAATGTTAGCTGCGTTTTGCTCAAGGCCAGAAAATCAAGTTCCTTCCAGAATAAAACTGGTCTGAGACAAGGGGATGCACTATCTCCTCTTCTATTCAACATTGTACTGGAGAAGATTATCAGGAAATTAGCTCTTGTACCTGCTGGCATCATATTGGGGAGACAACATAAAGTCCTTGCATATACAGATGATATTGTTCTTATTGGCCGCAATGAATTAGAAATTAGGCAGTTATTTGTGGAACTGGAGGAAATGGTAGCAAAAATTGGCTTACGGGTAAATGATAAAAAGACACATTACATGGTTGTACAAAGACCGAATCGTAAGGAGGTTGCCAGATTGCCTTTGAAGATTGGGAAGTATATATTTAAAAGAGTAGAGGAGTTTAAATTCCTTGGTGTATTAATCGATGAGCAAAACCAAAGGTAACAGGAACACCAAGCTAGAATTAAGAATGCAAATAAGGCATTTTACTCTATGAGCTCTATATTAGGCTCCAGTTTTTAACAAGGAATGCAAAAATGATTATCTACAATACAATCATTCGACCAGTACTACTGTATGGTTCCGAGACATGGAGTATAACCAAGAAAGAGCAGCAGCAGTTGCAAGTCTTTGAGAATAAAGTTTATAGAAAAATATTTGGCCCATGGTTCGACCCTATCCCTCAAAGCTGGCAGAAAGAATCTAATTATGAGATTTGCACCCTCTCTCAACAACACACTATAATGGGTGTGATAGAATCCAACAGACTGCGCTGGGCTGGACATGTGATGAAGATGCAGGATAACAGAGCACCAGTAGATCTATACAAGGGATCTATTAATGGGAAAAGACCTTCAGGAAGACCCCGAAGCACCTGGAAGAAGGAGATCATGAAGGTATGCCGGACCCTCCAAATTGATAACATTGCCAAAACCTGAAACAAAAGATAGCTGCCAGAAACAACATTCTACGAAAGTTATCAGGAACAAGTTGGGGAACACAACCACAAACAATTAGAACATCAGCTCTAGCTCTATGCTATTCTGAAGGAGAATATGCCTCCCCGGTTTGGTACAGGTCAGCTCATACGAAGCAGGTCGACATCGCTTTAAACAAAAGCTGCAGGATCATTACTGGATGTTTGAAACCTACACCCATTGAGAAGGTCCAATTTTTAGCTGGTATTGCTCCCGGTGAGATTTCGTAGGGAGGTAGCAGCTAACAAAGAAAGGCTCCAGTCATCTTCTTCAGAAGCACATCCTCTCTATGGATACCACCCAGCCACACAGAGGCTAAAATCTAGAAAAAGTTTTCTCCGCACATCAGTTAACCTTGAGGGGAAAGCAGAGAATGCTAGAGTCACAATGTGGAAAGAAAGAATCCACCACCTATCCAACTGGATAGAGCCGAAGGAAAGTCTTCCATGTGGACACCAAGAGAAGTGGACAGTATGGAAAGCCCTTAGCAGACTCCGTACAGAAGTCGGCAGAACAAAAGTAAATTTGCGGAAGTGGGGCTTCTCAAGTGATTCATCACTTTGTGATTGCGGAGAGCAGCAGACGATCCAACATCTATGTCAGTGTGTTTTATGTCCTTCAATATGCACTATGAAAGACTTGATTGCAGCCTCCCCCAACGCTACTGACGTCGCCCAATACTGGGCAAGCATCATCTAGCTCTCGAATATTGTTGCTCTATCTGTGATTGTATAATAGACTTGTATATTTGTATAGTAGGAATGTAGATATCTTGTTGCTTTTTGTTAAATATCTGTAAGTAAAATTGATACTTCTGACACGAATAAAGAAAGAAAGAAAGAAAGAAAGAAAGAAAGACTGGGAAGAGCAGTTTCAAGATTGAAAAGGATGGAAGAGTATTGTGAGATCGGCACGGGAACTTCACATCCCTCAGAAGCCTATGGAGTGAGTGAGTGATTTCTTCAGATTTATTATAACATTGATAGATGACCAAATTTATCTGCCAGAAGGTATCGCACACTAGTAGTGTGCCGTTGAAAATACAGTCCCAAACACTGCACCATCAATCACACTTGTTAAGAAGAGAAGCCAGTTTTCTTTTCAGTATCTACAAGTTAGTAGAACTTACCAGTTTATCACTGTCAAAAACACGAAACGTAACACTTTTCCCTATAAATTTAATATGCATCAAAACCAAACAAATCACAAAAATAAACTTACATCTTTGACCTACTTTTGTACATAGTTACAAAGTTTCTCAACAAATTTCTCCCATCGTGGTACCAGTTTCAATATGCCCTGTTCGTAGAAGTCTGTTCAGTTGGAGTATACCCATCTGTCGTAAAGTGTTTGCTAGCCAGGAATTTCTTCATGGGACCAAACAAATGAAAGTCCGATGGTACCAGGTCTGGACTGCATGGTGGATGCTGGAGCACCACCCACCAAAATTTGTTGAGTTTCTCACAAACAGGAGCAGCAACATGGGGACGGGCATTGTCATGAAGAAGTTTGACACCGTCAGCATTAATGTTGGAGCGTTTGTCACAAAGGGCACGGCACGACTTAACCAAAGTTTTAATGTAGGCTCCAGCATTCACAGTGGTCCCGTGTTCAGCAAAGTCTGCCAATAACACACGAAACATGTCCCAGAACACTGTTACAAGCACTTTCCTAGCAGAGTGAGTCAGTTTCAATTTTTTTCATACTAGGAAACCAGCATGTTTTCACTCCATAGAGGCCTGCTTGGTTTTGAGCATGTAGTGGTACGCCCACGACTCATCACCAGTGACGATTCCTTTCAGAAACACGTTAAGTGATCCATGCTTGTCATCATTCGCTGGCACTTGTTGTTGTCTGTCAGGTTCTTAGGCACCCAGCGAGCACTAACTTTGCGGATTTTCAATGTGTCATGAACAATGCCGTATACCGCACCATAGGAAATGTTGAACGTCTGCGATAAGGTTCACAGGTGCACACACCGGTCGTTCAAAACTACCTCAATGGCAAGGACATTCTGCGGAGTTGAAGCTGTTACCAGCCGCCTGGAGCGTGGCGAATCACTAAGGTTCACATGGCTCTTTTGGAAGAATGCACACCATCTGGAGACACTGTCACGGTCCAGACAGTCGTCCCCATACACGCCATGCATGTCGCTATGAATTTCACTCTGTGAAATTTGGCACATAAATATCGAACTACACTTCGCTACTCTTCACACGTAGATGACAGTAACATGTGTGCCATGTTTGTTTTTTAGTTCAGGCTTCTCCTGCTAGAGCTGTACATGAAAAAAAAAAAAAAAAAAAAAAAAACCCTCTGCAGCGCAAACTTCAAACTACATTGTCGTGAAATTTCAACATTCCAGCTGCAATACCAGGGGAGAAAAAAGTTATTGTGCATTACTTTCCAATCTGCCCTCGTATATATATATTTATAAGGCTATTTTATCATTTCACATTGTCATTTTCATCTCATTATACTGTATACGGTAAATGTTAGCAAGAGCTGAAAGAGTGTTTCATAGAGGTAAGATATTGCAACACCCAGGCTAAAATTGACTCGCAAGGACTTCCTTGAGCGCTTGGGACATCATATAGCAGTCAAGCTATGGACAAAGGGCGGACAAAGGGAGATTCCAGGAATTTGACGACAGAAGCAGGCTAAGGTCAATGCTTAATACAGTCCTCATACAGACAATTTAAATTCAGCAACACCCCTTTACCTAGTTTAGTGTCGGAAGTGTTTTCATGCCAGCAAATCTCCACCTATGAAGAAGAGGCTATTTGAGATGGTTTGATAGAGGGATTCATGCAAAGAGAACAGGGAGAGAAAACTCCAATTTCATTGGAACATGTGATATATACCAAATGAGGAGTCACTTAGGTTGATATATATGCAAAATGAAGGCTTCTCACCCCACTCTTATTAGTTCAGCGGTAGACATCACTTCCAGCAGTACAGCAGCAGAGCTGAATTACTTCAAGTTTAACTTCGAGCCTCAAGGCTAACTGTTATTTCATATCTTAACTCATATTGAGTTACATGTTCAGACTAGTAGTCAATTATTCCCATCCAGAATGGACAGAAGACTTATTCAGTCTTACTGCTTATTGCTTGTTTTATTTTGTTTTGGGCTTTATTTGTTGGGCCATGCTTGATTTCTTTTATAATGTCGTTGTTAATGAATTCTTGTTTTTTCTATGTATTCATCTTTTATTTTCCATTACGACTGTTGTGTTCCCTTTATTTGCTTTTTGTGATGATTAGGTTTTTAATGCTGAGTGTTGTTTTGAAATTTGGATCTATAACGGAATTTTCTTGTTTAATAATTTTTAGGGCTTTGTTAGTGGCCTCTGAGATGCGGTTATTCTTTCACAGGCAGAAGAATTATACCTGGCCATTTTTTACAGAAACGTTGTAGTATTTTAAGAGTTACATCCTGTGTTTGACAGACTGAAAAGCTTATGTTCTATCCCATCATATAAATTATACACAGGAGAGTATACATAGGTGAGCAATAAATAATACAAGTACTCATACTAAAATTTTTAACCTACAACACAGAACACCTCATTTGTACTTTAATTCAAGAGTTTTTACAATGTTAGTGTACTTGTATTATTTATTGCTCACCTATGTCACACGTAATATTCAAATTCATTTGCAACATATTGAGCGCCGTAGCCCTTGCCTAATTCAACCACACTTCATATTGTAAATTATGTATTCATAAGATTATTACTGCTTAGAAACATGTTTTAGGATTTTGCCAATATTGTGTATGTTTAATATGGCTGATGATGACCCCGAGTAGGGTTGAAACTAGTCCCATGTAATGTAAATAACATTGTAAATACAACTTAGTACTGAATAGGTGGAAAACTCTCCTGTGTATAATTTATATGTTATCTCAGTTCAATACGGACCAACAACATGAAGTTCATAACCCTTGATTATGTTCTATCCATCAATCACAGTCAATCACCACTGATCTGCATTTAGGGCTGTCATCCAGGTGGCAGATTTTCTATCAATTGTTTACTTAATCTCTTCTTAAATGGTTTCAAAGAAGTTGGAAATTTTTTTAATATGTTCCTTGGTAAATTATTCCAATCCCTAATTTCTCTATCATTTGTTTACACCAACCAAAACTTATATTACCGGGCGAGTAGGCCGTGCGGTTAGAGGCATGCGGCTGTGAGCTTGCATGAGGCAGCCCTGAAGATGGTTTTCCATGGTTTCCCATTTTCACACCAGGCAAATGCTGTACCTTAATTAAGGCCACGGCCACTTCCTTCCAACTCCTAGGCCTTTCCTATCCTATCGTCGCCACAAGATCTATCTGTGTTGGAGCGACATAAAGCCACTAACAAAAAAAAAAAGCACCTTGCATTAATTTAGTTACCAAATGTTTAACTCACTAGTCATATCCAATGCCTTCATTCTAATAATTTTGCAATTCGTTGGGTAGCCCTAGTTTCATTTATCCTGCATGAATCCAGCAAGAATCATATCAATTTGGTTTCCATACATTTTCCTATTAATGATCCTCTATAACAGTGTTGGTGTATGGCCGCTGGAGAGACCTGGTGCAATCTTTTGAGTTGATACCCTGTACTATGGTCATCTGATAAGAAGTCATGTAGATGCGGGATAACGGGTGTAAGGAGTAAACATGGCTGCTGCGCATGCGCCAATTTCAAGTCTCAAGGCCTGACAATAAACTGTTCCGTCTGCAGTAATAATGGCGTGTGGCCTCCAGAGAGGCCT
Organism: Anabrus simplex; assembly: GCF_040414725.1. NCBI lineage: Eukaryota > Metazoa > Arthropoda > Insecta > Orthoptera > Tettigoniidae > Anabrus > Anabrus simplex. The sequence continues at coordinate 1,219,409,106 of NC_090265.1, read as the reverse complement.
GGTGCAGGTCCTTCAATTTGACGCCGTATAGGCGACCTGCACATCTATGAGGATGGGGCCCTACCTATGATGAATTCTAATGTTTAAGATGGCACACACACCCAGCCCCCGAGCCATTGGAATTAACCAATTAAGGTTAAAATCCCCAACCCGGCCGGGAATCGAACCCGGGACCCTCTGGACCAAAGGCCAGCGTGCTAACCATTTAGGCGTGGAGCCGGACCCGTCTGCAGTGATTCTTGTGAACTAAGGTGCTGTTGTGAAGTTTCAAAGTGGTAGTGCAATTGTGCTTTAGTTAAACATTTCCTGTAAGTACTGAATAATGAATAGTTTAATCATAAGCATACATCTGTTTCAGAGAGCTTGCAAAGTCTATCACTGTAATCTATCACTGCTAATGTTTGTAGCTTAGTGTAATATGCGTTACTTGTGCCATACCTACATGCTGTCGTGACTTCTTGTCAGATGCAGACAGTAGGTGACTTGTGTATCTGTGAGGATGGGGCCCTACCTAAGATGATTTCTAAAATGAAGAAGGCACAAATACCCAGCCACTGAGGCAAAGGAATTTAACAATGAAAGTTAAAATCCCCGCCCAGCTGGGAATCGAACCCAGGATCCCCTGAACCCATACCCATGCCAACCATTTAGCCATGGAACCGGACTTTGATCCTCTGAATACTTCTCGTTATGTGCCAACATTCTTAAACTATTCTTCATCTCTCTGCCAATGTCATACTGTAGTAACTATAAAGACGCACACAGGAGATGCTGTCAATTGTGTACACAATTTTATTTACAATTACCCCCCCCCCCCCCCCCACACACACACACAAATGAACTGCTATCTTGAACAAAACATGGCTATGAAGAAGACCTCAACTCCACTCCCAAGACTGTCTCTTTATATACTTTGCCTGGCCAGGCTTCTAGAGAAGTATGACGCAACATGACACAACATGTTTTCTTGAATTTTCTCGAGTCTCCAATAACCTATTTACAAACGAATAGAATCTTCTATACAATTCTAGTGACAAAGATGCGTTGTTCTGGACTATTACCCTGTGTTGCACAACATTACATTGGATTTATACATCATATTTACAGGTAATAATAAATTATATACTATTAATTACGTGTTCTTACATTAAATAAACTCTTATTAATGTACATACAGCAAATGTATTGTGACATAACCTCACATGTTTTGTTACACAAGACAGATCATACAACACACAATTAATAAATGATACGACCACGATTTATACCAAATAAAATCCGTACATAACTACATAAATAATAATAATAATAATAATAATAATAATAATATAATAATAATAATAATAATAATAATAATAATAATAATAATAATAATAATAATAATAATAATAATAGGCATAAACAACTTCATAGCCACAACTCACAAGTAGTAATAACAACACCTACTAACCAAGCTCAATATTTTCACTATTTACCCATGGGTTTAGAGAATTGTTTCCAAGTTATACTAGTCCATTACACTTGAATCAATACGCTGTATTCAGAAACACTAAACTTTTTCACAGCCTGTACATTATTGTGGTTTGTCTTGCAAGTTTATACCATAACTGCTCTCTCCTTTATTTAACTGAAGTGGCAAATCATAAGCATGCATCCTGCCATAGCTGGAATAGTGACCAAAACTGAATGCATTAACACGACGACACCAACTTTGATTTAAAGATAAAAATTTCATAATGTTCCATATTGAAATGTATCACAATGGTCCCCTGAATGCTTTCTTTACGCGTCAATATTCTTAAACTATTCTACATCTTTCTATTAAAATCATATGCTACACTCAGAAATACAAAAACTTTTTTCACAGCGTGTACCTTTTTAGAATGTTTTGCCTCACTTAAAACCCACAATTTAAAGTGTTTCTCATAATCTCTTTCTCTCTCTATCTCTCCTTTATTTAATTAAAGTGACAAATCCAGTCCTACCATAGCTGGAATAATGACCAAAATTGAATGCATTTAGACAATAATGCCAACCCCAGCAACAGTAAATCACAAGCAACAAAATTAAAAAAAACTGTCAAAACTCAAGAAAGTTCAGTTTAATCTATCACATTCTGTATGTTCATAGAATACATACCATAATATTAGGTAGTGTAGCATAACGTGGTTCATTCAGTCGCAAGTCGGCACTGACCACGGCAGGCATCTTGATTTTTATAGTTTCCAGTCCACCATCAATTTCTCTGGTTACTGTGAGGTTACCATCTCCCTTCTCTATCTATGAGGAAAAAAAAAAACCCCAACATGTTTAAGGTAAATTTTATATTTACACCAACTGGTTTATGTATTCCATTACAGTATATCAATAATATTTACCTTTGAAGCAAATGTTCCCTGTGGCCAATCTAGAATAGCAGCAGTCATCTGAGCTGTTTGGTTGGAATCATCATCAATGGCCTGAAATAACAGGACATGATGTAATTTAGTACACCAAAGAAAGTAAAGTTACATAGCAACATGAATGGTTGTGGCACCGCATATCAAATATTCTACTAATAATTTGCAACAGTACTGTAGTATGAGTTCTGTTAGAGTGCTAGGATTTCTGGTATGATTTCTCAGTATTAATATAGCTCCCTCTGTGGATCAATGGTAGAGTGTTGGCCTTCATATCCCAAGATTGCAGGTTTAAACCCAGCAGCAGCAGCAGTCAGATTTCAGAAGGGCAGAAAAAATCAATTCTACATTTCATGTCTTGCAATGTTGGCATGTGAAAGATATCTGGTGACACATTTGGAGATTATTCAACAAAATTAATTAAAACTCGGTCACAGATTGGAATCCTATTTATTCTGCCATCTGATAGACTAAAACAGAACATCAAAATTAACATAGGCAGTCTAGATGGTGCCAAATCAAAATACCTGGACTGGTAGCCGAGGCCATAAAATTATTATTGTTATTTTTTTAAAAATGTATTTTACACCCACATTGGAGCACTGAAATCAATCTATATACAGTCAAGTCTTATGAATATTGGTTACAAATTTGGATGATATTTCTTCTTTTGTTCCCAGAAATGTTTCATTCTCTCTGACCTGGCTGCCCGTTCTTAGTTATGTTGTACTGTTTGCATGCATAGGTCTTCAGTTTAAGTCTCACGTCGTTATATCTCTCAGGATCCTCTCTCTTCTCTGTTTTCAATTTGTTGAATTGTCAAGCCTAATTCATTTAAATCTTCTTGGACTTCTTTGAACCAGTGATTTTTAGTTTTACTATTCCAAAAGTAGTTGAATAAATGTTTGAGTATCCTAGTCTCTGGTAGTCGTGATATGTGACAGAAAAAAGCAACTCTTCTTTTCCGCATTGTATCTATTATAGACTGTCTCCTGGTATACAACTTCATTAGGTAGTAATCGCCATTGTCCATCTACTTGGTGTTTTTTGTTTAGAATTGTTCTAATGATTCGTCTATCTATTTTCTGTAATTTATCTGTAGTTGATTTTGTATTCAAATTGCATAAGGTTTCACTAGCATAGGTTGCTTCAGGCTTAATAACGGAGTTTTTAAATTTTGCATTTATTGAGACAGATTTCTTCTTGTAGGTTGGCCAAGTAATGTGTTCAGCTTGTTTTAATTTGGTAATTCTATTTTCAACTGATATTTTCTAAGTTTCAAGTTATAATCTATCAAAGATATTTAAATTTATTAACAACCTTAATTTGTTTGTTATTAGTCAGTGTGATAGGTGATGTTTCCACTTTGAACAATGGCACCATTTCTGTCTTTTCAAAGGAGATTTGTAACCCAATTTTTGCTGCTATTCGTTCTAATTCTTCAATTTGGAGTTTAGCCTCCTCCACACTACTTGCAAGTATTGCAAGGTCATCTGCAAATGCTAGAAAATTGAGTTTGATATTTTTGCCAATCTTGATGTTTGGCTGACATTTCTTAGACCATTTTCGTACAACTTTCTCCAATGCACAGTTAAACAGTATTGGTGAGAGACCATCCCCCTGTTGAAGTCCAGTCCGGATTTCAAATGATTCAGACAACTCTCCTCGGAATTTAACTTTTGCTCTAGTGTTTTTGAGGGTAACACCAAAGAGATTAATGAGTTTCTGGTGTAACCCAAATTCTTTAAAGGATTTTAAGTAATGACTCACGATGAATACTGTCATATGCTTTCTTGAAGTCAACAAAAGTGATAACTAGCTTTTTGTTTCTCATTCTTTGATGGTTCATAATCCACTTAAGACTAACGATTTGGTCAGGACAACTTCTTCCAGGTCGAAATCCCCCAGATACTCTCCAAGTTCTTGGTCAAGCTGTTCTTGAATTCTCGTGAGGATAATTCTAGACAGGATCTTATATGATATCAAGTAGAGAGATCCCTCGGCAATTATTTGGATCCAGTCTATCCCCCTTTTTGTGTACTGGATGAATTATAGCTGTATGACATTCTGCAGGCAGTTTTTCAGAGTTCCATATGTCTATGATGTGTTTGTGTAGGTTTTAAAGTGTTTGGTTATTTGCATTCTTCCACAGCTCTGCAACCACTTGATTTTCTCCTGCAGCTTTATAATTCCTGAGCCAGTTAATCGCTTGAAGTACCTTATGGAAGTCTGGTGGAATAACCTTGTCTAAGCGTGTTTTATTTTTTGGATCAGGTGAAAATTCTAGGTATTCTTTTGGGTCTTCAGCATTTAGTAATTCTTTGAAGTGATCAGCTAGAATTTTGGCATTCTCCTGATTATTGTGTGCTAGTTGTCCTTGTTTATTTCTCATCATGAGTGTAGGTAGAGTATACCCTGATTGATATTGTTTAAATGTCCTGTAATAGTCTCGTGTTTTATGTTGTTTGAATGATTCATCTATGATAGCTAGGCTTTCTTTTTTATGGTCTATCTTGATTCTTCTAAGTTCTTTGGTCGTTTGTCTTCTAGCAATAGTTAGTTCATCTCGAGATTGTGCAGTTTTCTTTTGTTGGTCACTTAGCCATGCTTTGTGTCTTTTCTGTATTGCCATATCACATTCCTCATTCCACCAGGCGTGTTTCTCCATTTCATAGGAGCAATTTCTTCGACAATATTTTTTAGTTTATCAATTATCGTTTCTAGTTTGTCGCTTAGAGGTGTTTTGGATCTCTCTGTATACACAGCATTATTTATTAAGTAGCAGGGGTCATATTTCCTCCTTCTAGTGAATTTAGATCGTTTGTGATGTTTTCTTGGGGTTAACTTGTTTTTCATCTTTGAAATATAATGATCAGAATCGATGTCCACCCCATGAAGGACTTTGACATTATAAATTTCTCTATGGTATTTTTTATCCACTGCTACGGGGTCTATCTGAAACTCACCCAGTTTAACATTAGGGCATTTCCAGGGCATTTCTCTTAAATCTTGTGGTTTTAAGAATAAGCCCACGGTTTGTGCAAAGCTCAATTAATCTTTGACCATTTCTATTTGTCAATTTGTGTGCTGGCCATTTACCTACTACTATGCGATATTTTCTCTCTTGTCCAATTTTTGCGTTGAAGTCTCCAAGCATAATTTTAACATGGTTGTCAGGGATATTTGAAATCAGTTTGTCAAACTCCTCCCAAAACATTTCAGTTTCCTCTTTATTTGTCCTGTTTTTTTCATTTGTTGGGGCATGGACATTAATCAGTGTATATATTTTGTTCTCTACTCTAATCGTTAAGGTTGCAGTTCTTGATGAGTTCGATGAGAAGTCCACCAATGAATCTAATATGCTAGTATAACCAGGAATCCCATTCCAAATTGGGAAACATTTTTTATTACTCTCTTTCCTGGAGGTCCTTTTGTAAAGATGATATCCCCCAGATTCAAATGGGTCCTGATCTGTGTTCCGAAGTTCTTGTAGGGCTGTGATTAGAATCCTGTGTTGATCCATGACATCATTTAAGTGTTTCAACTTCCCAACTTTCATTATTGAATTGATGTTTAATGTCGCAAAGAAAGATAATTTTCCTGGTTTACTGAATTTAAGTCTGTGTCTGTATCCGTGGTTCGTCTGTTGGGATTTCAGGCGCTCCGACTCACCATGATCTATGTGACACCCCACCATATCTGAATGGTGTCTTTGCTCGGGTCTAGAATGTTGGATGTCCAAGCCGGTGGATTCTTTTATTAGAAGACTCTCCGTGATAAGTTGATTGTCTGATCATTGATCAATGTTCTGACCGTGGTCAAGAGTTACAATCCCAGATGTGATCTGGGAAGGTGATTCATCCTAGTTGTTCAGGACTGGGAGTAGGCCATACCCCTCAAACGTTATGGTTTTCCCGCCAATACTCGGGTGGCTGATTGCAGTGGTTTCCCACTGGGTGGTGGGGTCGCCACATCCCTATGCCAAAATTATTATTTTAATAATGATAAAATAATATTTACTGGATGTTTCTCTTTTATTTCAGGCAATTTTTCTACATTCTTTAAAGCAAAAATAGTTTCTACATATCAGTTTAGCATGAACAATATGTATATAGGCTCAAGATTATCATGACCCTAGCTATGCATAAAGCAACAAGCTTTTTGAACAACTTAATAGCACACGAGTTTAAAAAAAAAAAAAGATATTCATTCTGAGGTGTTTTTTGACTTCTAGAGGACATTCCAAAAACAGAGCTATGTTTAAGAGAATTCAAAAAGTAAATAACAAAGCAGTAGGTATCTTTGATGGAGGACACAAAATCTAATAGCTGGATGTCCAGTGAACAAGGTTTTTCATCAACATAATGGACAAACACTACCAAAATGAACATCTGAATTGTGGCAGTAGGGAACATCCATGCCAGAGGATAAGTATTCCATTTTCATGAACGTAACAAGTCAGGAATACCCCCCTGCCCCCTTCGACATGTTCGGCTTGTATCACAGGGGCTGAACTTGTTCACAACAAGCATTGTGATTGAGATCAGTCATGACAGATTCCCTCCTAGAGCTTCAAAATGTTTAAAGAAATAATGGATGCAGAAGCATGAAAACATGCTGATTTCACAATTACTGACCATAAGAACAACATTACTGTTACTATTTTATTGCCGTTTGTTTAAATGTAATACCCACTGCTGAGGAAAAAGCAGACAGCATGAAATACCAGGTGGCCATGATCATTAAAGTTTTAAGTCCTTACAGTCTGACACTGTGGTAAGCAGATTCAATTCCAGTTTGTGGTATACAATTTCTTACCACTACACTGAGTGCCAAAAGCCTGGATTCAATTCCAAACTTCTCCACAGTGTTCACATGTAGTGATAGCATATGACTCTGCTAATGGTGATTTGTCTGTTGGATGGGGAAGTCTGGAGCAGACAGAAGTAGGCTATGTGTCGACACCAGGTTTCATCCTCACCCTACATCATCGTCATCATAATCATTATTTCACACCCAGACGCAAAGGCTGCCCATGGATGTCAGATATAAAGACCTTCAGCAGGCACTAAAAGTCATATGTTAAATATATAAATAATAACGATATATACACTATGTAGCTAAAAGTCTCTAGGCATCCCAATGAATGGGCTCTGGGTTACATCTGGTTATGCATTCGAGGGTACATAATTGCAGGCACGAAGTGTCAACATCATAGTCGTGTATTCTGTCAGAAAGAGTCACCATAGAGAATTGAGAGAGCCTGAAAGAGGCATGATTGGAAGGGTCCACAAGTTCAGGTATTACATCAGAGATATTTCATGGATGTTGTATGTGCCCAAGTCTAATGTCAGCAATGTTATTGTGAAGTGGAAACATCAGGAAAGCAATGAACTCAATCATCGCACTGGCATTCCTACAAAATTAACTGAGAGGAACCAATCGTAGGACATCCTCATCAACTTGCAAGGACAGAGGTCAGTGACGGAACGGTCCATCAAGAAGCGATAGGACTCAGTTTTCAGGGTCGTGCTACTACCTAGAAGCTACCGACCACACAAACAAATGTGCAATATCACTTAAGAGTGGAGCAAACAACACCGTCATTGGTCTGTGGGGCAGTGGAAGAAGATTGTATGGAGTGATAAATCTTGCTAAGTGCGGTGACACTCAAGATGGGTGTGTGTAGACCTGGTGGACGCCTGGTGCTGAACGGTATTTACCTAAGTGTGTTTCAGCAACAGTGAAATTCAGTGGAGATGGTAAGATGGTCAGGGCTGTTTCTGCTGGTTTGGGCTGGGACCATTAGTTCAGGTCGATGGCACTATGAATGCAGTGTTTATGAAAACATTTTAGACAACAGCATGTTTTCCACACTGTGACAAAAGTTTGGAATTGGACCTTTTCTGTATCGGCATGATAATGCTTCTGTCCACGAAGCAAGGACCATTGCATTGTGCTGAACTGCTCAAAGTCTGAACCCCATCAAACATATTTGGTATGAACTAGATGATGTTACTGGCTTTACATCCCACTAACTATTTTTATGGTTTTCAGAGATGCCAAGGTGCTGGAATTTAGTTCCATAGGAGTTCTTTTACATGCCAGTAAATCTAGAGACACAAGGCTGACGTATCTGAGCACTTTCAAATACCATCAGACTGAGCCAGGATCGAACCCACCAAGTTGGGGTCAGAAGGCCAGCGCCTCAACCATCTGAGCCATTGAGCCTGCCGGATGGATGAACCAGAGCAGGATGGTGTACCTATGACACGCGAACACGCCACGCAACATACTAATGTATTTTAATGTAATAAATAGATTGAAAATCTACCAACATATTTTAATATGTTTTAATAAAGAAGTTATGTCACAATTAATTCTATGGCCATATTTACAAATTCTATTAGGTTAAAACAAAAATATATCCTATTCTTACACTTATCTGTTTTTGAAATATAATTTTCAGTGATATTTGCAAAATAAAATCATATAACATTCAGTTGAATGGATATGTAAACTAATCTAATACCTAAGTCAAATGAGGGAGTTTCGAGATGATTTTAAAGGAAAATAACTAGTGGGAATTGACATGCTAGTCAGAAAAGATTTGCCATCCCTGAACTAGAGCATCAATTGTGTGCCAGAGAAATTCACCCAACAACTGGCAATGACTATTCACCATGCTTCAGGAAGGATGGAAACAAATTCCACCTTCAGTGTATCAGAACTTAGTTGAAAGCTTTCTGCAAATATTAAATGTTGCAATAGGCGCAAAAGGAGATCCTACATGCTACAGTTATAAGGCTGGCATCTTTGGAATGAACAGCAAGGGGTGACCAGACAATTTTGGCCACATTATATAAGAACAACTTGACAAAGCAGTAAGATTTGAGCTAAATGTAGTCCTGGCCAAGAACACTGATCTGGAAATGAACTCTAAACAAAAGACAGCCAGGAAATACAATAAAGCGCAATGTAAGTGTTACAGTAGAACACCATTAATTTGACCTACAATAATTTGACTCTCCATATAATCCAACCATGACGCACGTCCAGAACTGTACTGTACAAATGTACATTGTAGGCATGTCTGTAACTGAAATGTTACATACAATATATTGTTGAGTCAGTTTAGTGGAGATACTTTACCAACCAGTGCACTCTGATGATTTACTTATTGTCTATCATTAAAGCATTGTTTCTTGAAGAGGCGATCAATATTTGTATATTACAGTAAAATAATAATAATAATAATAATAATAATAATAATAATAATAATAATAATCGTATGGTATCAGCTATCGTGTGCAGGCATTTTAATTCAACACCATCTGGCAGCCTGCTCATCAATTTTGATGTTCTGTTTTACTCTAGGTCTACTAGTTGGCAGAGTAAACTGAATCCTTCTTGGGTGCCTATGCAGAGTTGGGCTGAAGAAGGCCTATGTAGGCTACCTATTTTTTCATTATGATTTTTTTTATTTAACAGATATTATTTGTGTTGACAAAGGTGACAATTTTTAATTTTTCATTTTTTCAAGGGATTTTTTAATATGACATGGAGTGTTGAATGGACTCCTTTCTGCCTTTCAAAAATCAGACTACCTCTGTCAGGTTTGAACTCATAATCTTGAGATTCAAAGACCAACATTCTATCACTAATCCACAGAGGGAGTAAAAATTTGCTTTCAGTTTGCATACTCGTCACATTACAGCAACCAGAAAGAGTAAATATGTTACGTTGACTTTAGAAGAAATGTTAAAAGTGTTCAAAAGATTAAACAAAAATGAGTCCCTAAAAAAAAAAAAAAAAAAAAAAAAGAGAGAAGTTGGTGTGGACATATTATGACTGAAGCTTGGGGGAGGAATACGGAGTGGTTTTTGCAGAAAAGATGAAAGGGAACTCCATTGTCCAGCCCCATTATCAAAAAAAAGTGCTAACTTTAAAGAAAAATTGGAAGGAGAAAATTTATAATTTTACTGTGAGTAAAGGTTGGAAGAAACGCCATGGGTTTCAAAACATAATTTCAGGCAATAAGTAAACAACTGATGATGTAGCTTCAAGAGCATTTGTTTCACAATTTGAAAAAATTGTTAAGGAATATGACAACATCTGACCAAGAGTATAACATTCATGAATCAGGCCTGAACTATAAGATGCTTCCACAAAGAACTCTGGCTGGACAAAACAACACTGTGAAAGGGACAAAATTTGCAAAGGAGAGAGTGACTTTTTCTACTTACAGCAATGCTAACAGTGGTCATAAATTACCATACTTCATAATCAGAAAATCGAAAACACCAATGGCGGTGATCTTTTTGTTTTAAGAGGAACCAAGGGAATTCAAGAATATTAATTTTTCATCTCCATCAGTACATAAGTGCCACTAAAAATCAGCTTGGATGGACAGCAGCCATTTAAAATCATGGTTATTTGAGTAGTTTGTGCCTGCAGTTCAACATCTGAAGGCAAAAAAATCCTCTGTGTACGTGTCCTTTTGGTTCTGGACAATGCGCCATTACATCCATCTGAACCGGGACTAAAAAAGGGGGGAAATAAAAGCGTATTTCTTCTACCTAACATCACTTCTCTCATCCAACCCATGAATCAAGAGGTAATTAAATGGCTAAAGAGGAAATATCACTGGAAATATGTTGCATCAACTTTACAGAAGGCAGCAACCTGTTAAGAGGCAATGAAATATTTTAATACAGACATCAAAAAAAGTTTTGCATCACCTTAGTGCTAAGAGGTCCTGAACCCTTACATAGAAATGGAATAGAGATATACAAAAACAACATTTCAGCTCTCTTTATTGCTCATGAAAATCACACATTGCAATTTGTACAATCATACAGCTAGTTTTTCTGAAGTTGTGGTCCAGATTGCAGCATACACCAGTACATCTAATACCCAGTAGCACGTCCTCTTGCACTGATGTATGCCTGTATTCAACGTGACATACTATCCACTAGTTCATCAAGGCACTGTTCACCCAAACTGTCCCACTCCTCAACGGTGATTTGGAGTAGATCTCTCAGATTGGTTGGTGGGTCATCTTGCCCAAAAACAGCCCTTTTCAATGTATCCCACGCATGTTCGATAGGGTTCATGTCCGGAGAACATGCTGGCCACTCTAGTCAAGCGATGTTATCATGAAGGAACTCGTTCACAAGATGTGCACGATGAGGTCAAGAATTGTCGTCCATGAAGATGAATGCCTCTCCGAAATACTGCCGATGTGGTGGCACTATAGGTCTGAGGATGTCATATCTCTATCATATATCCATTTCGGCACCTTCCATGACCACCAGTGACGTATGTTGGCCCTACATGATGCCACCCGAAAAGCAAAGGAACTACCACCTTGCTGCACTCGCTGGACAGTGTGTCTAAGACGTTCAGCCTGACCAGACTGCCTCCAAACACGTCTCCGACGATTGTCTTGTCGAAGGCATATGGGACACTCATCTGTGAAGAGAACGTGATGCCAATTCTGACAGGTCCATTCAGCATGTTGTTGGGCCCACGTGTACCGCGTTGCATGGTGTCTAGGTTGCAAAGGTGGACCTCACCATGGACGTCTGGAGTGAAGGTGCACAACATGCAGCCTATTGGGTACAGTTTAAAGTAAAACACGACATCCTGTGGCTGCACGAAACTCAATATTCAGCACGGCAGAGTTTCTTTCACGGTTCCTCTGAGCTGAAATCCGTAAATAGCGGTCATCTATTGCAATCGTGGCCCTTGGGTGTTCTGAGTGAGGCATGTCATCGACAGTTCCTGTATCTATGTACCTCCTCCATGTCCAAACATCGCTTTCGTTCACTCAGAGACGTCTGGACACTTCCCTTGATGAGAGCCCCTTCTGACACAACGTAATGATGCAGATACGATCTAACTGCGGTACTGACCTTCTACGCATTGGCAGAACTACAGATAACACGAATAGTGTACCTCCTTCCTGGTGGAATGACTGGAACTGATCGGCTGTCGTACACACTCCGTCTAATGGGGCCTGCTCATGCATGGTTGTTTACATCTTTGGACATCTAGGAACAATCATAGGGACTGTGACAAAAAGTACATTAATTTAGAAGATTTAGAAGAAAACAACAACTTGATGCAATATAAACATTCAGTGTCAATGCCGAGGCTTGGGAAGAAATGAAAGCATCAAGACTTGATAAATTCCAGCATGAACTTCGGCCTAAAATGGAGGTTGAAATTGATCAAAATGACTTTCAAAATGAAGATGCACAGGCAATCTAAAGCTGATGTTTAAGCCAACAATGTTGATGAGTGGCTTTCTAAAACTGATGTTGACTGCACAATAGATGAAGAACTAGACGATAATCAGATCATCGTAACTGTTGTCTAGAGTGCAAATGATACTGTAAAAGAAGACAATCATGATGAAAACTACCAATATCTTGGTTGAGTATCCCATGGAGACATCATTTAGGCATAGCTCTTCTGTACATTGAACAGAATCAGTGTTCCATCTGTATGGCCATTTTGTGGATAAGGAAATGGAGAGAGATAGCTACAAAATCTTGAATGTCATCTGCCAAATTAGCATTACCGACTTTTCAAATTCTTAAGTGTTAAAGTTATGCCTATTTATTATTGTATTGTATGTATATGGGCCCGGGAGATGACCTGGGGGAGCCTCTGCAAACACCTCTGGCAAAAAAATGGGGGTGATATGCGATTATAAGAACTCAGCAAGAGAGTTCTCTTAGCCTCTGTCACCTCAATTCTCCAACTTCCTACCTACATGTGGTGCCCCTGTTAAGCCGAGCAACTCAGTGGAAGGTTGGGTATCCAACCTCAGCGGGAAACTGAGTCGGTGAGCAGACAGGTTTTGGAGGTCAGTGGAAGGCAATGGGAAACAACCACTGAAATCGTCCCAAGAAGTTCATGGCAATGGACAACTGTATAAAAGACTCTGGAGGTAAAACTTCTCCTTAATCGGATCTCCGGGAGGGAAATACATCGAGGTTTCCTAATAGAGATGATGGAAGGATGAGTAAAAGCCCTAGAAAAGTAAACAGATTTTGAGGATAGGTACATGGAATGTACTAACTTCATTATAGCAAGGGAAATTGGAAAATGCTAAACAAGAAATGGCTAAAAACAAACTTGACATACTAGGCATGGGTGAAGTGAGATGGGGAGGTAGTGGAGAACTGGATAGTTGAAGATATACACTATATTACTCAGGTGCTGAGCATAGTGGACAACATGGAGTAGGAATACTAAGAAAGATATAAAGCCAAAAGTGTTGAAGATAGAATATGTAAATGAGAGAATAATTATGCTAAGACTGAAAGGCGGTCAGAAAGATTTAGTAATAATTCAAGTTTATATGCCAACCAGTCAACACCCAGAAGAGGAGGTAGAGGAATGTTATGACCAAATAGAAGAGATTAGTGGGAGAGAAATTAAGAATGCATGTGTGGTGATAATGGGAGATTGGAATGCCGTTTTTGGAGAAGGACGTGAAGACAAAATAGTTGGGAAATATGGGCTTGGAGTTAGAAATGGCAGAGGCCAGATGTTAGTTGACTTCTATAAAAGAAACAACATTGTTATTGGCAATACATTGTTTGAAAACAGTAAAAGGCGGAGGTATACTTGGACATCCAGTATTAATGATGAAAGGACCAAATAGACTATATTATGATACAACAAAGAATGGCTTAAAAAAATGCAAAATGTTATCCAGGAGCAGACATATGTTCTGATCACAACCTAGTTGTTGCAGAACTGTGCATAAATTAAAAGAGAGTTAGGCTAAGTAAGAGCAATGACGTGATATGCCTTGGAAATTTGAAAGAAAACAAAAATGTTTTAGTTAGAAGAGTGGCTTGTTGAAAGATTACAAACTGAGAATGAGGCTAACTGTGTTAATGAAAAATGGGAAAGATTTAGAAACAATCTTAAAGAGACAGCAAAAGAAGTTCTGTGAACAAAACAGAGGAGGAAAATAACAAAGGAATGGGTAACTGAAGAAACGTTGGACAAAATGGAAGAAAGAGAAAATGGAAAAACAAACACTCAAGAAGGAAGAAAGATGTATAGAAAAATTAAATAATGAATTAAGAAGGTAGACTGAACATGCTAAAGAAAAGTGAATTAGAGAAACCTGCAGCAAAATAGAACTGTTGGAAAGTGAAGGCAAATATGACATGATGTACAAAGAAGCTATAAAATTAAAATTCAAGGATAAAAGGGATGGAAGTGGAATGACTGAGATTAAAACATTGGATGGACAGTTAGTAAGTGAGCCTGAAAAAGTTAAGAAACGATGGAAAGAGTATATAGAATGGTTATATGATTGGAACAGCAGACCAGACGAGAGTAGTATAAATGTAGAGAAGGAAAATGAAATAAATGAAGATCAGATTGGGTTCAGTATATTAGAAGAGGAAATACAGGCAACTATTAGGGAATTGAATAATGGTAAAGCAGTTGGTGTAGATGAAATACCAGCTGAACTACTCAAAGTACTGCAGGGGAAAGGAAAAGATATATTTGTAAAACTTTGTCAAGAAATATACTTAAAAGGGAAATGGCCAAAAGATTTTCTGGAAAGTATAATACCAATAGAAAAAAGGAAAAATAGTAAGAAATGCGAAGAACATAGGACACTAAGTTTAATTTCTCATGCAGCTAAAATACTATTAAGAGCAATAAACAGAAGGATTTACAGACGAATGGAGAATTCTATTTGTGAAGAAGAATATGGATTTAAGCACGGAGGAGGCACAAGGGATGCCATTGGTTTACTGAAAGTCATAGGAGAAAGGTATATAGAGAAGAATAGAAAAGTATACACAGTCTTTGTAGACTTAGAGAAGGCATTTGACTAAGTGAGGTGGGATAAGCTCTTAGAGATACTTTAAAAACATGGAGTGGAATGGAGAGAGAGAAGACTGATCAAGGAATTATATTACAACCAAACAGCAAGAGTGAGAATAAGAGGAGAATTAACAGAAGAAATCAGACTGGGAAAACGTGTTAGATAGGGTTGCTGCTTATCACCAACTTTGTTTAATATTTACTTGGAGGAAATATCTGTGAATGCTTGGATGGTAAAAGAGGTGTCAACGTTGGAGGTAAAAGAATTGAATGTATAAGATTTGCTGATGATATGGCAGTAATAGCTAAAAATGTGAAGGACCTCCACAAAATGCTGAGAGAATTAAACAAAAAGTGTGAAGAGTATGGAATGAGCATAAACAAAAAGAAAACCAAATTCATGATACTTGGAGGTAAAGGTGAAAAAGCGACAATTGAGATAGGGGGATAAATTATTGAACAGGTGAATAAGTTTAAGTATCTTGGAAGTACTGTGACTGAAGACCTTCGCTCTATAACAGACATAAAAGCTCGAATTGATTTAGCCAAGAAAGCTTCAACAAGAAGAAAAAACTGTTTTGTGGCCCGCTAGAGAAAGATCTGAGGAAGAGACTTGTAAGGTGTTACGTATGGAGTATAGCTCTATATGGCGCTGAAACATGGACATTAAGGAAGGAAAAACAGAGAAGAATAGAGGAATTTGAGATGTGGATTTGGCAAAGAATTGAAGGAGTAAAGTGGGAAGATAAAATATCAAATGAGGAAGTTCTGAAGAGAGTGGGCGAAGTGAGGAGCATGCTGACCGTAATCCAAAATAGGAAGAAAAATTGGATAGGGCATAATCTAAGACAACAATTTACTACGAGTAGCAATTGAAGGGATGATAAGAGAAAAACGAGGAAGGGGACGATACCAGTTATTAGACAGCATTAGAAAAAGAAAGGAAGATTATGCGGAAATGAAGAAAAGGACACAAGATCGAGAGATATGGAGGTCACAGCCATGACTGGATCTGCCAGATGGCAGAACAACCGATGATGATGATGATGATGATGATGATGATGATGATGATATATGTATATGTTGGACTTTATTAGTTTGTACAGTTAATGCTAGTGCTCCTTGGGTAATCTGATCTGTTTTTGCTTACCGACCATGCCCTCAGTCCCAAAGGAGATAGATTAACTAGAAGTTTACTTTCCATTGACTAACAGTCACCAAAATCTACACAGTTAATATGGGTAACAAATATGGAAATGATTTGATCATTTTTACAACTCCTATTACAACATCCACATACACTTGAGTGGCCAAAAGTCATGGGAAGACACTGAATGTGATGTTAATTACGAGCTGCTCTTCCATGAGTCCCAAAAATGGCAGCAATACAGCGAGGCATCGACTCTACAAGGTGTTGGAATTGTTCTGGAGGGATCTGGACCCACACATCTTGCACTGCTACCCATAATTGGTCTCGTGTAGTTGGTGCAGGGTTCATGGAGCGTACACCCGCATCAACAACATCCTATATAAATGCTCTATTGGATTAAGATTGGGGGATCTGGAGGGCCAATCCATGGTCGTAACTTCACTGGAGCGCTCCTCCAACCATCTGGGTGCCATCACAGAGCAGTGACATAGCGCATGTCCTGCTGAAAATGGTATCTCCATTAGGGTATTCTAGGGCCAGAAAGGGATGCAGATAGTTTGAAAGAATATCCACATAACATGCACCTGTCAGTGCTCCCTGCAGCCAGACAATGGGACCTAACTGCAACCATGAGAACATCCCCCCAGACCAGAACTGAGTCACCTCCCGCCTGGACACAACCTTGTTGACACTCAAGATCCATAGCTTCATGGGGCATACTGGAACCGGGATTCATCGGACCATACCACATGCCGCCACTGTTCCACGGTCCATTGCCGATGTTCACGGACCCATGCACGTCATGGAGCTCTGTGTCAAGGTGTCCTGCAAAGGGACACGAGTTGGCCGTTGGCTGGTGAAGCCTATGCGGTGCAGTTGCCTCCTTACAGTCCTGGTAGAAATGGGTTCCTGACTCCCAACATTCAACTGGGCTGTGATCTGACTCACAGTAGCCCGTCAAGCACCCAGTATGGTTCTGCGGCGGTGACGTCATGCCGTTCGTTAAACATCTATGGTCTTCCCGTGTGGAAGTTTACACAGGTGGTATCAATCTCTCTGTGACACTGAAGATCCACCCTTGATACTGTTGACCTCGGAAACCCGAATTCGCGTGTAATCTCCACAATGCCGTACGCCGATGATCATCCTATGTTCAAAGTCAGTTAACTGGCGACGTGTTGCCATCTTCACGACACTGGTGCCTGCGACAGACTGCTCAACTATGCTGCAGCTAGCTGCAATACTCAGGGCTCATACACGGCACATTTTCTAATGGAACACCCCTTCCCGTGACTTTTGACCACTCAGTGCATATCCAGATGAGTGTACTCAGTTCCCAAAAGTTGTGTTTGACATTTCAAAGTGAAGACCTCACTTCACTTGATAATGAACCGAACTCCAATCAACTGAAAATAAAGTTCACCAAACTGAAAATATGATTTTTGAATTATAATCTTAAATTGTAATCCACTCATGTCATAAGTTTTCTAATTTATGCTGTCTGTTCTGTCCTCAGCATTTGGTATTACATTTAAACAAATGACAGAGGTGACAGGTCAACTATAGATCTTTTCTTCAGTGTCAAAATACTGATGGCAACACACTGAGAGAAAGGCAAGAACTTGTTCATGGTATTGTGCCCGAAGGACTGGTAAGCAAAGTCTAGATATTTTACAGGGAGTGTACCAACTGTGTACAAGTATGAGGCGGGCACTCATATTTTATAACCAAGAGTGGCATCCAAAAGGGCACTGCATTGTCACTACTACTGTTTATCACAGTTATGGATGACATGATGAGCGTTAAGGAAACACTGGGTGAACTCAACACAGATGCCAACAGGGTTTGGGGAGAAACAGAAAAGATGGACTGACAAAACTCAACACATGAAAGGTCAAGTTGAACTCTTGAAATGACAAGACTAAGACTGTGGTGATGGTGAACAGAGATGGCTGACCAGCAAGCAATGAACTGGCAGACCACAGTTAATTAATTAGGTGGGAGAGAGGGAGAAGGAGGATTGATAAAGAGGTTGAATTCTTTTATGGTGATACTTCTTTCTAAAAAACTGAAGATGTTACAGACATGGAAATAGGTATTCGGAATGTCCTTTAAAAATAAAGAAACTTGTATATTTTTGTTTTCGACTTGAGAGAGGACTGTTTATCACATATACATATACCAGACGAGAGCAGTAGCCTGGTTATCTTAGCCCCAAAAGGCAATACCACAAACATAGTTTACAAAGACATTCTGGGATAAATGTAATTCTTCAGTGAGGTTTTATATTTCAGCGATTTTCAGATAATGTCTTAGTTCAGTACCAAGGACGGTTACTTTTATCAAATCATGAAAACTACGCGAGCGATTCAAAAGTTTTTATCACTTCAATGGGAATGTTGTAGAAGTCCTCCCATTCTGTGTGTATACTAATGCTGTCACAGTTAACTCCTCCAAAAATTCCTGCATTTTTGTACCAAAGTTACACACAAACACTAACACCAGTGTTGTCCGTACTGTCACAGGACTAATCTACCACAAATGCATAATATGGCATGTCTTTAAGAGCATCTCTCAGTTTGTTTTCATTGTTTTGGGCAAATGCATGAGTATTTCTTATGTTGAACAATCTGACACTACCAGACATTTAAGAGTATCGATAACATCCATTTCTTTTTCAAATAATGTCTCTGCAACATCAATCATACAGCCATTAACTATGTGTCATTAAAAGGCTTTATATGTTTTCCCAGAATCTATGAAATGTATACAGATGCTTCACTGCACTTTTCTTGTTCTGTCATAGATCGATTCGTAACCTCTGTAGCTATAGAACAGTTGGAAAGGAAGGTATCTATTTTAGTTTTCCTACGGATGCTACCAAAAGGGCATTGTTCTGCTTACAATTTGTATTTGGCTTCATAATGGCTTTTTATAACATCTGATTATTTCAATGGTTCGGTTACAAATTAGACATCAGTAGAGATCCATGGCAACCTGGAAGTGTAAA
Organism: Anabrus simplex; assembly: GCF_040414725.1. Lineage (NCBI taxonomy): Eukaryota > Metazoa > Arthropoda > Insecta > Orthoptera > Tettigoniidae > Anabrus > Anabrus simplex. The sequence goes on along the minus strand of NC_090265.1, from coordinate 1,219,389,677 downwards.
GTGATATGAATCCGTCCATTCTGATAAAAACTGTGTTTTCTTTAATCCATACTTTACACAAACCACTAACTACATTCCCACAAACAACTCAGAACCACTTCTTCTTCTTCTTTCTTCTTTTCCTGCCGCTTTTCCCACACCTGTGGGGTCGCGGGTGCGAACTACGTCGCACATGTGGATTTGGCCCTGTTTTTACGGCCGGATGCCCTTCCTGACGCCAACCCTCTATGGAGGGATGTAAGCACTATTGCGTGTTTCTGTGGTGGTTGGTAGTGTAGTATGTTGTGTGAATATGATGAGGAGAGTGTTGGGACGGACATATACACCCAGTCCCCGAGCCAGAAGAATTAATCAGAAGCGATTAAAATCCCCGACCCGGCCGGGAATCGAACCCGGGACCCTCTGAACCGAAGGCCAGTACGCTGACCATTCAGCCAACTCAGAACCACTTACCTTATCAAAATAAAAGATGCAAATTGAAAACAAATTAAGGTTGATATGCAGTACTGCCAACTCAGCTGATCTTCCACTAATACTACTATCTTGGCCGACTTCTAAGGAGAGTGCAGCACATCACATCAAGTTGGGAGCTCTGGTGGTATATTTTAACTTGTTTAGGCTACGGCCACACTTGCGTGTTTTCCCGCAGCGGGACTGCGTGTTTTTCACGCAGCTGGACGACCTGCGAGGGGGGTGGCCACACTTGCGGTTTGTTCACGCTGGATTTTTGCGTGTTTTTCACCAACTTGACGACAACACGTGGCCACACTTGCGTGTTTGTACGGCGTGATTATATTAGTGTGTTGTATATTGTGATGCCGGCCCCGTGGTGTAGGAGTAGCGTGCCTGCCTCTTACCTGGAGGCCCCGGGTTCGATTCCCGGCCAAGCTCCCCTGTGGGTGGGGGCGGTAGAATAACACCCACGGTATCCCCTGCCTGTCGTAAGAGGTGACTAAAAGGGGACCCAGAGGGTTTGAACTCCGGAGCGTGGGTTGGCGACCACGGGGCCCTTAGCTGAGTCCTGGCATTGCTTCCACTAACTTGTGCCAGGCTCCTGACTTTCATCTATCCTATTCGACCTCTCTTCGTCAACTCTTGTTCTTTTTCGGCCCCGACGCTATTAGGTTTGCGAGGGCTAGGGAGTCTTTCATTTTCACGTCTTTCGTGGCCCTTGTCTTCCTTTGGCCGATATCTTCATTTTTCGAAGTGTTGGATCCCTTCCATTTTTCCCTCTGATTAGTGTTATATGGAGGATGGTTGCCTAGTTGTACTTCCTCTTAAAACAATAATCATCACCACCACAATCCCGGCCAGGTCAGGGATTTTTACCAGGACCTGAGGGCTGGTTCGAGGTCTAGTCAGCCTACGTGATTAGAATTGAGGAGCTATCTGACGGTGAGATAGAGGCCCCGGTCTAGAAAGCGCAGAATAACGGCCGAGAGGAGTCGTCGTACTGACCACACGACACCTCGTAATTTGCAGGCCTTCGGGCTGAGCAGCGGTCGCTTGGTAGGCCAAGGCACTTCAAGGGCTCTAGTGCAATGGAGTTTGGTTTTGGTTGTATATTGTGAGTAGCAAAACATCGCCATTGCTCTTCATATAGAAGGCATTCGATTTTTAAATAATAATTCCGTTGTTGTGTTATGTGCTTGGTTGTTCTTCGCCGTCGTCAGCGTCAAAGAAAACATTGGATCCATCCTGTATTAAGTGACAGGTCATCAAATGGACAATTTGTGCTCCTACACTATAAACTAAAAGACAACCAAGATAATTTTTTTGAGTATTACAGATTGTCCGTGACCTTATTTGAACTGCTTTTCTGTATGTTGAAAAATGCTATCAGCGAAAGAAACACAAGGCTGCGGGAATGTATTCCTGAGGAAGAAAAACTCGCATTGACATTAAGGTGTCGTTAAGGCATGGGTACCTTTGTACCTCAAAAATTATCAGTTCACTGTCTAACATTCTCCTAAGTTTTCACGAACAAAACCGCAGCGTCTTCTTCCCGCAAGTGTGGCCAGGCACTGCTGAGCGGGAGAGCGTGAAACACGCAAAGAAAATGGACCCCGGCCCATTCTCGAGCGGGCGACCTTGAAGACGCGCCTTGTCTCTTGTCCCGCTGCGTCTTTTTCCCGCAAGTGTGGCCAGTCCCATTAAAGTCAGTGTTGTGCATTTTTAGCGTGTGTTTTCCCGCAGTCACGCTGCGGGAAAAAACGCAAGTGTGGCCGTACACTTACAGATGGCAGTGTAAAGTAAAATGTTGGATTTTCACTTCTTTTATTTACAAGTTGCTTTACCAACAATGGGGTACAAAATGGCTAGGAGTTGGAAGGAAGCGTCCATGGCCTTAATTAAGGTACAGCACCAGCAATTGCCTGGTCTGAAAATGGAAAACCATGGAAAACCATCTTCAAGGCTGCTGGCAGTGGGGTTCGTGCCCACTATCTCCCAAATGTAAGCTCACAGCTGCGAGCGCCTAACCACATGGCTAACTCGCTCGGGTGATTTTCACTTCTAATCACTATATTATTTAGCCTAAATCGGTGAAATAGTATAGTGAACAAAGCAACTACTAACTAAAATTTCAGGTTTTATATTGTTTGACTGGTCTGGAAGCCAGATTTGGACTCTGCCAATTGATGATCCCTGAACTAGAACCTGCTGTATGAATATGGTCAAGGCTGGCATTGCAGCTAGGGAAAGGACACTGGATGATGTTATGAAGAACAAGATATTTATGAACAAAGGAGAGTGGAAGAGGCTTACAAACCATACCTGGGAAAATGGAATTCTAAACCGATGATGGTGATGATGAGGACGATGGCAATAAAAGAATAGTAATGTTAATGGTTTTACATCCCACAAACTACTTTATATGGTCTTATGAGATGACATGACAATAAAACAAGCAAAAATTTGCCTTGCTAGGTGTGTACAGTTTCTCTTGCTATTGATCTAAGTAACTGCAACCAAAATAAGCATTTAGCACTCAATTTATAAAATGCAGAAGCAGTTTATATAAAAATACTACATCACAAAACAATAAAAGTTATTTTATGCTTACAGTTAAATGCTGTAATTTATTTATTGCTGCCAAGTTCATCACATTGAAGGAACAAGGTTTTGGATAAGAGGAAGGGAAGAGGTATCATTCTGATCCTCAGAAAAGTCTCTCTCTCCCCGTGATTTGTACATTATATCTGGAATAATGAACCAAATACTGCATTAAAACACAACCCTTAAAAACTAATGTAAATTAAATCTATACTTCCCACCGAGTAGGATATAGAAAACAACATTTTGTTGCCAACGATGGTCACATTACACCATGCTAAACCATACTTGCAGTAATTCTGTGCTTAAGAATTTCTATAAATATCCTATTAGTGTGTGAACTTCATCTATCCTGTAAGAAGGAGTTACAATTCCTAAACTAGAGTATTTTGCATATCCACAAGTGAATTCAGCCTAACAGAGATCTACAGAAATGACTGTATTAATGTGCAAGGTCTGTTATATAAAACTAGATATGAAGATAATGCAATGTGATAACACAAGATTAGCATTATCTACAAGCTTGAAAAACGAAAGGTTCTAAAAATGTGTGTTATCTTCAAGAATCACCGTTGAAGACAAAGTAGTTAATCAGCAAAAGCCAGAATTAATTCTGATGCAATTCCTGATTCTCAAATATTAGCATGAATGTTGAAAAAGTTGAAAGGAAACTAGGACATGGAACATCATTTTCTTCAATCTTCTCTTAAAATTACAAGCTAAAAATTATAAAAGTAACAGTCATGTAAAGTATGCCTAATTTTTAATAATACCTCCATCATCTACCTTTTTCTTCTTCTTTGCATTCAGTACTAAGATTGTCTGATGCCATGACGTTTCTCCAGATGACACGAATGTTGGCAGCACTCTTCATTGTTATACAGTGTGATTCAGTAGCCCCTTCCAATATCGTTTGCTGCAGCCCAAATAACATGCACATAGTTATAGGGGAGCTATTCCCCTGCAGGCGTACTGCATGGTACTGATGTTCAGTGAGCACATTTCGCACACAATTTTGAACCCTCGCAAAATGTTATATCATCCACTCGCAAAACAAGATGCCTTGAAATCATGTAACAACATCCTTCAACCATGTAACTATGTTAGTGTGTTGTGCCTCGTGACCGGCTGTAACAAAAAGGGCAATCAATGCATAAAACTAGGTAACAGTGTAGTAATTAATGTCTTAAACACCGAACAGGATGGCGTATGTACTCTGCTCTCGTCGTACTACCAGCATGTTTCCAGTAGTTTAGCGTAGCGGATGTGGTTAGGCGTTCGCCTATCAATCGACGGAATGTGCCAGCGGCGGTTCGAATCCTGCATCGTCCAAACATTTCTGCATCAGTAATGATGTTTGAATATGTAAACACAGGCCCACGTTTGCCACATTCAAACAGTAGAATGACACTGTTATTCATCTTGTGCCCTGCGCATACTCTGCTGGTTAGGGCCTGAATGTACTGTAATCTCTGCTGTCATTCAGCATGTTTTCCACAGAGGAATATGTTGACATGCTCCTCATTTATGGGGAAGCAAGACAAAACGTGTGCGTGGCACTACGTCTGTACCAGGAATGATATAGATGTTGATTCCCATAGGGAATAATACCATTTATATTGGTATTGCACCAGGAATGGTATACCGACAGGCGACACCCGGCAGCTATGACATTCCGCTGTGTTGAAAGACGCCTAAGGACAACAGGCATGATTTCAAGCCAGCCACCATTCCGCGATAGGCCTGTTACATCGGGTGAAACAGAAGAGGCCATTCTGGAGGCAGCTCGTAATAATCCACACATCAGTACAAGGGCGAATGCACGACAGGTGAATACCAGTCAGCCGTCTGTCTGGCGAATAGTGTATGAACATAAATTTCACCCATATCATCGAGCTACATCAAGAGCTCAATGGGTGGGATTTCGAAACTCGAATGGAACTCTGTCAGTCGCTATTAGGCAGGCTGGACAACGATGCAGCATTTGTATCGCATATCTTGTTCTTGGACGAATCGCATTTCCACAATAATGGGAATGTCAATCGCCACAACATGCACTGTTAGAGCCCGGACAATCCTCACTGGGTGCGACTTGTGGCCCATCAAGTACTATGGGGGGCAAATGTTTGGTGTGGAATCTTGGGGGATCGCCTGATTGGACCTTATTTCTTTGAGGGCCATTGGACGGGCCCACGCTACCTGCACTTTCTGCATCAGGAACTCCCACTGCTGCTAAAGGACGTGCCCTTGCACGATCGTTTGACGATGAAGTTGCAACACGTTGGAGCTCCACCACATTCCACATTGCCCATTTGTAATCATCTGAACGAGGAACTGCCAGGGAAATGGATAGGACGAGGAGGCCCTGTTTCTTGGCCCGCCAGATCACCAGATTTAATGCCGTTAGACTTCTTCTTGTGGGGACATTTGAAGAACATCGTTTACACTCAAGCATCAAAAAACCCCGACCAGCTCCGGCAACTCATCACGGACGCCTGCCGAGCAATTACACCTGGAATGCTTCAGCGCGCAAGACAATCTATTGGATACCAGGCCTGAATGTGCATAAACCAAAACAGTCACTTCGAGCATTTGCTGCGATAAAACATTGTCAGGGAAGTTGTGCTCCTATTATTTCTGGTCTGCTAACTAATCAGCCCATCTTAGGGCCATAAACACGTTCATTCACACACAATTTGCATGAAACCGGGTATTGAACTTACACTGCATGCGGTACGTATTCAACAAATATTTAAAAAGTCCGCAATCTTCGCCCTGGACTCGAACCTCCCACCTGATATGCAAGCCCGCTCCGCCACTCCTTTGCCAACCAACCAATGTAGCCCTCTGCTATAATTTTTATCAGCAGCAAGTGTTGTAGGATATGTCCCCACCATCACAGACATGTCTTTTTTAATTGTTTTGAGCAATGATTTCCTCTGCACAATTTGAAGACTTGGGAATTTGTTAATTTTTGCTGTCCATAAAATTTTAAACATTGTCTTTAGCATCACATTTCAAATGCCTCAAATCTGCTGGCACTGCTTTTATTTAACATGCAAGTTTCTCGGATGCATGTAAGTGGAACCCTGATTCTCTATTTTTAGGGGGACCAAGGAAGAAAAAAGTACAATAGAGGAAAACTGAAAATCCAGGAACGAATTAAAACCATCAATAATTTGACTAAACATCACAATAATTAAATACGTATAATTATAATCTAACAAGCACTCTTAAAACAAACCCAGCCCTACTGGGCCTTGTCCTACCAAGCGACCGCTGCTCAGTCCGATGGTCTGCAGATTACGACGCGATGCATAGTCAGTGTGACAAATTCTCTTGGCCGTTTTTCCTGGCTCTCTAGACCGGGATCGCCATCTCACCATTAGATAGCTCCTCAATTAACGTTAATCACATAGGATGAGTGGCCCTGGAACCAGTCCTCATACCCAGGTAAAAATGTCTGACATAGCCGGGAATCGAACCTGGGACCTACGAGTGAGGGGCAAGCAAGCTAGACCGTGCGGCCGGCGTTAAACATTAATTACGTGAGTTATAAATCTTGATACTTTACATTCAGTTTTACCGAGGAAACTTCATCAGTTTTCTGTGAAAACTTCTGTCATGTTAGCAACTTTGATCAGTCAAGCTCACAGAAATATCTAATAAATAATGCCAAGCCAAACAACAATCAATCGAAAGTAGTTTTTAATTCTCTAACCTAATAAAATAAAACACATTAAATACAAAAGCACACAACATGATGGCAAAATCTCTTCTTTTTTATCTTCCATTGTAATTTGGTCACCGTTATACTGTTTGTAGTATGTTTCTGGAAATCTTGTTCTGCATAAATTAGGCCTACATCCACTTTTAAAGGTTATGATGAACTCAGAATATGGTTTTGAATGTAAGTATCGATTCTCATAAGTTCCCCAATCCATTAAATATTCTATTCTGCCCATCACTAATCACAGCAAGTCTGTTTAATCGTGATATAGATATCAGCTGGAAAGCGTGCTCGCTGCACAAGCCAGTGCGAGAGGGAAATGATACAAACTTTTAAAATGACTGCTTTTTTTATAACGACATTTTAACATAAAAACGAAAATGTAAAAATCCTCGTCTTATATTAGGACCAAAACAGCAATGGCTTTATGTAAGGTGCAACATCTCTTATGGTCTCAAGAATATAATCGTACGAGACTTCTGAAACAACTAGTACAACACAATCTCGTCTCAAAAAATACCACAACAGGATGTAAATGGATCAGAGAAGTAGGAGAGGATCTGAAGGAAATAGGCCTTACAACAGAAGACACCAAAAATAAGATAAAATTGAATACAAAACTCAAGAATACAAACCTCCGCTTTACCCTTACACAAAACAAACCAACAACACGCACATTTTCAACTGAGGAAAGGGCACGAAGATCGGAGCGTCTGAAGAAGTACTGGGAGGACCGCAAAGCCCGAACAATCCCTTCAAAGAGACCTGAACGACGGACTGACTAAAGTGATCCTATGTGGTCATAAAAGAAGAAGAAGAAGAAGAAAATACTAAATTCGTCTTACGAAGGAGCAATTTCGATACCTGTCTGAAAGCCCAGTGATTGTATATAATGCCCTGTGGGAAGTGCCGAAAACCTGTTCCGCAATACAACAGAACAAAAAGTCAAAAATAGATATATAACCCTGGATATAATGCAGACGTTTTACAAATATGAACATTTGCTGAAACTCGTTCAGTCTTCAAGCAGAGCTGTCAAAATACGCTCTGCCTCCTTCCAATTGTTGTGGCCACTCTGCTTTATCATTACCGAGGATTCCCTAAATAATACCAGCTGAATGTGATGATACTAAAATGGTCCCTAATGCAAGTTCACTGCCAATTGCTTTAACAGTATAGTACTTGCTCTAATTATCTCAATGACGGGATGTTAACGTCAAGATCCATGGGTATGTTGTAGCTGTCCTTTTGTAAGATACTTTATCCTGAAAAATGCTTGATCGAGGATTTAGCATTGCTGGGACTGAAATTTCTGGATGGTTGGTCTGGGAAATCATTTTTGATGGTTATGAATTTCATGTTTTTGGTCTGTATTGAACTGAGAATAATATAATATATAAGTCACACCGACACAAATAGGTCTTACGGCGACTATAGGACAGGAAAGGGCTAGGAGTGGGAAGGAAGTGGCCGTGGCCTTAATTAAGGTACAGCCTCAGCATTTGCCTGGTGTGAAAACGGCAAACCACAGAAAACCATCTTCAGGGCTGCCGACAGTGAGGTTCGAACCCACTATCTCCCGAATACTGGATACTGAGTGCACTTAAGTGACTGCACCTATCGAGCTCGGTAGGGGCGGGTATTTTTACAACATGATTTAATTACGATGTTTGTAGGACTATATAATTAGAACAAATAATCCAGAAATACTTAGTTTCCGGGAATGGATAATTGAGGTTCCACTGTAATAATATAGTCAAGATGAATGCTCTTAATATCTTCAGACATTGCCAAAGTCTCAAGGTGGAAGTGCACAGTATGCTCCCTTTTTTATCATGGAAGCTCTTTTAGTTACAGCTACCCATCATCTGATTTCAGTTGAGAACCTAACATCTTCAGTGATTTTTTGGCTGAATATAAGATGATCACTGGACGACTGTGCTACAACCATACATTTAGTTTTTGAGAAATTGATTTTCATGCCATACCTTCTCTCTGTTGTTGCTAGTCGAGACATGAATTATTTCAATGTACATTTGCAGAAGTTTACACACTGCACTCCAAAAACAGTGTAACAGTTGATATTTTGGTAGAAAGCTTGGTTAAATTCTAAGTTGAATATGATTACCATACTTTTGCCAATATTTATTGATTGGCTAGTGTTCTATGAACATTACTGAAGGAGAAGCAACAATGAATAACAGAAGGCTTTTTGATGGAATACTGTAACCCATTTAAGCAATGGTGAGTGCTCCCACACATTTCTTATTCATTTTGCACCACTTATGAAAACCATTATTTCACCATTGTAGTCGCTCTGCAGACTGAGCCATATTTGAGCATTACCTCAGGGGTTTCTGAGCCATAAACAACTCATCAGTGAACTCAGTGGAAATCAGCAGCATTGGTGAATGATAGCCATAGAGCGGTTTTGCATACATCTCCACATGCATAAATCAGGCTGTGAAACATTTTAAAAACCATCATACCTATATCATAAAAAACCTGGTTCAGGCTGTTCTAAGTTCACATTTTTTTTCTTTACGTCGCACCGACACAGATAGGTCTTATGGCGACTATGGGACAGGAAAGGCCTAGCAGTGGGAAGGAAGCAGCTGTGACCTGAATTAAGGTACAGCCCCAGCATTTGCCTGGTGTGAAAATAGGAAACCATGGAAAACCATCTTCAGGGCTGCCGGCAGTGGGGTTTGAAAAAGTTTGAAAAAGTTCACTTCTGCCTTGCAAGATCGCATTTTGAGGCTACTAGTATTGAGGAACAGAGATCTTACAGCAGTTGAGGCTCAGAGTAGTCTGACAGGTCCATAATGTATCTGTGAGTGAGAAGACAGTCAGAGGGAGGCTCCATGAGGCAAATTTAGCCTCTAGATAACCAGCCAGAGGACCAGAAATTCTGCCATAACACTGGTGAACCTCCCATCTCTTTACGCATTGGATTGATAATCAGTGGGGACAAGTAATCTTTGGTGCCGAGTCTAGATTCAAACTATGATCACCTGACGGAAGAGTTAGGGTGTGGAGAAGGGCAGGAGAATGCTTTGCCCCCGTACCTTCACTGAGATTACACTGTCTGGGGGAAGTTTCGTGATGATGTGGGATGGCATAACTTATGATAACTGTACTGAACTTGTACTCGTTAAGAAGGGCTCCCTTACATCACACAGGTATGCTGAGGAGATTCTCATTAATCACAGAAACCTTCTGAATAATCTTTAGGATCCATAAAACGTCAATTAGCTTGGAATGTTTTTAAAAGGAACAACAAGTGGAAAAGCAATTCAAGTTTGGTAAAAGAAAATAAAATGTTGATTGATTTAAAATAGTTTTGCGAGCTAATAAAATATGAATCAATTCAAACTGGTTTTAAAATAAAATAAAATGTTGACCTCTATGTAACAGAAAATGAATATAAGATTTCAAAAAAGAAAAATTAAAACTCATAGTCGTGACCAGACACCTGTCTTAAGAGTGTATATAATTAAATTCCAAATTAGGCCAGTAGAGTCAATATAAACCCAAAAGGTTTGACACAAAAAAATTAGCCAAGGAAAATTTTTTTTTTTGCTAGGGGCTTTACGTCGCACCGACACAGATAGGTCTTATAGCGACGATGGGATAGGAAAGGCCTAGGAGTTGGAAGGAAGCGGCCGTGTCCTTAATTAAGGTACAGCCCCAGCATTTGCCTGGTGTGAAAATGGGAAACCACAGAAAACCATCTTCAGGGCTGCCGACAGTGGGATTCGAACCTACTATCTCCCGGATGCAAGCTCACAGCCGCGCGCCTCTACGCGCACGGCCAACTCGCCCGGTAAAAAAATTATTTTAAAGCACTTCTGGAAAAAAGAAACATTTGAAACATGGGAGCAACTTCAAAAAGATATAGTACAGACAGCAGAAGAAACCATACTCCTTAAGACAAAACTGAAACATGCCTGGTGGAATGATGACTGTGATGAATTAATCTTAAAAAGACAACTAGCTTCAACCACCTGGAATGCAAATAAAAATTATATAAATAGAAACAACCTCAAAGAAGCCCAAAAGCTTGCATCAAAAGGTCTCAAAAAGATCAAAATGCAACATATGAAAGACCAACTAACATCAATGGATTCAAACTTCAAACAGAACAACACAAGGGACTTTCACAAAATCTTCAAAACTAGCTTAAAAAAATACACTCCACCAAGTTTACTTTTTACAGACCCAAAAACTCAGAAAACGGCATGTAATAATGCTGAGAATTGCAGAATACTTTGAAGAACTATATAACTGCGATGCACCAAAAGAGAAGTTTAATTTTGATAGCACAATCCCAATACCATCGGACTCGAAGCCACCAACAACGGAAGAAATAAAAGAAATCATAAAAGAAAAGAAAAATAACAAAGCATCCGGAGAAGACAATATCATTGCTGAATTATGGAAATACTCTAGTGACAATATGACACTGTGTTTTACAGAAATCATCAAAGAAATTTGGGAAACAAACCATTTACTATCAGAATGGACATCTGCACTAGTACATCCACTACATAAAAAAGGGAAGAAAACAGATCGTAACAACTATAGGGGAATCTCCCTTCTGCTAGTAACCTACAAGATCCTGTCCAAGGCATTTTTAAAAGCAGAAGAAATACTCGACCCACAACTAGGAGAGTATCAAGCAGTATTTAGGAAGGCAAGGTCATGTGCCAAATAGATATTAATTTAAAGAACATAATACAAATGAGGAAAATCAGGGTAACTTGAAATATGTAGTTACTTTTGTGGATTTTAAGAAAGCCTACAATTCAATTGACATTACAAAGGAATTTGGACTCAATAATAAAACAACTGAAATAATTAAAGCAACATTAACAAACACAACATCCAAAGTAAAATTTAGGGACGAACTCTCATAACGTTTTAAAATAAAGTCAGGTGTAAGACAGGGAGATGGTTTGTCACCTCTGCTTTTCAACTGCGCTTTAGAGAAGATAGTTCGAGAATGGAGGAAAGCCATCAACACTAAAGGTGTTCAACTAGGAAGAAATCAAAATAAAATCACTGTAGATTGTCTAGCTTTTGCAGATAACATGGCGTTAATTACTGACCCACTGGATAATGCTCAAGAACAAATCAGAGAATTACAAAAACAAGCAGTTAAAATAGGATTACAAATATTATATGGAAAAACAAAGTTCATGACAAACATCAGTGATGCGCCACAAAATATGACAATTCATGACAACATAATATGTAAAACAAATTGCTTTAAATATTTAGGAGAGTGGATAACAAATGACACGAAAGAAAAAACTAGAGTGCACAAAATGGAATGGATGTTTCACATGACAAAAAATGTATATAAACAAAAAATCCTTATCCTGTAACACAAAATTGAGACACTACCAAACAGTAGTCAGACCTGAAAATGTATATGCGGCAGAAACACTTAAACTAACAAGAACTGTAGATCTCAAAAAACTAGAGAAGGTTGAAAAAAGAATTTTGAGAAGAATCCTGGGAGCTAAACGAAATAATAATGCAGATTATAGATTATAACCAAACAGAGAGCTATATTTGAAAATTGAAAAACTAACTGACGTAATGAGGAAAAGAAGACTACTAATTTTTGGACACGTTTACAGAATACAGACTAACCAAGCACATCTTCAACCTTCTGAATAGTTACAAATCTAAACCCACATGGTTCATTGAAATTGAGAGAGACATGAAAAATGCTGGAATTAAAACAGATACAATAAAAAACAGAACACTTTTTAGATAAGTAGTTCAAAAGGCAGCGTTTCAGGAACAGAAGAAACTAACAACTAGAAGAAAGTGGACTGAAGAAGAGAAGGAATGACACTCTCGAAGGATGATGGAAATTTGGAAGCAAAGGAAATCGAACACAATGAAAAGTAACCACAGTTGATTCATCATACCCTCCAAATGGGTTATTCGAAAGAAGAAGAAGAAGACAAAATGTTGACAGATGAAACCTCCAAAATCTTTCCAGTTATTCAGAATAAAATGCAGTCCTTCTATGGTTATCATTTCCTTCATCACTTACCATAAACTGAGTCTCATGACACATTGGATTATGCAGCCCCTTATACCATGCTAAGTAGAACCCAATCCAATCAATACTGGTGCAAGTCCAATTAAAAACAGCACAGATCAACAACCACGGCTGTGTCCTTGAAAAGTCAAATGAATACTCTTACTCTAAAATAAAACCTAACATAAGATGATGTATATTAACAAAATAAAAATCTAACCCTAAGTAGTGGATCAAACACGCTGAGATGGAGCACTTCGTCATATCTGTTTCCTTGAGTTGCCAAAAGACAGATTGTCACGTGAGTCTCGTCCTTTGAGTCTGGACTTCCTGCCACATGTACAATCTGTCATGGATAGGATTAGCAATATTCTCAGAAGGCACTTTCAAGCCTAATATCATCATAAGCAATTGCTTGCGATCTGTTAACCCTTTCCGCTTGCATGTCGACAACAGGTCGACAGCTGCCGTTCAGCACTAACACTCATGTGTTGCGCTTTGCTTGACACACATCTCGGCGTCGCATAACTACTCTGAGGAGTACATTACAACTTCTATTTCTTATTTAATGAGTGCTGTTATCTTCCGGGCACTGTGAGAACGAAGTTCAGACAAATTCATTTTGAATGTGATTACAATATTACTCTGTTTCCTTGTTGATGTATATGCTTAATGGAAAGTGATCGCAAGAAAATGGCGGAGCCCGGCTTGATGGAGGGTGAAATACTGGCGACAATTTCAACTGAATTTATGGACAGTGACTATGAAAGTGATGAACTTTTTGGGGCAAGTGATGAAAGTGATGTTTCAGAAAGTGATCTAAGTGATAATAACGACAGCGGTACATGTGTTGATGGGAGAGGTAATCATGTGTTGCCGCGACGCAGACCTCGCCGGCGTGTACAAAATTCCAATACTGCTTGGAGATAGTGGACTACAGGTTATGTACGCATGCCTAAATTCCCTTTTAGGTCAATAAGAGGATTTGTAAGCAATGATAATAGACCTGTGGCAGAATTACAGTACTGGCAATTATTTTTTACAGACCAGCTACTAACCTCCATTACAATGAGAAGCAACCAGGACTTCAACCAGGACTGTGCTTCGAACAGTATCATACCCTCCAGAAATTCCGATGAAAATGTGGAGGAAAAAACCCTGTGTCTTTCTTATGTCTTTGTGTACAATATTTTTTGCATTTTGAACCTGTACAAAGTTGTTGTAAATATATAATAAGTGTTTCATAATACATCTCGCAGTATGACATTGACAAATAATTAGAAGTTGAGAGACATTATGGCTAGGAAATTATTCGAGGGCAAAGGGTTAATGATTCTATTGGTTTAAACTGTGCTGGAATATGTGTGATTCCTTGCTCCTGTGGATCAGTTTATGTTGGCCAAACATGCATGAAGGTAGCAACGAGGGTTAAAGAACATCATAGGCACTTATGTCTTTGCCAGCCAGAGAAGTCTGCTGTGGCAGAACATGCCATACATAGCCCATCAAATAATTTTTGATGCAACTTCTGTCATTTATAAAGAGAAACATTTTATACCTAGAATCATTCGTAAGGCAATAGTAATTGCTAAACACCCGAATAATTTTAACAAAGGTGACTGCTATATACTGAGTAGAACATGACTACCGTCCATAGTTAACTCGTCAACATCTTTCTCCTTGACCCTAGAGGTCCTGGAATGAACTACTGTATATTTTTAACAGTGTCTCACTATCTCAAGTCTGGTTAATATGGAGTGACAGTTGCCAATACATAATTTGTTATTGCTCTGAAGACGATCCTGGTCACAGGATCAAAATGCATCAGTTGATTATAAACATTACGCGACCTAATATCCCCAAATTAAGTATTATTATATTATTTATTTATCGTATGGCATTTAGTCCTGGGAGTGTCTGGAGACATGTTTGGCTTGTCTGGTGTAGGTCTTTCTATTTGATGCCCATGGCCACCTCGACATCCGGATGTGGGATGATGATTATGATATAAGGAGAGGTTCAAAACCGGTGTCGGTGCGTAGCCTACTCCTGTTGATAACACCAAGGGGTCTGCTGAAAGCTTTATGTCCCCATCTGATGGATGATCACTCCATATGAATACTGTGGAGAGGTGTGGAATTGAATCCATGCTTTTGGCACGCAATCTAGTGGTTAGAAATTGTGTATCACCACCTTTTCTAACCTGCTGGCCAGCATTCTGATGGTGAACATTTCTTTTGACCAATGGGACTCGAACCAGCTAACCACGGTGTCAGACCACATAGACCTGATGCCTTAACGATCATGACCACCAGGTGGGTGAATTGTTCAACTGATCATATGTTAATGGAGGGGCATTTATTTCTTTACCTTCTAATGAAATCTTTGAACTACCAGCATTCACTCAAATGAAATTATTTTACATTGTGCCTTACAGAACCATAGATGGGATTACAAATATGTTCTTTCAACTGGTATTCATGGTATCAACATTTGACTATGTCCTGTTCTAATGTTCAAATATTTGTTTATTTACAAAGTTCTTATTATTGCACATAAAATATTGCACTTTAGATAATTACCAGTATTAGGAAAGTACTTGACAATTTCTGTATTGTCTCCATATTTCTTTATATGTTGTACAATCTGGGAAAGCTAAATGACTGACTGACCAACTGACTGACTGACTGACTGACTGAATGAATGAATGAATGAATGAATGATTGAATAAGTTTGTGGATGTTAGGTCATGTAATACTTATTATATGCTGATGCAATTCGAACCTGCAACCATGATCCAACCACGATCGTCTTCAGAGCAATAACAAAGATTTTAGTAGCAACTGTCACTCCATAGTAACTAGACTCAAGATAGAGAGACCCTGTCAGAAATGTAGTTCATTCCAGGGCATCCACAGACAAGAAGAAGGATACTGACGAATTAACTATGGAGGGTAGCCATGATCTACTCAGTATATTGCCTTCTCCTTCGTTAACATTAAATTATTCCTGTGTTTAGCATCACCCCACGAATGATTCTAGGGATTAAAAAAAGTCTTTTTATAAACAACAGAAGTTGCATCAAAAATGATTTTATGGTCATTATGTATGGGTATGGCATGTTCTGCCACAGTAGACTTCTCTGGCTGGCAAGGACATAAGTGCCTGCGAAGTTCCTTAAGCCTCGTTGCTACCTTCCTACATGTTTGGCCAACATAAACCCATCCACAGGAGCAAGCAATCATATATATTCCAGTACAGTTTAAACCAATAGGATCTTAACAGACGTATGATGATTATCATCATCATCATCTTCCTTTCCACCTATCCCAGCCCCTGCCAGGTAAGGGCATTTATGCTGCTTTTCCACCTTCGTCTCTCCTTCCACCATTCCTTCGTATCATTTTGTCCCAGTCCCAGTTTCTTCTTCTTCTTCTGGCACTCCTCTTTATTTAATCGACCCACCTCGTTCTAGGTCTCTCTCTTGCTCTCTCCCCCTCAAACTTCATCTCCATAATCTGTTTTGGTATTCTTTTCTCCATCCTCTTTACATGTCCAAACCAGTTTAGTTTACACCTATCAATGCTCTCATTTCTCAATCTTTCTTTGTCTTTCCTATCATACTTCTTAGGTATTTCATTTTGCTGGCCTGAATTCTCTCCTACCTACCTATCACTGTCTAGGTCTCAGCTGCAGAAGTCAATATGGGTGCATAATACATTTTGTACATTATCTCTCTACACTACCTTGGTACTACTTCCTTATTCCAGACAAGGTTTCTAACACTTTGAGAGAATTCATTGCCCTGTTGCACCCTCTTGCTAATCTCCATGTCCAGCCTTGTATTCTGTACTAGTTCACTCTCTAGGTATTTGAAACTGTCAACAATTTCAAGGCTTTCACCACCAATTTTCACATTGCCTTTCCTTTGTCTTTCTCCTCTTGATATCACTATGGTCTTGACTTTTCTCTGCAGTAATTTTCATACCATACTTTTCAATTTTCTCATTCATTACCCAGACCAAATAGTAACTTCACCTCTCTATTCCCATGTGTTTCTTTTGTCTCCTTTACAATTTCATCCATAACTATCTAAAACAATAGAGGTGACAGCACACTCTCCTGTCTCAGTCCAGTTGCATTTCTAAAACATTCTGTCTTTACAACTGGAGTCTGTACACTGCTGACACAGTTGTACATTGCTTGTACCATCTCTACAGTTTGTGTACCCAGTCTCATTTTGATTATGGTTTCCGAAACCTTCTCCCTGGGAACACTATGCCTATGTATGTCATGATCAGATCCTTTCCATATTCCCAATTCTTTTCCATTAATTGCCTAATGCTAACGATTGGGTCCAATGGAGAGCTTCCACTTCTAAAGCCATATTGTTCCTCTTGCAACTCTCTTTCTACCTTCTCATTCTCCTCTCTAATATCCTTCCCAGTATTTATGCCACCTGTGACAAGTGTGTGCACGATTCCTCTAAGGTTATCACACACTACCCCCCCCCCCCCCCCCCCCTCTTAAATACTGGTAATTATTCTTTCCCCAGTCTTCTGGCACACGTTTCTGCTTCCATATGCACTTTAGCAATCTGTACACCCATTTTAGTCCAACAGGTCCAGCAGCCTTTATCATTTCCACACTAATTTCATACATCCCTGGTGCCTTCCCCATTTTCATTTTACAGAATGCTAATTCCACCTCTAACATTGTTATATCATCATCTACTGTTGACGTCATCACACCGTATTACTACCATCTCCTCTGCACAATTTCTCACATTCAGCAATTTATGAAAATACTCCTTCCATCTTCTCTTTATTTCTTCTGGATGTGTTATCAACTCTCCACCTTCCTCTTTCATTAGCTTTGTATACACTCAGTCTTTCCTATTACTTTACAAAGGAAATTTAATATGTCCTCCTATTCAATACATATCTCCATCATTAGATGGAGTTATAATAGCCAAACATGCTTCAACTCGTTTGAATCATCTTCAGTGAAAAAAGGGGGTTAAAGTTATTTACATAATAATGCTAAAATGTGTTAGAAACATAATGCAGGAAAGAATGAAAAACAAGAGACATGACTGAAATAAAAAACAATTCAATATTTACACATTTCCATCATTAGATGGGGTAACAATCAACTCGTTTGAGACATCTTCAGTGAAAAATTTAACGTTTTTACATAATTGAAGCTAAAAAATGTGTTAAACCTAATGAAGAAAACAAATGAGATAAGACGGAAACAAACAATAAGTGATCATGGTGAGTTGTGGACCTCTTAGTCTAAAAATTTGCAGTGTGAAAAAACAGGATGAAATCACTGTGTTAAAAAAATACAGAATAACTGTCTCTGTAGTCACCATCACAAACAATTAAGAGGAGAGCAAAAAACTTGAGAATCTAAGTTTGAGAGGAAACCCGAGCCAGGTGAAATGTATGTGACACATAATGGAGAACCACCAATGAAGTTCAAATTTTAGAATAGTAGCACTCTCGAAAAGGCCTGATCTTCTCAATTTTAGCAGTCCCCTTCTCAATGATTGTTTCCCATGTTGGCTAGGTGTGTTTGCCGTATTTTTAAATAGTCAGCGGGGGCAGCGAAAAAAACTGAGAAGCTATGTTCGAGAAGATAACAGATTCCTCGTAAACTATATGCGGCACAGTGAAACCTCATTAGAGCGTTCCTCATTAACGCGTTTTCCTGCTTAGCATGTCATAAATTCGAAGTCACGATTCTCATCGTATTAAATCTATATAAAAAAATACCTCCCTTAACCCTTTCCCACCCTTAGCGTCCGACTCTTCACTTTGCCTTCCGGTCCTTAGCGCCCGAAAGTGCCTGGCTGCATTATCTGCACACTTACGCGAACTATGAGATAGTTGATAGTTTTTCGATTTCTTCAGCTTTGAAGTGTTTATGAGGCATTTATGAACACGCAGTACGATCTACAAGGCTTAGGAAATGAAAGAAGAGCGATAATCTGCCTTGACGTCGCCTAGGAAACGAGCGCGGGACAGCTGTTTTGTTCATAAACATGGCGGGATTGAATACTGCGGATATTGAAACTGACCTGAATACAGGCGACGAAAGTGACACAGAATCGTTGAGTAGGGGTGGAGGTGAATTTTTAGTGAGGGAATAACGTATCAACGAAGATAATTTTAGTGATAGCAGTGATGTAAGTGAAAACGGATATCGAGAATTTGGACCTGATTGCGATGCCGGGGCATTTCAGTTAGCACAAATATTTCGTTTCGTTACTCCGAATGATTATATGATTGATGTTGAACCTGTCCATAATTTCGAAAGAGTATTACGAGAAATATATTATTTTTGACATGTGTTAGGAGACAAACTATTCAGTGAGATAGCCACTTGCAGACATATATATATCAATGCAGCATTCAAACAGCCACATTCCGGAAACATAGACACATAATGTGAAGACACTTGCTCAGGGGAAATAGAAGCTGATATACAGTATACATTCCACTTCCAGAATCACGCGGTTATTGGTTGAGAGGGATTCATACAACATGTGAATGTGACAAATAGAGCCTACCTTTGTGTCGAGTACCATATTTAGGGGGCGTGGAGGTTTGAACCAACAACCTTATGACTCAATGAATACGGAAATTGATGTGATGGTATGTTTTCTAATATTATTGAAAATTTGAATACATTGTGATCAACAGTTTTTATTATATTTAACTTTTTCTGAAACAGTGTGCTCTGCTTCAATTTTTCCTAAATAATAGATTGAAATCTGGCGATAAGCGGACTAAAAATGTGGGCGGGAAAGGGTTAATGTGTCGCAAATTTCTGCTATTACTGCTTAATACGATGACATTTTTCCCAGCCCTGAAAATGTTATTTGTCATCCCTCGTGAAAGAAACGTGATTTCCAACTCGGGTAAGAGCCGTCGCCATAGTTGGTGATTACGGGAAAAGGCCTTGAATTCCAGAACTTCACAGGATAAGTTGCACCTTCTGGGAGCAAGCCATTAGCCTCAGGAATTTTCAGTTTTGCTTGCCGGTTAGCAGCAAGATTCTGTTTATGCTTATATTCGCATTCCATTTATAAGTTAGAATTTTATTTTGTGTTGAGTGGTACAGTAAAGTGTAGCGAATATTTGTTGTGTGACAGCCTATATGTGGATTAGGAATATAATCGTGAGACGTTGACTAGCGTGGTAAAATTAAACGGCATATGGCTTTTAGTGCCAGGAGATCCCAGGACGGGTCGGCTCGCCAGGTGCAGGTCTTTTGATTAGACGCACGTCGTGATGAGGATGAAATGATGATGAAGACAACACATACACCCAGCCCCCGTGGCAGGGAAATTAACCAATGATGGTTAAAATTCCCGACCCTGCCAGGAATCGAACCTGGGACCCCTGGGACCAAATCCCAGCAAGCTAACCATTTAGCCATGGAGCTGGACAATAGCGTGGTACATATTTGTCTTATAAGACAAAATTAAAATCTATCTAAAAGTAGGCAGGCATCCGCATATTAAGCGAGCAGAGGTCGCGAAAGTTGAAACTCGCACCTTCGAGTTTCAACTTGATCACTCGAGTTGATCAAAGATTTTGTCCGATTCAAAATGGCCACCAAAGTCGTTCCTGACAGTCGCACATGGTCGAGTGTAACCTCGCATTCACCGTTTAAGAGTGTGATCAGAAAGTAATGTTTAATAACCCACTAGTCTAAGATAAGGCTCCTACTAACATTTGTTTTCGAAAGAGTGTGATCTGCAATCTCCGTACAAGCTATGAAGGCCCTTGGATGGATGGAAGGTAAAGGCTTCCACTATCCGTAACCTCGGCACTTGATGGGGTAGAGTGGTTAGCTCTACGCCCGTGATCTGCCATACTACTTCGATATTCTTATTAGCCCCCGTACACATGTTTTCATATTTGTCGTCTGGTGTTTTTTTACACCTTTCAGTGCACTGCTGTTATTTTATAAGCCACAGCGGGAAAGGCTTTCTGATTTGTTCACATGTTTTTTACACCTTTTAACACTTTCCTGTCATCTTTAGGACTTGTACACATGGTTTTCACTGCCCTCATGTCGGAACAATTCACATCTAGTGTTTCCATATACCTGTTGGATAGTTTTTATTCGTATAATCAGTAGTACATTTTCGCATGACACGTTCTTTTTCCTTGTCCCCTGCAGAAACATCCTAATGAGGTTTTACTGTACTTTGTATAACTGCATACAGCGTTCTTTTACTGCCAGCTCCATCTGTTTCCAACATTTGTGTAAATTCTTCCCTACTTTTCCTCTTTCCTTTTCTTCTCTTACCAATTTCTTACATTTCCTTTTATTATCAAGACATTCCTTCTGCTGTCTTCTTTTTTATCTCTATTCCATTCTTGCCAAGCTTTCATAATTTCTTTCACTGCTTCTCTCACCTTCTCATTCCACCAAGGTGTCTCCTTTTCTTTCACTCTCGTCAATTTTCTACCACAGGCACTCTCTGCCTCACTTGCAAATGCCCTTTTGAAGTTGGCCCATTCATCTTCCACATTTCCTACTTCAGTGGTTGTTTCAGTCTCCAGAAATTCTTCCTGTACCCACTTATTTTTAATTTCCACATTTTTATCTCTTATCTCCTTTAATTTTTCCATTCCTCCCACTCTCATTTTTGCTATCACAACTCTATGGTCTCCATCAAATGCCTCTCCCAGTAAAGCCGTTATATCCATCAAATGCAATTTGTCTTTTCCACTAGAAAGTAATCAATTACTGATTTTATTTTTCTGTCATCCCAGCCATGTGTTGCCCACAAAACTCAACTAGTCTCTCTCCTTTTTCATTCCTTTTGCAATAGCCATATGGTCCGATTACTACTTCTTTTCCTTGTCTTTCATTTTCCACATGTGCATTTAAGTCTTCCATTATAATCACTTCCACATCAGCCATGTACTCTACCATATCCACATACTCCTCCAGCTGTTTTGAAATTACCAAGCCACTCCATTTTATGCCTCTCTGCTACCACTCTAGTATAGTGTATATCCTTTCCTCATTTCCATTTAACTTTGCTCAATCCCATCATTTCTATATCCTCTTTTTCCATAAAATCCACCACTTCTTCTGCCTTTCCTGTCAGGGACATAAGTTTGATTATGTCCACCTTCATGATGTTGGCTACTGGTCACCCATTTTTCACAGTTCTCCCCAGTACCCAAGGAACTGCGCATCGCTTGCAGGGTACACCATAACCTTTTCTGAGGCAAGTTTAGACGTACCATATCATATCATTATCTTCATTTCCCGTTTCCATATCATATGAAGGCTATTAATATACACAAATATGAAGATTTGAAGCTTCCACCTAATCAATACATATATTTATATATTATTGTTCTACAGTACCGGTTTCGACCTTGTGAAGGTCATCTTCAGCTGACAATCATAACATACAATTAAAACATCACAATAAGAATGTCACATGGTATGGGTAAAAACATAGTCATTATAATTGTTCTAGTTTAAACAATCGTCTACAATAACTGATATAATAATTAAAAACTTGACATTACTATATGTACATGAATGGTGTATGTTAAAATACTTTTTCTTAAATTATAAAGGTGCCACATAGTATGGATAAAAATGTTATCAAATGTTTTTCGTCTTATCTTCTTCTACGTTAATCAGTATGAGAGTTAAAACTTTGCACTACTATTATGTGCACAGGTGATATATGTTGAATATACAACATTACTGAATTGTGAAGTGTCCACTATTCCACATTAAAACTTATGGCTAGATGAATAAAACATTTTGAAGTACAGATTAATTCTTGCGGCGTGTTGTATATGCGACTATGTTATATGATCAGCTGTGCTCGTCTACTGGTGGTATAATAGTATGAATTTCTTGAAGTAATATGAACACTTATGTTGAAATCAGGTAGTTGTCCGGTGTTTAGTGCGGGACTTCGTCGATATATACACAAAGCTTATAGTTTATGCTAAGACTGAATTGACCATAAAATACGGTATATGAATGTAGATAAGTTGTTGTTTTAGCGACGAGCTTCCTTTAGTTTTATGTTACTGTATTAATTAATTAATGTTATTTGTTTTACGTGCCACTAACTACTCTTTTAAGGTTTTCGGAGACACCGAGGTGCCGGAATTTAGTCCCACAGGAGTTCTTTTACGTGCCAGTAAATCTACCGACACGAGGCTGACGTATTTGAGCACCTTCAAATACCACCGGACTGAGCCAGGATCGAACCTGCCAAGTTGGGGCCAGAAGGCCAGCGCCTTAACCGTCTGAGCCACTCAGCCCGGCAGTTACTGTATTTGATTTTGTCAAATATCAATATGTATTATAATACTTGATTTCAACTTTTTTTTTTTTGTGTGTTTTTAGTTAGTGTGAAAGCTTTTTTCTTCACTTTGTGTTGTAGGACATCTATTGTATCTGTAAACAGAAATTAAGTGTAAGAAATGTTAGCGTCTGCCAAGTTTGTTTTGAAGTTGTATTGGGTGTGCGTGTACTTACTGTAGATGTTGACACTTGATGTGTGCTATTCGGCAGCACGTCGAGCACTGTTCCGTGTTTGTCTGAAGTTGCTGCTTGTGGCTGCGGAGGGGAAGTTCGGAGGGGTAGGAGGAGCGGCTGTTGAGGAAGTAGGACAGGAGCGGGGGGTGTCTTCTGGCGGTTCTTTTATGTGTGTCGGGTCTTGCTTTTTGATTCTTTTTAGGTAATTGTTTTTTAGGAAAGGGATGACTGCATTGAAAAGAATGTTCACTATGTCCGTAATTTCATTAAAATTGAAGTTTGGATTGGCGTATTGATCTAGATCGATATAGAATTCTTCCATTATAATGAGTAAGGGACTCTTGGGGTTAGTGCTTAGAATTTGCATATCGTTTTCAATGTTTGTAAATTTATGTTTGAAGTCTTCAATGTGTTGGCCTATGGCTGAGAAATGACTGTGTTTTATTGCGTTAATACGGTCATTGTAACGTTGTGTAAGATAGTGGCGTTGTTATATGTAGTTCTGTAGGCTATTTTTAGATTTCGTTTCTTGAAGATGTTCGTTAATGGGATATACATGGGTGTTGTTGAAAGTGAATAGTACATAGTCTTTCTTAGTTTTGTCTGTTCTGATTAGTTTTGATTTGGGTTGATTTTTTACTTTGTATATGATTTTTTTGATCATTTCTTTTTTGTATCCATTTTGTTTGGCTATTTCGTGAAATCAGGTTAAGTTCTTTGTTTAGTTCTTCTTGTGTTAGTGGTATATTAAAAGCTCTATATATCATACTATGGTATGCTGCTTTCTTGTGTGCGTTAGGGTGGATGGAGACTATTTTTATTGTGTTGGACGTATGTGTGGGCTTTCTGTATATTGTATATGATAAATGTCTTTCGTGTCTGGTTATATACCGTATATGGCTAGGTAATTTATAGTATGGTTGTTTTCTGTTTCTATGGTGAATTTTATGTGCAGATCTATTTCATTTAATTGTTCTAATATTTTGGTTTCATTAGTATATCTATTGTCTATTATGACAAAGATATCATCTACAAATCTACACCAGAAAAAGATATTGTCTATTTTGTTGATTTTTTGGTGTTCTAAGTAATCTATGTAGATTTCGACTAGTATGCCTGATGTTGATACCACCAGTAGACGAACACAGTTGATCATATAACATAGTCGCATATACAACACGCCGCAAGAATTAACCTGTACATCAAAATGTTTTATTCATCTAGCCATAAGTTTTAATGTGGAACAGTGGACACTTCACAATTCAGTAATATTGTATATTCAACGTATATCACCTATGCACATAATAGTAGTGCAAAGTTTTAACTCTCATACCAATTAACGTAGACGAAGATAAGACTAAAAACATTTGATAACGTTTTTATCCATAATATGTGACACCTATATAATTTAAGAAAAAGTATTTTAACATAATCATTCATGTACATATAATAATGTCAAGTTTTTAATTATTACATCAGTTATTGTAGATGATTATTTAAACTAGAACAATTATACTGACTATGTTTTCACCCATACCATGTGACATTCTTATTGTGATGTTTTAATTGTACGTTATGATTGTCAGCTGAAGATGACCTTCACAAGGTCGAAACTGGTACTGTAGAACAATAATATATAAATATATGTTCTGATTAGGTGGGAGCTTCAAATCTTCATATTTGTAAATATGAAATAGGAACAAGGCACCTGGAATTGATGACATTCCCTCTGAATTACTGACTGCCTTAGGAGAAACCAGCATGGCAAGGTTATTTCATTTAGTGTGCAAGATGTATGAAACAGGAGAAGTCCCATCCGATTTTCAGAAGAATGTTGTTATACCTATTCCCAAGAAAGCCGGTGCTGACAGGTGTGAAAACTACCGCACCATTAGTTTAGTATCTCATGCCTGCAAAATTTTAACACGTATTATTTACAGAAGAATGGAAAAACAAGTTGAAGCTGAGTTGGAAGAAGATCAATTTGGCTTCAGAAGAAATGTAGGAACACGTGAAGCAATCCTGACTTTACGTCTGATCTTAGAGGATCGAATCAAGAAGGACAAGCCCACGTACATGGCATTCATAGATCTAGAAAAGGCATTTGATAATGTTGATTGGACCAAGCTATTTATGATTCTGAAGATGATGGGGATCAGATACCGAGAACGAAGAATTATCCACAATCTGTATAAAAATCAGTCTGCAGTGATAAGAATCGAGGGCTTTGAAAAAGAAGCAGCAATCCAGAAAGGAGTGAGGCAAGGCTGCAGTTTGTCCCCTCTCCTTTTCAATGTTTACATAGAACAGGCAGTAAGGGAAATCAAAGAGAAATTTGGAAAGGGAATCACAGTCCAAGGAGAAGAAATCAAAACCTTGAGATTTGCCGATGATATTGTTATTTTTATCTGAGACTGCAGAAGATCTCGAGAAGTTGCTGAATGGTATGGATGAAGTCTTGGGTAAGGAGTACAAGATGAAAATAAATAAGTCCAAAACAAAAGTAATGGAGTGCAGTCGAACGAAGGCAGGTGATGCGGGAAATATTAGATTAGGAAATGAAGTCTTAAAGGAAGTAGATGAATATTGTTACTTGGGTAGTAAAATAACTAACAATGGCAGAAGTAAGGAGGACATAAAATGCAGACTAGCACAAGCAAGGAAGACCTTTCTTAAGAAAAGAAATTTGCTCACTCAAACATTGATATCGGAATTAGAAAGATATTTTTGAAGACGTTCGTGTGGAGCGTGGCATTGTATGGAAGTGAAACATAGACAATAACTGGCTCAGAAAGAAAGAGAATAGAAGCTTTTGAAATGTGGTGTTACAGAAGAATGCTGAAGGTGAGATGGATAGATCGAATCACGAATGAAGAGATACTGAATCGAATTGGTGAGAGGAGATCAATTTGGCTAAATTTGGCGAGAAGAAGAGTTAGAATGATAGGACACATCTTAAGACACCCAGGACTTGTTCAGTTGGTTTTTGAAGGAAGTGTAGGGGGTAAGAACGGTAGGGGTAGGCCAAGGTATGAATATGACAAGCAGATTAGAGCAGACGTAGGATGCAATAGTTACGTAGAAATGAAAAGGTTAGCACAGGATAGGGTGGCATGGAGAGCTGCATCAAACCAGTCTATGGACTGATGACTCAAACAACAACAACAATCAATATGGAAATGAAAGTTATAGATTATGAGGTTATTATTATGGTGGGGTCGCCACTCCCAGGGTCATTTGATACCTACTGTCAAATGTTACTTTACACCGCTCCTCAGGAATACAGACGCCTTTGGCAATCACTCCACTGAAGTACAGATGGTGCTCATAGGGGAAAGTTCTTCTGTTTTATCTGCCGTTGGGACTGGGATCCTCTTCTGGCATCTAAACTGTCGACTATGTTCTCCTTTCAGATGAATTTATGTATCATTTCCTACACAAAGGCTTCACCTGGACTCAGCCTGTAGCCATTGGTCCACCCTCTAGGTGGGTTTGGTAATGGGCACTTAACCCTCAGGCAGACAGTTGCAGGTAGTACCATCTACTGTCACATATGGTAGCAGTACCTGACTCTGATGATATTAGGCTTAAAGATAGTCTTGATACTGTGCCTTCTGAGAATATAGACAATCCTATCTGTGACAGATTGTAGCATAGCAAGAAGGCCAGACTCAAAGGATGAATATAAGTATTACACAACCTAACATCCCCAAACTCATAATGTCATTTAGTGGTCGTGAAAATCTACGTCTTAATATGAAAGATGTCTAACCTGCTTGCCGACAATAATCAAGTCTGCTTTCTCTTCCTGTGCCAATTTAGCAAGGATTTTTGACACATGGATTGGCTGGAGAGTTTCATAATCTGGCCCCGACACTTCAACATGGATTCCACGATCCACTCCCATGGCAAGGGCGGTACGCAATGTTTCCTGTAACACAAACCATCATTATCAGAGAAACATTCAATGGAAAAAGAAATTTTCAATATCCAAATGTCTGCCTAAAAGTTTCAGGATGTACGGAAGATGCTTTCTGCAAAAAGTAGTTTGAGAGCAGACTGCATTTGTTTACAAAAAATGTGCCAGCTCATCACTCAAAATCCAAATTATCTGGCAAAACATTACACATACATTATCATTATATGTTATGCGTTTCAGCGTTCAGTCTGCAAGCCTATGTGAATTTACTAAACATCGCCATAATCCTTTATTTGCACCTAGTGCTGTGGCCTCATTTAGTTCTATACCTCTTATTTTTAAATCATTAGAAACTAACCATTGTCATCTTGGTCTACAACTACTTCTCTTATCCTCCTTAACAGAGTCCATTCTTCTCTTAGGTAACCTATTCTCCTCCATTCGCCTCACATGACCCCACCACCGAAGCCGGTCTTCATCCATCGCGTTCATTCCTAAATGAACCTTTATCTCCTCATTCTGAGTACCCTCCTGCCATTGTTCCCACTGGCTTGCACCAGCAATCATTCTCGCTACTTTCATGCCTTACTTCTAACTTATGAATAAAATATCCTGAGTCCACCCAGCCTTTGCTCTCGTAAAGCAAAATTGGTCTGAAAACAGACCGATGTAAAGATAGTTTCGTCTGGGAGCTGACTTCCTTCTTACAGAATACTGCTGATCGCAATAGCGAGCTCACCGTATTAGCTTTACTGCACCTTGATTCCATCTCACTATATTACCATCCAGGGAGAATACACAACCTAAATACTTGAAATTATCAACCTGTTCTAGCTTTGTATCACCAACCTGCAGGAATAATTTTTATTATTTGGCTTAAGAATCTTGGGAGGTTATAATTTTCAAATCACAGAAGTGATTACAATGTTATGAGACCTACATATCATTTCTTAAAATGTGTTGCAGGAAACAATAGGAGAGCTAAATGGGGGGGAGGGGGCAAGGGGTTACACGTTATAGATAGTGACTAATGTTTTAGTGAAGAACATCTTAAAATAGTAAGGGAAAAAAGTAAACTGAGAACAGTGTTTACAGTGGTAAATAAAATTCAATTACAGTGTTATTTCTCATAATAATTGTACAATTTATAGAACTGAGATACGGAACAAAACAACATACATAGGCCTACTATTACAAAAAAAAAAAAAAAAAAAAGCAAACTGCATTAGTAATTGATGTGCAATTAAAGAAACACTAGATGCAAGCCTATAATGTTCATTATTTCACTTGTTTGTTAACAAAGAAACCATATTTTCAGTGTCAACTTATTAAATGTAATAAAAACTTTCCAGTTTGTCGGACACACAACAATTTCAAATGCAAATTAAAACATTACGAGCATACCTGTAAAAATCACATATTATATTCAAAGAATGACATGTTTCGTTCTACAAGAACATCCTCAGATTACATAACATTACTTCACAGACAACTGAGCGTTCAAAATTTTTGGGTTAGGATTTAATCTTACACTAGCTTACACATGGGAAGAGTTATGAATGTAAGGTGCTAGGCTACTTTTAACAGAGGACTTATAAGATTTCCTTGTATATGACACGTTTTTCTTCCAGTAGTGAACACAAAAATACATAGTTCATTTAGATATAACACACAAAAGGGCCTGGTAAAGCTGTCCATGAAAAAAACATTCTCCACTGAGATAAACTCCAGCCACGTTACATGTCTGACCCTGTGCTTTGTTTATTGTTATGCCAAAGACTCTTGCCGGGAATTAGACTCATTTGAAATCAAAAGGCAAATCTGAAGGAATTATAGGGATTCTTAGTATTAAGACTGTTTCTCCCATGCCACAAACAGTTAAAATAATTGCTTCAATCAAAGAGCTTTCCAAAGTATTCACTACCAATCACATTCCAATGCATAACTTTGTCGGGTGTAGATTACATAACAATATAATAGTCAGCCCCACTTTCACAATCAGCTTGTGTGGTAGCAAGCCAGAAGGATTTGAAGAATTTAGAAATACTGTAAGGTAATGAACAGCTTCTTCACTTTCAATTACTATGTCTAATGAAAGATATACCTGAGCCTGGACAGTAAATTTGGAGACACTAAGCCATTAACTTACCCAATTTATTTGTTTGTTGGTGATAATATTACTCTTTCTTTAAACCATGAAAAGGACTTGTTAGATAGGTCATGGATTTCAGGATAACGACAATGCTAGGGCATTTACCTCAAATTTGTTTAGAAGGTTTTGTTTCAATCTTTCGATTTCCCATGTCACGACTTCCCCATATTATCCTCAGCACTCGTATGCTGAAAGGATCAATCACAACCTTCGTTCGGCCCTCGTCGCTTTCCACCATCAGGATGTGTCAAGATGGGATACCTCCCTTCCTTGGCTCGCCTTCGCCTTCAACTCCACAGTCTATGAAGCTCACAAATTTTCTCCAGTTTCCCTGATGTTTTCTTTTGTGCCAAATTCTCCTATTTCCAACTTATGGAATATTAATGAGTTGCTTCCTGAGAAGATTGATCGTCCTAACATTAGGGAAATTTGAAAGAAAGCCAAACATAATAACCTTAAGGTGTCATATGAGCAGAAGCGTGCCCGCTACGATCAAGGCCGCCGACCTACCGACTTGGTTGTCGGTGACAAGGTGTTTATTAAAAACTTTGTGCCACCTGGGAAATTAGTCCCCCGTTTCAGAGGCCCCTGTACTATTCTCAATTTCCTCACGCCCGTCACCTTGCTGGCCAGTGACCCGGAGACCGAGAGTGTTTTGAGAGTGCATCTGTCCCAGGTTAAACCCGCTTGAGAGTTGGCCTTCACGCTTTTCATGTTTCTGTTATTTATTCTTGATTTTCTTCCACCTCAGTGGGTTTTCCTATTCTTAATGGGTAATTTAATTATCTTGGCAATTTTGCCCTTCTTAATTGTTGTTTTATCTGAGCATGTTTGTAAATCCTCCTGGAGTCCCCCACCTCCTCCTTTTCCTGACACTACACTGTTGGTTGTGCCGCCTCATTGCCTGCCTATCTACTTGCTTCGACGTGCTGCTGCCTTTCTGCTTTGTGTTTGCAGTTTAATTTTAATTTTGTGTTTGCAGTGTCGGGAAGATCGTCGCCTGTGCCCCAAGCTTCGAGGGAGGGCCCCCCACTGGAGCTGGTTCCTGGGCATCTTACTCTCCTAAGGCCGTGTGTCAGCGGTAGATTATTGCAAACTGCAGCATGTATCGCCTCGCCCTAAGTTACGGGTGTGGAACCTTCTTATCTATTACCATGTTGGGTGATGTGCTGGGCCACCTACTCCTAGGCCTTGCGGACTTGTTGCCAATGCTGGCCAGTCTGGTCCAATTGTGTGTTTTGGTACTTATCAGCTCTATGTCATTTGTCATCGTGTCATCCCGGGAAGACATTTAATCTCTTCATATCTCATCTCTCATCTCCACAAGGAAGAGCTCGTCGAAAACAAATGATGAAAATTGTATATCAAGATGTATATTTGTGTAAAACCCTTGTATGTTTGTTCAAAAGGAAAAAAAAGAGAAAAAAGATGCCACTTCTTGTGAAGGGATTCCCAAACACCCCTTGGTGAGGGTCTTGGGAGGGGAGATCTGTGCCGTATGTTTTAGGCAATTCCCCCCACCCCCCTTGGGTTTTGTTGGCTGCCTGGTTGCACCCTGAAGATTGACGTTTGTTTTTTCTATTTATTATTATTTCTATGTTCGGCCTTTTATGGCTTATTATTTACATGTGTCTCTAATGAGAACCTTCTTTGGATGTATTTATAAAGGTTGATATTCTCCCTTCCTCCTTCTGCCGCGCTATTGCATGTTACTATGGCAACGTGCCTTCCCCGCCTTTCCAGCCAATTGGGCTGGCCTTCCTCCCCTCCCTCTCGTCTGCCGCTCGTTTGCCTGTTGAGCTATGGACAGGGGTCGGGGACTTGACTGCTCTTGTAGCCAGTGGCCGGAGATATTCTCGGTGCCTTGCGTGACAGCGGCTGGTTCCGCTTGGGTCTCGAACCCTTCCTTGTCCACGGTGTGGAGGTAAGCACTAACTAAATAAAATTGGAGTATTAGCGCAGGGTAGAACGAAGGGAGGATCTCGCTATTGGGTTTGAGAAATGTTCAGTCATACGACACGATTGTAATCCAGTGTTTTTTAATGTAATTGTATACGTGCAGACACTCTGGAAATTAGCTGACACCTCAATCGTCATTGGTTTAATATGATGAATTGAAGCTAAGTTTTTCTCTGTTATTGTATGCACTGGGTGCTTTTAAATGGAGGGCAGCTTTGGAAAATGTTTTTGTTTTAATGTCCTGGTTGAGGTGTTATATTAAACCTTCGGGGCTCAATGTCCAGTATTTATGTACTTCTTTCACAGCCTGAGGCTGTCTTGAGATTTAAAGTATATTGTTCTATATTAATTGTACGTGTTAACACGCTAAGGTAAAACTCGCTAAGGGGATTTGCATTTATAATAAATGTGGTTATTTTCTGAAAGCAATGTTATCTTGAAACAGGCCCGGGGTCGTATGCCTTTCCTTCTTTCCCTTTCCTGTAGGAATGTTTGTAAACCTACGAAGGGTAACACAACCAACAGCTTTATGTCATCGAGCCGTCTCTTCTGGGGCCTTCCAATGCCTCTCATGTTCCCATGGTCTCCAGTGAGCAATCCTAGAGGTCCACCTGTTGTAGTCTTGTACTTTAGTACTTCAATACTTTAATGCTGCTTACTAGAACACACAAATCAGAAGA
Source organism: Anabrus simplex (assembly GCF_040414725.1). Classification (NCBI taxonomy): domain Eukaryota; kingdom Metazoa; phylum Arthropoda; class Insecta; order Orthoptera; family Tettigoniidae; genus Anabrus; species Anabrus simplex. The sequence continues at coordinate 1,219,357,577 of NC_090265.1, read as the reverse complement.
TAAGAATACTCTCATGTCAGTTTTGAGTGCCAGTGCCATTATCGAGATCTTGTAACTTATTTATTACTCTGTACAGAATAACATCACCTGCAAAAAGAATGAAACATTAACTTTGTCAGCTCTTGTTCTTCTCGTAACAACTGGTAAGATTTGATGGAAACCTCTGCTGAACAAACCTACGCAGCCACCCTAGGTGTGTTCATTTTCCTTAGATTACACATGGTCCTGTCTAGAGTTTCAATGGAAGTTTTGTGCAACATTATAGCCTCATCCCATACCACTGATGAACAATTCTGAATTAAATTAGCAGGGTTACTTTGTTTTGAAATATTAATATACGCTTGCATCATTACCAGTAACTTTCAGAGGAAGTATAAATGTTGCATAAGCGGTTTCCCCCCTTCCAAGAGAGTGGCTGCAATTCCAGATGATACCACGGCAAAAGCAATATTATCACCAGACATCACTTTGGCGAGCAACAAATTAATCAAGAATATTTTGCCTGTGCCTCCAGGAGAATCGAGTAAAAACACCTTGCCTTACTTGCGATGCTAGATATGATGGTGTAATAAGCTTTTGTCTGATCAGAGGTCAGACAGTGTTCGTGTTGATCAATGGTTTGCAGGAGCAGAGAACGATCATATGACAACTCCATTATTGTTCAGCTGAAAGTTATTGTTATCTGGGAAAGGAAAACCAAACTATCTGCACGGTCCATCAAATTACCATGCAAATTCCAAACAGGCTGTGGAAGGAAATGTTCACAGATGGATTACAGAAAAACTGGGTAAATCAAATTAATAGTGGAGCTTCAAACACATTCACTCTTCTGTGAAGTCTTAATTCTTCTTCTTCTTCTTGGTAATTTATTGGACTTCGCTTGTAGTGCTACAACCAGTTATGATGTCTGCAATTTTTTTCATTAACAAATGAGTAGATTAATGAATAAATGAAGTATACAGAAGTGCTCATTTGTAAGGTTTTGCATTAGAAATCATTGTCGTCGGGTGTAACTCGATCCGAGTATATATAACTTTTTCCTGCATACATTGACCAGTTCAACTCAGTTTATGGATGTGTTTATGATGACTAAACAGACCAATCCTGGCTTAAAACATACGCCCACACAAATCACACTGAATGGATGGAGGAGAGCAGGGTTGTAATTGACAGAGTTTTCTTGCTTGTCGCTTGGCCTCTTGATGTCTGCGGCATTCTCTTTCAAACAAATCTATACCGGTGGATATAGTGTTCCGCCACAGTGAACGGTCCACAGCACATTCTTCCAATGTCTGTATATCTATACCAGTTGTCTTCATGATGTGTTTCAGCTGGTCCTTAAAACGCTTAAGAGGGGCTCCATGATGTCTACTGCCGGAGCAGAGCTCACCATAAAGAATTTGGTGGGGAAGCCTGGTATCACCCATGCAGTGAACATGGCCTAACCATCTCAGCTGATGAGCGATGATTGCTGCCTCAATGCTATTTAGCTGTGCTTTGTTGAGAACTGCCATGTTGGTCACATAGTCCTCCTACTTAATATTCAAGATGAATCTCATTTTCTGTTGGTGGAAGCGCTCAAGTTTTTTGATATCACGGCAATAGTGTGTCCAAGTTTCACAGCCATACAGCAGCATGGAAATGACAACAGCTTTGTACACCATGAGTTTGGTATGCAGTTTTAGGTCGTAATTCACGAAGATTCTGTGCATTAACCGCCCGAATACTGCATAAGCAGCCCCAATTCTTTTATCAACATCTTGTTCACAGGTACACCATTTAGGCAAGATGCTTCCAAGATATGAAAAGTGATCAACCTGTTCCAGTGTTGTGTCTAAGATGGAAATACTGAACTCAGGAAGTGTTAATCCTGGGGCAGGTTGTGCAAGTACCTTCGTTCCTTTCACATTAATGACAAGACCAAAGCGATCACATGCAGTTTTAAAGCAGTTGACCGACTGTTGTAGTTCTGCAGGTGTTAGAGCAGAAGATGCAGTGTCATCAGCATACTGCAGTTCTGTCACCCGGGTAACCAGAGCACGTCTTTGTGAGCGAAGTCTTGCCAGATTGAAAAGGCCTCCATCAAAATGAAATTTAATCTCCATGCCTAAGTTGTTTGCAGATGTTTCATGCAGCATGGCAGCCATGTACAATGCAAATAATGTAGGGGCAAGCACACAGCCTTTTTTAAATCCACGAGTGATTGGGAACGAATCTGATACTGAGTTACCATGAAGAACCTGTCCAGACATGCCATCATGAAGAGCTTGAACCAATTCCACATAATGTTCAGGACATCCAAAATGTCTGAATACCTTCCACATAGCAGATCCTGGTACTGAATCAAAGGCTTTTTCCATATCATAGAAAACTAAATACAGAGGCTGCTGTTGTTCAATGCATTTTTCCTGGAAATGTCTAGCACAGAAGACCATATCTGTTGTGCCTCTGGAGGTTCGGAAACCAGACTGAGACTCGGGCAAAATCCTCTCCGAGATAACTCGGAGCTGGTTTAATAGAATTCTTGCGAGAATTTTTCCTGCAATTGACAAAAGCGATATACCATGGTAGATCCCAGATACACTACGATCGCCTTTGTTGAAGATAGTGATGATGGTGCATTCTTCAAGTCGTCGGTACTTCTTGAGTTTCCCGAATCAAGAGGATGAGTGTGAAAAGTCTAGTCTTCAAGGGTATACCTCCATTCTGTATCAGTTCCAGAGGGATGTTATCAGGACCACGAGCCTTTCTTGGTTTTAATTGAGTGCTTTGGTGAAGTCTCTGTATGTAGGTGGAACTGCCATCCATGGTTGTTGGGGCTGCTGAGGGACATTACAAAGAACTCAGCAACATTGTAGACATGATTTAGAAGTGAAGATAAATGTTCCTTCCAACGTTGTAAAATTTCTCCATTATCAGTTAAAATTATGGAGTTGTCAGCAGTCTTCAATGACCCCGATGAAGATCGAATTGGACCATATATCTCCTTTATGCCAGCATAGAAGTTTTGCAGGTCACGGACATCAGATAGTCTTCGCAGTTCTTCAGGTTTTTGTTGCCACCAGTTATTCTTAATTTCCCTAATTTGTGCTTGACATTTTCCTTTAAGTTCCAAGAAATGTGATTCCTTCACATTGGAAGATGGATCTTGAAGATAAGATAGGCGGGCTTCCCGCCTGGCATTTATCAGACATTTAATTTCTTCATTAATTTCATCAAACCAGTCCTGTCTTTTTTTCCCTCACAAAACCAATTGTTTCATCAGCTGACTCAGTGATGACCTTCTGAAGCGTGGCCCATTCCTGATTTGTACTATCGTATTAGAAATACCATTTGGATAAAGATACAATCTTATGTTGTTAGTCTCATACAATGAAGGAGTAGCACAGGGATGTGAGGTACTATGTCTCCTTGCCTGAGTGATCCACCACAGCTTTTCTACTGACAAGGGAAAACATCGGCAATGGTTAAGTCACCGATCGCGATGAAACTTGGAAAACACATTGAGGTACACGTAGAAAAGATGTCAGCATCAATTTTGGGTGCTAACATTCATTAGGGTGTTAACTAAGGGGCCTAAAAGTTGCAACATTTCAAATTCCGCGCGATCAGCGATGAATACCTGCTGGCCAATGCTGAGCCGCCAAACTGCATGCCTGGAGACATGCCTCTGCACCTCCTCCCCGACACACTCATGAAGGTAGAGTTAATTTGGATTTTGCATTCTATAAGGAATTTAGTTACTGTTAGCTGCTCCTGTCCAAAGTTGTTAATAGCTTGGAGGAGTGGTTCTCCCACTGGCTCACAATTTACTCTCTTGCTCTGAAGCTGGTCATTTACACTGTCATATTTGAGAATGGAGATTGTGCAAAAAAAATGAAAACTACAATATCTCCAAATGTATACATAAAAATTACATTCTGTAAATGACATTTTAATCTATATTAGGTAGTTGAGGTGAATAAACAACTTATTTTAAGAAGAAATTTAATTTTAAAAGTTGTTTTCAAAGTTGACATCTGCAAACTGTAATATGAAACACTTACAGTAGGCTATGTGTTACAGATATATGCTGTAACGGACCTTTTGTAGAACTTTTTATGCTAAGCAATTCTTACCCTCATAGTAATACCGTATTTCACGGCATAATCGTCGCCACCGCGTAATCGTCGCATCCTTTATTTTCGATACAAAAATCGGACTTTAAACCTTTAATTACATAATCGTCGCACGTCCAAATTTTGTTCACTAATCTGGTTAAAAGGTAAATGGAACTGCAACGTAAGTTGCACATGAATGCGCAATTTAAATACGTGTATGGTTTATGGGCAATTTGGCAACACAGTCACGTTTGCGACATGTTGCACAACGTATAAATAAATAATACCGGTATATGTACGACGCATGGCTTACCGGTAGACTATCGGCAGTTTGACAACGTGGTCGCGAGACAGTGTACTATTTATTCACCACCTACATATTATGAGTTCCCATTTGAAATACGTAAGGCTGTAAGTTATCGCTTATCGGCAACGTCGCCAGGAAATACCGGCTAGGTAGGTTGAATGGACCTCGAACCAGCCCTCAGGTATAGGTAAAATTCCCTGACCCGGCCGTGAATTGAACCCGAGGCCTCCGTGTAAGAGGCAAGCACGCTACCTCTACACCATGGGGCCGGCTCCTGTGTTATTGCGCACGAAGTGAAATCCAAGACGATAACGCAGATTTCCACGGAATTATTCAGCCGAATTATTTACGATGTCTCAGTTGTCATCGCTAGACTCTTATCTTACTACTACGTCATAAGTGTCCGGGCATGGGATGAAAACTTTTATCCAAGCAGTCAAGATAATTATTATCCAATGCTATTAAAGTTTTATTTTATAAACTCGTCAGTAATGTAATGTAAAATCATCAATAACTGGGAAGAAATATTAAGCTAATTACCGTATGTTTAAAAGAAATTGAAAAAAATGAATGTTTGTTACTGACGTCTCGGAATACAGTCAACTATACAGTAGATTTACACCGCGCTAGCTAGAGCTCCGGTTTGCGAGCTTTGCGCAAGCGCAGTAGTGTGTCGCAACCAACGAGCTAAACTGATCAATTGTTGCATGCTTCCTTGCTGCCTAACAGTATTGGCTGCTCTGGAATAGACAGATCACAGATGCATTTATTTGTTTCAAATTTACGTGATTACTGTAGACATGTGTGCGTGAGAATTTAAGTTTTTAATTTGTGTTTTGGGTGTTTGCAGAAATAATTTGTTTTAATAGTGAACAATTACGGAAAGTCATTTATATCGCAAAACATTAACGTGTGAAGCATTTATAAGCGATTATGGGTAAATATAGAAACTATTCTGCTGGCTTCAAGCTAAGCGTAATTGCCTTCGTTGAACAGCACGGGAACAGAGCTGCAGAAAGAAAATTTTCTGTGAGTGAAAAGTTGGTGCGTGACTGGCGGAAAGTAAAAAAACAAGCTAAAAAGCACAAACCCTTCTAGACGCGCGTTTAGAGGTCCTAAAACAGGGAAGTTTCCTATAATTGACGAAGAAGTGTTTAGGTACGTCAGTGAAATACGTAACAATGGCTGCAGTGTATCATATGAAATGTTACAAATTAAGGGACAGGGGGTAGAGCGCAAACACAACATACCGGTAACTCAGTTTAAGGCGACTCGTGGGTGGATTAAGGGGTTCATGCGACGACACAATCTGTGAGTGCGAAGGAGAACAACACTAAGCCAAAAGTTGCCTGCTGATTACACGGACAAGATTGTAAATTTTCACCGATTTGTCATACGTTTGCACAAGGAAACTTCGTACTTGCTTTCTCAAATCGGTAATGCCGATCGGACTCCAATCTTTTTTGATATGCCTCGCAACAGCACTATTGCGCTAAAAGGATCACGGAGTGTATTAATGAAAACCAGCGGTAGTGAGAAGTTGCGATGCACGGCAATGCTAGCCATTACAGCTGACGGGAGAAAGTTGCCGCCTTACATCATTTTCAAGAGGAAAACGATGCCTAAGAATATACAGTTTCCCCGTGGAATTCATGTACGAGTGCAACCAAAGGGTTGGATGGACGTAGAACTCATGCTGGACTGGGTTAAAACTGTGTGGAATAGAAGACCTGGTGCACTACTAAAACTACCAGCTCTGCTTGTTTTAGATAGTTTCCGAGGTCACCTCGTGAACGAAGTGAAGCAAATTCTCACTACAGATAAGACACGACAGATAGTCATTCCTGGTGGCCTAACATCTGCTTTGCAGCCACTAGACGTATGTGTTAATAAACCCTTTAAAGACCACTTACGTCGATTTTACAACGAGTGGATGATGAGCGGCGATCAGCAATTGACGCCCGCCGGAAATATCAGGCGTCCACCCTTGGACTTGTTATGCTCGTGGGTGAAGAAGAGTTGGCATCTTATACCACCTGAACTAGTCTCCAAGAGCTTCAAAAGGACTGGGATTTCGAATGCACTAGACGGTTCCGAAGATGACGCAGTGTGGCAGGGAGACGAAGAATCTGATACTGGTATTAACAGAGGCGAGGACGGCGCATCAGATAGCGAAACCTGCGATAGCGACACCGAAGATTTGGAATAAATTGCGTACCGGTAAGTCCGCATTTCACAACAAAGCGATAATTTTTTGCAAGTGTAATATTTTAACTTTAATACTCAAATTAATGACAAATTAACTTAATACGTTCATTTTTATTTTCAGGTTGGAAAAACGTTCGCCGAATTGTTGCGAAAAATTATGAATTTTGTTTTAGACTATTTTAATTATTTTGATGTATAAACGCGAGTATTACGTGCATCTTAAATTTGTATCAAATACAATTTAGTTATAAATACATTTTTTGAGTAATACAAATACTGGTATTAAATATTCATCGTATAATGGTCGCACCCTACAATTTTTTTCGACAATTTTGGTATAAAAAGTGCGACGATTATGCCGTGAAATACGGTATATCTTTAACAGTTTAGCCAGAGTAAAGCAAAATGGCCGTTTCTTCTACGACTTGCTTCACTGAAATCATTTCTGGAAAATTTATAATGTTCAATATCAGACCAATTATAATGGTATGTAGAGATTTGTCAATACATTTTCATATGGTAAAAACATTCTCTTGCTATCAATATTAATAAGTATCCCTATCAGTTTTATACTAATCTCATCGAGGACTGACTGTTCAACATGTATTCCAATTTTCCATAATACAGCCCTTCATTCCTTTATCAACTTCATCAAGAATGATTTGAAAAATAGCTTCAGAATATAAAAAGGATTGGAGAGAGGATACAACCTTACCTCACACTAATTTTTGTAACACGACCTCTTCAGTAACATGGTTTCCAATTTTGATGCGAGCTGTTTGGATCCAATACAGCTTCCTGATGATGTTCATATCTTTAGTGTCAACCTCAATATGTTTCAGCTGATGTACAAGGATATAATGTTTAACACTGTCAAAAGATTTTTCATAATCAGTGAAGCAAGCAAAGAGAGTTTGTTGTTGGTCAACGAACTAAAATTTGGATAGACAGCAGGGGATCCCTACCATTTCTGAACTATAACATAGCTTCTCTGATGTTTGCTCAATTTTTTCTTTTATAAACAAGACTGCAAAATTCTTAAAAATACTTTCACAGCATGACTCATTAGATTTATTGGCTTGTAATCCCTACATTGTTTAAAATTCAATCTCTTTTAAAGTGAAAAATGTGAAAATGTGAAAAATTACCTTTCATAAAAGCAGGTTATTTGGCAACTATAAGGCAAACTTATTCCCATTATCTGTAGGAGTGCTACTGCAACCTTGTGAACTGTTTGTTCTGTTATATCAATAACCAAAGGGAGTAAACACTTGCATGAGTATTCATCAAAGCTAGGAAGGAGGATAGGAGCACACAAAGACTGAACACCATGACAGGCTAATATGTGTAGAGAGTGCAGCAGAGAGAAGAGACAGGGACAAAGATGTAAACACAAAATAATAAGAACAAACGCAACTTCCCACACATCCATCTCCACAAAAGTGTTTGATAATTGGTTTAAGGGTAAGTAAGAGAGAACTATCCCCTCCTAACTCTAATTAGAAAAATTACAAACCTAATACAATTACAATCTGAAGAGAACACAAGTTGACTATAAAAGGTCAGATAGGAAAGCTGAAAGCAAGCAACCTGGCACAAGTGGAAGTTAACGCCAGACTCAGCTATGGGTCAGTGGTGGTCACCTCATGTTCTCAATTTGAGTCTCTTGAGGGATAGATGGGTTCTCTTCTCACTATAGTTCCTATGTCCCAGCATCATCTGGAGGGCAGGCATCCATTCCTATCCAGGGGGCCAAGAATGAGAGAAGAAGTCTTGTACAACTTCCATAAATCTAAATCTTTTCTTCAATCTTCCCCCACCCCCTCATTTTAAAATGTTTTTTTTTTTAACTGTTTCCCTGTTCTAAAATTTACTATCTCAAGAATAAAGGAGTCTATAAGGAGATAAGAAATAGCCAGTTAATAAAGACAACAGTGTGGCAAATGTAGAGTTTGGCCAAATCTTTTAATGTCTTTTTTGCCCTTTTCCTTTCTTTATTACCCTCTGTCAACATACTGTACTGTACAGTAAGCCTGTCATGTATATAATTTGTACGAGTTTCTTTCCTATTTTTTAGCTGAATGTATTGTCATGAATAATGTTACACATTCAAATACTGGTATTTACTTTTCCTGTTTTTAATGAGAACAAAATGAGAAATTTTAATAATTCCTTACAATCATAAATCATATAAAAATATTCTTACTTGTGCTTGAGCAGGTCCGCAGGAAACTGCTATTATTTCTTGAGCTAATTTCTTCTCCTTCATCCTTACAGCTTCCTCCACAGCTATCTCATCAAAAGGATTCATAGAATGTTTCACACCATCAGTAACAACACCACTTTTGTCAGGCTTCACACGGATCTGAAAAAGCAAAATTGGTTTATCATTATAAGCAGAATTCGGGGCTTTGAAAAACTTCTTTGATTGACTCGAGGCAGTCATACAAGCAGTATCCTTAAGTAAGCAAGTGCAAATAATGGCAAATTGAAATATTTAACTCTCTTGGTGCCAGGCGGTAGTGCGAGCATCCACCCTTTAAATTGCCAGAGCCGATCTGGTCGGCCGTTAACAATCCAGTCGGAAGTTGCCAGAGCCGATTACATCGGCCGGCTTAAAATTCTGTGATATACGTAATTTTGAGGCAACCTATAGTGAAGTGCATACTTTTGTTACAACCTGTAGTAAAGGGGCTACACGTCATTGTGTGTCTGGCCTTGCTTTGGCAGTTCTAAGAGGGTGTTATACCTTTCACAAGAGTCGTTTCCTGTGTTTACAAATACCGCTAACTGGTCAGTAAGAGATTGCTCCTTGCAGTGAGTGGTTTTGTGACAGGAAAATGGCATGTTATTCACGTGATAATTTTTCAGCAGGTATTGATGACAATAAATTAATGCAGTATTTAGAGCAGTGCGAAGTTAACGCTGATGATTTATCGGATAGCGATAGGGAATTTAGTTCAGAGAGTAGCGACGAAATTATACCGGACACGTCCGCGGAATCACCGCAGCTAAAGGAGAGACGTTTAATTATGTCTAACAGCACTAAAGCTGCTCTGAATATGGTGGTAGATGAAACTAGTGATAACGAATATGATGATGATGATGATGATGTCTCTGGAGAACATTTTGTGGAAATTTGTCCCAATGAACCCGACAACATTCCTCAACCTCCTGTCTCCTTCAAGAAAGTTCTTGGACTTAAACATGCCCTACCGTCTGATTCTCCGCCCGTATCACACTTCTATTTACTTTTCACTTACTCTCTGCTAAACCTTATAGTCACATATAGTCCTCTATCATTACCTAAATGCCGGACTCCGCGGGCGAAGTGTAGAGTGCCTGCCTCTCACCCGGAGGTCATGGGTTCGATTCCCGCCCAGGTCAAGAATTTTCGCCTGGTCCTGAGGGTTGGTTCGAGGTTCACTCAATCTAAGTGACCCTAGGTGATTGCAATTGAGGAGATATCTGAGGGTAGGGGACCCCGGTCTGGAAAACCAAGAATAATTACTGAGAGGATCTGTCTCACTGACCATGATTCACCTCGTAAAGTGCAGGTACCGAACTGAACAGCGGTCGCTTAGTAGTTCAAAGCAAATCACGGCTTTAGTGCCATACATTTCTTAATTTCGTAAATTCTGTTGTATTGTAAAATTATTTTTCTAATATATACTACAACCGAAAACGAGAAACTACTTTTTCTGAAAACAAAAAAACTATAATATCAACTACTATTTTTTACTTATTTAATAATTCAGAATTATTTTAATACTGTGTTGTCCACACGTAGAAAATTTGTTGTCAGTATTTGCCAAACATCGATACATACACGCGAATTTTATCGGTGAGTAAAATTGTCTTGTATTTATTAGTGACATATGTTTGATTTATTATTTTTTATGTTTTTATTTTTCTCGTTCAAATTAGTTATTCTATAGAATTGTATTTAGAAATACATTATTACATAATTACGTATATTCTTTTGTATCGTAAATTATTTTTTCAAAGTAGATATTGAGAGAGAAAGTGCGAAAATATTTTTCTCTTCCTAAAAATAAACGTTTTCGACAACTATAAATCAACAATAAAACGTCCTTGACTCTTTATATCACTCCAAACCAGTTTCTTATTCTACGTAGTCGATATGTAGAAAATTTCCTGCCGGTATTTTCTATACACCGGTAGATATACGCGAATTTTAAAATACATGTATTTCCACTGAAAACGGCCTGGCACTTTACAGTAGTAGAGTGGAGGCGTCGGACCTCTTCCAGCTGATGGGGAGCGGCCGACTAGATCGGCTCTTGGCTCCAAGAGGGTTAATAACCACTGAAGTACTCACAACCCCTCGGGGAAACCATAGCCTTCTAATGGATTTCCTCCTACAATGAATTAAAAAAAAAAACATTTGTAGACACAAAAGTAGTCTGAATATAAGACAGAGAAAATACTAATAAATTCAGGAGGCAAATAAATCACAAAGAAGCAGTAGTGAAGTTCAGAAGGAAGATTGGCATCACTCATTTCTTAAAGCCATTGAAAGAAGGATCTACACTGACCAGAAAAATTAATGGATCACTTAAATTTTCAAAGTAAAAAGCATGTTAAATATTTTATTTTGCTGGTCAGTGTATTACAGATGAAGAGCCATTTTTCTTTTAAATGCCCACTTCTGAACAAGAGAACCATTACTAATACTTTCCAGCTCTGTTGGGGGGTCATGTAACAGGGATGAATTCATTATCAAACTATAAGAAAATGGCAATGATTGGTAACAACAGCCATTATTATTCCTACTCATCAATATCAAATTACCTTAGAACAGGAACACTCATAGTTTATTCAGCTTTTCTTTTAGTAACTACAGACACTATGACACATACAGATATGCATAAATACACTCTTAACACCTAATGTCCTAAAACTGAGAAAAAGGTTTTACAAATGTCATAGAAAAATGATATAGTATTTGTATTATGATGTCTCTTTTTATTTATTTTATAACTGTTAGGTTCTTCAGCCTGCTGAAACTAATTTGGAATAAATAAATTTATAAACTACCTCAAAAACAAAACATACGGTAACAGAATTATACTTGAAAAAGAAACAAATTAATTAAATTCTGTTAACATATATTTTATTTTTCAGGAAATTTAAAATATCATCATCAGTTTTCCACTCCAGTTGCCCGCGTGTGGTTTGGAAATTTAAAATGTAGTTTATAAAATTAGTTTCAGCAGACTGAAGAACCTAACAGTTACAAATTAACTGAGTCAAAACTGAAAAGAGATGGCTTCAGATATCACAAACTCTCTTTATTTCCCACTGGTTTATGTACACACATCACAAACGTATTTAATAATAAGATTTAAAAGTGCTATAAATAAAATATTACAGATAAGGCTATCATTTTTTAGTTTCATACAATATATACATACAATAATACAGTTTTATGATGAACAATATAATTTATAGTCCTCCTATTTTGTAGGTTTTTAAAAAATGAAATTTGTTCGGGCGTCGACCTATAAAGATCTTTTGCCCCTATTTTGTAGGTTAGAGTGCTCTTGCACAAATCTCTTCATACATACTTTTTTTTCTATTTGCTTTACATCGCACCAACACAGATAGGTCTTATGGCGACGATGGGGTAGGAAAGTCCTAGGAATGGGAAGGAAGCGGCCGTGGCCTTAATTAAGGTACAGCCCCAGCATTTGCCTGGTGTGAAAATGGGAAACCATGGAAAACCATCTTCAAGGCTGCCGACAGTGGGGTTCGAACCCACTATCTCCCGATTACTGGATACTGGCCGCACTTAAGCAACTACAGCTATCGAGCTCGGTCTTCATATGTACTAGACAAGCAAATGTACCCATGCTTCGCTACGGTATTCTACAATGTATATGGATATCGAAGTAAATTACTGTACATGCAGTGAATAAGATTATTTTTTTAATTGCATGTCTCTTAGCATTATCCGAGAAACAGCATGGGCAAGTCCCCATACATTGTTTCCATTGTAAAGTGTGAGTTGTGAAGTTGTGATGACGACGGTAGGCTCGCTTGCCTCCTGCCATTCACAATCGAGTTGGGAAGTTTACATTATAACGGCAGGCCCCATTTCCTACTGTGCGGACACAATCTATTTGGGGAGTTTTTGTTACAATGGCAGGTCTCCTTTCCTACTTCCAGACAGATTACAGTTGAGGAGCTTTTATTATAATAGCAGGCAACTTCCCTACTGCCAGTCAAAATTGTCATAATGACAGGCCCTTTTTTCTTCTGCCAGCCAGCTTACTGCCAGGCACACTGAGTTGGTGAGTTTCCATTAAAATAGTAGGCCACTATGCCTAATGCCAGTCACATTTTAGATGAGTAAATTTGTTTATAATGGCGGGCACCCTTGCCTACAGCCAAACACAGAGGAGTTTTGAACAAAAATGCATACTCCCTTGCCTTCTGAAAGTTAAATCGAGAAGGGAATTATTCATTACAATGGTAGGCCCTCCTTACTAATGCTGGTTACACAGGAGTTTGAGAAGGACCCCATTCCTACTGCCACTCAAACTCGATGCGGGGAGTACCGATTACAACAGCAGACACACCCTTTTAAAGATAAAAATTTCATGATGTTCCGTATTGAACTGTATCACAATTAAATTGAAATAATATAATAAATAAGGTAGTTCAACCTATTCAATACAAATAAATAAGAAATGTAGTGTTACATTCCTATTTAATTATAAGCGTACGCGGTACCGGTTTCGACCCCAATTCGGGTCATCATCAGCCAAATAAAACGCAAAAAAACAATGCTTAGGTAAGAAAGAAATTAAAGAACGAGTCCGCACGAAAACAATTGAAGAGGCAATATAAAATCCAGAAGAAGTAGAAGGTAAGTCACTTAAAAGAAGCAAGGCTCAATCTTCTGAATAGCAGCATAGCACACGCAAAGTTCGACACTGTCTCAAAATGTTTACGAGAAGCAGAGAACAGTTAAGTGAGCCAGCTTGCATACACTATCAGGCGCAAAGTCACAACACAACCCAACAAATATGAAGATCCAAAATCGTGCAGAAGCCAAAGACGAGTCGCTCAATTGAAGTAAATTGCCAGCTCCCGAAGATCAGCGCAACATATTCAACGTTCGGCACTGTGCTTTCAAACGCCGACGGAACTCCAATAGCTTAATGATCCAGTATTTGCTTCAGTCGCAAAAATGTACTTATCTTCTACTTCTTCTGGATTTTACAGTGCCTATCCCCGTTGTTTTATATTGCCTCTTCAACTGTTTTTGTGGGGATTCGTCCTTTAATTTCTTTCTTGCCTATGCATTGTTTTTCGAGTTTTATTCGGCTGATGATGACCCGGATTGGGGTTGAAACCGGTACCGCTTCTGCTTATAATTAAATAGGAATATAACACTACATTTCTTATTTATTTGTATTGAATACGTGGAACTAACTTATTTATTATTTCAATTTAATTGAGACACACCCTTTCTCGATCGCTACAAATCGACATCGATGAATATATATAGAACGACATATGAAAGTATATGCATGTTTACAATACTGCACACCTTCATTACAGATTAACTGCTGCTAAACGTTACGTCATACTAACAAAGGGATTGTACCATAAGATGCCGTATTTAGTGGACTAAATGGCTGGTCCAATGATATTTTCTTGTATCTCATCTATTCATGGGTCAGATTGAGTTAGGAACGTTGAATATGGTGAAATCTGGGTAAGACTGTCTCACAGTGCATTACTTTTCAGATAATTATGTGACAGCTACAAACATAGCATTTGGTTCACAAATGGCTACTGGGTGGGCCAATATCTGTGTAGAATTTGATGATTTTCTTTTTCTTATAAGTGGTTCAAAATAGAATTATGTATGTAAAATTTGCAAAACTTACCCACAATCAAGAAATAGAGATAAATCTAACGTTTAAGGGACAGAGATACGGCAAAAAGTCATAGGACCGAAGTTGTAGATCACTCCAAATTGAACAGAGATTGTGCCATCTGTTTTGTGATAGGACTTAGGCTACCGTTTAGCCACGAAATACCTCAAAACGAAGGTCTGCACCGTCATTAAAAATGCCTCCATATTTCGATATTCTACGGGGGGAAAATGTGAAAAATTTAAAGATCTTGGAAGTTTTCCATCTATTACAGGCTAAAAGGTATAATTTTGCCTAATTTCAATTTTCTAGCTCGTCTGGCAGATAGTGCTGCCTATTGACTTCGGGGGAGGGGGGTAAAAATGAGGACTTTCAGGAAACTAAAGCTAAAAAATATGTAGATGGTCATTATTATCCCTGTATGAAAATTTCGCAAAAATAGTCAATGTACAGACACACAGGCTTTACAATTTTATTTATATAGATAAGGAATCTGCTCCACCTTTTGGGCTATGTCTGCTGGACTTAACCTGCAAAACTGTCCGTTCATGATATATCCTTTATTAATCCTCCTGTCAAAAAAATGCACATGAGAAAAAAGGTTTTAGAAATGGATTTCCATCAAGGATGGTCGATTTCCAGTTAGGTTGGTCTTGTATATATTGTGGGAGAGTAAAATCACTATTTCAGTTCTCTATAAAATCCCAGTCCATTCTGGGAAATTGAAATAGTATGGACATTAAAAACTACCTTTGGACAGGTGGATGCTAAATATAAAGTTTGGTTGAAATACCTTCAGTAGTTTTCAAGTTATAAGAAATACACTTTACATGCACCTGCTTTTGAGTAGAGTGCGTTGTGACTTGTGCAGAAAAACCATCCGTTAATGATATCTGCCTTATTAATCCTCCTATCCAAATGATGCACATGAGAAAAAAGTTTTAGATGATTTCCATTCATTTTGGATGTGCATATTTTGTGGGTGCAAAATCATGGTTTCAGTTTTGGATAAACCCCCAGTAAATTTAGGTATTCAGAAATAATATTGGCCCTAAAGCCTACCCAAGGACAAGTAGATCCTAAATATCAAGTTTGGTACAAATATATCCAGTAGCTTTCAAGTTATAAGAACTCAGACAAACAGATACCAAAGCTAAAAAATATGCAGATGGTCATTATTACAACTGAAGCGGATAACTGTATGGAAATTCCACCAAAATAGTCAATGTACAAACACACGGTCATCACAATCTTATTTATATAGATGAGACTTCATAGAACTTCTTATGAGATACTGTGCTACACGATAGCATGTACAGTTATATTTTTATAAAGATAAATTAGATCTCAGAGATACACGGGCTTATTATTTCTTTAATAATTAAAATGCGCTGAAAGCTGTGAGACTTTCCCTCCCTCATCTTTCTAACTTCCCAGTAGCACCATTCAGTTTCTCACTGGCCCCCAAAGCATGAGCGGTTGTGGCACCAAGTGTCATTGTATCTATGACATACAGTGCAACTAATTTCGTAAGTATTCTATAACTGTTTTCATATCCCTGAATGTGTTCCATATATTTTATAGTAGCTGTTTCCTCATAATATTTTTATCATCATTAGGCTGCGTTATGTTAAAAGGTACTGTACCTCATAGACACAACGCGAGCATATTTGTTCCATTCTCGGAGGCAGGCTCATTCTTTGAAATTCCTTCAGAAATGAGCATTTCTATTCTTTGTTACCGATTAGAAATGACGTCTAAGAATTACAATTTGAATGATAAGGATGATGCTGAGAAGGTCCGTCAGCTTTTATTACAGGATTCGAGTGATAATGACAATGAGGATAGTCACACAGGGTCACGGGAGGATAGGTTAGTTCAGCACTATGATGTCAAAGATGAAGATTATGACATGGACACTTCAGAAGAAATTGAAGTGAAATCAGATAACTCCAACACAGAACAGTGTGATACAGATTCTAGGAGCAATGAAGAATATGAACAGGAACTCTTATGTTTGCACTCAAAAGAAAGGCGATAAGGTTACTGAATCCTTTCCTTGGAAAAAAAAAAAAAACAACCTCCCTATTCTAATCAGAGGAAAATGGAAAAATAAAATCTGCTTACAAGGCTTTCCAGGTGTTACGGGTATGGCTAAAAACAAGAAGAGGAGTTTTAAAAACCTGGATATGTTTATTTGATTATAGCATTTTGGACATGACTGTCACATTCACAAATCAATACACTGAAGGCACAAAATACTTTTTTTAATTTTTTACAATCTGCTTTACATCACACCGACATAGATAGGTACTATGGCAGGAATGGGAAAGCAACAACTGTGAAATTAAGGTACAGCCCCAGCATTCGTCTGTTGTGAAAATGGAAAAATCACGGAAAACTATGTTCAGGGCTGCCAACAGTGGGCTTTGAACCCAATATCCCCCGAATGCAAGCTGATAGCTACATGACCCAAACCACACAGCCACTTGCTCAGTAAAAGACAATTAGATGCTGGGGATGCAACACACGCAGATGCAATAGAAATAAGGGCCTGTATTGGACTTCTGTACCTAGCTGGAACATATAAAGCAGGAAGGCTGAATCTTGAAAATTTGTGGGAAACTGATGGATTTGGTATTGAAATATTTTGTCCTGAGAGATTCAGATCTCTCTTCCAAGCCATAAGATTTGACAACCGAGAAACTTTATTGGTCAGGGGAAAAAATAGATCACCACCTAGCACCTATTCGGTACGTGTTTGAATGATTCGTGTTACACTAACAATCTTGGTGAAAACATGACACTTGACGAGAAACTCTAAGCCTTTAGAGGCAGATATCCCTTCATTCAGTATATCGTCGTTGCCACGACAAAACCTCCTATGTGATAATATTTTTGGAGATATACTCACGTACAGCACATACATTATGAAGAGCGAGAATGTCTTGACCATATTCACACAATATTGCACCCTAGATGACAGAACCTTACCAGCCAAAGTTCTAAGCTAAAATATTTCACATAGGAGATTTTGTCCCGGCAGTGACGATATTCCATCCAAGCCAGACAAGTACGGCATAAAGATCTACATTCTGGCAGACTCCCAAGATGTTTTACACTATTCATCTAGAAGTTTACGTGGAGAGACAACCAGAAGGACCGAATGAAATAAGTAACGAGAGTTTGGATGTTGTTGACCGAATGGTTGCACCTATTCATAATAAGAGTTGTAACGTTACAGCTGATAATTGGTTCAGTGATGTAACTCTCCTCAAGAGTTTGTCAGAAAAACATCAATGCTTCTTCTTATTCTCCTCAACCCTAAGGTTGGTGGGTAACATGTATGTCTTCTAAGCATTTCCTTTCTTTGGTCAACAGCTTCAAGTGGCAATAGGTGTGCTTGCCTTTAACGTTGTTTATAAATTGCACTCTAGGTCTTTCTTTGGTCCTTCTACCTTCCATTTCCCCTTCAAACAGGGTGGTGCACCAGTCAGAATGATGAAGCAAGTGGCAAAGAAGCTATATCTTTTAGTTTAAGGTGTCAATCAAGCTGTGTGTCTTATTTTCTCTTCTTACAATGTTCTTGTTTGTGACTATCAGTCCAAGTCATGACTTCTTCTTTTCCTACTGCTTTTTCCCCATACCTGTGGGGTTGCAGGTGCGAACTGTGTCGCACATGTGGATTTGCCCTGTTTTACGGCCGGATGCCCTTCCTGATGCAACCCTATATGGAGGGATGTAATCACTATTGCGTGTTTCTGTGGTGGTTGGTAGTGTGGTATGTTGTCTGAATATGAAGAGGAGAATGTTGGGACGGACACATACAGGGTGACCGATGGGAATCTGACGTTTTTGGCATGGCTAGTACTCTCTCGGTAGGAGAAGTGGGGAGCGGAATTGTCAAGCAGGACACTCGCCATGCGTTGCCGTTTCAGTACCTATGGAGCAGCGGTCGGTTGAACATCGTATGTTTGCGTACGACGCATTTGTGCAGAATGGCGGGTCTGTTATAAGAGTGCAGCGACTTTTTCGTGGGCGTTTCAACCGTGGGCGTCGTGGTGCCGTTCCCAGCCGCAACACGATTCTCAGTTGGGTTAATAATGTACGGACAACAGGACTATTGTTAAAAAGACGCCACCAGGTCTGACTAAGACAGCAAGAACACCAGAAAACATAGAGCATGTGACGCGTAGCCCTGGGCGCTCAGCACATAAACATGCACGCAAACTCTGAATGAGCCGTGAATCTTAAAGAAAGACATGAAATTTCACCCTTACAAGATGTGTTACTCCCAAAAACTTGAGGAGAGAGATTACGCGCAGCGGCAGGGATTTGCTTTTCGACTGCAGGTTGTTTTGGAAGACAATGGGAATGCAGTCATTATCATGAGTGACGAGGCGCATTTCCATCTGGATGGGGATGTTAATAGGCAGAACTTACGGTACTGGTGCCCTCAAAATCCCTGTGTCATTCACAAAAAAACTTTACACTCACAGCGAGTAACGGTTTGTGTTCAGCATGTGGCAGTAACGTTCAGCATTCACTGTAACAGTTGCACCATTCTCGTCCTCGAAAAAATAGGGACCAATGATGCTGAACGGTGTCATTGCGCACCAAAGGGTGAAATTTCATGTCTTTCTTTAAGATTGTTCGCACAGATTCACAGCTCATTCAGAGTTCGCGTGCATGTTTACGTACTGAGCGCCCAGGGCTACGCGTCACCGCGGCTCTCACATGCTCAATGTTTTCTGGTGTTCTTGCTGTCTTAGTCGGACCTGGTGGCATCCTTTTAACAATAGATCCTGTTGTCCGTACATTATTACCCAAACTGAGAATCGTGTTGCGGCTGGGAACGGCACCACGATGCCCACGGTTGAAATGCACACGAAAAAGTCGCTGCACTGTTATAACAGACCCGCCATTCTGCACAAATGCGTCGTACGCAAACATACGATGTTCAACTGACTACTGCTCCATAGCTACTGAAACGGCAACGCATGGCGAGTGTCCTGCTTGACAATTCCGCTCCCCACTTCTCCTACCGAGAGAGTACTAGCCATGCCAAAAACGTCAGATTCCCGTCAGTCACCCTGTACATCCAGTCCGAGCCAGAAGAATTAATCAGAAACAATTAAAATCCCCGACCCAGCCGGGAATCAAACCCGGGACCCTCTGAACCGAAGGTCAGTACACTGACCATTCAGCCAACAAGTCGCAGTCCAAGTCATGACTATCAGTCATCGTTCTTAGGAGTTGATGCCAGCACCACATCTCAAAGACCTTGAGTTTCAGCACTTCTGACTCATAGCTTACAACGCACTATACAAAACTTTTCACGAAGTGTTTCGTGCTAAGAATATTAGTAGAGACTTATTTTTTGAGAAAGATCCCTTCACTTGTGCAATCTGGGTTAAAGGTGTACAAATTGTACTTCAGGCTTGCCTGCCCAAGCTGCTCTGCAACAAGCAAAGCAGCTTAGCTTGAGAGTCAGCGAAGCAAGAGTGCACGTGTACTGAGCGCGCTAGTTATAGTAAACCAAAACCTTGGTTTCCCTAAGCCTGACAGGTTGCCTGGGACTCGTTCGGACTACCGGACTTGACAATAGTGAACGTGAAGTTTGCTATCGATGCGACGTGAATGTGCCGTTATATGTTAATGTAGCTACGTATTCCGTTGAGTGCAGCTCTGTTGTAGTTCAAGGTGCAACCAGCAGGAAAATGAACAA